>NC_090711.1:19320728-20037228 GCF_040954835.1 Lepisosteus oculatus | reverse complement strand
AAAGATATATATTCAATCAGTTACAAAGAGTTACACATCAAGAGGACATACGTTCAGTATATCATTCATTAAGACCGTTTCGTAAAGTGGACTTGGTTACAACTTCTACATTAGATACTCAAACAAGTACATAACTCTTAGGAATTAAATTGATATCAACTGGTTTGGATAACAATTGAATTCTCGAGCTGTAATGCATTGAAGTTGAATACTCATCCAATCTTTGGGGATTCAGATCTCCTGCGGGCACAAAGAAACAGTTGCAGGCTGTTGCTGTCCAATCCGCGCTCTCTGGCTCGGTGCCAGGCTGTGCTGTGCGGCTTGCGACGGTGCGCTGCTGATGCTCATTGTTGGCTTTAACTAGCAAAGTTTGTGCACAGGAGAAAAGATGACTGTGGGTCCCAGCAAGTCAGGAAGAGGACCGGTTCGTTCCTGATGAAGAGCTAGTTCTGAATAGTGATTCAGCTGTCCACAGTTCCGACCTGTTCACGAGGCCTGCTGCTGGTTACTCTCTGGCAACCTCCACTCTAGACTCTTAGAACAAAGGAAAGTTCTGGCACTCGGACACACTGGCCGTTCCGTCGTTGTCCGGGCTGAGTCTCAGGATGGTCAGGAGGCGCACTGCGAGAATGTCCTGCCCTTGGGAGCCTTCTGCTCCTGGGCCGTCCTGCCCTGGAATTCTCCTTTGAATTCCCTTTAGAATTGTTGAATCTGAATCTGAATCTGAATCTGAATCTGAATCTTGTCTGAATCTGAATCTCAATCTGAATCTCCCAGGCTCTCTGTGTTGCCTGTTTTTACCTGGAGGAACTTTAGCTCATTGATTGGCTGAAAGCTCCATGGGCATCAGAGTCCCACGTGGGTTACTCGGCCCTACCAGTCCCTGATTGGTTGATCAAGGTGAGATATGAGTCACTTAGTCCTGACACTTAGGAATGCAATCCAGATGTCCAACTCGCACTCCCTAGACAGATAGGCACCAATGGATGACCATTGATCATGATAGCCAGGCTTAGCTAAGTGCATCCCCCTTTGGGAGCTGTCCTTATCAAAAGAAAACATCTTGCATGAATGGTTTCTCTGTGGCTGCACCACAGAGATGAACAGAGAAATGGGGCCTCATTTGGGAAGCTCAGAAACACTTAATTCTGCATTATTATTAAGCCTTGCCGCTACACCTGAAATGTGGCAAAAGGTTGAAAAGTTCAAGGGGGCCGAATACTTTCGCAAGGCACTGTATATACAATTAGTTGTAATAGTGGAAACTATTTGGATTTATTCGAATGTCTCAAAACCAGACATGCTGAAACGCTGTAGGTTTAGAATCGAGACTGGGGAGAATAAAGTCTTGTGAGAAGATCTGTTTACCTAACGATTAGATCCTGTAAATCCCTTGTAGCCTCCCTAAGTCTGTCCCAGTCCAGTGGATAAAAATGTACTGTTAATGGGGTGTTGGTTTCTCTGTTAGGGGATACTGGAGCACTACTGTCATGCTTGTTTCACTCCTCTGTTCAACAGTGTGCTATAGAGTAATGTATATGGGGAGACGGCAGGAAGCCACAGGAGTATTGGGGCAGCAAGTTTTACTTGCTGAGTACCAGATTTTAACATTCACGTGCACTTATCACGTGAATGTGGGTGGTTTTATCCCAGATCTATTGGGTTGGAATATTATGCATTACAAAGAATGACTATCCAGAACAGGGTATCACGTGGCTTCAACTGACTGTGATCACTCAGTATGTTGATGGTATTCTGAGTGCTTCCCCTGACGAGGAAACCCACAAGTCTGAGCTGCTTCAGGTTTAGAGTGTCTAATATTAAGCAGTTATGATAAGGCCCTTTTGTGTCTAGCATTGTGTAATTTTAACAGGGCCTGGGTGCAATGTTTTTACGGGGTGCGGACAACTTTTAACAGATCTGCTTAAGGGGGGAGTGCAGTACAAGGACAAGATTGCCTTGGTTCCAGCAGCAAAAGCCGCCTGTAATAATTTGAAACAAGCTCTCTTACAGGTGCTGAGACTGGGGTTTCCTCAAATGGATCAACCATTCCTTTGTATGTAAGTGTGGACAAAGGGTTCTGGGCAGCTGTGCTGACACAGGAGCATGGAGGTAGGCACTATTATACCATTAGATACTGTAGCCAAAGGGTGGGGGACCGTGAAAATTTAAGCAAATGTAATACTGTTTACTGATGGGTCCTCTCTGATGCATGAGGGAGAACAGAGAACAGGCTGAGCTGTTACAACAGAATTCAAGGTGCTAACAATCGGAAAAATGCCCCCCCACTGCCTCAGCGCAGCAAGCCAGTTAAGAGCACTGATGGAAGATTGTAAAAAGAATGATGTTAAAGGGTTACTGTATATGTATATAATGTATGTATTTGTTGCAGGTAGGCCACAATTCTGGTGGCTATGGCGAAATAGGATTCTCTCACAATGGCAAGGACTCCAGTTAAGAATACTGGGCTTGTCTCTGAACTGATTTGTAGTTTTACAGCTGCCGATGGAAGTAGCTGTAGTAAGGTGTAAATAACACAATAAATAAAGAGTTCCAGTAACTCAAGGTAACAACCATGCAGATGCAGATGCCAGACGAGCGGCACTGGGAGAGCGGGAGTCTAAGACCCCTGTGAAACCTCTATTGGGGAAAAGGGAGAATTCAGGTTGAGGCCTTTAATAGATGTTTAATAGTGGTTAGAACAAATGTAAAGAATGTGGGGTTGTTTGATGATGGGATGTGGGCTGGCGCATACCCAAGTGTATGACAAAGATGATCCCGTGGTACGGACTGCCTTGCCCCATGGATACTGATCTAGGGGCAGACTACACTGGGAAGGTGTGCCAGGCTGTAATTGCCTCACTAGGGGTAAGTTGGAAGTCACATTGCCCCCATCACCCACAGTCTGAAAGACCAACTAAGGAAATATCAACTGAAGGAACACCGTGGGTAGATGCTCTACCAGCAGTCCTGTGCGGTTTGCGGGCTGGAGCAAACGGAACTGTGAGACTGAGCCCATTTGAGATCATCACGGGCAGCCAAAGAAACTCCCTGGAGGCCAAGTTTGGCTAATGGACTGTTGAATTTACTAACTATTACCATATTGTAGGTTTGTTAACTGAAGCGGTGCACAGGGCTCGTGAACAGGTGCTGGACACTTGGGGACCTCCAGTAGAGGGGAGACACGACCGGATACCTGGCGAGTGGGTGTAGGTGAAGAAGAGATACCCTGCCAGATGTTGCAATCCTGCTGGGAGGGACCATATCAAGTGCCTCTAACTACTGACTGTGCCATCTGAGCGACAAGATGAGATCGCTGGATCCGTGCATCGCACTTTCACCGACCCATGGCACCAGAGACTGAGTGAACAGAAAGAAGGATGTTGTTACCGTTTCTGTGTCTGATGCTTCCTAAGACCAACAGTGAGCTTGTTAGGCCTGAGGAGTGTTAGAACACTCCGGGTGTTGGCAAATCTATCAGCCAAAAAATGATAATCAGAGTCGGGTCAATATTGCTATTCCAAGATCCTGACGATAGATCTCCACATGGCTGAGGTCTGCGTTTGGGTCCTGGAGTAGGACTTTATGTATTTGTAGGATTAGGATTGTTTTATATGTATAATTGCAACTATCACTTGTACAAAAACATCAATAACATCTTGTAACCGTGGAACGCACAATGTCATGGTAATGCATGCCTGTACATCTAAAAAGGAAAGTTCTGCCCTGACATTGTATTTGTAAAAATAGGCAGTCCTGACGTATGCCATATTTTATAAGGGGGAAATGAAGTAAGAGACAAGATGTAAAAAGGGTTAACTTAAGTCAGTTCTGCCTGAAAATTAGACTTCTAAGCAACAGGGGTTTATGGCAGGAAAGGGGGTTAACTGATAAGGATTCCAGATGCAAGCTAGGAACCCCCTGGGGGCGTAATCTTAAACTGACCATTTGGCCAGGGTCTCTTAACTGGCCAAATACCATGACCCCCCCTTACCATAACACCGAATGACGTCCGAAGCAGCAAGGAAGGACTATATAACCTAAAAGTTTGTACCGGTACATCGAACAATACTTCAGTTTTGTTGTTTCTTGCGGGAAACAAGACATCGGCTTTATTGTTCCTTGCATGCAATAAACTCATCTGTTTTACTTCATTCGGGATCCAGAACCTTATTCTTTCTGTTACAACACATACAACCTATGCATAAGACGCAATTCAATTTCACCAATAGTATGGTCAGAGCTGGGCAGTAGCTCTCTCCACCATCACTTCTCTTGAGGTGAAGATATAATTCAGGCGCCGTGCAATACCTGCCGTGTTCCTCCATGTAGCCACCACTGCTCCAGCCGTAACTCAGGAAAAACAATCCACCAGATCAAAACATGTTAACAGCACTCGCAGCTGTTTCACCCCAGCATCTTCCCGGTTACGAAGATCAACATTGAAATCTCCACCAATGACAAGTGGCTTGTTTGTAGCACACAGCAGGTATAGCTCTTTATAAAAATCTGCTCTCAAGGACCTAATTGCAGGGGCATACACAAATAAATATAATATTGTTGTTACCAAAGCAGACATCCACATTCAAGGCCCTTCCAGGCACTATTACATTGCATTCTTCCACAATCATACCATGACTACCAAATAAAACACCCACACCAGACGAATGGACTCCACCCACACTCCACCGAAACCCACCTTTGTCCCATTCACGTGTAAAAGTTGTGACATCCTTATCATTCTTTAAGTGCACCTCCTGTAAGAAGCACACCTCGAAATCCAAGCTTTTCGGGGAATGAAAAACAGCTGCTCTCTTCACTCTCACTTAACCCCCTCACATTAAGAGTAACTATCTTCATCTAGGGAATTAATTAGGTTTTCTCCTCCCATTTGCTAATAATATTCATAGCTGCTATATACACGTCTCTGACTTCAGACTCCTTGTGCCCATACACATATAGTTTAGTGACCTTTCTAGAATTACCCTCACTTTCGAATCTGACTTCCGGAAAAGCTCTTAAAACATTAAGTCCCCCAGCACGATTCAGAAACTTTACGTTTCCATTCATCCATTCACACCTTTTCAAGAAGCTAGAAGATGCTTCTAGCTTCTTTATTATTCTACCTTTTTTTCTGATTACTCCAGCCACACAAACCTCCCTAGCCATGCCTGCATTACTTCTCCACCTTTTCTCTATATCGGACAGAAGAATCTTTTTAGAGCCTATTTCTGCGTCTATTTTCCCGTACAACAAGAAACGCTGAATCTCTTTCCCTACATGCACACATTTATACCGAATCTCCTATAAAATCTCCTGCTCCTCAAAACTAGCTGGCCACAGAACCTTGTTGTTTCTATCATCCCATTTACATATTTCTACAAAATCTCAGGGAAGCTCCAAATCCAGCCAGAAGCTCTCCTCTTCTCCATGCCTCGGATCTGCACTGGCCTCCGACACTTAAGTAAGTATTTTTATCCATTCTCTCATGGGTGTCTTCAGTTTAGGGGACATACGGTGTTCCAAAGTATTCTGAGAAGCCGCTGCCACAAAACTCTTCAGACTCCTCTTCCCTAACCTCTCCTTCTTCTTCTCCCTCAACTGAAGAGAAAAAGGGGTCTAGGGCCTCAGACACTTGCCTGTCACCCCATGGGGGTTCCTCTGAATCTCCGCCTTCTTTGCGGATAGCTCCCCTGGTTCCGCTGATTTTTCTCTTGACTGTTTTCTTGGAGGTAGAAACGCTATCTTCCTCCTCCTCCTCCTCTTCGTCCTCCTCCTCCTCCATTTTTTCCACCCAGCTCTTTCTTTGGGCATGTGGGGCCACGTGCACCGCCTCTTCCACCGCCTGTTTTAAGTAGTCTATTCCAGCCCAGGTGCATCAAAACTGCTTTCCTCCCCTGATTGGCTTGCCTACATCTCCTCATTTATCGTCTGCACACCATTGGCCACTGAAACACCTTCCCCAGCTGACCTCCACTCTGCCTGTGTCTCCCACCTCTCTCATCACATCCTTATGGCCAGTGGACACGGTTTCTGCAACCCCCTGTGGTCTGCTAATAACTGCAGAATAACTACCTGCCCTATTCGGACAGTCTTTGTAAGCATGGCCCTGTTTTTCACACAAATTACATTTAATGTCCTCTGTTCATGTACCTGTAGACGTGATGTGGCAAATAACATTGCATCCCTTACATACTTGGACCATACAATTAAGGGCTATATGACCCTCTTGCCCACAGAGCCTGCACATGAGGGGCTGGCCTGGATAAAACAGATAACCCTTGTTCGAGCCTATAGTGAAAGATGTTGAAGGATGCAGCAAACCATCACTTGCCTGCGCGTTGAACCGGAATCGCACTCAGTATCTCCTTTTCCTGTTCCAGTACTTCCTTCTATCTAGTAATTTGACCCCTTTGTCCTGCACGTCCACAAAACGCCTAAGGAAGCTCAAAATGTCCTCCTCCACAGTATAAGGGTTAAACATATGAACAGTTAATTGCCACAGTTCTCTCGCAAATAGAGGCTCAATGTAAAAATTCTTAAATGGCTCCTCATTTTGGCGTGCATTAACAACTGTCTAAACTTTCATACACCGAACATTAGAAATTAAAGGGAGGTCAAATACCTTTTTTCTGGGAAAATCCTGCAGCCAATAAGTGTCCACTGACCGTACTCCCAGAGCTTTTTCCAGAACCATGTCTTCAAAGGTATCCCTGTAGACAAACTCTTGGATCCCATCTTCCTCTCGCAAGACGAACAGGATGGTGTTCCTCAGCTTCTTCTCCCTGGTGTTCAGTTCGGTCCTCTCTCCATCCTCTTGAAATGGCCGGATCCTTCTCCGCCACATAGAAAAAAAGTTTAAAAAAAAATCCTGCCTAGCCTATAGGCAGGCCTAGGAAAAAGGTCCCTTCACCTTCTCTCCTTCTGACTGATCCCGCAGCCGTGGTCAAGCCATGTGCTGTGATCGCAGCCAAAAGGCAGAGAAGGATTTTTTTTTCTACAAAATATACTTTATTCTGAAAAAACATCTCAAAAGGAAACAATCTCACACAAATTATAAACACTGAATGCAAAAAAATGTTCGGAACAGCGGTGATTGTCCCTTATCGATCCGTGCAAGTGGGGGTGGATTTGCACAATTAAGAGAGTCCCTCCAAACCCTACCACTTGCTATTGTCCATTAGTCTCTGTACAGGGACCAAGTCCTTTCCAGCACTCCCTAGCCGTAGGGAATCCCAATTTGGCGATGTCGTGCTTCATCCTCCTCCTGAGGTCCGCCAGGATCCTTTCCTCCAGCTCCCTCACTCCCCACTTGATGTTGTGCTGGATGAGAGTGTTCCTCGCGTCCCACAGGCCTTTTTTTGAGGGACCGCAGCAGCCACACCAGGAACTGCGTCCCCTTGTCCAATCCGGTTGGTGCCAGCCCCAGCAGAATATACTGGCCACTGAATATAGAGGCCATTTTGGGCCTAGTATCCCACAAAGCCTGCTTCAATTAACATTGGCTGACACCCCACCTTAATCCTCCACCTCACCAAATCACATGACAAAACAATAGATGGACAAAAACACAATCCTAAAAAGCATGCCTCAAAGTCTCCAGAGCACAAACTTCCTCCAACAAAAACTAGGCAGAGATAACTTATGCCTATATAAAACCTCCCGCAAAGGTTATCGTCCACTAAATGAGATCCTTCAAACCGTTGTCCAAAAACTTAGGGTGCACAATCCCCCGCTATATTCCACCTTCACAATCACAATACCATGCTCTGCCAAGTCATACAGTTCCCTGTGATCGCCACATACAGCCTTATACATACATGTTGAACACTTCCTCCTCAAGTTCAAGCCCCAAACTAATGAACCAGGGCTTTCTCATCATGTAACATCAAATTGGACCACTCAGTCTCCCCTCATGTAAGCCCTAAACTACAAATGAGAAAAATCAAACCTCACACAACTACTATTCAAAGTCCTACATAATAGAGTAAAGAGCAGACAATCCAGTTTCAGGGAATGTCAGACATACCCCTTCCCCCATCTCTTACAGCCTTATACATCACTTCCCTCCTCATGTACCCACAGTCCTCCACCCCCTAGCATAAAATCAAACACCAAATGGGTCGATAGCCACTGAAACGAGAATGTGATGGCTAAAAACATTGACAACGCACCCAACTTCAAAACCTGCACCTTGCCAAGAAATATGTCAACTTCCAGAGGCCTGCTTAATCAAAATTATAGTTTTGAGTAAAAAGCTTTTATGTTTCCTTGTTGGCTATTTGCAAACATCTGAAATTCCTGCTTTTGGCATTTCACAGTCTTCATGCTTAACAGATCACTAGTTCTACCCAACCACTCCCTAGGATACACTGCTCTCTCACCGGGGCACAGACTTTGTCAGCTCAAAGCCCAATGCCCATAAATGTAGTAATAGATAGTAAACCTTTACAATAGATGAATAGTTAAAACTTTAGATTAGGTACTGCAGGAGATCTACCACTCATGAATAAATTATACGTAAAGATATAAAATGTTAAAGCTTCCATTCTTTCTGTTGAATTCTTTCAATGTTACAAAGCAGGCAGAAACATGAAATCGTTTAACAGACTGTACAACTCATGAACAACAAACTTTATTATTTAAAAACACATGACCTTAAATATAAATGATCATTTAATGACATTTATAACTATGTGAATGTACATGAACTAATGATCTGTTAAGCATTATATGTTTGTTAATGACTCATTAATGAAAGTTATTATAAAGTGTTACCGATATTTTTAACTGCCAAAATTTTTTAGTTGTGTGGTCCAATGTTAATATTCCCTATCATGTGGTGTAAGAGGACCAGGGGAAGGGTCATTTATAACCGGTATTTCCGTAACGAAACACTGGATATACTAGATATAGACCTGGGCAAGATGGCTGCCAAGGATAACCAGCTGACCCGCTGTTGGAAAAGATCTGTGCGGCGAAACAATGAGACGCAGGTGAGCTGCGTCAGGAAACAGAATATAAATGCCCCAGAAGCGGTGAGCCGGTGTGGAAGCTGAGAGGGTTGAAGCGTTTTGGAGGAAGGAGAGGGTTGGGATTGTGCTGGAAGGTATTAAAGAAGGACGGACTATTGGATACGGTATATGACAAAGATTTACAGATTATGAGTTGGATACGGTGCGTGTGGATACGGATACGGTTGGTGTGGTTATACGGGCTCGGAAATTTGGATCGTTTAAGCATACTGGTAACGGATTACGGAACGGATTTGGGAAGCATACGGACGTAGGACAAAGAAGATCAGTGTGGTGTGAGTTACATGTTTTACATTTGTTTTCCCCCGGCGATACCACAGTGGTATGAAATCGGTATTACACTTTTTTTTTGCAAAACTTTATGTATTGTAACGTTTATGGCCGACAGGTACTGTGTAAGAGCCGGTTTGCCAGAGCAGGTGACGTCACCGCCCTTCCCAGTAATAGCAGGACCACAGACCCTGGGCTGTGGAGAGATCTTTGGCTCACCGTGCTGGGTCCCTGTTGAGTGACGTGGGAGTCCCGGGTCGAGCCCCCGACGGTGGGGGGCCGACCTAATGCGGCAAGGGCGCCCACCTGAGCCCCTGTTGCGTTACAGTATTTTTAGAAAAGGATAAAGCCATTCTTTTAATGAAATTTCTAGACTTCATATAGTTAAAACGAGCACAAATGTTTTCAAAATATCCACTGTAAATTACAGAGTTGAAGACTTTTATGGAGATGGTGTGTGCTTAGTTTTTATGTTTAGCCAGCACTACCATTTACTGTATGTACATTAGGGATGTTATGTATAAGACCATATGGCTTTAAAGCCACTACAATACAGCATGTGTGAAATTTTTTTCATGATCAAAATTAAGTTGGAATGTTCTCCTATTCCTTTGCTGAAACTTGGATTACATTGTGGAATATATTATGCTATACTTCTGTTTTTATTTTCAGCTTCCAAATTTTTCCCTTTAGTTGTAAAATTCCATATTAATATTCCAAGGGGATTTGAACATGTGCAGTAGAGAAAAAGAGTAAATGAAGCAATCATTTTACTTACACCTAATGTACCACACGTGACATCTATCAATTCTTTGGCCAGTGAACCACACTTCCCTGCTGTGTGGTACCACTAATGCAGTAATAGGAGTGGCTGCATCTGTACAGGCTTATGAGTTACAGGTCTGTAGAATGTAGGCCTCTGAGATTTTTTTTTTGTATGCAGTGTAACATTGTATGATGTGTACATTCTTGCCTTGATTTAGTTATTTTTAAATACATCTGTTTGTTTGCCCTAGTTTTCCTTGATTTTGTTGCACATCTGCCTGACCTGCACTAGTGAATGTTCTGAACTTGCAGGACAGAATGAGCCTCAGGCTGGAATCAAACCCCAGAGCAAAAGATCTGAGTGACATGGTTCTAGAGGGTCTTCATTAACATTAAGTATTTGGTATAAGCAGCAGAGGAAGTTAAGATGTAATTGGGAATTCAAGACTGGACAAACACCTGGCAAATAACTTAATGCAAAATTCTGCATATGGGAAGCAGAATCGCAAAGTACAGAAACATACTTCTATATACAGATGCAGCCATTCAAAATGCGTGGGTGATACCGCATTATTTTGCGGTGCGCTTTACGCAGTCTACTGTGAGTTACCATAAATTCTCCTATAATACTGCAAGTGAAATAATAGTATCCGGAATTTCTGCAAGGTGGAGCTAATAAAGCTCAACCTCTTATGTTTGAGCTGTCGCCATCAAAGTCTTTAATGAAGATATTACTAATAGTATTAATGAGTGACCTTGGACAAGCTGTGCCCTGGTCTGCGTTTTTTTTTCATTGACCTTTGTAAAAGTAACACTACAGCATTTTGCAATCATGCATATGTTTCCAATCATGCAAAGTACAGTAATTTGAGTCTCCAATTCACCATGCCTTTCACATGCTCATAAAAGAGATTGACTTAGGAACATAAACATTACTGTATGCAGACTACTGTGTACAGTATGTATATTTAATGTCTTTACTGTGCCCATTGTAGTATTGAATATTTATATGGAACTTTACCACTGAAGGGAAATCTTAGTACCTGAGCATAAAAAGAATAGGGGCATACTGTAATGTGTGTGAAGGCAATAAATGATATTATGTTTGGGACTTAAACATACAGTATATGGCTGGTCTCGGTACTTTCAAGAAAACACACCAGTATTCCATTTCTCCCTAAACATTTTAAGCATTGAAGCCTTTAACTAATGTGACACCAGAGCCAACAAGCATACTTTTAGAATTTGATTAAAAGGGAATATAATATGGAATTGCGTATCTAAAGAAATTAATAATGATATAATTATATTCATGTACTGCAACACAAGAATAGTACCCGCTGAACATTGTCTGTTGATAATGTTTCTGTAGTGCTTTTTCAACATTCTGCATGTGACCTTGCCGGTGGCGTAGTGGGTTAGGTTCCTGACTCCCACGTCACATGGTCTGTGATCAAATCCCGCTGGAGCCATGAACTTCCTTTAACAAACATTTCTTTGAAAAAATAAAATGTTTCCCTGAGTCGGATATTAAATAAAACCTCACTTGCACCAAACAAACTTATATTTCTAAATATCGCAACATGATTGAATTTAAGTCATTTTAATAATGAATAGACACCTAGGTGTTACAATATAAACACTTATATTGATTTCAATTGCAAATGTGAGTTTAAATGTGTTTTTTATTCACAATCAGACAAATGGAACATAAATTGATATCTTTGTCTTCTAAGTATCTTGCTAACCTTTCAGCATAGCTTTCTCCCTGTTTAGATTTATTTTTCTTGGGGTCAAATGTGGAAAGATTAGATTGTAATCATTTTTATTTTTTAAATACAATTTAGAAAAGTGTAATCTATACTAAAAAGCTGTACACCACCTGCTATAATGATACATATTGTAATACTTTTGAGTTCGGATAGGACAGACACGAGAACTCTGCCTTGCGGAGTTAAAGCCTTGATTTTTATATATCACGTTGAAAAGTGGCATCTCAAAGCAAAGTAAATACCCAACACTGATTGTATCCATCTGTCATGCTAATAAAGCACCTTGAATTGGGGGTGGAGGGCGAGCGAGAGAGCCAGGACAGACGGGCAAATAAGATGCACTCCAGAGACATTCACAACCGCAACATATCATAAAACGTTTGCACATATAGTTAAGTTGTTACTTGATGTTCAAAGTGCAATGAAATACAATGTTTTTATCCTGTAAGGCGTTTTGAGAGGCCACCTTTAAAAGCGCTAGTTCTTATGGAATGTGTTCCGCCGGGGATTCAAAAAACTTTTTAATTGCATATCTAAGGAAATGGCAGTATAACCTTGTTCATGCACAAACAGTGGTATGTTACATTATTAATTTGGATGTCTCCTCTTGCCAGAAAGTTCTAAATTGCTTTTTTTTTTAAAAAATGGCATCCCATAAATAAAGCTGATACCATTTAGACTTATTTTAAACTGTATTACAGCAGCACAATGGACAATGCAACGTAAATTGCAAAAATGCACTTGGAATCTGTCCAAGCCCTACTTTGTCAGGCATCTTTTACTGCAATGGACATAAAAACTCCCTTCCTTTTAACAGTGTTTCATAATTTCTAACTACGAAAATTATTTAAACTCAGACACTTATTCAACTAGAGCTCAACATATCACAAGAATCCTCTAGAGCACAGCAAAGACTGTATTAAAAGAATCGCGTATCTAAAGAAATTAAGATATAATTATATTTGTGTACTGCGACAGGGCTGTGTAGGGCTGTTTCACCTCTCTCTTCATGTGACTCTATTCAAAAGCCATTTAGCAAAGAGGGGATGAGAAGAGTGACAAACTAGTGTACTTTAGATCTTTTTTTCTGAACCGGGGAAAATCTGATCATGTTTCTCTATAACAATAATAAACATTATTTTACATATCGCCTCTATCACGTATCATATTGGGGGGGGGGAAACGGTTAAAAGGACCAAAGTAAATACCAGACAAACGCAAATGTGTTTTTAATAAAATGCTTTTATTCATTCAGCAGAGAGAGAGACGCACACCGGTTTTCATTTGACAAAAAGTAATTGTTTTTTTACATTCCTCTTGTCTAATAGGGATGTTTTGTTGGTGGACAAACTGTTTAGACTAGAGGAAAAGAACGCCTCCTTCTACGAAGCATTTTGTTGATCCGATCACGAATTCTTTTCTAGTCGCATGAAGTAAGGGTTGAGAATCTCCGATTCACCATGCTACTAATGGTTTCCCGAAGATTGCAAGGCAAGGCACTTTTGCCTCTGGACCCATCGAAATTTACAGACGTGGTCCATCCCCAGTAACCTTCAAAAGTCACAAGATTTCGAAACACGAGGGCGGCGTAGCGGTCGGCTCTTGCTTTCCCGTCTATGCCGATGCACTGCAAGTACAACCCCCCCCCTCCATCGCCTGAGTGATGGGTCCCAGTTGGATATCTGGGAGAATTTTGTCCTACTGTGAATTCCGCTCTGTAAACAGTGCTTCCTGGGGGGAGATAGAAGGCGGGGACAGCATCAACCAATTCCTGCGCGGTGGTGAGTGGAGAGGCCGGGATGGAATGTCCTGAGGCTGTGTGTGCTCTGCAGGGGGCAGAGCTTCTGCCAGGCATTGCAACCTGCACGGTGGGGAGAGGCACTTTTCGGGAGACAGATGCTCAACTGTTTGAACATACTGTGTCCTTCCTCTGCATCTTCAGGAGTGTCTCTAGCCTCCCAATCCTCCCCAGTAATGCGTCGTACTGCTGCCGAGAAGTCTCCACACAGGTGCTGCTTCTACAGGTTGGCACCCTGGCCAGTGGCCAAGAGCAGAGACCCATGGCCTGTGGCAAAATAACATAATTCATGTAAGAAATAGTCACACAGTAGTATTCATCAGTCGCGGAACAGACGTCAAAATAAACTTTTCCTTTTATCCATCTTACTACTTTTTTTTTTTACTGTCCTGGTGGTAGATTTCGAAGATTGTTTTGCCCGTACAGTGTTTTCTTGAAGAACAGGCTATGGAGAAATATTTATAATTGAGTTTAAAATTCAAAATGGCAATAATACCTTGTAATATGCGCTGTAATCGCGTATTTCAGATGAAGTCTGCTGTATTTGCTTACCCTTCGCTCTTTGGAAGCTGGGGCGGCAGAAGCACCCCGTCTCTCCCCGTAAAAGGTCTTGGTCTCCATACTGTACTGTGGTCGCTGTAGTGCAGGTTCGCAGTTTTTTTTTGTGATGGGAGCTCACCCAATCCCTTGGTATATTTATGCTATATTCACATGTATGGCTAGAGTGTGTTCATTGTCTTCCAATGAAAGGCGGGTTACTTTTGCCGAAGTCGGGAGACATTAGAGGCTTGCCACACCCGGACTGTTAAACCAACGCATTAGCATGTCAAAGCCCATTGAGGACCCGGGCGCAATAATTTTGTCCCTTGATTTACTGATCTGCATTAATTACACAAATAGAGTTCCTGCTCTTTGCAGACGACCTGGTCCTGCTGTTGCCCACAGAACAGAGGCTGCGGCAGAACCTGTCACTGCTAGAGCAGCACTGTCGGACCTGGGCGCTGACAGTCAATCTGGACAAGACCAGAGTTATGGTTTTCCAGAAAAAAGCCAGACCTCGGGGAAACGGGTAGAAATTCACACTTAACAACAACACATTAACACCTAACAATGGGAGCAGGGCTGAATTAGGCCAGTACGCACTATTGTTAATCATACAGAAAAGAATATTAAAGTATTGGCTTTAGTATTAGCCATACAGAACATTAAAGTGCCCCTTTCCATTCAGCGGGTGTCTGAGCCGCTGTGTCCTATCTTCTGACAGTCGCTGTTGTGAATGTTTCTGTAGAGTATCTTATTTTTAGTACTATATTTTTATATTATTCTCTATTAATCAAACTGTAAGAGTATGCATCGGCTTGTCCCCCCCCCTCCTGCCCCTCTCTGTGTACAGTAGAGCCTCCTGTCCTGGATGGTGGAGCCCATACAGCTGTGTCTGGAGAGAATCCAGGGTATCGGCTTCAACCACACGGCTGGGCAGCTTGTTCCCCTCTCTGTGTACAGTAGAGCCTCCTGTCCAGCCAGTACATGAGGCTCTACTGTACACAGAAGGGCGGGAGGGGGGAACAAGCTGCCCAGCCATGTGGAATGCTACACAACCCTAAACGGACAATACACACTAGCTGAATATTTGACCGAGATATCCAGGCACAACTGGATGAGCTCCACCAGTCAGGACAGACAAATAAGATACACCCCACAGACATTCACAACCACGATGTATCATAAAACATTTGCACATATTGTTAAATTACTATTTTTTCAGGAAGTTTAAAAAAACACTTGAATTACTTATCCAGTCTCTCGAAATAATACATTTTTTCAAGCAATGCAACAAACGTCGGGCAATGTGTTTTTTTTAATCCAACATTGACAACCACATCTTAAATCTTGTCAGTCAGCTCTTTTTTCTCTATCACCTTAAGGACAGCACATACAAGGGTTAATTGCACAATGGACCGTGCAAAGAAATTTAAAATAGTCTTCTTTAGGTGTGAGGGCAGGAGTGGATCGCAGAAGGCATAATCCGCAAATCAGGAAAACAAAGAACAGGACAGGTGAGACATTTATCCAGAGAGCGAGTGATCGGGGGGGGGAAACATCTACTGTATTACTTTGAGATGCCACTTTTAAAGGTGATATGTAAAATGTTTATTCATATTATAGAGAAACATGATCAGATTTTCCCTGGTTCAGAAAAAAGACGATTAAAATCTGTCATCTTTCTGCTTGTATGTCATCGGAAAATACAAGACGTTTCTGCTTTGTGTAAGGATGGTATCAAAAAGTAATCTAAGTGGTGGGAAGCGCTTTACAGGATAAAAACAATAACGCCAATAGTGTTAAGATGGACAAATGATTTTTTTTTATGGAAATACAAAATTATATAATGTGTTCCGGCTAAGACATTAATGAGTACAACCCCCCTCTCTGCGGGAGTGCTGGCTGTGACGAATTAAACCGGTTTCACAGGTATTTTCAAAGTAGAAGGGGGTGAGATTTCCAGTGAAAGACACCTCCCCCCTCCAAAGCCAAGGAAGTACACTACTTACTAATTAAGAAAGCTAGGCTCCTCAATGAAATCGCTTTAACATGCTAATGCGTTGGTGTAACAGTCCGGGCGTGGCAAGCTTCTAATGTTGACTTGATTGGAAGACCATGAACATATTCTAGCCCTAAATGAATGAATAGCAAACATGGTTTACATAAGACATTTTTCCAAGAAAATTTAATACGATCTGTAGTTGAAATCTGAACCTAAAGAAAAAGCATTTTCAGTGCGCAATCACGCTGTGTTTATGTAGAAAAAGTGATTAGGTTTATGAGCAATCTAATTACTTATTCGTTTAAAACGCTATATAAAATAAAGTTTATTATTAATTTGCTGGACAGAGCGGTGAACATTATTATGGATAAGACAAAGATAATGATCCTGATCAGTTTAGAAATCTGTGTATGCTGTAAAGTTTTTACTTCTTAAACTTTTAAAATACACGTTTTGAATAGAAAGAAATCCTCTTCCTGGTACAGTATGTGTAGCAAACCAGCACGTTTTTTTTTTTTTCGCCAATCAGAGGGGTTAGATGCTCGGTTAAAAGCAAAGGAAATTGTCTGTTATAGTGGACATAAAAACGCTGTCATTATATCCTAGAAGACACAGACCGGCACCAGACCGGGAGAATGCCCACAGCATAAAAGAAAATGCCTGATGAACTAGGGATTGGACAGTTTCCAAGTGCTTGTACAATCGGTGGAAATGTTCAAATAAATGTGCAAAAGGAAATAAACAAAATCATGTATCTTTCATATTGGCTAGCTAATGTCCTCTCTTTGCTAGTTAGTGGCTGTGTTTCTTCGTTGGGTAGCAACGGGTGACTGTTCTCAGGCGGAAGATGTAAACAGCTTAATTTGTTAAACTTTTTTTAAATTAAAAATTATTCTATACAGCAATCGCATATTTGGGTACCGTTTCATTAAAACTTTCATGCTTAAAATGTTTAGGGAGAAATGGAAGACTGGTGTGTATTTTTTCTTTAAGCTACCAAGACCAGCCATACACAGTACAGTTTACGTACATACAGTAATGTTCCTAAATTAATATCGTCTATGACCTTCAGATGCATTATGCTCCTCTTCTTTTTATGCTCAGCTACTTAAAATTCCATATAAATATTCAAAATGAAGGAGATTAAAATGAGCACAGTGAAGACATTAAATCTTTTCACTACCAACCAATGCGCCACGAGTGCCCGTCGGTCATTTTGGCCAGCCAATCACTTACCGCGGTGGCTTGTGGGTAGATTGCCGTACTGCGGGTTTGTACCGTGCATTTTGAATGGCTGCATCTGTACTTCTCATACCCTTAAGTAACACAAATAAATAAGCTTCTGGTGCAACCATGAAATTCAGTTTGTCAGCTGTTCGTGCTGACACTGAGAATAAGAGACTTGTGACATCGGACACATTCAGATACACTTTAATAAGTCATCTTTTGTGTGAATAACTGTGCAGTCTGCTGCAGGGCAACACCTAACCCTGCCGTGTGCTGATCTGAAAAGGACTAGAGACCTACAGAATGGATAAAGTGATCATACTGGTCTGAATGCCGCTGTGCTGGTAAAAATGTATAACCACTCTAGAACTGTTGGAGAACTTTTTACAATTAGCTCACTTTTATCACTGACACCCTCTCTGTTCGTCATGGTAATTGGCTGCTTACACTTTTACATAGTGCTGTAACGGAGAGAACTTGTAATGTTCAAGAGACTGATTTTGCTTTGGCACCTACTGGTGAAGATTCAGCTTGAAAGACTTTCATTATACAAGACGTGCAAGGAGCTGAGACCTCTGAGCTGTACTGAAGTGTGTGCAGGTCCTGAGCCACACTCAGCTCTGCAGGAAGACCAGAACTGGCATCCAGGCTTAATCATCATCATCACAAAGGGAAGTGCTCCTCTTAAAGCCCTCCCACATCTGAAACTCTTTAACACAAACTTTGTTCAGGTGTGATCTCCTAGTAACCCTTACCTCTTAAAGAGGGGATTCCACACCCTGAGTGATATTACAATATGTTATTTATTATTGTTGTTAATGACTTGATAAACATAGACCATTTAAAGCTCTAATTAAGGAGGAAGCAGCTCAGAAGCTTTGCTTAGTCTTAAAAAAAAAAAAAAAAAAAAGAAATGGGATAAAATCTCTGGCTGTGTTTCTGGCCTGTAGTATCTCAGTCTTGCTCACAGTCTCACATTGGTCACTGATCTCTGATGGGGACCAGCTGATGGCCCATCATAATTCTTTTAATCTCTTACTGGTCAAGCTTAAAACCTTTTTTTGGTTAAATTTTTGCCCGTGTTGGTGTCTTTTGAAAAAGACCTGTTCATTCTAAAATCTTGATTATTAATGATTTACACAGGAAGTCTAATAGTTTTTTTTTTTTTTTTTTTAACTGCCACACTTATACTTTATTAGAGACCAGGACATTTACTCATAAGAACTACTGTGAGAAGAACTACTATGTCCTAGTCATAGTGCTGTAAGGCCTCTGACCCCAATAAGAACTAAATGTTTCACCAAATTATCCATTTTGAAGTGAAACTGAGCAAATAGAGGCTTCTATTAGCTATATACTGAGGCTGTACTCAAACCAAAAATTAAAAACATCTTTAACATTAAGGAGAAGTTAAAATTAATTATAGGAATGTAAACATCAAATTAAACTAACCTTTCACAGCCCTAGAAAATATTCTAATCCAGGAAGGTTTTTTCCTGATAAATACACTTTATACATCTGTTTCAGTGCTCAGAGTGGGCTGCGCCACTCTGATCCCCATTAATACTGTAGCGGTCAGTTTTGTCTGCAGCTGCACACATCCTAAACAACAATCGGAAATTTCTTAAATGATTATGGTTTCTAACACTATGGAACACTCAGAACTCGTTTGTATTCACATTCCTTATTTTAGGTGAATTAATTGTTTCATTAAAATTGTGTGAAATCTGTAGCAATGTCTTACTGTTAGGCTGCTGTGCCAGTGAGGAAGATGTGAAACAGGGGCAAGAGGAAGGCTGGACAAGTCTCTCTTAAACACCCACATCCAGGATTGATAAATAAGCTGCAAATTTACAGACTATAAAATTAAAACAAAGATATAAATGAACACGGCATCACTAATACTCTCACTGCATTACCTGTTACTAAATGACAGATTGCATATCTAGTACCTGTTAGTGTCACTGAGGCAATTTCCAACTGGAATGAATTCCATCAAACATTTTGTAATATCTCTGGAAGTACAGATAGTAGAGATCTAGTCTTGGGCTTAAATTGACGCTAACCCCTTGGGCATCAAATGTAAACCAAGTTCTAACATCTTACTGTGTCCACTCACCAGACAGAAATATCCAGAAGAAAAAGATGAAGAAAAACTTTTTTCTCGTTGTGGTCCTGAAAAAAAGATGAAATTCCTTGGATATCTTGGCCTGGATACAAAATTGAGACAAATTATATAAAGTTAAACTTTTTTATAAAGACAGGACCTGGAATGGTATTGCTCACATACCTGGAAATTTTGTCAAAGCTCTAATAGCAATTTCAATTACTATTGAAGAAGATAAGAGAGCCGCCCAAGTGAGATAATGTTTCTTGTTTTTGTAGTTTTTTGCAAACTATGCAGTCTAGTGGCTTGATGTAGGCTTTGTGCTCAAATATATATATATATAAGATGTTGCCTGACCTTGGTCGGCAAGATAAGGGCATGTATTTGGTAAGCTGGCTGTATGGCCAGAACATGAAAAGAGCTAACTGTTGTCTAGTCTGCAACTTAAATATAATTAATTGGCATGTGTTGCGGTCTTATTTGTTTAGAATGTGTCATAGTAATTTTTTGTTTTAAGGTATAAAGGACCATCTTCAACTACTTATTTTAAGTCTGGTGGTTGCAAACCAGACTTCCATATGCATATGAATAAAGAGACTTCTGCTTCACAGACACCTGAACTTTGTCATTTGTTTGACACTACACTATAGAAAGCCTCTAGACACTGCTAGAGAGGCAATACATCTTCAGGCAGTAGAAAAAATCCTACCTAGGGCTAAGGTTCTACCTTCCCTTCTGGTCAGAAACAAAATTAATTACTTCAATTTGATGCTATTAGACCAGCTTTGTCAGTGGTTTCTTCCTTCTTCAGATCAGTAGGTGTCAGTCCCTTTTTGTTTTCAGGTTGGTAGGTTGTGCTGCTGCTTGTGGGTGGGGCTATGCTAATATGTGAACAAATCCATAGATGTGGTCATTGTCAGGCCATTGACAGACGATCAGGGCCCCCGCCAGTGCATCAGGCTGGCAGCAGGTGACGGCAGGAGTGGAGGCCAGGTGGCCACCTGCTGTAGAGAAGCCATCAGCTGTGCCTTTGCAAGGCTCCAGAGGAAACGGCCTATACTACAGTCCACTAGTGGGATGCCTGCACCTCATCGCAGGGTAGGCCTTCTGGTTTGTTTTTTGCTTGCTTGTCTTAGTCCTTTTTTGCAATAAGAAATGATTTACAGCATGAAGATCAATTATAAATAATGGGTTCATTAAAAGAAGTATCTTTTTGGATGAAGTACATTTTAGCACACTTGGTTTGGAGCCAGAGGATGTCTACTGCCTTCAGGTTTTTCCAGGTAAAAAGATCTTTGACCTTGCCTTGGTGTCTTCTGCTCAGTGTTCAAGAGTAGGGACTGTTACCACAGCAAAAAAGCATGAACCTCTAAAATGTTTTCATTGAGCCTTTATTTGCAAGAGAGTTTATGCCTCTGATTACATCTGTTCAACCTGTTTGTGTTGGAGGAAGATATCTTTTTAAAAGATTAGTTGATGTACAAGGAACTGTATGATTGGTTTCAATGGAGGCTGTTTGTATTATCTGGGGCAGCCACTTGTGCAGATGTCCCTCTGCTCTACAACATTTTGTTGTAGATTGCACTGCAGAGGTATGCAGAATAGGTTACTTGGTGTCTGCCTGTGCAGAGGCAATCAAATGGAATCTGTGTGTAAAACCTTTGCAGAGGGCAGAAGGTTTTGCAGTTGTAAGCAGCAGGGGCGTTGGCAGACCACAGTCAGGTGAGGCCGTCTTGTCTG
This sequence comes from Lepisosteus oculatus, assembly GCF_040954835.1. Lineage (NCBI taxonomy): Eukaryota > Metazoa > Chordata > Actinopteri > Semionotiformes > Lepisosteidae > Lepisosteus > Lepisosteus oculatus. Next base: position 20,015,969 of record NC_090711.1, on the reverse strand, counting down.
CACACTGCAGTGCATGTTTCTGCAGCAGAGTAAAAAGAGATGTAGGTACCTGAAGGTTTTTGAGGGAGTGTGAATAGGTGAATGAGACTTTCTTAGCCAGGAAGAACTTAGTGTTGAGGAAAAATAATGGAGTATAAGGGAAACGGAAGAGGTTTTAGGTTCGTTTGTGAGCTGGTGGAGGTAAGAGATGTTTATATTGGATGATCTGCATATGATGGGAAATGAAGAAGGAAAGTAGTCAATAAAAGAAGTGAAGAACTTAACATTGAAAGTAAAGAACAGCTGTTTAGCTACCTGTGGACTTTGGATTTTTCTGTATTTATTGCAGGAGGTGAGGTTTTTACATATGAAAGGGAGGATCAAGATCAGTATATGAGGGGCTCGCTCATCTGGAGTGGGGATTTTATTTGGGAATTTTGACCTGATAAATGGTGCCAGGTAGAGGTACCTGGGAGGGTTTAACACTTCCATTTGCTATGGAAACAGATGTTTCGGATTAGTGTGCATGTATGCTCCGGCTGTTGTGAGAGCAGACTTCTACAAAGATTTACACTTGGTTTGTATTGCTAATAAGTTAGTAATTTACAGAGTGAGACCTTCATGTGGATTTGAGGGACAAGGATGATGCAGGAACAAGGCAGCTTAGCATTTTTTGTGGCAGTTTTATAGACTGCTTTTAGAGCCATGGGTGAGAAGGTCAGTTCTGCTTGGAGAAATGCAAAGGGTGCTGTAAAGCGTCTGGATTGTGTGTTTGTATCCCAAGAGGTGAAGGCAGGAGGAGCCTCTGTTCTGCTGGTCTGGTTCTCCGATCATGACAAGGTAGAGGTTGATGTGCATGTACTTGGGAGAAAATTTGGAGCAGGTTATTGGAAGTTGAACCCTGAGATTTTGAAGGAGACCAATGACCTAGACCTCATGAAGTTAGTTGAATAGCTGGTAGGCTAAGAGTAGGCAGCGCATGACTGACACAGAATGGTGGGCAAACATGAAAAGGAGAATTAAGAATGAAAGAAGGAAGGGAATAATTTTACAGGATGAACTGAATAAGTTGCATATCTATATGAAGGCCTTCATTACATTGGATATGAATATATGGTATTTCCAGCATTAAGAGCCCCTTTTATTGTGGGGGGCGACAAGGAATGTTTAAAGCCTGCTTAGATTTCTTGCAGTGGAATGGAACTTGCTCCACTTTCTTTTTCTGTTGAATAAAACAAACGAAGAAGGATGATGGAGGGAGTTCAGAATAAGGATGGTGTTGTGGTCAGGGGAAAACAAGGGAATGTTGGAAGCAGCAACTGTTTTCTACCAGGACCTTTTTTCTAGCAGAAAAGTAGATGAGGAACTGAGGGAGTTTTCTTGAAAACATTACAATAATAATCCCAGAGGAGCACAAAAGAGACTTGAGAAACCTTTTTCATTTAGAGGTGCTGAGAGCAGCTCTGGCAGGAATAGTCAGGTAAAGTGCTGGCTATTGATGGGCTGCCTACAGAGTTTTTCAAGTGTTCTGGGACCTTTTGGGACCGATACTGTTGCAGGTTATGGGGACATATTCTTTGTGAAAGACAAATGGGGGACCCTGTGTGGATATTGCCTTTTAAAAAGGGACAGACAACTGACTTGAGAAACTGGAGACCATTGACAATGCTTTGTACAGATTATAAGAATAGCTAAGGTGTTGGTAAACAGTTTGAAAGAAATCAGGCTTGTGGGGTGAAAGGAAGAAAGATCAGTTGGACTTTGCAATAGTGAGGGATGTGATGGTGTGGCCAGAGCAAAGGGGTTTCCTTTTTAATGTTAGTAAATTTAGATCTGGAGGAAGCATTTGATAAGGTCTCAAGGATTTTTGTGGCAACTGATGGAGTGTAGGGGGGCTTAGGTGTAACATTTTATGCGGGAGTTGGTAGCAGAGAATGAATGGGTGCACAGATGCACTATTGAAACTGGAGAACTGTGAAGGTTCAATATGAGTTTTGGGTGTTTTCTATGGGACAAGGAGCAGCTCAACATAATTGGTGATAGAGATCAGAAAAGATGTGGATTAGTTTGGGGTTATGGGAGAAGAAGCATTTGTCCTTGCTGGGAAGGTTCTAATATTAAAAGTGGATATCCTACTGGTGTTGGTTTATTTGGTTGCTGTGTATCCAAGATACTGTAGATATTTGACAAGAGATTTCCCCACACAAATATTAAATATGAATACAGATCCAGCCATTCAAAACGCTCGGAGTGTGCTGCATTAAAACGCGGTAGGCGTGGCACATCACAACGCGTGTTAGGATAATAGTATCCTGAATCACTTTGTAAAACTGGCAGGTGGAGCTAATAAAGCTTAACCTTTCATGTACAGCATTTGAGCTGTCGCCAGAAAATGCAGTGTTTCCAGTTCCAGTCACTGCTGAAGGACAATCTTTTGCCAATTAAGAATTTAAGTTGTGTACTCTTTACTTTTAATAATTTAAACTGTATTACAGCATATTAATCCTTAAACATTAACAAGTTGGTATTTTATAAAAACTAGAGTGCTTAGTTGGACAAGAGTATACAACTTTCCACCTTCATTATAAATATTTTAATTATGCAGCATTATTTTATGCATCAAAGTCTTTATGGAAGATATTAGTAATAGTATTAATAATGAATGACCTTGGACAAGCTGTAAGCTCAAAGTATTAGTGTAACCATCTTCATCAGTTCAACTGTTGCAACACTAAAATACTTTTTTACAAATTACCACACTTATTTAAACTGATTGCTTTTTTTTGCTTCACAGACTGTTAATCCAGAGGAAAAGAGCGCCTCTTTGAAGCATTTAGTTGATCTGATCACATTTGTTTCCAATCGTACAAAATAAGTTTTGAGAATCTCCAATTCGCCATGCCGATAATGGTTTCCCGGAGATGACAAGACAAGGCACTTTTGCCTCTGGACCCATTGAAATTTATGCATGTGGTCCACTCCCAGCAAATCTCAAGAGACACAAGATTACAAAACGCAAGAGTGGCGTAGCGGTCGGCTCTGGCTTTCCCATCTATTCCGATGCACTGCACGTACACTCTCCTTCTCTTGACTGATGGGCAACGGTTGGATATCTGGGAGAACTATATGTTGCATTGGCATGTGTAGATGGTGCTTCCTGAGGGGAGATGGACAACAGGGACAGCATCAGCCAATTCCTGGGTGGTGGTGAGCAGAGAGGCTGGGATGGAGTGTCCTGATGCGGTGTGTGCTCTGCTGGGGGCAGAGGGCTGTGGAGATGCGCCTTCCGCCAGGTACAGCAACCTGTGCAGCGGGGAGAGGCACTTATCAGGAGGTGAAGGTCTGTTCGGAGATGGCTGACCTAGCGTTTGACTGCCTGATCATACGTTCTCTGACTTCTGCATCTTGAGGAGTGTCTTCAACCTCCCACCCTTCCCAGTAATGAGTCGTACTGCTCCCGCTGTTGCAGAAAAGTCTTCACACTGGTGCTGCTTCTACAGGTTGGCACCCTGGCCAGTGGCCAAGAGCAGAGACCCACAGTCTGGCAAAATAATGTGTAAGAAATGTCATCCAGCAATATTCAGCAGTTGTGGAACAGATGTCATAAACTTGTTTTCATCCATCTTACTGCTATCTTTTTTTTACCGTCCTGGTAGCCTTTGAAGATCATTTCGTGTGTGTAGTGTTTTCCTGAAGAACAGGCTGTGTAGAAATATTTCTAATAGAATGTTTAAATCAATACTGCAATATTACCTTGTAATATGCACTAAAATAGCATATTTCAGATGAAGCCCGCTGTATTTGCTTCACCCCTTCACACTTTGCAATCCGAGGCAGCTGAAGCAACACGTCTCTTCCCATGAAGTCTGTGTCCATACTATGGCTGCTGTAGTGCGGGCTCATGGATTTTTTTTGTAATGGGAACTCAAATTAATCAAATCCGTTGGTGTATTTATATAATATTCTCGTGTACAAGTAGAATAGTTGAACCTTCCAATGAAAGACTGGCAGGAGACAGTGGGAACTCACCACACCTGGACTGTTAACTCGATCAACCTTTTTTAATAGCCTTGCAAATAAGCTCACACTGTAGGATATGCGCTTGATGCTGCAGAGGTGTCACATTTTACTGTACATGTCAAACTAGTTGCTTTCTGTTGCAGATGCGTTTCCGTAGTGATTTTTTTTCCCCCATAGCCTCTGCTTTATCATTTATACAGTCTGCCTGTTACAGAGACATTTTCATGTCTATTTGGGGAAAGCATGTAGATTCCTTTACTGCTGTGAGTTTTGCATTGTCCTGAAAGAAACAGTGCCTTGATCGAAAGTGCTCCCTAATGTATGGGGCAGCATGCTGTTTGACCACGTCTTCCTCGAAGAATTAATGATCCATTATTTCTTCGAAAAGTGGTCCCAGACCTTTTCTAGATATCCCTCTAGATGTGAACCTTCAGTGGATGCTTTGGCTTGTTCACATATCTCCCCTTTTTGTAAAACGACATGGTTGAAAACTGTTCCAGAGCCACGGTTTCATCAGTGAAAAGTACATCATGAAATGCCTCTCCCTGCTCAATCTATTGAAGCACTTGTTTGAGCCTTTCCTCTTTATTTTTTTACCCCTATCATGGGGCATGTTGGTTTTTTATATCTCCATCTAAGCCCTCTGTGCACTCTTCTTATCAATGTCAGCCCCACAGCCATCTTTGAACTTGCACCGCTGATAGCTTATTTTCCTCTGTCAGTCTGTTAATGGCTCGCACAGTAGTAAGTTACTTAGCTATAAAATTAGTGTGTATTTGTACTTTTCCAAAGTTATATACCTTTGCATCTTCCTTGGTTTAGATTCTCTTTGCCTCCTCTCCCCTTGATGGTGTTGTCTCACTGTTTTCACAAACAGTGATGTCAGCCAAAAGCTGTACAATGTCTCTTGTTGACTTCCCGTTTGTTTTCATCTTCATTATTTGATGTGAGTCTTCTTGATTTTGGCCATAGTCGGTCTTCTTACCAGAGCTATAGTGCAGTATGTTGTCTGTCCCGAAAAATGGTACAGATAAACATGTACTATACTGACTACCTAATATCTGGGAAACATTTCTTTCCTCAACTCAAGCACAGTATAAATTCCTGAAAATTAACACAATACACCAGGAAATGTGATGGATGCATTAGGAAGTCAATGCAATTCTATTAAAGCTGGGTGTGACTTTGCCTGATCTGCCTGCTGCTAAAAAAAAAAAACTATCCCTGACATAGTTAACAGGGCTTAGCCACTTGTAAGAGCAAGGTGACTTTCTGCTTTCTAAACCATTTTCTAGCTTAAGTCATGCAATGTAATTTCACGTACATTATATTTTGCTCTTCAATAAACTGAGAAGAGCTGTGTCATGGACAAACTTAATGTCCACCTGTGTTTGCTTATGCAGTCATTGGTGTACAAAGTGCACAACAGAGGGGACAAGACAGCCCTGTGATGATCCAATTGAAGTGTAGCAAATGACAGATAAGCACTTTCCCAATTTGACCTGTTGGGAAGTTTAGTACCCACCTTGTCAGGTTCTCATTCACACTGAAGGGCTTTGAGAGTTTCTGTGGAAGCAACGGTGGTTGTATTGTGTTGAAAGCAGAAAAGTTGGCTAATAAAATCCTTACAAAGGTACCTGGCTGGTCCAGATGTTGATGACCAGATTTAACAATGTGTGTATTGCATCATCTACTCCCCTCCTTTCCCAGTATGCAAACTGCAGGGGGTCCATGAGGGGCTTGTGTGCTGTGTGAGGTGTTGCTTCACTATTCTCTCAAGAGTTTTCTTTGGGAGAGATGTAAGGCCTACGGGCCTTAACTACATTTTTAGGAATAGGAATAATGATCGATTCTTCCGCAGAGAGGGAATGATCTGTAAGCTTAAGGACATCTGGAAGGGAAAATTTAAAAATATTACAAAGCTGGTCTGCACAAGATTGTAGGACCCTACCACACACTATCTGGACCTGCACTTTTCCTAAAGTCTATGTACCTTTGCTCTGTCAATAAAGAAAACCCCTTCATATATAAGGTGAATAGCACTATGAACTGAGGTGGTTGTAGATTTCAACTCAAAGTGGGTATAAAACACATTTAGGTCATTGGCCAGCTGTTGCCCATCCGTGCCATTTAAGAGGTATAGTGCTGTCACTACACTTCTGAGGGAAATGGCACTGAAACCAAACTATTAACATCTGGTCACTATTAATGATATTAATAACTTAATTTCAAACTATTTTGTTCAGGGTTGTTTTCATGACCTTTGCTTCTGAAACTCCTATTTTTGAGCCGGGATGCTCCAGATGTCAATAACTCTGCCAACAAATGACTGAGCCTTCAAACTACAGGCATTTTAAAGGCTGCAATTATTGAAAATGTCCACAGATTTTATTTAAACTATCTAGTACCTGGTTGCTGTTACACCATGGAAAACCAGGGACTGAAGTGGACAGATTTCACAGATGTCTGCTCTTCCTGTGTCAGTTACGAGTTATGCACAATACTGGTTAAAACCTGCCAAGGCACCCACATGCAGTAAAGCGGTAACCCCCCAAAACCCAAAACATAACAGCATTATAAATCCCAAATAGACACTGTGCAGCATAACATTCCCTGCCCCCTTCACAAAATGAAATAATCACAGTTCTCAAAGCCTGTGAAAAGCATTGCTGGAAGTAGTGCTGGCAAGCAATAAAAAACCAGTTCAGTCTTTAAGCCAGGCTGGTTGTGGAGAAGGGGCTATGGGCTGCTCTCCCACAGGAACCGATGGCTCTACCAGGACGTCCATCGCGCCTGGGGGGTCCAGGGGCATTTGTAGCTCTTGGCCAGTGTGACCTATCAGAGAGGAAGAAGGTGGTGGGACCCAGCAGCTCTGTGACCTGTGAAGGAAAAAACCAAAAAGACTGGAGCTTGTCCTGCCGATTGGGCCTTCGGATCTGGACCCAATCCTGGACAGTGATCCCACGTGGCTTCACCCTGTGTAATCTGTCATACTGCCTTCTCATGTGATGCTGGTGTCTGGTCTCCCTGCTGTGGGTGCGCATTGGAGGGATTAGACCTGGGTACACTCCTGTCCAGGGGCATTTTTTAGCTCACTGCTGAGCATAACGAAGGCTGAAGTGTTGCCAGTCTTGGCATGCTGTGTGGGCCTGTAGTGAAGGAGAGTGCAGAGTGGTGTGGCTGAGAAGGAACAGCCCTCGGAGAGGTGGGCTCTGAGGCTGTTTTTGAGAGTGTGGTTCAGGCGTTCCACACCCCTGTTCCCATTTGGGTTGTAGAAAGCCATGTGAAGATGTCGAATGCCTCGGTCAGCCAAGAAACCCACTCTAGACAAACTGTGCCCATTGTCAGCTGTGGTGATGGTTGGCAGCCCCCAGCAGGCAAAGGGATTCCAGGAAGTCTGTGACCGCTTGAGTAGTGACTGATCATGTGGAGGCTACTTCTGCTCATTTTGAATGGAAGTCATAGGCCACTTTGAGGATGTGCTGATTGGGCAGGAAACCACGCAGCTCCCCACAGATGTCCAGTTGGAGGTGATCCCAGGGCTTGGCCGGCCAGTCTAGGGGAGGAGGCCTTCCTGTTTACCTGCTAAGGAAGCAGGCCTTGCAGTTTCTGACCAGTGCCTCTATATCCTGGCCACCACACCAGATTCCGGCACTATTGCTTGACCATAACGGTGGCCAGGTGTGCCATCTGGAGAGCATGTGCTTGGAGATGAGCTGGAACAACTGTGTAGGTCCCCTGTGCAACACAGGAGTTGTTCCAGCAAAAGCTCATCTTTGAGAAGGAAGGGAGAGAGACATGCTCTGGAGTGGAGTGTAGAGCATTTGGATGAGGTCAGGTTGAGTGCGTCTGATTCAGGACCTCCAGGAAGGTTAGGAAAGGAGCGGGACAGTAGATCTGCAACTACCTTCTCGTGTCCTGGAGTGAACTTCAGTGCAAAATTGTATTGCTGGAGTCTGAGTGCCAGCACGGTGAGGGCCTAGTTGTCTGTCCCCAATGTGAATCTACAACCATACAAATACATGTGTCACTTCTCACATGCCCAGACCTCTTGCTCCCCCCAAAGAGTACTTCTGTTTTGCTGGACTGAGAGCCTGGGAGGTGTCGTGAGTGATGAAGGTGGGGCTGGGGAGGTCAAAGTGTGCCAGGACAGGCAGTGAAGTGAGCTGAGCCTTCAGGAGATGGACGGCTTCAGAGCAAGCATGAGTCCAAACCCAAGGGGCATTCTTCTGCAGCTGATGAAGCGGAGCTGTAGTGGCTGAGTAGTGTGGCAGAAACTGGAGATGGTAGGTTGCTTCTTGCAAAGGAACAAGTAATAGGTTTATTCCATGCTGAAAAAAAAGAAGAAAGAGAACACAACGTTTCGGCCGTGGAGCCTTCTTCAGGTGTGGCGCTGTCTATAGAGAATCCGAGGAAGGAAGTGACATGTGCTGGTGTGGTAAGCTCTGGGATGCACTGAATGGCCTCAATGTTGGTCTGCAGCTGGGTGAGGCTGGCACCTGCAAGATGAAAACCCACAAACTTGGTGTTCAGCAGAAAACATTTTCTCTCTGTAGAGGGTGAGGTGGTTGTGGTGATGCACCTTGAACACCCAGTGGAGGCACTCATCATGGCTGGCACGGGTTAGGCCACAAACCACAATGTCACCTTGACATTCCAGTGAAGTAAGCGATGTCCACTTTTTGGAAACAGATCTCAATCTGAAGGGTACCCTTGTGTAGCGGAAGACGGCTGTCAAGTTCTGGTTGTCAGGATGGAGAGGAATCTGGAGGTATCCCTGATGAAGATTGAACTTCGTAAATACCGTGAAACCAGAAAACTGTGGGGAGGAGGTACTTGGCTGGTATGACAGCTTTGTTCACTGCCTTCAGGTCCACGCAGACTCGCAAGCCCCAGACTTCTTCGCAACCACCAGATTGGACACGTGTTTTCTCAGCCAAGGCCATGGAACACTGCAGGCCACTGGGACTGCCACGGAGGAATGATGGTGAAAATGGCTGAGCCGCTGTTGTCAAGCAGAGAGAACCTGAGGTGTGTGAAAGGTACAGTCCCAGGAAGTTGGTGCCATGGCAAGACATGTGAAAATTAAAGGCGGAGATAGACCTGGAGCCAAGGTGTGCCAATAAGAACTGTGGTAGGAGCAGGGGATGGCGAAGCGGAGTGCCGCAGGGGGACTGGTGCTGAACGGCAGACTTCAGCAAAGTGATTATACTTGCAGCATGGATGCCCTGGTGACATGAGAGGGTGACCCTCGATTCCTGCATTGGCTGGGAGGAGACTCATGCAGCTGCCACATGTGCAGCACGTCTGCATCTTGTGTGTGTCTGGGCTGCACGACTGCTGCTCCACATTGGCAGGCAGTGAGTGCGGGAGAAGGAGAAGGGATGAACGCTAGTGAAGAGGACAAGGCAGCGGTGGCCTCCGTTTGAAACGCTATTTGAATAGCCTTGTTCAGCGCTTGGTCATCTAATGCTGCGAACAATCTTCCTCTGACTTTCGCGTCATTTGTGTGCTCCACTGGCTGCTCTCTTATGAACTCGCCCTGCATCACGCCAAATTGGCAAGAGAAGGCCAGGGCGTGCAAGTCTGCAACAAACTGATGCACAGACTCACCCAGCTGCTGTTTGTGCTGTCTGAAGAGAATGACACTCTGGGGGCAGTGAAGTGCGTTTTCAGAAGCTCCATGGCTTCAGTTGCATGTTGCAGAAGAGCTGAAAGTGTGGAAAATGTGCTGTCCCTCTGTCCCTAGCCAGTGTGCTATGGTTGCCTTTTTTTTTTCCCCAGGGTGACCGGCATGATTCTGAGTCAAATGTCCCCCAGTGTCTCAAGAGTCCACCCAGTGAGTCCAGAGCACTGGCAAGGAATGGGGGAGGTGGTGGGAGTGAAAGCACTATCCTCGTCGCCAATGTTGCACTGCGGAAAACCAGGGACTGAGGTGGACAGATTTCACAGGCATCTGCTCTTTATTGTGCATAACTCGTAACTGACACAGAAGGGGAAAAACCCGCCATGGCACCCAAGTGCCTTAAAGTGGTAGCCCCCAAAACCCAAAGCACAACCACGTTGTAAACCCCAAACAGATGCCGTGTGTGACATAAGTTGCATTTGTAGGAACCTTAGTTTGAATAAAGCAGGTCCCATGTGTCTAAATTACATTGCATGAGTTTAAAATCCATAAATGGGTTTAGTTAAAAACATTTATGCATGGAAAAATGGTTGATTTCTTCCATGCAATCAGCTTAGTCTTAGTAATTTTTTTTTTTAGTTAAACATTTTAATTTTGTAAATGCAACATGCATACAGGGGGAAAAAAATAACCTTTTTTTACAGGTTTAGTGGATCAGTGGGTTGCTGACAAAATACCGCCCACTACTGTAAAGACCGCTCTGCAGCTTCTCTTTAAAAAAAAAAATGGAAAAATTTAATTGATTAAAATACCACAACTATTCTTGATTTGCATTTTTTCTGCATGTCACACTTAGTTCAATATTTTATTTACATCTCATTAAAAATGGGAGGGAATGTTATGCCAGTCAGCACATTATCTCCCACCAGGGGGAAGGGAAAAAAGCTGATGGTGCTTGTCATTTGTCTCCTTCACTTGGCCCAAGCCGCCCATTCAAAAGGGTGCAGTGTGTTAACACAAACTCTCCTTAGCAGAGCAGCTTGTAAGAGCAAAGTGTCTTTCTGCTCACTTAAAGCTTTCTTATATAAACCCCTATTTTTGAGACGGTTCAGGTGGGTAGCTGTGTCAGCATGCATAGGGTGCTTTGACACGGCGTCAGCCGTGGAGCCTTCTTCAGGTGTGAGAAGGACAGGTTAGTATGCAACGGTAATGTAGCAGGAGAACAAAAGCTGGGAGAGGAGGAGCGAGAGGCAGGAGCAGGGGACAGACCGAGTGGCCAATCAGACAGTGTGAAGTCAGGTCAGGTGAAGAGAGGTTTGAAATGGTCCATGGTAAAAATGTAGCAGTCGGGCCTCTGAAATTGGGTGGGTGGGGGAGTTGATTTATGAGGGAAGATCTTCAACCAGCAGTCTCATAAGGCTGCTGAGATTGGCCGAGATGTATTTAGTTGGACAGTAGCATGCTAATACGATGGGGTGTCTGATTGGTGGATTTTGGTTAGTCTGCAAAACAACTGACCATGTACTGTTTAGCTTTCAGTGTTTTGTGTATATTCCAATCGCAATGGGGGAAGGGAATGTGAGGGTATGTTTAGTCTGCAATTGAATTGGGGCTCTGTTCTTCACACCTGAAACATTTTCTCCGAAAGCATTTTTCTTCCCTCTTTGGTTGATCTTTTAAAGCCTATGCCTCCTGACAAAGCTCCCTACGTGAGTTCTGTTCTTGACTGAGAATGCTTTAGAGAACTTTACAACCAATTTTATTTTCTTTATGATTGAAATGCAATGACAAATTAAACCTATTATGATGTTTATATTAGTGTTTTAAATTTTCACTTACTTAAATTAAGTGTCAGATGTGAAGGAGAGCTCCAGTAAATGTAGTTTATCACCTTCTGAAATGCTTCCAGTTTAGCAGGATTTGTGTGATAAGCTCATTGTTTAATGTGGGTGACATTACCCACATCTATATCTGTCCACCACAAGTGTTTAATAAAATGGAGCGCCCTCCATTAAATTTAGGAACTGTATGACTTTTTCTGTTTCAACTAAATGAGTGGAGTACAAAACCAGATCAGTCAGTATCTTGGAGTTTAATTAGTGAGCGCTTTGGTCTAAAATTGTCAGCATCTAGACGATGGACACTTACAGAGTCACTGGCTCAGTTAAATGTGCAGCACTTCAATGTGTGGTACAATGCAGTTTCATCCTGCATTCAGGGAAGAGTTTTACAACCCCCAGATTAAGGAAGACGTGTTGCTGTGGAAACCACACCTGACCAGAATAAGTGGAGGAACAGCAGGTGTACAGGTGGTTTAGTAGGGGGAAGATCCAGCAGGACCTCAGATTTGCGGTCGTCTCAGTGGTGAGAGGACAAATGCAGGGGCTCTGCTGCGAGAGCCGGGTTGAAGCAGGACAGTAGCAGGTGTGAGAAACTACTAGTTGGGGCAATGTTAGAAGGGTGTGCTGCTGTGTACAGTATAAGTGAGCAAAGACTTGATTAGCAGCTGTAGAAACCCCATGAGGGGCTGGAGAAGAACGACAATCCCGGAGGGGTTTGTGTGTAATAGTCTGTGTCACAGGGAGGGCAGGAGGGGTGCCCAAGTGAGTCCTTTTAAAACTAAATGATGGCTCAGCCACAATTGCACTTGTTAAAAGATGATGGTATATTATGACAATGCTCCCCACAGACTATTTATATATTTATATATAGCAAAACAAAAAAAAAAAACAAAGTTGAACTAGTACACACACAAAAAACCCTTTCTCTAAGAAAGGTCAGGAGTTCTAGCACACTTAGGTTCTATCAGCTCCACACTGTACCGATAGCGAGACTAAAAACCCCGTTAGATCTCTCCCCCCTTCCTAAATAGGTACCATATAGCCCTGCCCCCTTGGATTGTACCACTGTTACAAAATTATGGAGCTGCATTTCACTCCAGATAAACTAATTTCCCTAACATGGGATTTCCTTCTTTCTTTTAAAGAATAGTGTAAACAGAATGTACAAAAAAACACCAACCCTGAATATATTTCACTTTTTAACCTCCTGTAAAAATGGTACTTCCTTTAGTGTAAGATGTGCGCATGCACCACTCCACGTTGACATTATAAAGCCGAGCTGAAAACGGGTATTGAGTTTGGACCCAAGAGGCCACCATACCAGGAAGTCGGACAGCAAGACGGAAGAGACAAACAGACATAGCGTGCTCTCACACAGATAAGTACAAATGAAGAGAAACCGAGTTTGTTTGTGTCTCTTCAGGTAACAGAAACTTCTTTTGAAATAAGAGGAGAAAATGTATTGCGTGTATGAAAATAAGCCCCGAGTGTGCACCCTCATGAGCTAGCTATCCGACAGGAAAGTGTATGCGAAGTTGTGTATAACTAAAGATGGATAACGAGTGTCTTGTAATGTACTGTCTGCGGACGGTGACAGAGATCCCTCTGTCACAGTCTGTGAGGAACAGAGTAAAAAAAAAATGTCCATCTGCCAGGAGACTGGAAGAAATGGAGCTTTATGAGATTTAAAGGGACAGCATCCCGCTAAAGTGCGGAAAGGGCTGTCTTGTCTGCTGTATGAGTGAGTTGTGAGTTAATTGAGTTAGTGTGTTGACCAGAGTGGGTTGTGTGGTAGAGGGACCCTCCCCTTGGCAATACATTGGTATCGGGGAAGCAAGTGGAGTTAATCTACCTGCACTCTGGGAGATGGTACAGTGAGGTGTGCTGGCAGCTGCGAGCTCACAACCTAAGGGTGCGCGAGTGAAATGCCAGAAACGTGTGTTGGAGAGGGACAGTTTTGGGTCTTGGCACAGTGTGTAGTGCAAAAGAGACTCGGTGATGTAGGTAGTGTTTGTGTAGGAGAGGACATCAGGGCTGAAGGTGGACCTGGGAGTTCGAGGCACTGGTTGAGTGTGAAATAGTGACCTAATGGAGTAGGAGCAGGGGGCTCTTTGTTGGGGGGTGGTGGTCTGGGAGCAGGAGGTTCCTAGCAGTGAGGACAACAGGATGAACTTGGTGAACCTGAGACTCTGAAGGTAAAGGGCCCAGAAGTAACCGAATGTGGAGTCATGTATCCTGTTACCCTGATGAGGGGGTCAGTGTGATCACCACTCTCGGAGGAGAGTGTGTAAGAAAGGAAAGGAACCTAAAAGATTATAAAGGGGCGTGACAGGTGAATGGGAGCCTGACCACACCCACTGTGGTGTCTACTTCCCCCATGGCACCACAAATGTTAGGGTACAGTTTCAACATTGATAAACTGTTCTCTGATTACTGGCAAAATAACCCTTCTTCCCTCTGTTGTAACAGACAAAAACGTTCTGGCTCCCGAGATGAAGTTTGAACAGATGAGTTTTATTGCATGTAAGGAACAATAAAACCTAAGTATTGTTCCAAGTACCAGTACGAAACTTCCAGTCTATATAGCACTTTTCTGCCACTTCTGACATAGTTAGTTTCCATGGTAATGGGGGGAGGTCATAGTGTTCGGGCAGGTCAGCCTTTGGCCAAATGGTTAGTGTTAGGTTTCCTTCCTTGGGGTTCCTAATCGGTTATCCCCCTTTCCTGCCATAACTCTAAGCCTGGAATGTCTTGTCACAAGACATCCAGTCCTTGTGTAGAAAGGACTGTTAATCCCTTCTTCACATCTTATCTTTCTTCACCTCCTTTGTTTAACTTAAAGATTTCCGTGAAAAAATCCACAATCATGAAACACTCTTATTCATCCAGACCCCACCTTATTTTTTCTCACTCCTTCACTAGGGGATGAAGGAGATGTGAACATAAAACAATAAGAAATAACAGTAGTTGATTTAATCACTGGGACCTGTTCCCTGGGGGCAGATATAGGGCAACAGGACAACTGGGGGTGACAGGTATTGGTTAATTTCTGTCATTTACCAAAACATATTATAATAGTGAGTCCCTGAAAAGAAAGCAAGCAGAACTACCTTGCCATAATGTTAAAAGTAAACCTAACTAACTCCTGGCCAGAAAATAAGTGGCAGAGCCAAAGGAAGGTGGCAAAAGGATAAAATGTTATTCCTTTTTGTGAAGTACAGGATATAAGCTTTATAGTAGAACTAGCACATTAAAGCCACAACTCACTGTAAGTTGCCCAGTTAGTCTTTGATGCATAAAGATGGATAGATACTTTATTGATCCCGTGAGGGAAATTGCAGTGCAACAGCAGCTTAACACACACAACACAGCCACAGTGTAACGAATTATATAATAATAGTACAATACAAGAGTTACTCACAGTCCGGACACACAAGAGGAAACTAGAACAGAACAGTACACAGAAAATCGTATCACACGTATGAATATAAATATAGATGTGACCATAGATATAAATATACAGTGCCTTGCGAAAGTATTCGGCCCCCTTGAACTTTTCAACCTTTTGCCACATTTCAGGCTTCAAACATAAAGATATAAATTTATTTTATGTGAAGAATCACCAACAAGTGGGACACAATTGTGAAGTGGAACGAAATCTATTGGATTTTTGAAACTTTTTTAACTAATAAAAAAATGAAAAGTGGGGCGTGCAAAATTATTCGCCCCCCTTGCGTTAATACTTTGTAGAGACCTTTTGCTGCGATTACAGCTGCAAGTCGCTTGGGGTATGTCTATCAGTTTTGCACATCGAGAGACTGAAATTCTTGCCCATTCTTCCTTGCAAAACAGCTCGAGCTCAGTGAGGTTGGATGGAGAGCGTTTGTGAACAGCAGTTTTCAGCTCTTTCCACAGATTCTCGATTGGATTCAGGTCTGGACTTTGACTTGGCCATTCAAACACCTGGATACGTTTATTTGTGAACCATTCCTTTGTAGATTTTGCTGTATGTTTGGGATCATTGTCTTGTTGGAAGATAAATCTCCGTCCCAGTTTCAGGTCTTTTGCAGACTCCAACAGGTTTTCATCCAGAATGGTCCTGTATTTGGCTGCATCCATCTTCCCCTCAATTTTAACCATCTTCCCTGTCCCTGCTGAAGAAAAGCAGGCCCAAACCATGATGCTGCCACCACCATGTTTGACAGTGGGGATGGTGTGTTGAGGGTGATGAGCTGTGTTGCTTTTACGCCAAGCATATCGTTTTGCATTGTGGCCAAAAAGTTCGATTTTGGTTTCATCTGACCAGAGCACCTTCTTCCACATGTTTGGGGTGTCTCCCAGGTGGCTTGTGGCAAACTTTAGACGAGACTTTTTATGGATATCTTAAAAAGAAATGGCTTTCTTCTTGCCACTCTTCCATAAAGGCCAGATTTGTGCAGTGTAAGACTGATTGTTGTCCTATGGACAGACTCTCCCACCTCAGCTGTAGTTCTCTGCAGTTCATCCAGAGTGATCATGGGCCTCTTGGCTGCATCTCTGATCAGTCTTCTCCTTGTCTGAGCTGAAAGTTTAGAGGGACGGCCAGGTCTTGGTAGATTTGCAGTGGTCTGATACTCCTTCCATTTCAAGATGATCGCTTGCACAGTGCTCCTTGGGATGTTTGAAGCTTGGGAAATCTTTTTGTATCCAAATCCGGCTTTAAACTTCTCCACAACAGTATTACGGACCTGCCTGGTGTGTTCCTTGGTCTTCATGATGCTCTCTGCGCTTTCAACAGAACCTTGAGACTATCACAGAGCAGGTGCATTTATACAGAGACTTGATTACACACAGGTGGATTCTATTTATCACCATCAGTCATTAAGGACAACATTGGATCATTCAGAGATCCTCGCTGAACTTCTGGAGTGAGTTTGCTGCACTGAAAGTAAAGGGGCCGAATAATTTTGCACGCCCCACTTTTCATTTTTTTATTAGTTAAAGTTTCAAAAATCCAATAGATTTCGTTCCACTTCACAATTGTGTCCCACTTGTTGGTGATTCTTCACATAAAATAAAAAATTTATATCTTTGTTTGAAGCCTGAAATGTGGCAAAAGGTTGAAAAGTTCAAGGGGGCCGAATACTTTCGCAAGGCACTGTAGATATAAATATAAATGTATTGCACAGGTCCCTGGCATATATTGCACAAAAGTGGTTGTAAATGGGGAAAAAGAAAGAGAACAGATGTAGCAGTAGATGTGTATATGCGTTCAGTCCAGAAACAGGTCACTGTTGCTGTTGCCTCTGCCAAGACGCAAGGTGGATGCATTGTACAGTCTTATGGCAGACGGCAAGAATGACCTCCTGTAGCGCTCCCTGTCGCACCGTGGATGAATCGGTCTATTGCTGAACGTGCTCTTCGTTCCTGCAAGCCTGTCATAGAGGGGATGGGAGAAGTTGTCCATGATGGCCTCTAGTTTGGACATCATTCTCCTCTCAGCCACTACCTCCAAGGGGTCCAGGTCAGACCCAATGACAGAGCTTGCTCTCCTGATGAGCTTGTTCAGCCTTTTGGAATCTACTGCTCTAATCCCAGAGCCCCAGCACACCACTGCATAGAAAATGGCACTCGCTACCACCGACTGATAAAATGTGTAGCATCTTACTACACACATTGAAGGACCTGAGCCTCCTCAAGAAGTAAAGTCGGCTCTGTCCGTTCTTATAGATGGCCTCGATGTTCTTAGACCATTCCAGTCTATCGTCGATGTGCACTCCCAGGTACTTGTACGAGTCCACCATCTCCACGCCACTCCCATGGATGTAGACAGGAGTAGGTTTGACCTTTTTCCTCCTGAAATCTACCACCAGTTCCTTTCTTTGTAACATTCAGTTCCAAGTGGTTCACCCCACACCACTCCACAAAGCTGCTGACCAGTCCTCTGTACTCCTCCTCCTGCTCACCCTTGATACATCCCACAATCTCAGAGTCATCTGAGAACTTTTGCAGGTGGCATGACTTTGAGTTGTACTTAAAGTCCGAAGTATAGAGGGTGAAGAGGAATGGAGAAAGAACTGTCCCTTGAGGTGCCCCTGTGTTACTCACTACCAGTTCAGACACACAGTTCTGAAGTCTCACAGACTGTGGTCTGCCCGTCAGGTAGTCAGTGATCCACGAGGTCATGGAGGCATCGACTTGCATCTCCTCCAGCTTCCTCCTTAGAAGTAAGGGCTGGATGGTATTGAAGGCACTGGAGAAGTCGAAAAACATGATCCTTACAGTGTTGCCAGCCCTGTCCAGGTGTGAGTAGGCCCTTTGCAGCATGTAGATGATCGCATCCTCCACACCAACACTGGGCTGGTAGGCAAACTGTAGGGTGTCCAGTGATGAGCTGACCAGGGGTCAACAGCCCAGATGCATCCCGTTTCAAATCCTAAATATTTGAAATGGGATGCAAAATAAAGTATTTACTTTATATTGTTTAACATGCGTAATACGTTTAATTATTAAAAGTCTAAGCAGTATATTCTGTAACTGGGGGGATCCCTCAGCATTGACTAGGATTTGAAACGGGATGCATCTGGGCTGTTGTCAGAAAGCTGTACATGAGACATTAAGCTTTCCCATCTCCACCTGGTGGTTTTGCAAGGTATTGTACACTATTAAAAAAATGAAGTATCATTCAGTATGTGTGACAGTTTACTGCAGCATCCCTCACACATTTTGAATGGCTGGATCTGCATTACTGCTAAAAACAGTAGCATTTTGAAATCGGACATTTACATCAACAAAAACAGTCAGTATTGTTCTGGATGTGTCTGTCACTGTGGGAGCTGGTAGTTCAGCTCATAAGCCAGGTGCAGATGAGATTTTGGAGCTGCTGGATTTCTCCCAGCTTGGGGCTGCTGGTCTGGCCAGAGCTGCAGTATAGCTTTGTGGGAGGGGCTCGGTCCGGCTCTGCTGGGTGGGGGATGTGGGGTGGGGCACTGGTTCTGGTCCCGTTCGGTCGTTGGTTTGGGTTGGAGGGTGGTGCTGGTTCTGTTCTTTGGGTGTTGGGACGTTCCTCTGGTAGTCCTTCTGTTTTCTCTGGGTTGCTGTTTGGGTGTCTACCCAGCGTGGTGTCTTTCAGGGTTTTAGTGAAGAGTCCGATGGTCTGTTTGTTTTTGAGGTTTAGAGTGCTGGAGTCCAAGGGTGCGGTGATGGGCTAGGTAGACCTTTGGGAGCAGGGTGCAGCACCATGAAATCTCAGCGTTGATTTTCTGGATGGTGTGGTACTGCTTGTCCTGTCTCGGCAGCAGGGTGGAGATGACTATTCGGGTGCTTGGGAGCTCCTGTATGGCTCCCTGCCACTCTCCTGATGGACTGGGCCACCTGCTCCCTCGGGATCCTCAGGTCATTGGTGCCAGTGTGGATGATGTGCCGTGGGGCTCCCAGGACCGACCTGGACAGCGGCTGCAGGGACTTTTCTGTCATCGGACACCAGAGCTTTGCTGTTTGTAATCCTTCGAAGAACCTGTGCTCATCGATGTACCTCCCGTTGGAGTTGATGAGAAGGGCTACTTCCGTGCATCTACCTCTGGTGTCCAGTCTGCTGGAGGGGTGCTGTGTGGGGGGGGTGCAGTGTGTTGGGTGGGGCCATCTCTGGGGCTGGGTGTGTGTGTAGGTCACCCTGACTGTTCGGCAAGGTGGATGTGCTTTTGGGCAGTGGTGTGGTGAGGGGCTTGGGGGTACAGTGGGTGTGATGTTAGTTTTGGTGGGGGTACTGGGTAGGTGGGAGTTGGTTGTGGGGGTGGGTGTTGTGTGTACTGGGCCTCAGGGCTGTTCTTTGGGGGTCTTGCTTGTCCTCTGTACAAGCTGCAGCTCCTCTCTTGACTGTAGCTTACTGTTGTCCTGCAGCAACTCTTCCATCTGTACCCTGAGCTATTTGTTGGAGGTTTTGCATTCGTTCCTGTGTTTAACCTCGTCTCTTAGCTGTTGTGCTGTCTGCCCCTCTGTGAGTCTCCCCAGCATCAGTTCCTTGAACTCGATGAAGTCCAAAGCAGAGTGTTTCCCTCTCAGGAGGCACGCGGTGCTGTGGTCACAGGGGGGTTTGGTGTGGGCCGTGTGTGTCTGGGTGGTGTGTTTCAGTGTTGCCGAGGGCTACACTCTTGCTAGGCTGTTCTGTAGCTGTGGCTGTGTTCATGGACTCAGTCAGGTGGAGCTGAACTCTCCAGTGCTGTGGGTATCAGGCTGCTGGGTCTCTCTCCTGTTTCTGGGGGTGTTTTCAGGTCCATTAACTTTTCCTCCAGAGTGGCCTCACTGCCCTGTATGACTGTACCATTGTGGTAAGTGTTGACGGTCAGGACAGTGTCTTCTACCTCGCTGCCGCCCCCTATGGAGATTTGCCTACCTTTGCTGATGCCCCTTCTGGTGGTATTTGTATGTCTTGCTTATACAAATACAGCTGTGTGCCAGGCATTCGGATGCTCGGTAAAAAAGAGCAGGTTGGTTTTTTTTCTCCTGCCTGGCAGTAATCAGCGATAAGGGTCTCTGGGTTTTCCTTCATCCATCTGCTTTTGCATTGTTTCCTGGTCTTAATGGTTTTTGTGTCCTCAGGGTACTGGAGTACTGTGCTGAGGGGGCAGGGCTGCTCCAGTGGGGCTGTGTTCTGCTCTGTACTCATCTTGCTTCTTTTAAATACAATGGGCCCAGGTGAGAAGAGCAAACGGACAGCCTGGTGCGAGTGTTTTGAATACAATCAGCCCCACTGTTGCTTGGGAACAGGTTCTTCAGCTTTGGCCTTTTGAGTTTTATGTGCCCAAGTGGTGTTTTGTTTAAACTTTAAGGTAAACTTTTTTCTCAACTTTCTTTTATTTAGTAAAACAGTTCAATTTGAGGCCTCTTAAAAAAAAAAACCAGGGCTTACCAGTTGCTAGTGCTGGTGGCTGGGTTTTTGGCTTCTCTTGATGCTGCTTTTTTCCCCTGTTTCCTTTAGTGTACTTTCTTTTTCTTGTCTCCTTATCCTTATTTCCTTGTTTTAATTATTCCTTTTTTCTTTGTTCCTTTTCATCTCTGAGGATTTTTCTTTGGGGTTTT
Organism: Lepisosteus oculatus; assembly: GCF_040954835.1. Lineage (NCBI taxonomy): Eukaryota > Metazoa > Chordata > Actinopteri > Semionotiformes > Lepisosteidae > Lepisosteus > Lepisosteus oculatus. The sequence goes on along the minus strand of NC_090711.1, from coordinate 19,995,446 downwards.
CCTCCGGTTGGTCTTCAGTTTTTCAGATGTTTGCTTTGTTTATTTTATTAAATGACAAATTATTTCTTTACTACTTTAGTTTTTGTTTGTAGCCTTATTCCTAGACTACTTGTTCAGTTCCAGAAAACAATCTCAGAAATTAGGAGCTCATCTTCTGTGCTGCCTCCATCTGTGGTTCTCTCTCACTGCTTGCTTTTTCTGACCTTCCGATGCGGGGGGTCAGTGCTGCTTCTCTTCTCCCCCTTCCCCTTTCCCTTCTTAGTGGGTGTTATCCAGGGCCCTTCCTCCAGTGGGTTATCTTGTAGCTCTGCTGCGGCTGGAGGTGTGGCCTCAGTTTCTGTTCTCTGGAGGGGATGGGTGGGCTCTTTGTTCATGCCTTCCTCCATCTTGTGACTGGTTTTGGCTGGCTGTCTTTTACCACCTGTCCAAATGAAGGTCTGCTTACCTTACACTGGCGGAGGAGGTGTCCCTCAGCACCACATCCATTGCACGTCTTGGCAGCCTGGCAGTTTTTTGTTATGTGCCCTTCCTTCTTGCAATTGTGGCTTATGATGTCACAGGTGTTGTCCTTGGGGTAATAGAAGTACCCCCTGTTGGCTCAGAGGCTGAAACGCGCTGGAATTCTTTGACACCCTCTAGGTCCTCCCTCAGGAGGACTCGGTACTGGCATTTGCCAGTCCTGATGCCAAATCTGTTACAGTTCTGTTGGTACATAGGGCATGTACATGTGCACTGTGATGGTGTTCTGGTTTTCAGGCTCCGGCCTGAAATCGGAGAAACCAGGTTGCTAACCCATTTCCCTGATCCTCTTTGTCACCTTCTTGTATGAGGTGTACGAGGCCGCGAAAGCCTTCAAGTACTTCTCTGCCTTGTTGCCCTGTATGCAGTAGAAATCCCCGGCTACCAGCTGGAAAATTCCCCTCAGGAAGGTCATGAAGAAAACCTCCCTGGTTGGCATTGCTTCTTCTGCCTTCGTCCATTGGAAGCAGATCAGGTTCCTCTTGTTCGCCATCTCTTGCTCCTGGAACAGAAGGGGGAAAGAAAGAGGCCCAGTGGGGGAGGGTAGAGGTGTGAGCTGCTGAAGGAGCAGCAAGGGAGACCTGGCCTTTGTCCCTGTGGACTAAGCCTGGCTAGGTGCAGGTGCAGCAGGAAGCTTTCATTCCTCTCGAGGAGGTAGAGGACTCCTGCCGGCAAGCCATACACAGTCCTGGCCAAGAGGCAGGAGAGGAAGAGAGAAAAGGGGGCTGATAAAGCTTCTGAGTCTCGAAGAGAGCGAGTGCTGCGGGCAGGCCATGAGCACCTACGCGCAGCCAAAGGAGAGAGGAAAGGAGACCAATGGATTCTACCTAGCTCAGCTGCTGCTTGGCCTTAACCCCCTAGGCTCAATCTACAGCAATACCAGCTTAAGAACTTGATCTTAGCCAAAAGGCTGAGAAGCGATGCCCGACGTGGCCTTGGGCCCACGTGTGGGTGTCCGGTTGGTGCACAGCAGCGCAGGCCGACGCCTCTGGAGCCCAGAACTCGTGCAGCTGCCGGCCTCCCTGCAGCCAGCAGCTGGCCGCCTGGACTTCACTCCCCCCCCCTCCCTTGCCAACCCGCTTGCTCTGCCAGTCCAGGGTGTGGGCCCTGCTCTTTATTTTCTAATCATATTCAACCTTCCACATTATATCGGAACACAAACAGCAACACAAACTGATTCTGCCTCTGGGCCATCCCCTGCTCCTTTCTTCCCTTTCTGCCCTTCCTTGACAATACTTGCGTAACTCCTGACTTGTCCATCTCCCTCTCCTTCTGATGTTGCATCTTAGAATACATCGCCCTGGCTAGGCTCGGATGAGCTCATTAGCCCTACAGAACTGGGTGGACTTCTGCTCTCTGGGAAATCTGGACGCTCATCTGCCCTTGCCTGACTCGGCTCTTCCCCCTTCTTGTGTTCCAGCGGGTCTCGCTGACACATTTTAAATGGGCTGCCCTCTCCCGATGGCCTTTTTGTGTGCTCCCAAGTACCTGGTGCAGATGGTCCCTCCCCTTGTCCAGGGGGCAGTCTTGCTCCAGTATCTTCTGTCACCTGCTCACTCGCTTCTGAGCCTGTTTCTTCGTCCTCCTCCGTCGCCTCGGCGTCCGATGACTCCGTGACTTCTTCCCTTCTACTGGGGGCTGCTTCCCCTCACCTGCCCTCTGCCTTTTCTGGTGCTTCTTCCTTTCCAGAAATGAGAAATCCTCCTCCTCTGCTACCTCCATCTGTATGGGTTTCACTTTTGGGCCTTTCCCTGCCCCTTTCTTCCCCGTCTTAATGTTCGCATAGCTTTGTATTTGCCCATCTTCCACTCTTGCCACATTGCCACCCTCCTGATCTTCCTCCTTGGCCTGTGCCTTGCCTGCATCATACCCATCCCTTCCAGCTGCTTCCACCACTGTGGCCTGTTTGTCTTGCGGTGCTTCATCCTCTTCACTGTCCTCCCCCGCTAGTTTTGCACAGTCCAGATATGCCTTGTTATACTCGGGGTTCCTTCAATTGTAGGCCCAGTACAGGTGCCCAGTAGCCCCACACAAGGAACATGCATGGTCATGACACTTCAGACACTCCAGAGCCGGGCATTCGGTTTCCTGATGCCCTACCTCATGGCATTTGCGGCAGAATGGCGGCTGATCCTGATAGTATAGGAACCCCTGTCTGTACCGATCGCAAAGGTCACCAGGGGGTGCCCAACTCTGGCCTTGGGCCCATGTGTTGAACAAGACTGTCTTCAAATTCATCCCATCCAGACATCTGTCTTCAGCTTCCATTGGTACCGTAAAGTCCATCGCAGGTTGGGGATCTCTCTGCTCCTCCTCGCTGCACCAGAATCCATAGCCATCGTAAGGCAGCCGAAGCAGCCTACTCACCGAAGTGCATGTTCTGGTGTCAAATCAGTCTGCAATCCAAAATCCAAGGCGTGGTCCTTGTGAAAATCCAGGAAATCCAACCAGTAATCCAGCGATTACCTAATCTTTAGGTAAAAAGGCCTCGAAGGAATGCCCATCGCCAGCCTTGGGCCCATGCTTGGGCATCCAGCTGGCGCACAGCAGCATAGGCCAGCCACCCGGACTCTGTTCCCTTGCTTGCTCGCCTGCCTGCCAGTCCCAGGCGGGGGCTCTGTTCTTTGATCTTCTGGTAACAGCCTGACCACAACCGCAGTCGAGGAGGGCGCCAGCCAGCTAGTTTCCTTAGCTTAGGCCCTTCCCACCAGCAGCAGCTGTGCTGACCAAGCCGCAAGGTGAAAGCAGACCGTTGACACCTGTGGACCAAAGGAAGGGGCACCCCCCTCTTGGTAGGGACATATACAAACCTGCCTCCCTAAAAAAAAGAGGGAGAGGGAGAATGCACAGGCGTTCAAAAGGGGCCTGCCTGCTTGCCGAGAAAGTGAAGATGCGAGAGTGCACAGAGGGAGGATGGGAACGGGGAGAGAGAGACTCAAAGAAGGAGCTCCAGTCCACCTCGCTTGCTTACTGGCTGGCTACGTCTGTCTTTCTACCTATAAGAGAAGGTAGTACACCGTTCCTGGAGACACTGCAATAATGGGCCGATGCATGAAGAGGATGGAGCAAGCTCCTGATCTAGAATATCGATCTTCACTACCATCAGGTAAGTGACCTCTTTTGAAATAAACCCAACTTCTGATTCACTTTCCATAATCTGTTGTCCTAATTAAGTCTTGCAGAATTTATGGTGTAATATTGAATCCCCAACACTTTCATTGGACCCGCTGTTAACAAGTCCACCTGTCATATCCACTCTCTCTTCCATGTTCCAAAGAACTTAATTCTACTCTTATTCAAGAGAATTCCCCTACCCACTGAAAATTTATCCATAATACGCAGAACTCTCCCCAAACTTCCTTCTGTACATAAAACAATTGTTTCATCCGCATATGCTGTGACTTCTGCAGAAACAGGGGTCTCAGCTCCCCCAAAAACCTCATGGGACATAGTGCCCAGCCACCATTCCCGGTGTCACCTTATCAGCAGGCAGAGAAGTCATCTGGATGCTCTGCTTTCACCCCCCCAGGCTTCACCTGGAGTGATTTCGGCGGTAGTTTGAGGGTGTTCTCTTACCACGACGTTCCTGCTGCATCCTGGCTTCTGGTCTCTCTCCACTCATCCTCCTTGTCACCTTTCTTTCTCTTGACTGTCCCCAGAGCTGCGGTTAGCCACGTACTATGTTCACATCCAAAACACTGAGAAATGATACTTCCATTTTTTTGTGAAAATGGAAAAACCAAAAAGTTATCCATTACAAACTTCAACAAATTATCCAAAAATGTCATACATAACCATCACAAGAAGCCAATACCTCTTAAAGCAATACCTAACCCCTTCGACCACTCCCTAGCAGCATGATATCTCTATTTCCGTACATCTCTATTTGTGATCTGACGTCATGCAATACTCTCTGATAGATGCCATGTACCATCCTTGCTTTCCCCTTTTGGATCAAAATGTTCCATGCATCCCATACCTCTGATATGACCACGCTTATGAGCAACCATAGAAATAAATGAATGCTGCCAGGCCTAGAGCCTCCCTTTATCCCACCCTGCTCCATTTGTCTAATCATGTCCATGCGTTTGACATACTCATATTTGCCCCCAGATGTTACCTGGCTTGGCCAAAACCTCGCCATGTACCTCCTCTTCCTGGTCCAGATGACCTCTTGGTCAAGGACCTTCTTTCCTTCGCCCTGGCCATCGAACCTTTTCAGGAAGGTGATTGTCGGGCTCTGGCACACGGGGGTTAAACGTGAACTCTGACCTGTCACGGTTCACGAGCAAACAATTGTTCAATCGCAAATCTTGCTAGGGGCTCCATATCCCACCTTGCCTCAGCCCTATTCCACAACTTCTGACACTCCGGTTCAGATGTCAATGTAAGGTCGAAGATGTTCTTGCCTTGGAAGTCCTGGACGCACAGAATATCGGTCTTCTTGATATCTAGCACTTCATACACGATCTTCCGTTCGAAGTTTCCCCTGACCATCCACTCTTTCTGGTTTTCCTGTTTCTTCAATACGAAGCACACCATGTGCCTCATCTGCCTTTCACAGGACATAAGGCATCCGGTCGAAAAAGGCAACTCGGCAGCAACGACTGCGGCTATCTCGGAACCCCACCTTCACCCCCTGAGCTTAACTCAGTGATTCCAGTGGTGGCTCGTCATTCCTGGACACCACTATCTCCTCTGGAAATCCTACTCCTCCTTGTTGCCTTCTTTGAAAAAGGTATCCCCTCCAAAAGGTTTTTCTGCCTCTTCTCCTCCTTTGCCCTTATAGTCCTCTGGGGAAAGTCCTCTGACCACGGTCAGGCCACGCACCAGAGGATCTTGGCTGTCGCAGTATCCACAAACCCAGTTGCTGATGTACCGTACTCAACTTATGCCTGCCAACAAACTGAGCCAATACCAGCATCGACTAGAACACCTAAGATTTTCAGAGGGCCATCGCATACAACCAGGCCACCGGAATTTTTATCATGCACACTCCATTCCCCAAAGTATTTAACAGGACTTTTCTGTTTATTTTGGATCCTGAATCCTGGGAGAATGAGTTCACAACCTTCAGGGCAGCAGTTAAGCTGTAAGTACTGCTAAGGAAGAGGGTAACATCATTGGCGTACAATAAGATTTTTCAAGTGTCTACCACAGCTCCCGGGGATAAGAACCCCATCTATTCTCGGGTCACCTCTGATGATGGCAGCAAGGGGCTCAATGAAGAGGACATACAATAAAGGCGATAGGGGGCAGCCTTGCTGCACCCCGGCTTCCTGCTTCACGCCTTTCCCTAGATAACTGTTGACACAAGCTCTACTCTGTACCTTAAAATATAATAGCTAGACAAAAGATGAGCATGGGATCAAAACCAAAGCTGGCCAACATGGAAAATAAAGTGGTGATCAACCCTGTCAAAGGCTTTTTCTGGTCGAGTCCTATGATAACTATGGGGATCCTCCGCCCATGCAATTACATCCCTTACCAGCTGCAAGTTTTTCGTACAACTACGACCAGGAATACTGTAGGCCTGAACTCGACCTATCATGTCACCTAGAACCTTTTGCATCCTATTAGCTATGCACTTTGACACTATCTTATAGCTGATGGTAAGCATTGTGAGGGCATTGTGTGTCTCCAATTTGCTAAATTAGTAGTGTCCACTTTCTTAAACAGGAGTACCAATACTCTCATCTTCATTGACTCGCTCAACTCGCCCAAAAGGAAGGCTTCATTGTAGACATCCAACAAGACTGGACCTAATAGATCCCAAAAGGAAACATAAAATTCCTTTGACAACCCGTCTAACCCTGGCACTTTCCCATTCTTCCTACCTTTAAGGGCAGATTCCATCTCCGTTAAAGAAACGGATAGACAAGTCTCCCATTTTGGGTGGTTTAGGTAAACCACTACAGAATTCTGAAGTTGCTGACCTTATTTCCCGTCTTTGAAACAACGAAGCATAATAGGATTCAACTGTATCAATCAGGTTTTCAAGCGGTCTTACAAGCGTCATAATTCAGAAATTACCCTCTTTTCCTGTTGCTGCCTCACTTGACTGAAGTACACAGAGCATGTCTCCTTCTCTCTATATTCGTCTTGAAGACGATGCGGGTACTTTCTCGCCTCTTGGATGTAAAAGTCTTTCAGTCTGGCTCTTGCTAGAGCTGCACTGATTACATCAAAACCTTTCCCCTTATTAAACAGAACATAGCACTCTAAGTTGCGCTGCAGTCTATGGTGTTCTCTTCTTTTCAGGCGGCTTTTATATTTCCTGTAAGCTATGGTAAAGGCCTTGATTTTAACCTTAAGGTCATCCCACCATGCTCTTAAATTTGTGTAGAGTGGTTTCAGATCAAACCAATTCTTGATCAGACCTCTTATTGCCAATATGGACACATTCAGTTTCCAATACCCAGGCCCGACAGAGGGGTTATCGTCCTCTATCTTTAACCAAAGCATAGTGGTCAGTGAGAAAAGGGACAATTCCCACATCTACTACTCAGGAGCTCTCCATGTTACCCCAGAAATCTTGGGGGGGGGGGAGGATCCTAAAGCCATCTGCCAGATTGAAATGTTTCAGCAGATCCAACAAAGCAGTGGTGGAGTCAACATTAGTCCCCACAAAGAAAAGTAAAATGATTAGTTACCCACAGAGGTTCAAGTGAGGCAAAAATCTTTCCTTTCAATTCTCTGCGTAGGGGCATAAATACAAATCTATATTTCTTGTCATATCTATCCACGTCTAGCACCAGCAACTTTCCAGGTATTCCCTCAAAGCTGTTCACCACACAAAAGCTATTTTCATTTAATAAGATACCCACAGCTGCAGAGTGCGCACTCCCAATTCCCCCATATTGATTGCCCACCATAAAAAAGATTTTATTCAGCACTGTCCCGTACATGCACTTCATACAGAAAAAGAATTGAACGCCGAAGGCTACGTAGGGATTGGAAAAAGTCAATCTTTTAGTGCGATTCCTCAGGCCTCTAACATTATCTGAACATACGGTAAAGGTCATGTGACCATATTGTTGTCACTAGCAGCCTGGGATTCTGCTAAGGGCATCTCATTTGGAAGCATGTCCACTGTTAAGTCTGGACCATAATAGTCAAGACCCTGTTCTAGTGAGGAAAAAGAGTCCGGCAAAAAACCCCGAGATGTCCTGATCTCTGCTACACGATGACCATTGGTAGTTGGCGCCTAGTGGGGTCACTCTCTGTTCTCTTGGGGCCTCCCTGCTCAGTCTCCATATTGAGCGTGGGATCTTCTAACTTAGTTTAGTCTTCATTAGTCGAGATTACTTCCTGCTCCTGTTCTCGCTTTCTGCTTTTCTTTTTCTTCCTAGGACCCATCTCTCCTCTCCCCTTGTCCTCAGAAGAGTGGTCTACACGGGGTCTTTGGAGACCGGGTTCTTGCCTTGCACCTGGCCTTGGCGTATGTCTGTTACGGATCTAGGGGCAACTGGGAGATCCTCTTCTACGTCTACAGATGGCGCTGGGTCGATGTTCTCTGGCACTCCAGACTCCTGCAGTGATGTCCCCTCATCCATCAGGTAACTCGTATCCTTAACTGAGTCTTCCGCTTGTTCAGATGTCTGCTGACTCCCCAATTACAACTGCGTGTGCATAGTCAGTCTTAATGGCCAGAATTCTCTCAGGGTTCTGGGAGTAACAATTCTTCTAAGTGTGGCCTTCTTTGCCACAGAGTACATGTAACCTCTCTTATAGTATCTCATTAGATGCCCAAGTTCATTACAATTGCAGCATCTTACCTTAGTGCAAGTATCTGCAGTGTGGCCAGTCTCAGGCACCTTCTGCAAGTTTTGGGTTGACCAGCATAGAAAAGGTAGCCACGGTCAGATCCAAGGGCAAAGGTTGCATGGGGGTGACAGAAGCCATCTAAAGAAGAGGGATCATGACAAAGTGTCACTGTGTACTGTCTTCAGCCTGTCCATACGCCCAACCGGTCCACCACCTTGGTACAGTTGGAAACGACGTCCATATAGCGGCTCAGGAACAAAACGATGTAGTCATTCTTCACAAAGTGACCATGTGACAGGCTTTAGCCCAAAGACCTTCAATATCGTAATGTATAAGGGGAACATCTCTTGCCCTCTCTCTGCAACAACGCCAAACTGTAAAATAGTAGGATTCCTCGGCAAACGAAATATCTACAGATTTGGACGTAGTATACCCATGGACACAGTAAGTCTTTCACTGACGGCTCAAGACCCTTCCACAACACCGAGTTGATAAAAGAAATCCTGTCAGGCCCATTCAGAGTCAGCTCTTCCCTCAACTTGAACCTAACAGTATGCGGCAGCCCATAATTTGGCCAGCTGTGTTGACCTCCAAAGAACAAAAATCCAAAGTCGAGAGTAAAAACTTCCAAAGAAGGCTTCTCACCCCTCGATGTCCTGTCTTCCTTGTAGGCAGCCCTGGCTTCACCAAACTGGTAACTTTGCCAAACTGAAGGCTGATGCAAAGGGGAGTTGGCAGACTTTTTCCCTGGGGGATGAGACACTTGCATTTGAGATAATTGGGAGGTTTTCCAAAAGATGGCAATATGGAAATTCAGTCTCCTGTTGCTATTTGCATGTCATGTGAATGGATGAAAGACATTCTCTCTTTCTCCGTGATGATAAAATATTACACATACAGTATATATAGAATGAAAGGAAGAAATGTGAAAAGGGATATAATTCATAAGACACATAAGCACTCCTTATCCATGTTATTGTAACCAAATGATTCATATGCATAAGCATAGACAAACCTGAAAAAGACTTATTGTATCAAGTAAAGAATTTTAAATGTGAGGTATTGTGTGTTTATGTCAGCAGGCTCAGGCTGACACTTGCATTTGCGTCAGCCTTCAGTTTGGCAAAGTAACAGCATGCCAGCTGAATATTATATGATTTGACAGAACTTTTAACACCCAATGATTTAAAAAGGCAGCCATTTCTAACCTCATTTCAATTCCTTTCCAACAGGCCACTCATCTTTAGGCAGGAAATAACACCTGAGCCTGCTGACATAAAAGTATTGTGAATGGCTTGTATCTAAGGCAACAAGAATATGGTCATTTTGCATTTTCTTGCTTCACAGTAGTGTTTGGTTTAAAAAATCTTTGCTATTGTGCTTTATTCCACAGTTTTGTTATACAGTCAATTTAATCAAAGAATACATTTCATTTAGACCATACATTCCATATTAAGCCAATGTGAGCATTGCTATAACAAGCAAATTTGTCAGGAGTGAATTAAATCAGTCAGTCTAATTTTTTTTTTTGATATAGTATGTTAAGGGCACTAGAAAAGTATGTGAATCTTGTATTTTAAGTAACTACTAACTACCAAGTGAGCCAAATAACCACCTCTTATGTACATACAAATTTAGAATAAAAGATACTGATGAACCACTGCAACGTGAGAATACAGAACAGTATTCACCTTTCGTCTATTCCATTATTCGTTTCACAAGACTGGAATTAATTTTGCCAAAGTTCATAACACTGACAAATCATCTAGTTTCTCACAAAATTTTTCAGACCTTGTTTTCACATTATGGTACTTTAAAGCTTGCAATCATGGCTTTGAAGTAGCAATTAATATTTGTCATTAAACAACCTTATGTTTATTAATCTTCCTTGTTATGCACAGTGAGAATGATAATGTAATGAGAATTAATTGAATCACAGAGTGCTCATAAATTGTGCTAGGAAGAAAACGGATAGGTGTTTTGAAAGGTCACATATAAACAGGTTTTCGATGGACAGAATGATAGATTAACATACTGTAGAGGAAAATAGTATTGTATCGTTGATATGAGGACTTTTGAAACCAAATTTCCCAAATTTAATATGTGCTTTTCTATATTGGTACAGTAGGACTAATAGGTTCTAGTAAAAACTTACAGTATTCAGAATTGGTAATGGTTAGAAATACCATTTTATGATAAGGGACTCTGGTCGTTATCCTAAACGGAAAGCAACTCAGTTCATACTACAGTATATTTCGCTTTGCTTGGTAAAATTTGCAGGGTCACTTGTTCTCAATATTTATAGATATCCATCAATACCACATCAATCAACGCTATTATCAGTTCAGGGAAAGATATTCTGCTTGCAATATGCATGATGGTGTGGCTTTTAACAGCAATTGTAACAGTTCTTATCTGTTACTAAAGAGTGGAAATATTTTATTGTAACAAGGAAAGGAAGTAGATAGATTACATAGGTTTTTATATAATACATGCACTTAATTTACTGTCCTCATATGGCTGTTTATTTTCATTATGAGAGCTTGCTTTGTTGGAATTAGCTTGCTAATTCCAACTGAATAAATTATTTTTTTCCTCAAATTCCATATATTACAAATCTAAGCAGTTCTCATGGCCAGATTCAAATTTTTCTTAATTTATATGGGTATGCAGGCACCTTTTCAAGGGCATTTTGTGAAATAAAATTTGTAATCAGTGTTCAATAAATGTAATGTTAAGATTGAGAGTTTTTGTGAAATCCCTCAGGGACAGGACAGTGTCTTTCTGGGATATTGATTAGGCAGAGCTGTAGAAGATGCTTGTCAGCTCTCCTTAACTCAGTAATGCTGTACCTCCATCTGTATTATTCTTTCTTTTTCTACCAACCTCTTCAAGAACACAGTCATGTTAAGTAAAAAAAAAAATAAGAGACACTGCCTTAAACCCTAGAAAATGACAAGTTTTAATTTTAGTGTTTAGTTTATAAGCTTGTTATTTTAGTTGGTTTTGTTACATAATTAATTTGGGTGTCTCCTCTTGCCAGAAAGCGTTAAATTGCATTTTGAGTGTGGTTTTTGACTTTTTCAAAATTGCAGCCCATAAATAAAGCCATATGGATGTTTTTTTATACACGTTATTTCACACGTTAGTTAAAGACTTCGATGCTTAAAATGTTTAGGAAGAAATGGAATACCGGTGTGTATTTGTTCTTTAAAGTACCGAGACCAGCCATATACAGTTAACATACTGTAATACTGTATGTTTATGTTCCAAAATTAATATCGTTTATGGCCTTCACACATGTTATGCTCCTATTTGTTTTATGTTTAGCTACTAAAATTTCCCTTCAGTGGTAAAATTCCATTTAAATATTCAATACTTAAACGGGCACGGTAAAGACATGCTTGTTGACTCCGGTATCACGTTAGTTAAAGACTTCGATGCTTAAAATGTTTAGGGAGAAATGGAATACTGATGTGTATGTTTTCTTTAAAGTACAGAGACCAGCCATATACTGTTTGTTTAAGTTCCAAAATTAATATTGTTTATGGCCTTCACACGCGTTGCAGTATGCTCCTATTCTTTTTATGCTCATGCACTAAGATTTCCCTTCAGTGGTAAAATTCCATATAAATATTCAATACTTAAACGGGCACAGTTAAGACATTAAATATACATACTGTATACAGTACAGTTTGCATACGGTAATATGTTTATGTTCCTAAATCAATCTTTTTTATGAGCATGTGAAAGGCATGGTGAATCGATTCTCAAAAATTACTGTACTTTGCATGATTGGAAACAAATGTGTGATTGCGAAATGCTGTGGTGTTACTTTTACAAAGACGGTCAATGAAAAAAGAATGTGGACTAGGGCAATACTTTGAGTTTACACTTACAGCTTGTCCAAGGTCATTCATTATTAATACTATTAGTAATATCTTCGTTAAAGACTTTGATGACGACAGCTCAAACATGAGAGGTTGAGCTTTATTAGCTCCACCTTGTGGAAATTCCAGATACTATTATTTTGCTTACGGTATTATAGTAGAATTTACAGTAACTAGCGGTATTTACTGGTAACTCGCAGTAGACTGCGTACAGCGCACCGGAAAATAATGCGGTATCACCCGCGCATGTTGAATGGCTGCATCTGTACTTTGTGAGAAAAGTGATAGTTTTAACCTTTTCTGCAATTATTACCGGAGTAAACAAAGCATACTTTTAGAATTTGATTAATAGGGAGAATAATATGGAATGGTTTATCTAAAGAAATTAAAAATAATATAATTATATTAATGTACTGTAGCTCAAACAATAGTATAAGACTTTCAATGAATATGTATGCTTCTGTTTCACTGCTCCCCATGTGATTACGTCTGTGGTATGATAGCTTAAGTATGTGCCTCATAAGCCTGAGGTCCATGGCTCAAGCCCTGTTGTCACCATCAGTTTTCTTATAACAAATAAACATTTCTTTGAAAAACAAAAATAGCAAAAATTATGGACACTATATTGACACTTTTTATATTTCTAAGTATCCCAACATGTTTGAAGCTAATTCACTTATTAATAACGAATAATTTCAAACCGCTACTGATATTACTGATAATAAATATTATCGACACTATATTGAATTTGTTGGTATTTCTAAATATCACAAAACGTATTTTAAAGACCTCGACTTGTAAAAATTTTCACAGCCTCTACATAAAACTATCAGTGAGAGAATTATTTTTGTAAACCAAGTTTTTCATAGATGCGTAATGATGCACTACTGGAACACTGTGGGACCGCTGTGTACACATGTACACACATTGCAGTCTCCAATTACCCAGACTGTAAGCACGGGAATAAAGTTTGGTTTGATTTCTGAAACCCTTTCTTTATTTCCTGTTTTAACTCGGCAGGAAAATTCATATTTACTCAACAGCTTTTTAAAAACAGCACCCATGATCAAATCATGATGTTCATGATTTTTTTACACAGAAGCCTGACACAGCTATATTTGGCTAGTGTGTATTGTCGGTTTAGGGTTCTGTAGCATTCCAGTTTGTTTGTACTTGCAAGAATAGTGATTATAAACATTAAAAAACATACTTGCTTTATACTGTCCAACTGAACAATCTTGCTTTTATAAAATACCAACTTTTTCATGTTTAATGTGTAAGATGCTATAATACGGTTTAAAATGATTAAAAGTCTTAACAGTATCAACTTGAATTCTTATCTCTATTGATATAACTATCAAGTGGTATTAAATACAACTTTTTAGTATAGATAACACTTTTATAAAATTTATTTAAAAAATAATTATTACAATCTAATCTTCCCACGTTTGATCCCAAGAGGAAGTACAATACGCTCCGGCTTTGTTTAGTGATGGTATGAAAAATAAATCTAAATGGTGAGAAAGCTATGCTGAAAGTTGATTAATGGACTTTTAAGACAAAGATAACGATTTACTTTGCATTTTCAATAAAGGCATTTAATTAAACATGCGTTTGTCATTAAATCAAAATGGGGATAATGGGGACTCTATTTCTCTATTATCAAAACTCGTTCAATTGTGGGTCTTTTGGAAACATTTTGACATGTTCCTTGTAACTACATTGTTGTCGATAAAATGAAATGCTTGGAGTTTGTAATGTAGGGATTTCTATATTTCTTTATCTAGAGTGGTTTCATTAGAGACAAAGGCTAATCCGTGTTGCCTGCTGTCCTGAGGCTAGCTTGTCTGTGTGGAGACACACACCTCGGGATGGTTACGTCACTGCCTTGCATATGAATTCTTTCATATGGAAACATTTTGACGCTGCATTCAACAATCTTAGGAATAACACAAAACAGCCTGTTTTTTTTGCTTTACAAATCACGCCCAAGAAAGTGAAGTCACATTAACTAGCAAAGAGAGGACATTAGCTAGCCAATATGATAAAGGAATAAATTACTTGTATTTAATTTCTTTAGCATTCTTTCATTTAATTGAACATTGCAAAAATAAAAATGCATAGTTTTGCTTACAATTCAGATGGGAAGTAGGTGAAGTTCTTTCATTTCAATAATAGCTTTCACAGAATTAATGGACTGCTGCCGTCTGAATTCTAAATAGTCTCTTTTTTGCAGGGGAGCTGATTGGAGTGGAGTACCTGTACAGTCGGGCTGGAGAAGTTCTTCAAGACTATAGAGCAGTAATTGAGAAGCTGGAGGCCGATTCTGATCTGTTTGATGAAGGTTTTGATGACTGAGGAATTTCTGGACCTGGCCGTCCTGCTGCTGCATCAGTCTTTCCTGGAATAATAACACCCCTCACCATTCCCTCCCAGGCTGAGAGCAGAACTGCAATGGAGACTTCAACTCGGGAAGTATGTTTACTATAGAACAGTTTTCAATTATTTTTTGACAGTTTCTGTGGATGTATGTGGTATTACCATGAACAATGAACACTGTGTATTCTATAGTTTTTAGTTGCACACACATCAATTAAGAAACCCATGCAGCAACTGATGACCTGGCAGCACTGTAAGAGACCCTTTCCTGCTTCACCACCCGAACTAATGGATACAGGGCTAAAGCAAGTTGCAGCAAATCATTCGCTGAAGTGACATCTGCTGAAGACCCCATTGCCAAGGATGTAAGTGCACATATAGCATTTCCTTCCACTTCCACTTGATTAACTAGATACATTTTAACACGTAAATAAAAACTGGGATCAATTGCTCCCTTATCTAATGTTTGCTATTCGAGAAGTACCGCAGGCCTCGACTGGGTTCTCTCCATTTGAGTTACTATATGCTCGGAGACCCCAGGGCTTATTAGAGTCTTGGGAGCATCAACCTTAAACATTAGACTGTCATTGAACATTTGGAGAAGGTCCAGATGCAACAAAAGCAGATTTATAATAGGGGAGCTATTGTGCGGGAATTTCAGCCAGCGGACAAAGTACTACTATTAGTCCCGACCTCAGAAATTAAATTCCTGGCCACCGGGCAGGGGCCTTATGAGGTGGTGGAAAAAGTAGGTCCCATAAAGTTAAGCAACCTGACAAACGACGACTGCATCAGATCTACCATGTGAATTTATTAGAGATGGCATGGTGCAGAAGTTCTGCTCACCCACTTCTCCCCTGACCCTTTGGAAGATGAAACTGGTACTGTTGCCGTGGGGGACCTGGCTTCGTCGCAGAAGCAGGAATTACAAGAGCTCCTATCGCAAAACAAATTGTTTTTTTCCCGAAGACATGGTCGAACTCGCCTCATACGACTAATAAGATTATCACAGAACCAGGAAAAAGGGTAAGACAGCCCCCCTATCGAATTCCTGAAGCCAAAAGGAAATTAAGGAAGAGGTAGAAAAAATATTAAAAATGGGGATAATAGAAGAATCCCATAGCAAGTGGGCTAGTCCATTAGTTTTGATACCCAAACCGGACGGAACTATTAGGTTCTATAATTTCAAAAGATTAAATGAGATCTTGCTATTTGATGCATACCCTATGCCCCGTATAGATGAGCTAATAGAGCGATTAGGTAACACCCGATACATCAGTATGCTAGATCTTACGAAGGGATATTGGCAAATACCCCTAACCAAAGAAGCTAAAGCCAAGACTGCTTTTGCCACCCTGGAGGGGTTATACCAGTACCAGGTCCTTCCGTTTGGTTTACACAGCGCTCCTGCTACGTTTCAGAGATTAATGGACAGAATACTCAGACCTCATCCATATTTTGCAGCTGCCTACTTAGATGTTGTAATTCATAGCACGACATGGGAACAACACTTACAACACCTGGATGTAGTAATTGAAGATTTGAGAGAAGCAGGATTAACAGCTAATCCAAACAAATGTTGTCTAGGGACCCAGGAAGCCAATTATCTTGTCGATACAATTGGGAGAGGAATGATCATGCCACAAGAACAGAAGGTGCAGTTAATTAGAATCTCGCCTAAACCTTCTACAAAGAAGAAAATACGAACATTTTTGGGATTGGCGAGTTACTATCGCCGTTTAATTTCAGGATTTGCCTCCATTGCTGCCCCAATAGAAAAGAATGTCTCGCAATAAAATGGGCCCTGGATTATTTAAGATATTATTTATTGGGAAGATGATTTATATTGTATACAGATCATCCTCCACTAACCTGGTTGTTAAGAAATATGGACAAAAAGGATTGAATTACACGATGGGGCCTTAGGCTCCAGAGGTTTCAGTTCTGAACGGTTTATAGACCCGGGAAGAAACAAGGTAATGTCGATGCCCTCTCACGAATGCATTTCTTTTTTTCTAGACAACCTGAGGACGGGGCTGGTGTCAGGGGCAGGGTCATCCAGGATATGTATTTCAGGAACGACCTGCTCAGTATACTTGACTTTGTCATCCACGTTGGATGATTTCACTGACTTTGTGTGAATTCGCTCATTGGTGTTGCAGCCTTGGCCTGGAACGTCTAGCTGGTTTGTAAGCAACCGTTACACCATTACACTGTTCTGTGGTGTCTGGGTCCGATTCAGAAGTCTTTTTTTTTTTTACATGCCAAGACAAAATTCGCACCCTGCCCTTTGGGATCAATAAAGTTTTATCTGTTATAGTGGTCGCTGTTTCCATATCCCGTTTGACAGGGAGATGCCGTGGGGGCAGGGTGGTCAGATCTGTCAGAAGGAGTGAGGGGATGTTTGAGGTTATCAAGTAGAGTTGAGGAGTAGAGGAGTTTATGGCCATATGGACAAGAACGGTGGACCTCGTATTCGTGTGATCTCTCAGGATGTAAACAGTACAGCAGCTGACACCACACAGTGTAGGCAGTGCATGGCGACAAACTGTAATAAACCAGAACAATATGTAGTACTGAAAGAAAACACATTGTAGACCATGTAGAAAGTGTGTGGTGCAGATGTGTATTGAGTCTGAGGCTGTTACGAGCACAGTCAGCACCAATTGACCCTAATTATTCGATCTGCGTTCCAAACCCTCTGCTCACTCCAAACCGACACTCGGTATGAGGAATCTTTCCGTCTCCTGAGCTCTCAGTACTTATGACCTTCAACATCTTGCTTGCCTATCGGCGACCCACTGCGGAATGGGCATACAGTCTGGGGAGATCACCCGGATTCTTGTAAATACTTCCCCGATTTTGCACCCCTGTTATACTTGTACTCAACTGCCACCCTATCCCTGTGTAACGACCCAACAGAGCCCAGTGTGTTGCTCTCTGGCGCTCGCTCATTCTCTCTCACTCTGCTGGCGCATGAGCACAGGGGTGCTGTGCTGGCTGTGCTGAAAAATAAAGCGCCGTTTCTCAGCCAACGAGGGTCTGAGTCACTGTGTCCGTCCTCGCCGAACCCAAAAATACTGGTGTCAGAAGCAAGAGAATGGACAATGAGCAGCCGTTGTCAGACTCAAGAGAAGCGCCGGTACCCCCAGCAGCCGAGCGACCCCCTAAAGCGCCTTTTGGGGGCGAGCAGCAGCCGTCAGGGGCCGGAACGGTTCCTCAGCGCCACCAGTGGTCACAGCCCTCATCAGGGCTATCCAACGGCGGCCCTCTCGGCAGAGGGACCCTTTCCCATGTCTCCTCAGTCTATGTGGTGGGAAGGAGATGCCAGACCAGCAGGGTCCAGCCGGCGCTGGTGCAACTGAGCTGATGGGGCAAACGGCTGGTCTCAGGTGGAGTTGGCAGGCCACTTGGCCACTATCCTGGAGGGGAAGGCCTTCCAGGCGCTGCTGGATATACCCGGGGACCAGCAGTACAACTACGCGGCGTTGGCGTCGGCCCTCCGGAGGCGTTTTGACGGGAGAGGCTGGGGGCCCCCGTCCTGGCCTTCCCGGATCCGACGCTGCCCTGTGTGCTGGATACAGACGCCAGTGAGATGGGGGTGGGCGCAGTGCTAGCACAGGAGGGGCCAGACGGGGAGAGGGTCGTCGCATACTTTAGCCGGGCGTTTGATAAGGCCGAGAGGAATTATTGCGTCACCTGGAGGGAGCACTGCTAGAGCACCACAACTTCTTCAACACTCGTTAGTTTGAGTCTTTGTTTAAGCTGTAAGTTAGTTTTACTTCTTAATTAAACATTTGAAACACTAATTTTGTAAGCTTAACATGCATTCCGTACAGAAATAATAGTTTTCTACAGTTGTTAAGCAGATTAGCAGGTAACTGACAAAGTAGATCACTGTCCACCACTGCCCGGTGATAGAACTTTAATATAAACAAGATCTAGTACCTGGTGCAGTTTTTACAAAACTTTTAATCAATCGAATTCCAGGTGCGAGTTCATAAAGCCTGAATTACGTACTATGCATATGTCTGCGAAACACCTCATCTACTATAAAGCTTTCAGTGCCTTGTGTATATTCTAATCTCAGCGTGGGCAGGGTGTGTAGGGACGGTTTTAGGCTGCAATTGAATTGGTGATCTGTATTCTTCACACCTGAAACATTGTTTTCTCTGAAAGCATTTTCTTCCCTGTTTAGCTGATCTTTTGCTGCCAACACCTTTTAACTGTGACTATATCCACGATATAGCACAGCCTCCCTTTAGGGAGAAAATGGAATACTGGTGTGTATTTTTTTCTTTAAACTACCAATACCAGCCATATAAAGTTTACATAATATATTTATGTTCCTAATTTAATATTGTTTATGAGCATGTGAAAGTCATGGTGAATCGGATTCTCAAAACTTACTTTGTATGATTGGAAACGAATACGTGATCGGATCAACGAAATGCTGTGGTGTTACTTTTTGTCAATGAAAAAAATAGTCTTCGTTTACAAAGACGGTTACAAAGAAAGTGGACCACGGTAATACTTTGAGCTTGCAGCCTGTCCAAGGTCATTCATTATAAATACTATTAGTAATATCTTCCGTAAAGACTTTGATGCATAAAATATTCCTGCATAATTAAAATATTCATGATAAAGGCGGTAGGTTGTGTACTTTTGTCCAACTAAGCAATCGTGCTTTTATAAAATATACCAAATTTTTAATGTTTAATGCTGTAATACAGTTTAAAATTAAGTCTAGAGAGTATACAACTTAAATTCTTAATTGGATAAAGATTGTCCCTCAGCAGTGATTGGGATTCAAAACCGGCGTTTTCTTGTGACCGCTCAAATGTTGAACATGAGGTTAAGCTTTATTAGCTCCTCCTGGCAGTTTTACACGGTGTTTCCGGATACTATTATCATAGCTGCGGTATTATGTGGCATATAACGATATGGCGTGATGTGATGCGACACGCCCGCTGCGTTGTACTGCAGCATACCTTGCTCGTTTTGAATGGCTGCATCTGTATCTCACATATTCAATGTCACATATCTCCGAAAATTCAAAAATGTTCACATGTCCACAAATGTTGTGAAATATACCCAAATGATCAATAACATCCCCAAAAGGTGTCCAAATATTCCACAAAGTTACCAAACATAACATGTCCCCAAATCTTTCAAAATGTCTCTGAATTGTATCCAAATTTAATTCCACGTTTTCCAAATGATTTATAAACACTCGTTAAAGTTCCCAAAAGATTCTGAATTGTAGCTGAATGTTCCAAAATGTCCATAAATATAATCAAATATTCCGACACGTCTCAAATGTTCAGTAACATTCCCAAATGTCACAAAGTGTTCCATAGTGTTGCCAAAAGGACACAAATTCCGTAATTATACCAATCATTCTCAAGAGGTTCCCCAACTTATCTATAACATTCCAAAATATTCCCCAAGAACTGTAATGTACTCAGATGAGCCCTAGAGGTTCCCAAATGTTGCAAAATGTAACCAAATACGTAGATAGTTACAAAGAAAGTGGAGTACAATCCTAATTTGATCCTTAAATATTTTATATCTGCAATTCCAAATCATATTCCCTATTAAAATGATTCTAAAAAGTATGCAGTTTTTTACTGCGCTCATGAGCACAAGTATTTATAGAAAAGGTTAAAATATAGCTTTTTTTTTTAAAGTATATAAGCTTAATACAGTCAGAGCGAGCACATCTATTATCGCCCTGCTCCCCACCTCACAACCTCCGCTCTTCAAATTCTGCCCTCCTTACTGTCCCCCAAGCCCGTCTACATTGTATGGGCGACAGGGCCTTCTCCTGTTATGCCCCCAAGCTCTGGAACTCTTTGCCCGAGGATATCAGAGTCACCTTCTCTAAACTCCTTCAAATCCAGACTCAAAACCCTCTTTTTCAGAAAAGCCTTTACTTAACTGTTTCCATTCTTCACCCCTCTGCTCTTGTTAGTACCACCTTCCACGGTCTCCTCTATTGTTATTGTTGTATTGTTGAAATTGTTATTGTGTCTTATCTTGTGTATTCTTATTTATTGTTATTGTCATCCTGTAAAGCGCTTTGAGAAGCCACCTTTAAAGGCGCTATATAAAATAAAGTTTATTATAAAAACTTTTCAAAATAACCACAATACAGTAAGTGCCTGAGTGAAATACTCTGATGCATAAAATGTTTATGAAGAAAGTGGAATACTATTGTGTATTTTTGCTTTTTATTAAGCAGATTCAAACATGCCCAGTAAAGAGATTAAATGAAGCAATCATTTCACTAACAACTAATGCACCACAGGTGCCACCTGTCGGTCATTTTGGCCAGCCAGTCACGTACTGGGTAGCCCGCAGATGATTTGCCAGGGTTCAGGATTGGCTACATCTGTATTAGGTAGAACAATATTTACTTCTTACTGTGGGCCACTGAAATACACGGGTAAGATTAACTTTAACTTGTAACAACACAAGGATGTTTTCAGGAGGTTTTATTACCATTTTGAAAGGAGCAAAGACATTTGCAAAAATAAAAATGCATAGTTTTGCCTACAGTTCAGATGGGAAGTAGGTGAAGTTCTTTCATTTCAATAATAGCTTTCACAGAATTAATGGACTGCTGCCGTTTGAATTCTAAATAGTCTCTTTTTTGTAGGGGAGCTGATTGGAGTGGAGTACCTGTACAGTTGGGCTGGAGAAGTTCTTCAAGACTATAGAGCAGTAATTGAGAAGCTGGAGGCCGATTCTGATCTGTTTGTTGATGAAGGTTTTGATGACTCTGAGGAATTTCTGGACCTGGCCGTCCTGCTGCTGCATCAGTCTTTCCTGGAATAATAACACCCCTCACCATTCCCTCCCAGGCTGAGAGCAGAACTGCAATGGAGACTTCAACTCAGGAATGTATGTTTACTATAGAACAGTTTTCAATTGATTTCTGACAGTTTCTGTTGATGTGTGTGGTATTATCAAGAACAATGAACACTGTGTATTCTATAATTTTTAGTCGCACACGCATCAATTAAGAAACCCATGCAGCAACTGATGACCTGGCAGCACTGTAAGAGACCCTTTCCTGCTTCACCACCCGAACTAATGGATACAGGGCTAAAGCAAGTTGCAGCAAATCATTCGCTGAAGTGACATCATCTGCTGAAGACCCCATTGCCAAGGATGTAAGTGCACATATAGCATTTCCTTCCACTTCCACCTGATTAATTAGATTAACTAGATACATTTTAACATGTAAATAAAAATTGGGATCAATTGCTCCCTTATCTAATGTTTGCTACACTTACAACACCTGGATGCAGTAACTGAAGATTTGAGAGAAGCAGGATTAACAGCTAATCCAAACAAATGTTGTCTAGGGACCCAGGAAGCCAATTATCTCGTCTATACGATTGGGAGAGGAATGATCATGCCACAAGAACAGAAGGTGCAGTTAATTAGAATCTGGCCTAAACCTTCTACAAAGAAGCAAATACGAACATTTTTGGGATTGGCGAGTTACTATCGCCGTTTCATTTCAGGATTTGCCTCCATTGCCACCCCAATAGAAAATGTCCCGCGATAAAATGGGCCCTGGATTATTTAAGATACTATTTATTGGGAAGACGATTTATATTGTATACAGATCATCCTCCACTAACCTGGTTGTTAAGAAATATGGACAAAAAGGATCGAATTACACGATGGGGCCTTAGGCTCCAGAGGTTTCAGTTCCGAACGGTTTATAGACCCGGGAAGAAACAAGGTAATGTCGATGCCCTCTCACGAATGCATTTCTTTTTTTCCAGACAGCCTGAGGACGGGGCTGGTGTCAGGGGGAGGGTCATCCAGGATATGCATTTCAGGAACGACCTGCTCAGTATACTTGACTTTGTCATCCACATTGGATGATTTCACTGACTTTGTGTGAATTCGCTCATTGGTGTTGCAGGCTTGGCCTGGAATGTCTAGCTGGTTTGTAAGCAACCGTTACACCATTACACTGTTCTGTGGTGTCTGGGTCCGATTCAGAAGTATTTTTTTTTTTACATGCCAAGACATAATTCGCACCCTGCCCTTTGGGATCAATAAAGCTTTATCTGTTATGGTGGTCGCTGTTTCCATATCCCGTTTGACAGGGAGATGCCGTGGGGGCAGGGTGGTCAGATCTGTCAGAAGGAGTGAGGGGATGTTTAAGGTTATCAAGTAGAGTTGAGTAGAGGAGTTTATGGCCATATGGACAAGAACATTGGACCTCGTATTCGTGTGATCTCTCAGGACGTAAACAGTACAGCAGATGACACCTCACAGTGTAGGCAGTGCATGGTGACAAACTGTAATAAATCTGAAAACCAGAACAATATGTAGTACTGAAAGAAAACACATTGTAGACCATGTAGAAAGTGTGTGGTGTAGATGTGTATGGAGGCTGTTACGAGCACAGTCAGCACCAATTGACCCTAATTATTCGATCTGCGTTCCACACCCTGTCCTTCACTATTCAAACCCTCTGCTCACTCCAAACCGACACTCGGTATGAGGAATCTTTCCGTCTCCTGAGCTCTCAGTACTTATGACCTTCAACATCTTGCTTGCCTATCGGCGACCCACTGCGGAATGGGCATACAGTCTGGGGAGATCACCCGGATTCTTGTAAATACTTCCCTGATTTTGCACCCCTGTTATACTTGTACTCAACTCCCACCCTATCCCTGTGTAACGACCCAACAGAGCCCAGTGTGTTTCTCTCTCTGGCGCTCGCTGGGGTGCTGTGCTGGCTGTGCCGAAAAATAAAGCGCCGTTTCTCAGCCAACGAGGGTCTGAGTCACTGTCCGTCCTCGCCGAACCCAAAAATACTGGTGTCAGAAGCAAGAGACTGGACAATGAGCAGCCGTTGATGTCAGACTCAAGAGAAGCGCCGGTACCCCCAGCAGCTGAGCGACCCCCTAAAGCGCCTTTTGGGGGCGAGCAGCAGCCGTCAGGGGCCACAGCCCTCATCAAGGCTATCCAACGGCGGCCCTCTCGGCAGAGGGACCCTTTCCCATGTCTCCTCAGTCTATGTGGTGGGAAGGAGATGCCAGACCAGCAGGGTCCAGCCGGCGCTGGTGCAACTGAGCTGATGGGGCAAACGGCTGGTCTCAGGTGGAGTTGGCAGGCCACTTGGCCACTGTCCTGGAGGGGAAAGCCTTCCAGGCGCTGCTGGATATACCCGGGGACCAGCAGTACAACTACGCGGCGTTGGCGTCGGCCCTCCGGAGGCGTTTTGACGGGAGAGGCTGGGGGCCCCCGTCCTGGCCTACCCGGATCCGACGCTGCCCTGTGTGCTGGATACAGACGCCACTGAGACGGGGGTGGGCGCAGTGCTAAAATACTGGTCGTCGCGCACTTTAGCTGGGCGCTCGATAAGGCCGCTAGGAATTGTTGCGTCACCTGGAGGGAGCTGCTGGCTGTAGTCTCGGCGGTCCGCCACTTCAAGCCCCATCTGTTCGAGACCCAGTTTAAACTGGGGACAGACCATGCGTCCCTCACCTAGCTGCTCAATTTCAAGGAGCCAGAGGGTCAAATGGATTGAGACCGTGCAGGAGTATGACTTCACGGTCATCTACCATATGCGAGGGACTATAACCTGGCCTCAAGTCCTAGAAGTTACCATTTTTAACATCGCTATCAAGCAGAAAAGGGTTATTAAGGTGATAAGTATACTTTTGAATTCAAGACAGTGGCTGCATTCATTTAGGGCTGCATCTTTTTTAACAAACGCAAGCTGAGCTTACTGTGACTAAAACGTACTACAAAAACTTAAGAGAATGTTTTGCAAAAACTGAAAGAATGTACTGTAAGATCAGAAAACCGAATGTTACAAAGGAAGATACAGGATGACTAAGTATTATAAAAATCAGATTTAATTAGAGGCTTACAACATAAAATTACTTCACTTACAACCCCCACAATAAAATACAGTATATTATACCATTAGCCAGCATAGAACTGAAGCACAAAGCAAATGCAAATTATTTATTCTCTTACATGGGTGCATACAAAAGAAAAGCTTTTGTTTGTTCCCATAAGTTATATTTAAACTATAAAGAAAAAAAGCAGAAAATAACTAGATAAAACTAAAGCTTTCTGTGCAGCAAGGTTTGATAGTCTATGCAGGCAGAAATACTGAAAATCTGATGATACTCTGAAAAAGATAAGAAAAGCATTTGTAATATTCTTTTGAACAAAACCCTGTTTCAAGTCTTTGCTGCACTTGGGAACCATCACTAATATAAACCAAAATAATCTTTTTAATTGCATTTCTACAAAAAAAACAGATTTTTACAGCAATATTTAAAATCTTTTAAATGCAGTTGATAGAAATTGATTTAACAAATTTCACATCTTTCAACAGAACTCAAAATATTTTAAATTACATTTTAAGACATGTTTATGTATTATTCCTGAGTTAAATATTTGAATCAGTACCGGATATAAAACACATTAAAAATCAAATTAAAGCCAATAATGACATGTTTAAATTGTTTTGAAGTGCCATTGTTATAAATTTACTAAATCAGGAACATTCCAACAGTGTACAATTAAAAACCATGATAGTTTAATCAAATTGACCACGCAATTCCTAAAACTAGTAGCAATAATACAGTTCAAGACAGTATTTCGACAAAAAAAAACTTTAGTTCACTTCAAAAGATACTTTACTTTTAATACAAATTAAGCAACCGGAAGTAGATTACAAAATTTGTTCGTGTTGTTTGAAAGCTGCAGTATTTAAAGAAAAATGTTTGCTTTGGATGTTAATGCTTTTAAAACTTTTAAAATCCTGTTTAACTGTAGGTCACGTTTTTTTTAAATGTGGTTTTATGAAAGAACTGGAAAAAAGACAACCGTCATATTTAGAGGGAGACGCTTCATTTTCTGAGGCGAAAACCTTCCACATAAACTGGGATCACTTCAGAAAAAAAACGTACAAAAATTCTCTAGATGAACGGTAAAATTTGCTACATTAGAAAATATATCTTTAAACAAATAACTGTATGTGCCATAAAAGGCAATTTAGTGGAAGAATTAAAAAAGTTTTGGATTTAAACCGAATCCTGAATAAAAATAACGATCTGTCTCCAAGTAACCCAATCACATATAAACATACTTTAAATCGTGGGAAAAATAACTCTAAACGTGTTTGTGCCCGTTAATCCCATGATGTATTTGAGTTTTACAAGCTCTGGTCTGGAATCAATACTTTTAGACACTCGGGTATGGCAGAGACAGCCCGGTGTGAGGACGGCCCTATAAGACATTTACCATGGTACATTTATGGTACCAGTACTATGGTACGGTACCCTGGAATTTTTGACAGTACCATAGTACATGTACCATGGTACTTATACTGTATACCATGGTACTCTTAAGGTACATTGAGTATGTGGTACGCTGAAACCTGTTTTATCCTATGATGTTTTGACAGAAGTATGGTACAAGTATGTAGGGGTACCATGGTACATAACCCTAGTTATTAAAATATGATTGATAGATAAATAGGCCCACTTTATTCACCCTGAAGAAGATTGCAGAGAAACAAGAAAGCCAACATAAAACGTACAGGCTATTTAAAACATTTTAGGTTCTGGAATGAAACACAAAATTCATTAACCGGTTAACTCCAAATGTATTAATATGTGCATCAATACAGAATATGATCATAACAGTACAAATACAACAACAACAACAACAATAATAATAATTTCACAGCTGAAGTTAAAGGGAGCAGGACATTTAAATGGAGACTGGCTCGTGTTCATGATACTGGTTCTGCTGGCCCACACCACACTGACCTTTCAGGATCTTTGCTGCATTAGGTAGCTTCTGTCTCATAAAGGCTCTGATTTCTGCTTGGGTCTTCTCGGGGAACACAGCCTTTACTTCAGCTAATGAGAGAAAGAGAGCAGAAAAATATTATTTACCTGAACAAAACAGCCTAAACGATGATTTCAGAATATAACCTAAGCCATCAATACTCACCAATTATAGCTTCAGCTTCCTCTCGGGACAGGGGTGGCCTTGTTTCACCGTTGACAAAGAGCCCAGGACACAGTGAGGTGCCATTATGCCGTAGTGTACAAGCCACGCATCAGATCATTTGTGTATTTTGCTGCAGTTGCCTGAGAACAGCGATCCCTCAATGTGATGAGCTGGACATTTTATAGAGAAAGACAACATTTGGAGAACAGCCATAAGGAAACAATTGAGCTACCTGTGTGCTTGCTTGTAGTACATGTGTGCACCTTCTGCTCAATGATAAAGCATTAGAACTGCAAATGGCTTTACACATACCCGAAAGTTCACTAAAAATGAGCCTATGTTAGGACTAAGTAGCGTTAACCTAGAGCTGTGGATACAAAGTAACGTTAGGTGTTACCTAATTACTGACTCTTAAGAGCACTTACCTCCTGTTGCAAGGACAGTGGCAGCGTGAGCCGTCTTCTTGCTGCTTTTAGGGTTTATCCACCACACCACGTATTTTCTGTTGTGGTCATCCGGATAATATTCTTCCTCTAGCATGTTTAGCTTGCCCACATCTGTGGCACCATCATTAAAATCAAAAAGTGCGTACATATTGTTATGCTTCTGTAGGTACAAAGATGCTGGCTGTCACAGTAAATGTCCGTGATGTCAATTACTACTTGATCACGAGAGAACAGTTTAAATATTGACGCCAGTGTGTGAGTTCTGTACGTGTGGCTCTCTCGTTTTCGCTGGGAAGAAGTTTAAAAAAACGTATGCACACATGGCAAAATTAAAAAATCTATAAACAGTATCTGACATATGACAAACAGTGTGAAGTTCCAAGGACTACAAAACTGCATTGAGCAGGAGCAGCACGTCACAAAACTCAAACCCAAAGGCTCTATGTGTCTTCAGTATGGCGACAGTCAATCATCATTATCTTTTTAGAGAGGTTCATGACAATTTTTACAGATCATTCATTTGTATGTGTTTTGTCTACCACACTCAGTTACAGTACATTCATTTGTCACAGTGGTAAAATAAACCATGGTACACTTAAATGTACCATGGAACTATTATGGTACATAACATAGTACACTATGGTAGAATGAATGTACCATAGTGTACCCACAGATGTACCATGGTACATACCATATTGTACCCAGAGTACTATAGTATACCATGGTATACCATGGTACAATTTCGTATGGGGCAGAGTCTCCTCACACACAAGCCCGCTGCCCGGTGTCCTTCACACCCGATAGGGAGGTCCGGGGACAGACGAGCACCTTGAGCCCGGCTCGGAAAAGCGTCTCGTTTGTCTCTGAACTGAACCTTTCTGCTAACACGGCAGTGTTTTTAAAACTAGCCGTTCACTTGCGTTCTTAAATCACCCTTTAACATCAGTATTATAGAGTCTCCATTCATTTGAGTCGTCTCCTGATACCCCCACAAAACAAACCGGGAATGTGCTGTACAGCTGTACTGATACAGTATAGGTGCAAAGATTACACGTGTACAGAACCGTGAAATATTCTCTGTGGGATTTGGAAGTGTTGTATCACAGTGAATGTACTATGACACCTGCATAAAAACCTCTGAAGTAGCGAATAATAACATTTAATTTGCATTCTTGCAAAAGCTACAGTACGGTTCCCCCGTCTTTCAAAATTAAACGACCTTGGTGAAAAAGTGCATTTGATCTGACAAAAATTACATTAATTACATTAAAAAATACACATTACAAAATAAAAATGTTTTTATATTATTTTTAAAATTTTTCATATATATATATATTTTCCAATATTTTAATGTACCATAGTGTACCCACAGATGTACCATGGTACATACCATATTGTACCCAGAGTACTATAGTATACCATGGTATACCATGGTACAATTTCGTATGGGGCAGAGTCTCCTCACACACAAGCCCGCTGCCCGGTGTCCTTCACACCCGATAGGGAGGTCCGGGGACAGACGAGCACCTTGAGCCCGGCTCGGAAAAGCGTCTCGTTTGTCTCTGAACTGAACCTTTCTGCTAACACGGCAGTGTTTTTAAAACTAGCCGTTCACTTGCGTTCTTAAATCACCCTTTAACATCAGTATTATAGAGTCTCCATTCATTTGAGTCGTCTCCTGATACCCCCACAAAACAAACCGGGAATGTGCTGTACAGCTGTACTGATACAGTATAGGTGCAAAGATTACACGTGTACAGAACCGTGAAATATTCTCTGTGGGATTTGGAAGTGTTGTATCACAGTGAATGTACTATGACACCTGCATAAAAACCTCTGAAGTAGCGAATAATAACATTTAATTTGCATTCTTGCAAAAGCTACAGTAAGGTTCCCCCGTCTTTCAAAATTAAACGACCTTGGTGAAAAAGTGCATTTGATCTGACAAAAATTACATTAATTACATTAAAAAATACACATTACAAAATAAAAATGTTTTTATATTATTTTTAAAATTTTTCATATATATATATTTTCTAATATTTTAAAATTGGAGCAAAACTTCCCATAAGAAATTGATGGTACCAGTATTATGGTATGGTACCCTGGTATTTTTGACAGTACCATAGTACGTGTACCATGGTACTTTTAAGGTGCAGTGTGGTACGTTGAAACCTATTTTGTTTTGACAGCAGTATGGTACAAGTGTGGTACATTTAGGGGTACCATGGTACATAACACTAATTATTAAAATTTATCTATGATTGATAGATAAATAGACACATAGGCCTACTGTATTCATTCTGAAGAACATTGCGGAGAAAATAGAAAGCCAACATTAAATGTTCAGGCTATTTAAAACATTTTAGGTTTTGGAATGAAACACACGATTTATTAACCGGTTAACTCCAAATGTATTGATACATGCATTAAAAAAAACGTACGGAAATTCTCTAAATGAATGGTAAAATATTCCAAACGGAATAAAAAATACTTTAAAGTAAATATCTGGATGTGCGCTTAGAGTGAATTTAGTGGACGAATTAAAAAAAGGTTTTGGATTCAAACAGAATCCAGAATAAAAATACCGATCTGTCACCAAGTAACCCAATCGTATATAAACATACTTTAAATCGGGGAAAAAATAACATGCTAAATGTGTTTGTGTCCTTTCTCCTAATCATCCCATTTTGTATCACAGTGAATGATACAACAATGATAACGAATGATAACGGTTAATTTCCATTCTTGCAAAACCTACAGATGCAGCCATTCAAAGTGCGCAGTACAGACACGTACCGGAGGTAATTGGCTACGGCGTCGTGCATCGTGACGCGCGATGACGCAAAATACCGCGGTGCGTGATTGGTTGACCGACAGGGGCACTCGTGGTCCGTTGATCTGTCGTAGAAAGACTTACTGTAAACGTCTTTACTGTGGCCATTATAGATGTTGAATTTTACCACTGAAGGGACATCTTAGTAGCTGAGCATAAAAAGAATAGGAGCATACTGTAACGCGTGTGAAGGCCATAAACGATATTAATTTTGGAACATAAACATACAGTATATAGCTGGTCTTGGTACTTTAAAGAAAAAAAAACACCAGTATTCCATTTCTCCCTAAACATTGTAAGCTTCGAAGTCTTTAACTAACGTGATACCGGAGTCAACAAGCATACTTTTAGAATTTGATTAAAAGGGAATATAATATGGAATCGCGTATCTCAAGAATTTAATAACGGTATGATTATATCCGTGTACTGCCACAGGGCTGTGTAGGGCTGTTTCGCCTGCCTGTTTGTGCGAGCTGTCTTGTAGCCTACTGGTCTAGGTGCGTGACTACCAACTGGCAGGTTGTGTGTTCGAATCCAGCTGGTGCTGGACTTTTCATTTTTATTTATTTATTTTTTAATCGCGTAACATAAACATATTACCGTATGCAAACTGTACTGTATACAGTATGTATATGTATATTTAATGTCTTAACTGTGCCCGTTTAAGTATTGAATATTCATATCTAATTTTACCACTGAAGAGAAATCAAAGATTACACGTGTACAGAACCGTGAAATATTCTCTGTGGGATTTGGAAGTGTTGTATCACAGTGAATGTACTATGACACCTGCATAAAAACCTCTGAAGTAGCGAATAATAACATTTAATTTGCATTCTTGCAAAACCCACAGTACGGTTCCCCCGTCTTTCGGGGGAACCGAAATGAAAGTAAAAAAACAAAGTTAAATCTTATTTTTTATTACATTACAAAATAAAAATGTTTCTAAAAATGTTATTTTAAAATTGGAACAAAACTTCCCATTAGAAATTGTACCATGGTACATTTATTGTACCAGTACTATGGTATGGTCCCTGGTATTTTTGACAGTACCATAGTACATGTACCATGGTAGAAGTACCGTTGACCCGGGACCTCAGCCTCAGTCACACACTCGGACCCCGGGTCTCAGTTTTTTACCCCAGGGGGATTTGCTTCCCAGCCTCAGCCCCAGATTCCAGCTCAGACGCTGCCTCAGTCTCAGGATACAGGTCAGTGGGCATCTCTGACCAAGATTGCCACCCCTGAGCCCTTTCTCTGGGGCTCCAGACCAGTGTCGAGGCTTCCTCATGCAATGTGAGATGGCCATGTCTCTGCAGCCCTCTGCATTTCCGAGTGATGCCTCTCGGTTAGCCTTTATTTTTTCCTCTGCTCTTGGGAAGAGCTCCTGGCTATAAAGCTGGTACTGGAGGAGTGGAGGCATCTACTGGAAGGTGCTAAATACCCCTAACTCATGTTCACAGACCATAAGAATCTTGAGTATATTCGCCAAGCCAAGAGGCTAAGTCCGTGACAGGCACGCCGGGCACTCTTTTTCTCGCGTTTTGACTTCTCAGTTTCCTACAGACCTGGGAGTAAGAACGGAAAAGCGGATGCCCTGTCTCGAATGTTTCTACCTGAACACCTTCCAGAGCAACCCAAAACCATCATCCCGGTGGAGAAAGTAATAGGAGTTACCCTCCAACACGTGGAAAAGACTGTTAGGTACTCCGTGGCACCACCCCTCCTCCTGAAACTCCACCAGGTAAAGTTTTTGTACCTCCACAGGCCAGGACGGAGGTACTGAAATGGGGGCACTCATCTACGGTGGCTGGACACCCTGGGGTCAAACGGACGTTGGAACTCATCCAACGGAAGTTCTGGTGGCCTTCAATGCGCCTGGGCGTGCAGACCCTCATCTCCAACTGCACTCCTGCCAGATGTCGAAGGACCCCAGGCAAGCCCTAGCTGGACTCCTCCAATCCCTCCCACCCCTGTCCATGGATTTCATCACAGACCTTCCTAGATCCCGAGGACAGTCAGTCGTCCAAACAGTAGTGGATTGATTCTCCAAGGCAGCTCATTTTATCCCGCTTCTCGGATGGCGGACATTTTTATTAAGGAGATCTTCCGGCTAAACGGATTCCCTAACAACATCATCTCAGATCAGGACTGACCTGTCATCCAGATACCACCCGCAAACGAATGGACAAACAGAACGGGCGAACCAGGACTTGGAAACCTACGTCAGGTGCCGCATCTGCCCTGGGCTGAGTTCTCGCTCAACAGCCTGGTATCTTGTACCTCCAGCAACCTTATTTACTGTATCTCTTGCAGTAAATGCCCAGCCATCTACATTGGAGAAACAGGAAGGAGACTCGGAGACCGCTTCAGAGAACAATGTCAGGGCTGTGAAAATTAAAGATATCTCCAAGCCCATTGTTTCTCATTTCGCTTCTGAGAGCCATGACCACTCTAATCTCTCCGTCTGTGTTCTCAAAGATGGTTTTCCGAACTCATACATCAGAAAGACTACCAAAACCAAAATTATCCTGCAGCTACTGTAGAATCACACCTTCCCCCTTCTCTTAACGACAGACTACTCTTCTTTTAAATTTTCTCCATTCATTGGAAGTGATCCGGGTGATCAGGAATTGTCCTGAGGGGCCTTAAATGAGTGTGGTGTTAGATGTGTACTTGCAGGTGATACAGCGAGCTCTGTTGCAAGGGAAAGTGCCTAATGTGGATGGTTGCTGAAGGTGGTCAAGGGAGCTGTGAACAAGAAGGCTGCGCAGATTAGGTGATCGGCGATAAGAGATGATGGGGTGGTCAGAAAAGAGGACCCCAGTGGAGGGATCATCCTGTAGGACGGAAAAGTTGTCGTTAATAGTCCTGGGGATAGGAAGTGTCTTGGGGTGGGGTGTACTGCATACATACAATATACTGTAGCCGAGTGTGGTAGATAAAACACATACAAATGAATGACCTGTAAAAATTGTCATGAACCTCTCTAAAAAGATACTGATGTTTTACTGTCGCCATATTGCAGACACACAGAGCCTGAGCACTGGTTCACACCTACCTCACAGGTTGGAACTGGGCTACAGAAACGGGTCTCAAAGATAATTATTGTAAGGTTTTCACTTAATAAATCATTTACAAACAAAAGAACATGGAAATATAAATAAGCTGCGTGATACAGATCTGTAGTTCTCTGTCATATGACAGATCTGGTTTAATTTTGTTTTACTTTTTGGCATGTGTGGCTACATTTTTGTAACTTGTTCCTGGTGTAAACGAGAGAGCTGCGCATATAGAAGTCACGTGCTGGCGTCAGTATTTTAGATGTAGCTAGCTAACAGCTAACGTTACTTTGTGTCCTCAGCTCTAGGTTAACGCTTCTTAGTCCCAACATAATTTTTAGTGAACTTTCGGGTTCTTCAAACATTGCTAACTTAGAGGAAATGGATCCACGTTAGTAAGGTTAAGCAGTAGTTGTCGATAATTATTGTAACTATTTTAATCAATTTCTAGCTTGAATAGAGTTAGCTACTGATCATTTCCTGTAACGTTAGCTAACTCTTTAGACTGCGACCCCTTAGTAGTAGTTTAAGGTTCATTGTGTAGGGTTAAGTGAGTTACAGAGTGTCGTCTCCTACAGATGACAAGGCTGAACACATTGAAATAAGGAACAGGCTGATAAGTACAAAGGAGACATCAGAGGAATTTGGAAAAGGACATCGTATTAATAAGAGAAAAGTGTTTCTAACAATGAGTCCACCGATGTACACTACGTAAAAAAAAACACATAACCTTAACTTAACGTCACCTACCACTTTATTAGGAACACCTACACTCACTGGCCACTTCATTAGGTAGGCAGATGAGCTAGAGTCTCTAACTGTGTACCTACAAGGTGTTTTTAATAGGTAGGTGTTTCTAATAAAGAGGTCAGTGAGTGTAAATCTAATGGTCTAATTCCAGTTTTGTTCTCAGGAGTGCACCATCAACAAAGAAACAAATAAAGCCCACATCGAACTCTTTTCAGAACCATCATGCAGAAGTACATATGCAGCCATACCAACCCATACCGCGGGCAAATCCCTACATCATAGCGCGTCACAACGCGTCATACAGCAGTACGTGATTGGCTGGCAAAAATAACCGACAGGGGCACTTGTGGTGCGTTGGTCGGTCGTGGAAAGATTTAATCATTTAATCTCTTTACTGTGCATGTTTTAATCCGCTTAGTATTGAATATTTATATGGAATTTTACCACTAAAAGGACATTTTAGTAGCTGAGCATAAAAAGAAAAAGAGCATAACGCATCTAAAGGTCATAAACGATATTAATTTAGGAACATAAACATATTATGTAAACTGTATATTGCTGGTCTTTTTTCATTTCATTTCTCCCTAAACATTTTAAGCATCAGTCTTACATGTGGTTATTTCAAAAACGTTTTTACGTGCTCCATGCTTCCTTTGTGGTGACCCAGTGGCCTAATGGATAAGGCATCAGCCTCCAGAGCTGGGGATTGTGGGTTCGAGTCCCATCTGGGTCGTGTGGGATCACATCAGCAGCCATATCACTCTGCAACTCACAACTAGTAACCCACTGAAGCTAAGCAGGTGTGAGCCTGGTCAGTACCTGGATGAGAGACCTCCTGGGAAAAACTAAGGTTGCTGCTGGAAGAGGTGTTAGTGGGGCCAGCAGGGGGCGCTCACCCTGCAGTCTATGTGGGTCCTAATGCCCCGGTATAGTGATGGGGACACTATACTGTAAACAGGCGCCGTCCTTCGGATGAGATGTAAAACCGAGGGACTGACTCTCTGTGGTCATTAAAAATCCCAGGGCATTTCTCGAAAAGAGTAGGGGTGTAACCCCTGCGTCCTGGCCAAATTTCCCATTGGCCCTTACCAATCATGGCTTCCTAATAATCCCCATCGATGAATTCTATGAATTGGATTCATTACTCTGCTCTCCTCCCCACTGATAGCTGATGTGTGGGGAGCGTTGTGGCGCACTATGGCTGCCGTCGCATCTTCCAGGTGGGGCTGCACACTGGTGGTGGTGGAGGGGAGTCCCCATTACCTGTAAAGCGCTTTGAGTGGAGTGTCCAGAAAAGCACTATATATAAGTATAAGCAATTATTATTATTCCGACCATGCTACTGTATGTTTATACAGTATTGTGAGAAAAGTGATAGTTTTAAGCTTTTCTGCGAATATGCTCGATATCGTAGTAAACAGAAGCATACTTTTAGAATTTTATTAATAGCGTACCAGCTACCAGCGCACCGCACCGTGCCCGGCCACCACTGCATCACACAGCTGCCAGCGCACCTCACCGTGCCTGGCCACCACTGCATCATACAGCTGCCAGCGCACCTCACCGTGCCCGGTCACCACTGCGTCACACAGCTGCCAGCGTACCTCACCATGCTGTCACGCCCTCTGCAGCCAGAGGGCACTCCTTCTCTGTCCTGTCCCTAGTTTCCGGTCTGCTGTCCTTCCTGTCCCTCTCTTCCTTGGGCTATATATTTCCGGGTCTTGCACTCTGTCCTCGCTCAGCATTGACGTTCGGATGTCTTGAGACCCGCCTAGCACCAGGGCGCCCCACGTCCCCTCCCTGAGGGCATAGGTTTCTATACGGCATTCCTGAACTCTTTGCACTAATGAGCCCGGGCCTTTTTCCTGTCTCGCCGCTACGCATATGGGTCTTTTTCTGCTCTCCTGCTCCCCACGGTTAGTCCCTTTGGACGTCCGTGACACGTGCCTGGCCACCACTACTTCACACCACACAGTTGCCAGCGCACCTCACCGTGCCCGGCCACCACTGCGTCACACAGCTGCCAGCGCACCTCACCGTGCCCGGCCACCACCACTTCACACCTCACAGCTGCCAGCGCACCGCACCGTGCCCGGCCACCACTGCATCACACAGCTGCCAGCGTACCTCACCGTGCCCGGCCACCACTGCATCACACAGCTGCCAGCGTACCTCACCGTGCCCGGCCACCACTGCGTCACACAGCTGCCAGCGTACCTCACCGTGCCCGGCCACCACTGCGTCACACAGCTGCCAGCGTACCTCACCGTGCCCGGCCACCACTGCGTCACACAGCTGCCAGCGCACCTCACCGTGCCCGGCCACCACTGCGTCACACAGCTGCCAGCGCACCTCACCGTGCCCGGCCACCACTGCGTCACACAGCTGCCAGCGCACCTCACCGTGCCCGGCCACCACTACTTCACACCACACAGCTGCCAGCGCACCTCACCGTGCCCGGCCATCACTACTTCATACCACACAGCTGCTAGCGCACCTCACTGTGCCCACACCGTACACTGCGTCACACCACACAGCTGCCAGCGCACCTCACCGTGCCCGGCCACCACTGCGTCACATCACACAGATGGTGTGACATGAAAGACGGTGACATCACCATGCAGGCGAACAGACACACTCTCTAATGTCAGGCGTATGCCTTAAATATATTTAGATCTTTGAATTAATATCGTTCTTGATTTCTTTAGCCTCACAGCATTGTCCAATAATACTCTTCTTGTGTCTAATTTTTAGTTAAGCAGGATTTGAGCTACAGCTTTTTTCACATATTGATGATAATGATATCGGTAACAGTTTGCAACTATCCGTTATTAATAAATGACTTAGATTCGAACATGTTGTAATATTTAGAAATATAAAAAAGTCAATAGAGTGTCCAGAATATTGCTATTTTGGTTTTTCAAGGAAATGTTTGTTAAAAGAAAACTCATCACGATAGCTGGATTTGAACACACGACCTATCACTTACAGGTCCGGCACTTAAACCATCACGCTTTTGATACTGTCATATGACAAGTGCTGAAACAGCCATACACATATCAATAGATATGTGTATATACAACTGTGCTACAGTACATTAATATAATTATATCGTTATTAATTTCTTTAGATATGCAATTCCATATTATATTCCCTATTAATCAAATTCTAAAAGTATGATTCTCTTTACTCCAGTATCGAGTGTATTCACAGAAAACCTTAAAACTATCACTTTTCTCACAAAGTACTGAATACTGTATAAACGTACAGTAACATGGTCAGAAGGAGCAAGGAGCACGTAAAAACGTTTCCGAAATAACCACATGTAAGACTTTGATGCTTAAAATGTTTAGGGAGAAATGGAATACTGTTGTGTATTTTTTCTTTAAAATAGCAAGACCA
The DNA here is from genome assembly GCF_040954835.1 of Lepisosteus oculatus. Classification (NCBI taxonomy): domain Eukaryota; kingdom Metazoa; phylum Chordata; class Actinopteri; order Semionotiformes; family Lepisosteidae; genus Lepisosteus; species Lepisosteus oculatus. The sequence continues at coordinate 19,958,380 of NC_090711.1, read as the reverse complement.
GCCATATACAGTACAGTTTACATACAGTAATATGTTTATGTTCCTAAATTAATATATTTTATGAGCACGTGAAAGGCATGGTGAATCGGAGATTCTCAAGAATTACTTTGCATGATTGGAAACAAATACGTGATTGGATCAACTAAATGCTGTGGTGTTACTTTTTGTCAATGAAAAAAAGTATTTTCGTTTACAAAGACAGTTACAAAGAATGTGGACCAGGGTAATACTTTGAGTTTACAGCTTGTCCAAGGTCATTCATTATTAATACTATTAGTAATATCTTCTAGACTTTGATGGCGACAGCTCAAACATGAGAGGTTGAGCTTTATTAGCTCCACCTTGCGGTTATTCTGGATACTATTATCTTTCTTGCAGTATTATGCGGTAACACGTGTTATACCGGGACATGCCCACCTCGTTTTACCACGGTATAACCCGCTCATTTTGAATGGCTGCATCTATATAAAGAAAGTCAACATCAGGTGATTGAATTGACCATAGGCTACATAATTGGTGAGAAATATTATGTTATTGTAATGGTCATTTGTCACAGGCCACTGAGTTAAGGCATATATTTTACCTAACAGGCCTGTGAACAAAAGAAGGATGAAGAGGAAGAAAACGTGATGGTGCAAAGTCTTAAAGTCAAAATAAAACAGCTTAATATGAACTTCAGACAGGCATGTTTAGAAGTATGTTACTTTTTCATTTGTTTATTCAGAATCATATACAGTGGTGTGAAAAAGTGTTTGCCCCCTTCCTGATTTCTTTTTTTTTTGCATGTTTGTCACACTGAAATGTTTCAGATAATCAAACAAACTGAAATATTAGACAAAGATAACACAAGTAAACACAAAATGCAGTTTTTAAATGAAGGTTTTTATTATTAAGGGAAATAAAATCCAAACCTACATGGCCCTGTGTGAAAAAGTGATTGCCCCCTAAACCTAATAACTGGTTGGGCCACCCTTAGCAGCAACAACTGCAATCAAGCGTTTGCGATAACTGGCAATAAGTCTTTTACAGCGCTTTTGGAATTTTGGCCCACTCATCTTTGCAGAATTGTTTTAATTCAGCCACATTGGAGGGTTTTCGAGCCTTAACCCCTTTTTTAAGGTCATGCCACAACATCTCAATCGGATTCAGGTCAATGGGACACACACCTTCCAAAAAGTTCAACTTTTGTCTCGTCAGTCCACAGAGTATTTTCCCAAAAGTCTTGGGGATCATCAAGATGTTTTCTGGCAAAACTGAGACGAGCCTTTATGTTCTTTTTGCTCAGCAGTGGTTTTCGTCTTGGAACTCTGCCATGCAGGCCATTTTTGCCCAGTCTCTTTCTTATGGTGGAGTCATGAACACTGACCTTAACTGAGGCAAGTGAAGCCTGCAGTTCTTTGAATGTTGTTGTGGGGGTTTTTTGTGACCTCTTGGATGAGTCATCGCTGCGCTCTTGAGGTAATTTTGGTCGGCAGGCCACTCCTGGGAAAGTTCACCACTGTTCCATGTTTTCGCCATTTGTGGATAATGGCTCTCACTGTGGTTTGCTGGAGTCCCAAAGCTTTAGAAATGGCTTTATAACCTTTTCCAGACTGATAAATCTCAATTACTCTGTTTCTCAGTCGTTCCTGAATTTCTTTGGCTCACAGCATGATATCTAGCTTTTGAGGATCTTTTGGTCTACTTCACTTTGTCAGGCAGGTCCTATTTAAGTGATTTCTTGATTGAGAACAGGTGTGGCAGTAATCAGGCCTGGGTGTGGCTAGAGAAATTGAACTCAGCTTTCCAAAGATGTGATAAACCACAGTTGATTTATGTTTTAACAGGGGGGACAATCACTTTTTCACACAGGGCCATGTAGGTTTGGATTTTTTTTCCCTTAGTAATAAAAACCTTCATTTAAAAACTGCATTTTGTGTTTACTTGTGTTATCTTTGTCTAATATTTCAATTTGTTTGATGATCTGAAACATTTCAGTGTGACAAACATGCAAAAAAATAAGAAATCAGGAAGGGGGCAAACACTTTTTCACACCACTGTACGGTCGTAACCGAACCGAAAAAAAACAGAACGAAATATTTTAAGAAATAATATAAAAACATTTTTATTTTGTTATGTGTATTTTTTAATGTAATAAAAAATCATATTGAACTTGAACGTTTTTACTTTCATTTAGTCAGATCAAATGCACTTTTTCACCAAGGTCGTTTAATTTTGAAAGACGGGGGAACCGTACTGTAGCTTTTGCAAGAATGCAAATTAAACGTTATTATTCGCTACTTCAGAGGTTTTTATGCAGGTGTCATAGTACATTCACTGTGACACAACACTTCCAAATCCCACAGAGAATATTTTACGGTTCTGTACACGTGTAATCCTTGCACCTATACTGTATCAGTACAGCTGTACAGCACATTCCCGGTTTGTTTTGCGGGGGTATCAGGAGACGACTCAAATTAATGGAGGCTCTATAGTAATGATGTTAAAGGGTGATTTAAGAACGCAAGTGAAAGGCTAGTTTTAAAAACACTGCCGTGTTGGCAGAAAGGTTCAGTTCAGAGATAAACGAGACCTCGGACCTTGTAAAACTCAAGTACATCATGGGGTGATTAGGAGAAAGGACACAAACACGTTATTTTTTACGATTTAAAGTACTGTATGTTTATATATGGCGTCACGTCTGTGTATCTTGGAGACAGATCGGTATTTTTATTCTGGATTCTGTTTGAATCCGAAATTTTTAATTTTAATTCATCCACTAAATTCACTATAATCGCACATCCAGATATTTATTTTAAAAGTATTTTTTATTCAGTTTGGAATCTTTTACCGTTCATTTAGAGAATTTCCGTACTGTAATGCTTATGGCCGACAGGCACTGTGTAAGAGCCGGCGTACCAGAGCAGGTGACGTCACCGCCCTTCCCTGTGATAGCAGGACTACAGCTACTGGGCTGTGGAGAGATCTCTCTTTAGCTCACGGGGCTGGGTCACTGCAGAGAGATGCGGGAGTCCCGCGTTCGAGCCCCCGATGGTGGGGGGCCGACCTAATGCGGCAAGGGCGCCCGCCTGAGCCCCCGTTGCCTTACAGTACTTTTTTTTTCTGAAGTGATCCCAGTTTATTTGTGGAAGGTGTTTCCTCGCCTCAGAAATGAAGCGTCTCTCTCTAAATCTCCTCCCCACTGATAGCTGATGTGTGGTGAGCGTTCTGGCGCACTATGGCTGCCGTGGCAACATCCAGGTGGGGCTTCACATGCACATTGGTGGTGGTGGAGGGGATCCCCATTACCTGTAAAGCGCTTTGAGTGGAGTGTCCAGAAAAGCGCTATATAAGTGTAAGCAATTATTATTATCATTATTATTATTATTATAAATATGTGACGGTTGTCTTTTTTCAGTTCTTTTACAAAACCACAGTTATAAAAAGCGCGACCTACAGTTAAACGAGATTTTAAAATACGTTTTTAAAAGCATTAACATCCAAAGCGAACATTTTTCTTTAAATACTGCAGCTTTCAAACAAAAAGCTGCAGTAATCTGCATTTAGTAGACATTTTGTAATCTACTTCCGGGTGCTTAACTGATACTAAAAATAAAGTATATTTTAACTTAAAAATTTAAAATGAAGTAAAGGACTTTTTCAGAGCTGCTTATACTTTGTCTAAATAAATACAGTTTTGAACTGTATTATTGCTACTAGTGGTAGAAATTAAGGGAAGCGTTTTCCTTCAATATATCGTTAATGATTAAAACACTTTATAGAGACGTGGTTAATTTGATTAAACTATTACGTTTTTCATTTCTTAATTATACACTGTTGGAATGTTCCTGTTTTAGTAAATATACAAATAGTAAATAATATATTGTTAAATATTTGTTTTATATCGGGTACTGATTCAAGACTATCAAGACTACCACTCTGGAATAATACATCAACACGTATTAAAATGTAATTTAAAATATTTAGTTCTGTGGAAAGATGTGCGTTTTGTTTTTGTATTTGTTAAATCACAATTTCTATAAGCTGCATTTCAAAGAATATTGCTGTAAAATCATTTCTTTAAAGAAATGAAATAAAAAGATTATTTTCCTTTATATTGAGAAGTGATGGCTCCCAAGTGCAGAGAGGACTTGAAACAGGGTTTTGTACAAAATAATATTACAAATGCTTTTTCATATCTCTTTCAGACTAACATCAGATTTGCAGTATTTCTGCCTGCATAGACATCAGACCTTGCTGCACAGAAAGCTTTAGTTTTATATAATTATTTTCTGCTTCTTGCTTTCAGCAACAGGGGAAGCACAACTGGGCATTTGTTGACAACATACTGAAAGTTAAATACCCAGGTAGACATTTGTTTTGATGGAGGGAGTAAAGAAAAAAATATTTAAGAGATCTGTAAAAAAGATTTGCTATCCAAGGTCTTGGCTGTAAATTGTATTTAAAACTTAAAATCCAAGATTTGATTAAAAAAACTTCACTTTGTTATAGGATTGGATTATATTAGCAGTGTTTACTTTTCAGTGCCCAGTCAGGGGGTGGTGTGGGTTGGCAGTGGGACAGCCTTTCCCCTGCAGCCTTCTGTCAATCAATCAATGTTTATTTATCAAATGCACAACAATACAGCATGCAGCAGTAGTTGAGGGTGTAACGAATACGAATCCCTGCGTATACCAGGGATCTCAGCCTCCCAGGCTGGGGGAGGTCTACTTTAGCAAGTTTGCTGCTGTGTGATTCCGGAGACCTGGGTTCAAGCCTAGGCAGGAGCAGCGAGGGTGGAAACCCCAAGAACCGTTACAATGCCGTTACCAGAGTAACGGAGACACGTGATGCTTACAGTACTCAATTGAACACATACCCCTGCACAGTGGAATGTTAATAAGATCCTATTGGTTATAAATCCATTTCTTTTCAGGGCAACTAAAATATCGCTCACCTCTACAGTTCAGAAGGTATGGACTGAGGTTTGCGATGATTAAGTAGTGCAGTGTGCCCAATACAATGAAAACTGTGTGTCCATGTAGCCATTACGGGTGATTTGCTGAAGGAGCTGCAGGTTGGCTGTTTAGCAGTCTTATTGCCTGGAGGTAGAAGCTGTTCCGTAGTCTGTTGGACATGGACTGAATGCTTTGGTACCGTTTACCAGACGGTAGGAGGGAAAACAGTTTGTGACTGGGATGACTGGGGCCCTTGAGATGACTGGGGACCTCTTTTAGAGTGTAAATAGGAAAACAACACAGTATTTACCGTTACAACTCTCTGCAGCAGTTTGTTGTTTTTTAAATTAACTGGCAGCAACTAAGAGAAACCGCTATCTAAGAGGCAGCGCCATCTACTGGACGTGGCATAACAGACAGCTATTCACCACCAGGTCACACATAGATGCTTTATTGATCCCGTGAGGGAAATTGCAGTGCAACAGCAGCTTAACACAGCAACAGTGTAATGATTGATACAATAATAATACAATACAATCAGTACAGTGAGAAGTGCACTAAGAAGAGTTACTGACAGTCCAGAACACACAAAGAACAATCCAGAACACTACAGTACACAAAAAAGTCGTATTGCACAATATGAATATAAATATAAATGTATTGCACAGGTCCCTGGCATATATTGCCCAAAAACAGTTGTAAAAAGAACAAATGTATCAGTTTACTGTTCAGTCCAGAAACAGCTCCCTGTCAATGTTGCCTCTGCCAATTGTACATCTACATGAACTCAAGCCTCTCCCAGACCCTGAGAGGACTTCAGCCCGGTGAAGCTCACTGAGGCGTCCTCTAAGCTGCAGCAGGTGAAGACCACGGCCTGGATAGGTCGCCTGCACACCAGACACACCTTGCTGACGCAGGAGTAGCAGGCCATGAGGTGGCCAGAGCAGCTGTGGGCGAAGAGGCCGTCCTTGGGGCAGATCTGGCAGATGACGCAGAGCTCAGGGTCGCTCGGGGTGAGACGTGTGGCCAGGCGGCTCTCAGGAAGCTGCTCCTGACCGAAAGTCTAGTTTCCCCTCCCAATCATCACTGCGCCACGCTGCCACAGCCCTGAGAAGAGATCCTGCTCTCCTGCCCCTCCGTCTCCTCACTGCACGGCCCTGAGCAGAGCTCCTGCTCTCCTGCCCCTCCCTCTCCTCACTGCACAGCCCTGAGCAGAGCTCCTGCTCTCCCACTCCTCCCTCTCCTCACTGAGAGGAGCTCCTGCTCTTCCGCCCTCCCTCTCCTCACTGCACAGCCCTGAGCAGAGCTCCTGCTCTCCCGCCCCTCCCTCTCCTCACTGAGCGGAGTGAATATAAAACAGGATTCAGATAGATTCTCTGAAGCAAAGATAATGTTGGGAGGAAATTTTAATACTGTACCTAATGAGTCCTTAGATAGATGGCCCTGAAGTAAGACACAAGATGTAAAAAGGGTTAACTTTAGTCAGTTAGTCAGTTAGTCAGTTCTGCCTGAAAATTAGACTTCTAAGCAACAGGGGTTTATGGCAGGAAAGGGGGTTAACTGATAAGGATTCCAGATGCGAGCTAGGAACCCCCTGGGGATGTAATCTTAAACTGACCATTTGGCCAGGGTAACTGGCCAAATACCATGACCCCCCCCTTACCATAACACCGAATGACGTCCGAAGCAGCAAGGAAGGACTATATAACCTAAAAGTTTGTACCAACACATGGAACAATACTTCGGTTTTGTTGTTTCTTGCGGGAAACAAGACTTTATTGTTCCTTGCATGCAATAAACTCATTTGTTTAACTTCATCTCGGGATCCAGAACCTTATTCTTTCTGTTACAACAGCCCCAAAGGGTTAATAGTAGTTTGGAGTTAGTGGAATTCGAAATCTTCTGTGTGGGTTTGGGGGTAATTGATATTTGGAGATGTCTGAACCCAGAAGTAAGACAAAAATTGATATATGGTTGATTATGAAAGAATTAGAAAGTTTAACTGTTGGTGTTAATATGAGTCCCGCAGTATTGACTGATCACAAGGGGATCTTTTTATCGTTTTTTTGTACACCTAGTCCTTTGAAACCTAAAAACTCAATTTACTGGAAGTTTAACAAGAATCTCTTGGATGCTGAACAATTTGTTAAGGATGCTACTTCAATTCTTAGAAAGAGTTATGAAAAAGCTTTACTGGATAAATCATTTTCTAGGAATTAGGAATTTATTAAAATAAGACAACATGCAACTAAAAGTAGTATAGACTTTAATAAGATACTATTATTAAAGAAACAGTTGGCCTCACTCAACCTATAAAAACTTTGTTGTCACCATACCTTCTGACCTTTCCCTTTCACAGGATGAGCGATCCCTCCTCAGCAAAGGGCTCAGTTTTGTACCAGTTCCCAGGAAGCTGGACATCCCCCAGACCAATGTCGACCTTAACCGCTTTTACCGCAGGATCCGTCTCAGAGCACATTTTGCCAACAATTCCTCTTCACAGGCAGCTGATAACAACCCGGTTATTGATGTCATTAAAAACATTAATCCCAAACAGAGCTGTTGGACTCCCTCCTCTGGCTGTTTTCCACCAGTTGATTATTTCATCAATCAATGCACTAATCAAGCTCCCAAGGCACTCTCTATACCCAGTAAACATAGGTCTAACCTCACCCAAGGAGAAAATCAGGCGCTCCAGTCTCTCCGCAACAGGGATGATATCGTCATCAAACCAGCGGACAAAGGAGGTGCTGTTGTGGTGTGGCGTAAAGATCTATATATCTTTGAAGCCTCTAGACAACTAACTGACACTTCTGCCTACCTCCCTCTCCAACAGGACCCTACCACTGATCACCAAAAGGAAGTGGTATCCACCATTTCCCTTCTTATCAGCAGCAACGAGCTCCCCCAGGAGGCGAACCGGCTCATCATGGAACACCCACAGGTATCTCAATTTTACCTCCTCCCCAAAATCCACAAACCGGACACCCCTGGACGCCCCATCGTATCAGCATGTAACTGTCCAACTACTTACATCTCGGCCTTTCTCGACAGCCTCATGAGACCGCTGGTTGAAGATCTTCCCTCATACATCAAAGACACCAACCACGCGCTCCAACTTTTCAATGATTTCCAATTTCAGGGTACCGAATGCCACATTTTTACCATGGACATCACATCTCTGTACACCGTCATTCCCCATAATGATGGCCTTACAGCCCTCAAGCACACGCTGGACAAACGCACAGTGCTTGATCCACCCACCCACACCCTGGTACGCCTTGCAGAATTGGTCCTCACACTGAACGCATTCTCTTTCAATAATCTTTTTTACCAACAGGTCAGTGGAGTTGCCATGGGCACCAGAATGGGACCCAGCTATGCCAACATTTTTGTCGGCTGGGTAGAAGAACGCTTCGTCGCTTCCTACACTGGCTATGTCCCTGACCTCTACAAACGATATATTGATGACTGCGTCGGTGCCGCCACATGCTCCAACGATCAGCTTGAGTTCTTCCTGCACCATTTCACCAACTTCCACCCGTCCCTCAAATATACGGTTAACATATCTTCTACCACTCTTCCGTTTCTAGACATCCACTTGTCTATCAACTACCCCCGACTGTCCACTTCAGTTTATTACAAACCCACGGATTCACACAGCTACCTCCTGTACAGCTCATTTCACCCCAACCACACTAAAAACTCTCTTCCTTTTTCACAGTTCCTTAGGTTACGACGATTATGCAGCGACGACATCGACTTCGAAAACCAAGCCCTCGAAATGTACTCATTTTTCATCAACAGAGGATACCCCAGCAGTGTGATTGACAGGGCCCTTGCCCGAGCCAAAAACACCCCCCGGACCATCAACCCGATCAGGAACTCCCGCCGTAACAACCGCATTCCTTTGGTGCTTCCTTACCACCCCAACACACTTCCTATCCCCAGGACCATTAACCAGAACTTTTCCATCCTACAGGATGATCCCTCCATTGGGGCCCTCTTTTCTGATCGCCCTATCATCTCATATCGCCGACCACCTAATCTGCGTAACCTCCTTGTTCACAGCTCCCTTGACCGCCCTCAGCAACCATCCACACCAGGCACTTTCCCTTGCAAAAGAGCTCGCTGTATCACCTGCAAGTACACAGCCACCACCACACTCATTCAAGGCCCCTCAGGACAATTCCGGATCACCCAGACAGCATCTTGTACCTCCAGCAACCTTATTTACTGTATCTCTTGCAGTAAATGCCCAGCCATCTACATTGGGGAAACAGGAAGGAGACTCGGAGACCGCTTCAGAGAACACGTCAGGGCTGTGAAGATTAAAGATCTCTCCAAGCCCATTGTTTCTCATTTCACCTCTGACGGCCACGACCACTCTAATCTCTCCGTCTGTGTTCTCAAAGACGGTTTTCCGAACTCATACATCAGAAAGACCACCGAAACTAAAATTATTCTGCAGCTAGGATCACACATTCTCCCTTCCCTTAACGACAGATTACTGTTCTTTTAAATTTTCTCCATTCATTGGAAGTTTCATTTCACACCTCTCTGCACCCATTCTGACTTCACACCTCTTGATTGGCCTCTCTTTCTGTCCCCTGCTCCCGCCTCTCACTCCTCCTCCCTCTCAACCTTTGTTCTCCCGCTACTTTACCTTTGCCTACTGCCCTGTCTCTCTCACACCTGAAGAAGGCTCCACGGCCGAAACGTTGTGTTCTCTTTCTTCTTTTTTTCAGCATGGAATAAACCTATTACTTGTTCCTTTGCAGCCTACGCATGCTGACGCAGCTACCCACCTGAACTATAAAAACTTTTACTGATGTTTACTCCTAGTGTGCCATGGTACATCTAAGGGGACACTATGGTACATTCATTGTACCATAGTGTACTATGGTATGTGCCATAATATTTCCATTGTACATTTAAGTGTACACTGTGGTACACGTATTGAACCATAGTGTGTTTTACCACTGTGACAAATTAATGTTCTGTAACTGAGTGTGGTAGACAAAACACATACAAATGAATGACCTGTAAAAATTGTCATGAACCTCTCTAAAAAGATAATGATGATTCACTGTCGCCATATTGCAGACACATGGTACCTGAGCATTGGTTCATATGTACCTCACAGCTAGGAATTAGGCTACAAAAACACAAACAATCTGGATAAGGATCATAAGGATGTTTATTGTGAAGTTTTCACTTAATAAATAATTTAAAAAAGATAGTGTGAAAGAGCATTTAACACCCTCAAGAACCACCTGCCCCAGTCCTTCGTAGTCCAAAAGGCATCACAGTAAAATGGTATAATCCCAATAGTGTACGGAATGCAGTGTAAGGTCTAGATGCTTCATCCAGGGACACCTGCCAATACCCCTTACAGCTGGGCTCCCTGCAACGCTGGAGGACGTCTCTATCGAAGCCCCTGGATCTCGGTCTGCAGGTGCCGCTGCAGCGCCGGTTTTTGAGACGAGGAACTTCCCGGGGAGGCAACTTCCTCCGCTCTCTCCCCCCGGCGGCAGTGCCTTCTTCTCCTGGGCCTCTCTTGGAAAGCCGAGGGCTCTGCCTGGGGTCAGGTGCTCGAGTCACTTGGGTTCGCAGCAGGAACCTCGACTCCCGGAAGCTGCCCGCCAGCTCCTGACTCTGCTCCTCTTGCTCAAGGACACGATCGGTCCTCATCCATGGCACTGTAAGCCTCCCAGGCCTTGCCTGTAAGCAGAGGCCCTAGCCGACAGGCCCACTCCTTCTCTGGCCACTTCCAGGTTCTGGCCATGCGCTCAAATCGCAGGAGATAGTTTTCAATGTCCTCACCTTGCTGGTAGGGGGGCATCTTAGGCTCTTTACGGAACATGCCCTCTGCTGAAGCACGTGTAGCAGACATGGGTATTGAACTTGGTGGTCCCTGATGTCACTGTAGTGCGTTGTCGTGGTACTGGTGTACGAAGAGCAAGCCGTGGACTTTCTGCTGTCTCCATGTTTCCAGGTATTGTTCCCTGAGCCTGCGATGTAGGCACAATCCTGGGTGCAATTAAGATCTCCTGAAGGGAGGTTTTAAGTCCACATAATTCTTCAAACAATCCCTCCTCTCTCTTTTGTTGCCTAGACAGAAAGTCTCGGAGCAGGCTCACCATCTCCCCTTGAGGTTCTGTCTTGGACACATGTCTCACACCTGTTACTTGTTGAGAAGTGACTTTAAGACTAGCTCCCAGCTCTTCACAGCATTTTCCTTCCTCTGATGAGCCCACCGTGTCCCAAGGCTCATCTGCTTTGAGCTGTGGCAGTGCCTTTCCTTGTAAACACAGTGCTGCCCGTTTTTTCCAGGGACACACTGTCTTGCGGCTAGCCATCCCACTACTGCCACCAAATGTCACTGGGAGGGCAGGAGGGGTGCCCAAGTGAGACCTTTTAAAACCGAATGATGGCTCAGCCGCAATTGCACTTAGGTGCAAAGATGATGGTTTATTATGACAATGCTCCCCACAAACAATTATATATAGCAAAACCAAAAAAAATGGAACTATAACACACACACTAAAAACCCTTTCTCTAAGAAAGAGATCAGGAGTTCTACCACACTTAGGTCCTATCAGCTCCACACTGTAGCAATAGCAAGACTAAGCCCCATTAGATCTCTCCCCCCCCTCCTAAATAGGTACCATATAGACCTGCCCCCTTGGACTGTACCACTGTTACAAACTTATGGAGCTGCATTTCACCCCAGATAAACTAATTTCCCTAACATGGGAATTCCTTCTTTCTTTTAAAGAACAGTGTAAACAGAATGTACAAAAGAAAAATACCAACCCTGAATACATTTAACTTATTTTTAACCTCCTGTAAAAATGGTACTTCCTTTACCGGAAGATGTGCGCATGCACCACTCCATGTTGACATTATAAAGCCAGGCTGAAAACGGGTATCGGGTTTGGACCCATAAGGCCACCATACCCGGAAGTCAGACAGCAACACGGCAGAGACATACAAAAAGAGAAAAAGCGCTCTCTCACACAGATAAGTACAAATAAAGAGAAACAGAGTTTGTGTTTATCTCTTCAGGTAACAGAAACTGATTTTGAAATAAGAGGTGATAATGTATTGCATGTATGAATATAGGAAACTGCTAGCCAAGCCCAGGGTGTGCACCCTCATGAGCTAGCTAGCCGACAGGAAAGTGTATGCGATATCATGTGTAACTTAAGATAGATAATGAGTGTCGTGTAATGTACTGTCTGCGGACGGTGACAGAGATCCCTCACATTATATCTATACACTTACATATATACCATAAATAACAATTATGTTCTTAAAATAAAAAAATATATTTTAAATCTGTTTAAAAAAATAAGACCTACTTCCATTTCAGACTATTTCATTTGTACATAAAATGTACATAAGATTTTAATAAAAATGTGCTATTTTAATAATAATTATAAGAAGTTATCATGACTTAGTCTATTTCAAACGCTTGCATCTTGATTAAGTACATATGATGTCTATATTCGATTACAATGCATTTTGAATCAACATCCTTCCATGAGATTGCACACAGCTTGTTGGTGGCCTTTACTTGCATTAGAAATTTTGCAACATTTGTATTAAGGTCTGAATTGTAGATGGTAAACTGATTCCTATCTTTTGTGAGTTGTAAAAAGAATATTACGAGTTCTTGACAAGAACATTCCATGTCAAGTTCACACTCACATTCCTTTGGACAAACAACCAGAGACTGAACTAAACCAAATGATTTTTTTGTGGCTATGACTGCATTATTTCTTTTAAAACACTGTGTATACTCTTGTGTGGTTAGCAGCATCTGGCAAATGATGCAATGCTTATATACAGTAGCATTGTGATACTGCAGGTACCCAATAAGAGTCTCATTTGTAATGCCAACCTCTCACTAGCAGTCAGCTCCCTATTTGTACCACTCCCTAATGTGACCACGTGATCAGTAATGTACTTTCCTTTGTGACTATATCATGGCATGTCAAAGCTTTGAAAAAACACCTAACATCCTCATTTGCAGTTTGTAGGACTGACTCTCCAAATCTAAGCACTTTTTGGAGAGCAAAAAAATACTTAAAAATTTGTGATGCTACAGCTTGGGTTCCACTGAAAAGATTTAAGTTTCCCATTTACATCCTCATAAGCAAATGCTGAATTGGCCCACAGGAGGCCCCAGTCCCTGACACTTTGTGTGAGATGTGTTAGTAAGTGACAGTTATATGAGCAGTGCCCAATGACGTAGTGGTCTTGGTGTAACGAAGTGTCTTTCAGGACCCTATGCAGACGACACAATCCAGGAAGAGTGAGGAAAACACAGGGAAAAAAACATGCAGGGGTCAGGAATGAAAACATGGGGGGTGAGTCCAAGGCACACTGACCTAAATGGAGTCCAAAGGGAAATCCAAGACGAGGCAAATGTCCAGAGCCGGGCGGTCCATCTGAGACGAAGACAAACGGGATTAAAAACCAGAGCGGGATCCGGTGGAGGGTCGGGGGGAACAAGGGGGGAACGGGACCAGGCGCTCCAGGTCCCGGACTCGCCTGGTACAGGAACCAACGCAGAGCCAGGAACAGAGTGAGCGTCTGGCTGTTCAACTCAGAAGCAAAAGAGCTGGAGCGCCCTTAAGGGGGAGGGCCTACAATCGTGACACTTGGGCTTTGTCACTCAAATAGAAAAACTGCTTGTCTAGAAACCATTTTGTTTTTGGAACACATCCTGGCACAATATACTTTAACAGCTCAATTAGATCTTTTGTAGCTGCTTTTGACAATTTGTCTCAAGATAAATGCCATCATACTGTAAGTATTAGGAGTGTACCCTTGGTCAGATATGACCCAGTGTAGATCTTTTTGTCCGGATTGAAAGAGGCATCAAACAGGTGTTCCTGTTGGGACATGACGGACATTTATATCCTTGCATGCAGAGAACAGTCTATAGACCAAACTAAAAAGACAAGTATAATAGAAATGTCCAGATGGAGCCACACAAAACACCTAACAAGGTATACTGCATTACTGGTAGCTGGCAGCACAAACTGAACTAAGATGGAGATTTAGATGACAGAGATATTATTGTCCCACGTAAGATCTTGTATTATTTCAGGATTGGAATATACACACCTGTATGTCGTCATTATGAAAATCATCCTCATCAGTTGGGGTCTCATCAGATTCTTCTCCAATTAGCTGCAATGTTCAACACATTTATCAATCATGACAGCATTTTTTCTAATAATAGTGTGACTTGCATTGTGACTTGGGGTGTGTAGTTAGAGAAAAAAAGTTTTTTGCTACTTTGGGATTGTAATTTACACACCTGTAAGTCATCATTATGAAAATAATCCTCATCATTTGGGGTCTCATCAGATTCCTTACCACTTAGCTGCAATATTAAACAAATTTGTTAGTCACATCAAAATCTTCTCCACTAAAACAAGACTTATTTTGTGATTGGGCTATGTAGTTAGTGAAACTCAGTTCAAAGCTTTTTCTTTTTTAGGACTGAAATATACACACCTGCATGTTGTCATTTTCAATCACATTGTCCGAGTCCTCTTCACTGTGCTGCAGTTTGAGACAAATGTCTAATTATTAACAAATCAGCAAACTACATATGCCAGCAACATAATGAACACTAGGTAAGTAAAAAAATTCAGGAATGTAGTGTATCCATACAGTAGATTTTAGTACTAAGGTATGTTGACAAAGTTCAATCTTTCTTCTAACTCTTTAGACTGCGACCCCTTAGTAGTAGTCTAAGGTTCATTGTATAGGGTTAAGTGAGTTACAGAGTGTCATATCCTACAGATGACAAGGCTGAACTCATTGAAATAAGGAACAGGCTGACAAGTACAGAGGAGACGTCAAAGAAATTCAGAAAAGGACATCGTATTAAGTGTTTAACAATGAGTCCACTGAGGTATGCCAAGTTCCAAAAAAACACTTAACATTAACTTAACTGACCACTTTATTAGAAACACCTACCTTGAACCTACACTCTGGCCACTTAATTAGGTAGGCCAACATCTACAGTACCTTATAGGTGTAGCTTTTATTTATTTGAGATGCAATCATTTTCTTGTATTTGGTTGTTAATGCGTGACCTGAACAACTGTAGTTAAACAAGGAAGAACAACTATGTTAAACAACAATAGCCTCTATTGTCATTTTGACCCTGGTGCATAGCTATGTCACAATGTCACTTTAATCACCAAAAAGCCTAGTGACCCATTTAAAGGCATAGCATCATAAACGGTCATATCAGCTGATTAAAAATGAGCTATTATGAATATTTCTGTAGCCTAGCATGCCAGCAATTGTTTGGGACTTACTTGGCTGGTGTGACATTTATTTACTGTAATTATCCCTCAAATGTTATTTCAGATTTGCCTGAGATGGTGTCTTTCAATTTAATTTCATCCCTCCTGGCTCCCCTAACTTCAGATCTTTTCCAGGAACAACATCCCCGAACTCCTCCTACCACCAAACACAGTGTGGTGTGGGCCAGCAGAACCGGCAACATGAACACGAGCCAGTTTCCATTTAAATGCCCTTCTCCCTTTAACTTCAGCTGTGAAACCATTATTGTTGTTGTTGTTGTTGTTGTTGTTGTTGTTGTATTTGTACTGTTATGATCATATTCTGTATTGATGCACGTATTAATACATTTGGAGTTAACCGGTTAATGAATTGTGTGTTTCATTACAAAACCTAAAATGTTTTAAATAGCCTGTACATTTTATGTTCGCTTTCTATTTTCTCTGCAAATTCTTCAGGATGAATACAGTAGGTCTGTGTATCTACAGTATTTATCTATCAATTATATTTTAATAACTAGTGTTATGTACCACAGTACCCCTAAAAGTACCACACTTGTACCATACTGCTGTCAAAACATCATAGGATAAAATAGGTTTCAACGTACCACACCGCACCTTAAAAGTACCATGGTATACAGTATAAGTACCATGATACATGTACTATGGTACTGTCAAAAATACCAGGGTACCATACCATAGTACTGGTACCATAAATGTACAGTGGTACAATTTCTTATGGGAAGTTTTGTTACAATTTTAAAATAACATTTTTGGAAACATTTTTATTTTTTAATGTGTATTTTTTAATATAATAAAAAATCATATTTAACTTGAACGGTTTTTACTTTCATTTTGTCCAATCAAATGCACTTTTAAAGGGTCGTTTCGTTTTGAAAGACGGGGAAAACGTACTGTAGGTTTTGCAAGAATGCAAATTAAACGTTATCATTGTTGTATCATTCACTGTGATACAAAATGGGATGATTAGGAGAAAGGACACAAACACGTTTAGCGTGTTGTTTTTTCTGATTTAAAGTATGTTTATATTCGATTGGGTTACTTGGAGACAGATCGATATTTTTATTCTGGATTCTGTTTGAATCCGAAACCTTTTTTTAATTAGTCCACTAAATTCACTCTAAGCGCACATCCAGCTATTTATTTTAAAGTATTTTTTTATTCAGTTTGGAATATTTTACCCTTCATTTAGAGAATTTCCGTACATTTTTTTCTGAAGTGATCCCAGTTTATTTGTGGAAGGTTTTTCCTCACCTCAGAAATGAAGCATCTCTCTCTAATTACGTGACGGTTGTCTTTTTTCCAGTTCTTTTACAAAACCACAGTTTTAAAAAGCACGACCTGCAATTAAACGGGTTTTTAAAAGCATTAACATCCAAAGCGAACATTTTCTTTAAATACTGCAGCTTTCAAACAATACGAACGCATTTTGTAATCTACTTCCGTAATTTAGTATTACCCCTTCTGAGTCAATGATTGACAGGTAAAAGGCAGGCGAAATCTAGCATGAAGCTTCTAGAGGAAGTCTTACCCCCTAAGGCCTCTGAATGGCTGAAAATACAATGAATGACAGCGGTTTTTACCAATCAGATCGCCTTATTTCTAGAGGTCGTTCTTCAAACATTTACTGCGTAATCAATAACGTTCAATAGTCTGCAGGTTTGGAGATAAACTTTTGGGTTATTTTGGATATATATCATGCTTCAGAATAAGGTAAAAACATGGGATATATGTATATTTGCTGGTTTTTGCTTTTGCGGTTTTGTTGGTAAAAATATATGATATTGACATGCTGTGCTGGCCAGGTGGCCGGGTGTTTTTATTGGGATTCTGCTAGTTCATTAATTTATTGGTTTATTTATTGGTTTATTGCATAATAGTGTCATATCTGTGGAAACAAACTTTATGGTTTTGATGTGATGATATTGGAGAATACGTGCATGTGAGAAAATTTGTGGAGCGGTTTTAAAAAAACGTTGTTTATTTTGCGCTTATCTTAAAAATAAAAAGTGTCATCTGGGGAGACAGGCGTGGTCCGGGCAAACAGGATTTATAGAGACATGGTTAATTTGATTAAACTATTACGTTTTTAAAATTAATAGCGATTTCTTAATTATACATTGTTGGAATGTTCTTGTTTTAGTTAATATAAAAAGAGTAAATAATTTAATATATTGTTAAATATATGTTTTATATCGGGTACTGATTTAAATATTTCACTGGAATAATACATCAACACGTATTAAAATGTAATTTGAAATATTTTGAGTTCTGTGGAAAAATGTGTGTTTTGTTTTTGTATTTGTTAAATCACAATTGCTATCAACTGCATTTCAAAGAATATTGCTGTAAAAATCATTATTTCTTTAAAGAAATGAAATAAAAATATTATAATATATTATATTGAGAAGTGATGGCTCCCAAGTGCAGAGAGGACTTGAAACAGGGTTTTATACAAAAGAATATTAAAAATGCTTTTTCATATCTCTTTCAGACTAACATCAGATTTGCAGTATTTCTGCCTGCATAGACATCAGACCTTGCTGCACAGAAAGCTTTAGTTTTATATAATTATTTTCTGCTTCTTGCTTTCAGCAACAGGGGAAGCACAACTGGGCATTTGTTGACAACATACTGAAAGTTAAATACCCAGGTAGACATTTGTTTTGATGGAGGGAGTAAAGAAAAAATATTTAAGAGATCTGTAAAAAAGATTTGCTATCCAAGGTCTTGGCTGTAAATTGTATTTAAAACTTAAACTCCAAGATTTGATTAAAAAAACTTCACTTTGTTATAGGATTGGATTATATTAGCAGTGTTTACTTTTCAGTGCCCAGTCAGGGGGTGGTGTGGGTTGGCAGTGGGACATCCTTTCCCCTGCAGGCTTCTGTCAATCAATCAATCAAGGTTTATTTATCAAATGCACAACAATACAGCATGCAGCAGTAGTTGAGGGTGTAACGAATACGAATCCCTGCGTATACCAGGGATCTCAGCCTCCCGGGCTTGGGGAGGTCTACTTTAGCTCAGATGGCAAGTTTGCTGCTGTGTGATTCCGGAGACCTGGGTTCAAGCCTAGGCAGGGCAGGGGCAGCGAGGGTGGAAACCCCAAGAACCGTTACAGTGCAATACACCAGAGTAACGGAGTCACATACAGATGCAGCCATTCAAAACAATCGGGCGATACTGCATTATTTTGCGTTGCGCTATACGCAGTCTACCGCGAGTTACCGTAAATTCTACTATAGTACCGCAAGTAAAATTATAGTATCCAGAATTTCCTCAAGGTGGAGCTAATAAAGCTCAACCTCTCATGTTTGAGCTGTCGCCATCAAAGTCTAGAAGATATTACTAATAGTATTAATAATGAATGACCTTGGACAAGCTGTAAACTCAAAGTATTGCCCTGGTCCACATTCTTTTTTTCATTGACCGTCTTTGTAAAAGTAACACCACAGCATTTCCCAATCACGCATTTGTTTTCAATCATGCAAAGTACAGTTATTTTTGAGAATCTCCGATTCACCATGCCTTTCACATGCTCATAAAAGAGATTGATTTAGGAACTTAACATATCGACGATAGACTGGAATGGTCTAAGAACATCGAGGCCATCTATAAGAACGGTCAAAGCCGACTTTACTTCTTGAGGAGGCTCAGGTCCTTCAATGTGTGTAGTAAGATGCTACACATGTTTTATCAGTCGGTGGTAGCGAGTGCCATTTTCTACGCAGTGGTGTGCTGGGGCTCTGGGATTAGAGCAGTAGATTCCAAAAGGCTGAACAAGCTCATCAGGAGAGCAAGCTCTGTCATTGGGTCTGACCTGGACCCCTTCGAGGTAGTGGCTGAGAGGAGAATGATGTCCAAACTAGAGGCCATCATGGACAACTTCTCCCATCCCCTCCATGACAGGCTTGCAGGAATGAAGAGCACGTTCAGCAATAGACTGATTCATCCACGGTGCGACAGGGAGCGCTACAGGAGGTCATTCTTGCCGTCTGCCATAAGACTATACAACGCATCCACCTTGCGTCTTGGCAGAGGGAACAGCGACAGTGACCTGTTTCTGGACTAAACGCATATACACATCTACTGCTACATCTGTTCTCTTTCTTTTTCTTTTTCTTTTTCCCGTTTACAACCACTTTTGTGCAATATATGCCAGGGACCTGTGCAATACATTTATATTTATATTTATATCTATGGTCACATCTATATTTATATTCATACGTGTGATACGATTTTCTGTGTACTGTTCTGTTCTAGTTTCCTCTTGTGTGTCCAGACTGTGAGTAACTCTTGTATTGTATTGTATGTATTGTACTATTATTATATAATTCGTTACACTGTGGCTGTGTTGTGTGTGTTAAGCTGCGGTTGCACTGCAATTTCCCTCACGGGATCAATAAAGTATCTATCTATATTGCTGTATGCAAACTGTACTGTATACAGTATGTGTATGTATATTTAATGTCTTTACTGTGCCCGTTTAAGTATTGAATATTTATATGGAATTTTACCACTGAAGGGAAATCTTAGCAGCTGAGCATTAAAAGAATAGGAGCATACTGCAACGCCTGTGAAGGCCATAAACAATATTAATTTTGGAACATAAACATACAGTATATGGCTGGTCTCTGTACTTTCAAGAAAACATACACACCAGTATTCCATTTCTCCCCAAACATTTTAAGCATCGAAGTCTTTAACGTGATACCGGAGTCAACAAGCATACTTTTAGAATTTTAATAAAAGGGAATATAATATGGAATCGCGTATGTAAAGAAATTATTAACGATATAATTATATTCATGTACCGCAACACACGAATTGTACACGCTGTGCATTGTCTGTTGATAATGTTTCTGTACTGCTTTTTCAGCACTCTGCATGTGACCTTGCCGGTGGCGCTGTGGGTTAGGTTCCCAACTCCCATGTCACACATTGCGTGTTCGAATCCTGCTGGAGTCATGACTTTTTTTTTAACAAACATTTCTTTGAAAAAATAAAACATTTCCCTGGCTCAGAGATTAAATAAAACTTCACTCACACCAAACAAATTTATATTTCTAATTATCACAACATGATGGAATTTAAGTCATTTTAATAACAATGAATAGTCACCTATGCGTTACAATATAAACATTTATTATGATTTAAATCACGTTTAAATCACCTTTATTTAAAACCCATAAATAAAGCTGATACTGTTTAGACTTTATTTAAAACTGTATTACAGCAGCAGAATGCACAATGCAACGTAAATCGCTATCTTTGTCTTCTGCGTAATAATGTTCACCTCTCTGTCCAGCAAATTAACAATATAATAATAAGGAACTTTATTGTATATGGCGCCTTTAAAGGTGGCTCTTCAAAGCGCTTTACAGGATAAAAACAATAACAACAATACTGTTAGGCTGGGTAAACACTTTTTTTAAAAAGAAATACAAAATGAGATATAATGATGTGTTACGGCTTAGACATTAACGAAGAGCATAACACGTGGGCGGCATAGAGGTCGGCTCTGGCTTTCCCATCTACTGTATACACTGCAAGTACAACCCCTCTCTCCGCAGGAGTGCTGCCTGTGACGAATTAAACCGGTTTCACAGGTATTTTCAAAGTAGAAGGGGGCGAGATTTCCAGCGAAAGACACCTCCCCCCCTCAAAAACCCAGTAAGTACAGTTCTTACTAGTTAAGAAAGCTAGGCTCCTCAATGAAACGCTTTAACATGCTAAAGCGTTGGTGTAACAGTCCGGACGTGGCAAGCTTCTAATGTCAACCCGACTACGGCAAAAGGAACCCTTCTTTCATTGGAAGACAATTAACATATTCTAGCCCTAAATGAATTAATAGCAAACATGGTTTACATTTAGCCTTTTTCACTAATGAAACCACTAAATAAAGACATAAATATAGATATCTTAAGATTTTTAAAATACATGACTTTGCTAAAATTTATTTAAAAATAAAAACAATTACAAACGCCAGCGGAGAGAGAGAACAGGGGAGTGATGTTGGTTTTGCATAAGGGGCGGGGCTATGGAAATTAGGTCTATTTGGGAATATGGAGTTACATGTTCTGGCTGTTTGGGAATTATCGTTGTTGAGTATGGAGTGTTGAGGTATTGATTTTGTGTAATGCTTTATGTTGAAAATTGAGGTGGATTTTGTTTATGATAAACAGGATAAACTGGGATGGTTTTGCATAAGGGGCGGGATTACGATAATTGGAGGACTTTGCGAGAGTAAAATGGTTTGATTATTTGATTTTGTATTGTGGTTGTTATCTATGTTTTTGGTTGGTATTATGTTTATATGGTTGTTTTTGTTGGTTGGTCTTTATTATGGTTATTATGTTTATTGTGTCATTATTTTTTCAAAGTAAAGTTTTTTTACTTTTTCTTCTTAGTATATTAATAAACTTTCAGTATAGCTTTCTCCCCGTTTAGATTTATTTTTCTTGGGTTTTTTATGAGCAAACGTGGAAAGATTAAATTAGTAATCGTTTTTATTTTTTAAATACCTTTTAGAAAAGTGTAATCTATACTAAAAAGCTGTATTTATTTAATACCACTCGATACCTATATTAATGGAGTTTAGTTGATACTGTTTAAACTTTTAATGATTTAAAATTGTATTACAGCATTGTACACATGTTTAAAAGAGGAGAAAACGCAAGCCTTCTTCAGATGTGAGGGTCTTCTGCTCAGAATGAAATACTAAAATGTAATGTAGGCTCTGAATGGGTTCAATTATGATTTGGGCTTGATTAAGGTTGCTGCCTTTCATCCAAAATCCTGCTTGAATCCTTCTAAACTAAAAATTAGACACGAGAAGGGGTTCTGGTGAAATTTCTCTTTTTTTCTTGGAAAAATATCTTACCTGCTGCAATCCGGGCACAGAAGGATTAAAAGAAGCCAGACAGGCAGGGGGAGAGTGAATTCTAAATAAAGAGGTATCCAGGTAACAGTGAAGGTAACAGCCGCAGACGTGGCCTACCTAGCCCGCCAGGGTTACCCTACTCTCCCGGAGGAGGCCCACCGGGAGATAGCGCTCCAGGCATTCCTGGCCCTGGCGCCGGCTGAGGTGCAGTGCCACGTGATGCTGGCCGCGCCGGTCCTCTTGGAGCAGGCCCTGGCTCTGGCTGAGCAGGCTGATGCCATATTCGAGGAGACCGGTGGGCACCAACGGAGGGGTGCACGGGGAATCAGATGGGGAGGAGGAGACGGCCAGTGCGGCGATGCTGGGGGAGCGACGACACATCGTACGGGAGTACCGGGCGCTGGAGCCCCGGGGACTCCTGAGGCCATCGGGAAACGGGAGCAGGGCGGCCTAAAGAGGGGAAGGCCGCCCTTGAGCAAATCTACCCCCACTCCAGAAAGCCAGAAGGAGCGCTTCACCCCGCCTGCTGCCGTGGGAAGGGTTGGCCACAGCCAGGGCTTATTTCTTCCCTGCCTCATCGAGGGCAGACCCTGCCAGGCCCTCGTCGACACCGGTTTGACCATCACCCTGCTGCGGCCTGGTTTCCTGCTGGGCACCAAGGCAGCCGGACCCCCAGGGCACTCACCGTGCACATTGGGGCTGCGAGGGTGAAACACCCCTTCTACAGTACCTTGCCCCAGTCCGTGAGGACTGTATCCTGGGGTTGGACTGGTTACAGCAGGTGGGTGGTTGCCTTGACTTGGGCTGGCGAGAGTTGGTGGGGCTGGGGGAACAAATCAGTTTCGCAGTGGGCGGGGCGGGAGGTGTCCGGGGTGTGTGGGATGACCAGAGCGGGAAGCGGAGGTGGCAGGGGCGTGCGTCGCCTGGGCCTGCCGGAGCCACAGGTGTCGGGGCGAGCGTGCCAGAGCTGACTCCCAGTACGGTGAGATAAGCTTGCCCCTACCCGGTCTGTAAGGCACTCTGTGCACTGTGGGAGGCCTTGGAGGTGAGGGACGGGGTGCTGCGCCGGGGGTGGCAGGTGCCCTCCAGCGGCGAGGTCACTGCTTGGCAGCCTCCAGCTGGCCATGCACCGCTTGGAGAACTGCCCAAGGGACGAGGGCCTGGCAGGGTCTGCCCTCAGTGAGGCAGGGAAGGAATAAGCCAACTCTTCCCACAGCACGCAGGGTGAAGCGCTCCTTGCTTAGAATAGCAATATTATGGACAATCAATTGACAATAAATATAGAAAAACACATATTAAATTTGGGAAATTTGGTTTCAAAAGTCCTCATATAAACGATGCCTACAACGTGTTCCTCTACAGTATGCTAATCTATTGTAGTGCATTCGTCCCCTTCTTAGGCTGCGCAAACGATCTTTTAGATTTTTATAGAGAAATAGAGGCTGTACAGTATGCGTTACAAACATTTACTGTCAACCTTTAAATCAACAACTGATTTAAAGAGGATGTGTCAAAGCGCAATGAAACCTATTACTCGATTCTTATGGACTCCCGGTCCCGCCAGGGATGAAAAAATAACATGGAATCGCGTATCTAAAGAAATAACAGTATACAGTAACTAAGTTCATGCACAAACAATAGCATGTTACATTATTAATTTGGGGGTCTCCTCTTGCCAGAAAGCGCTAAATTGCATTTTCAGTGCGGTTTTGGACTTTTTGTAAAATTACAACTCATAAATAAGCAATAAGCTGATACTGTTTAGACTTTTTTAAAAACTATTACAGCAGCACAATGTGCTTTTTCACGAAACCTCCTAGAGTAACGAAATGTCTTGCGTTGTACAGCTTTTCAGCTAAATACTGTATATTTATCGCTTACGCCTGACATAAGAGGTGCCCGATAAAAAAATGTTGAACAGCTCTGTTGGAAGTTTTGTGAAAATGCTACAGGAGTGCCAATCGTAATCGTTTTTATTTTTAATCGTTCAATGCAGATGGCTGGTGGCATGTTCCATAAGAGTATGGTAATTAAAAACCATTAATACTTTCGTTGGAGTTTAAATAAAGTTGATGTTTTATCTAGGGGCTGCTCGCTCGCCTGCGTCCCATCCCAGTTTATCCTATTTATCATAAACAAAATCCACCTCAATTTTCAACATAAAGCATTACACAAAATCAATACCTCAACACTCCATACTCAACAACGATAATTCCCAAACAGCCAGAACATGTAACTCCATATTCCCAAATAGACCTCATTTCCATAGCCATAGTATTTTAAAAATCTTAAGATTTCTATATTTATGTCTTTATTTAGTGGTTTCATTAGTGACAAAGGCTAAACTTTCTTGGAAAATTTGTATTTTATGTAAACCATGTTTGCTATTAATTCATTTAGGGCTAGAATATGTTAATTGTCTTCCAATGAAAGAAGGGTTCCTTTCACCGTAGTCGGGTTGACATTAGAAGCTTGCCACGTCCGGACTGTTACACCAACGCTTTAGCATGTTAAAGCGATTTAATTGAGGAGCCTAGCTTTCTTAACTAGTAAGTACTGTACTTACTTGGTTTTGGAGGGGGGGAGGTGTCTTTCGCTGGAAATCTCGCCCCCTTCTACTTTGAAAATACCTGTGAAACCGGTTTAATTTGTCACAGCCAGCACTCCTGCAGAGAGTGGGGTTGTACTTGCAGTGTATACAGTAGATGGGAAAGCCAGAGCCGACCTCTACACCGCCCACATGTTATGCTCTTCGTTAATGTCTAAGCCGTAACACATCATTATATCTTATTTTGTATTTCTTTTTAAAAAAAGTGTTTGCCCAGCCTAACAGTATTGTTGTTATTGTTTTTATCCTGTAAAGCGCTTTGAGGAGCCACCTTTAAAGGTGCCATATACAATAAAGTTCATTATTATTACTATTGTTAATTTGCTGGACAGAGAGGTGAACATTATTACGCAGAAGACAAAGAAAGCGATTTACGTTGCTTTGTGCATTGTGCTGCTGTAATACAGTTTTAAATAATTAAAAGTCTAAACAGTATCAGCTTTATTTATGGGTTTTAAATAAAGGCTATTTAAATCAATATAAATGTTTATATTGTAACGCATAGGTGACTATTCATTATTAAAATGACTTGATCATGTTGTGATATTTAGAAATATAAATTTGTTTGGTGAAGTTTTATTTAATCTCTGAGCCAGGGAAACGTTTTATTTTTTCAAAGAAATGTTTGTTAAAAAAAGAAGTCATGCCTTCAGCTGGATTCAAACACGCAACGTGTGATGTGGGAGTCAAGAACCTAACCCACAGCGCCACCGGCAAGGTCACATGAGGAGTGTTGAAAAAGCCCTACAAAACGTTATCAACAGACATCGTACAGCGTGTACTATTCTTTTGCTGCGGTACATTAATATAATTATATCGTTATTAATTTCTTTAGATACGCGATTCCATATTATATTCCCTTTTAATCATATTCTAAAAGTATGCTTGTTGACTCCAGTATCACGTTAGTTAAAGACTTCGATGCTTAAAATGTTTAGGGAGAAATGGAATACTGGTGTGTATGTTTTCTTTAAAGTACCGAGACCAGCCATATACTGTATGTTTATGTTCCAAAATTAATATCGTTTATGGCCTTCACAGGTGTTGCAGTATGCTCCTATTCTTTATATGCTCAGCTACTAAGATTTCCCTTCAGTGGTAAAATTCCATATAAATATTCAATACTAAAACGGGAACAGTGAAGACATTTAAATCTTTCTACGTCCGACCAATGCACCACGAGTGCCCCTGTCGGTCAACCAATCATGTACCACGGTATTTTTCGTCAACACCGTAGCCAATTACCTCCAGTGTGTGTCTGTACCTCACACTTTGAATGGCTGCATCTGTAATGCTTACAGTACTCAATTGAACACATACCCCTGCACAGTGGAATGTTAATAAGATCCTATTGGTTATAAATCCATTTCTTTTCAGGGCAACTAAAATATCGCTCACCTCTACAGTTCAGAAGGTATGGCCTGAGAGGTTTGTGATGATGACATCACCAACTACTGTACCAAAGTGACAGAACAGCCATCAGCAAAGGTCTCCAGCCCGGCTGCAGAACCAACATAACAAACATGAACAGTGCAACACAAATAAAACTGTTTACACAGAGCGAGTCAGGATGTGGTGAAGGTTCATATTTTTTCTACATGTCCACATCTTCATGTTTATTTTTGCTATTATACAGACGGCTCCAGTAAAGAACTGCCAGACCCAGACTGTTGTCCGGCTGTTCAGTTTTCACGTCGGTCTAACGGATGTCTGAATAAAAGCCCAACGCAGAAGACTAACGTGCAGCTGTGCTCCCTGCAACGTTGGAGGACATCTCTATCGAAGCCCCTGGATGTCGGCCTGCAGGTGCCGCTGCCGCGCCGGTTTTTGAGACGAGGAACTTCCCGGGGAGGCAACTTCCTCCGATCTCTCCCCCCGGCGCAGTGCCTTCTTCACCTGGGCCTCTCTTGGGAAGCCGAGGTCTCTGCCTGGGGTCAGGTGCTCGAGTCTCTTGGGTTCGCAGCAGGAACCTCGACTCCCGGAAGCTGCCCACCATCTCCTGACTCTGCTCCTCTTGCTCGAGGACACGATCGGTCCTCATCCATGGCACTGTAAGCCTCCAAGGCCTTGCCTGTAAGCAGAGGCACTAGCCGACAGGCCCACTCCTTCTCTGGCCACTTCCAGGTTCTGGCCATGCGCTCAAATCGCAGGAGATAGTTTTCAATGTCCTCACCTTGCTGGTAGGGGGGCATCTTAGGCTCTTTAGGGAACATGCCCTCTGCTGAAGCACGTGTAGCAGACATGGGTGTTGAACTTGGTGGACCCAGGTCCCGACCTGATGTCACTTTAGTGCGTTGTCGTGGTACTGGTGTACGAAGAGCAAGCCATAGACTTTCTGCTGTCTCCATGTTTCCAGGTGTTGCTCCCTGAGCCTGCGATGCCGGTACAATCCTGGGTGCAATTAAGATCTCCTGAAGGGAGGTTTTAAGTCCATGTAATTCTTCAAACAATCCCTCCTCTCTCTTTTGTTGCCCAGACAGAAAGTCACTTGGAGGGCAGGAGTGGTGCCCAAGTGAGTCCTTGCAATTGCACTTAGGTGCAAAGATGATAGTATATTATGACAATGCTCCCCACAAACAATTATATATAAAAAAAAAACAACAAAATGGAACTAACACACACACAAAACAAACCCTTTCTCTAAGAAAGAGATCAGGAGTTCTACCACACTTAGGTCCTATCAGCTCCACACTGTAGCGATAGCAAGACTAAGCCCCATTAGATCTCTCCCCCCCCTCCTAAATAGGTACCATATAGCCCTGCCCCCTTGGACTGTACCACTGTTACAAAATTATGGAGCTGCATTTCACCCCAGATAAACTAATTTCCCTAACATGGGAATTCCTTCTTTCTTTTAAAGAATAGTGTAAACAGAATGTACAAAAGAAAAATACCAACCCTAAATACATTTAACTTATTTTTAACATCTTGTGAAAATGGTACTTCCTTTACCGGAAGATGTGCACATGCACCACTCCATGTTGACATTATAAAGCCAGGCTGAAAACGGGTATCGGGTTTGGACCCCAGAGGCCACCATACCCGGAAGTCGGTCAGCAGCACGGAAGAGACCACAAAACAGACATAGCGCTCTCTCACACAGATATGTACAAATAAAGAGAAACAGAGTTTGTGTTTGTGTCTCTTCAGGTAACAGAAACTGATTTTGAAATAAGAGGTGATAATGTATTGCGTGTATGAAAATAGGAAACTGCTAGCCAAGCCCCGGGTGTGCACCCTCATTAGCAAGCTAGCCAACAGGAAAGTGTATGCAAGATCGTATGTAACTTAGGATGGATAATGAGTGTCGTGTAATGTACTGTCTGCGGATGGTGACAGAGATCTCTCTGTCACACAAACGAACATGTTAATATAAGTAGCAGAAAAATAAATAAGTATACACTTACATTTATAGCATAAATAACAATAATGTTCCTAAAATAAAAATATATATTTAAAATCTTTTTAAAAAAAATAAGACCTACTTCCATTTTAGACTATTACATTTGTACATAAAATGTACATACAATTTTAATAAAAATGTGCTATTATAATAATTATTATAAGAAGTTATCATGACTTTTAACATCTCAAAAACCACCTAAAAACACCTAACATCCTCATTTGCAGTTTATAGGACTGACTCTCCAAATCTAAGCACTTTTTGGAGAGCAAAAAAATACTTGAAAATTTGTGATGCTACAGCTTGTGTTGCACTGAAAAATCCTCGTATGCAAATACTGAATTGGCCCACAGGAGGCCCCAGTCCCTGACACTTTGTGTGAGATGTGTTAGTAAGTGACCGTTAAATGAGCAGTGTTCAATGCCATAAAGACCTGTAACCTGAGCTACAAACTGTATAAGGCACAACTCAGCACAATTGAGCTCTTCATCAGTGACAGTTTGGGACAAAAGTATATGCAGTGCGCAGGCAAGAAGCATCCAGTGGTTACAACATTGCCTGGGTAAAGAATTTCTCAAGATGATGGGTGAATACAGGAGAAGAAAAGCTCGCCATTCAGATGCTTTCCAAAGATTTCTGTCTGAAAGAGGCCTTGGGTTTCTATGAACCTCATTTGGAGGATGGATTCCACACTTATTTTGATCTATTTCTGTTCGTGTGGAAGGTGTCAGATGGAAGGGTGAATTGGCATAGCTGGAATCAAACCAGAGGTTAACAGACTGTCTGACAGGCCCAAGACATACAGAGTGCATGTAATCTGGTACAAAGCCTCTGATTATATCAAATGATGGTACCAAAACGAGGGGGCTTGGACCTTTTACACCCATGTCAGCTTGGCCTTTATTCCTCTCTGTGACCAGTTCAGCCAGCCACATGTCAGCTTGGCCATTATTCCTCTCTGTGACCAGTTCAGCCAGTCGCATTTTATCTTCCATGTGTCTCGATTCTGACTCCTACTCTAGACAGTAAATCTAGTGAATACCCTGTCTTCAGCAACTATCTGACCTTGGTGATAGCAATTCCCACAATCAAATGTGCCATTTCACTGTTTAAAGTTCTGAACCATGGCCCGTGCTACTGTATCACACACACATATCTGGACTTTTACTCTGCTCCTATGTAGTAAAACATTTCTCTCTTCCTAAGTAAACCCAGCACTACCTAACTTCTGCATCTCAGAGATAATAGAGGTAAAATATGTGTCAACTCTAGATTTATGTCTGGCAAACCATACTGTGTGCAATACAACATTTTTACATCTATCAAAGGCAGCTCATTAATGGTGCACAAAATGGGCCAGATAGGAATGTGTGATGATTTGAAAACAGGGGACCCATCACAGTTGAATGATACTGTAATGTTCTCAACAACATCTGTAAATTTCGCCTGCTCTTTGTAACCACAGAATGTATTAATCTCTGTGGAGTGGAAGTGCTTCCTGATCTTTGTATGAACTGATATCAGAATGAATACCTGAGCTGATTTGTGAGGGGCATGAATAAGAAGTAACTGGCTAATTTCAGTAGGCTTTCCTTATGAAATCTCATTTGACAGTCATCACACTGGGCACCAGGATTAACACCAAGGCAACGATGACATTCAGGACAGTAGTAGTGGTCTTGGTGTAATGAAGCGTCTTCAGGACCCTATGCAGACGACACAATCTGAGAAGAGTGAGGAAAACACAGGGAAAAAAGCATGCAGGGGTCAGGAATGAAAACAGGGGTGCGTCCATGGTGCGCAGTTGTTCTGGGGGGTGTATCCAAGGCAAACTGTCCAAAAGGGAGTCTGAAGGGAAATCCAAGACGAGACAAATGTCCAGAGCCTGGCGGTCCATCTGAGACTAAGACAAATGGGATTAAAAACCGGAGCAGGATCAAGGGGGGAATGGGACCGGGCGCTCCAGGTCCCGGACTCGCCTGGTACGGGAACCAATGCAGAGCCTGGAACCGAGTGAGCGTCTGGCTGTTAAGATGGGCTGGAACAGGGGGCAGGTGCACAAAATCAACTCATAAGTGAAAGAGCCAGAGCAACCTCAAGGGGGAGGGACTACAATCATGACACTTGGGCTTTGTCATTCAAGTAAAAGAACTGCTTGTCTAGAAACCTTTATGTTTTTGCAACACATCCTGGCATAATATACTTTAACAGCTCAAGTAGATCTTTTGTAGCTGCTATTGACAATTTGTCTCAAGATAAATGCCATCATACTGTATTAGGAGTACACCCATGGTCAGATATGACCCAGTGTAGATCTTTTTGTCCGGATTGAAAGAGGCATCAAACAGGTGTTCCTGTTGGGACATGACAGACTTTTATATCCTTGCATGCAGAGAACAGTCTATAGACCAAACTTAAAAAAACAAGTATAATAGAATTGTCCAGATGGAGCCACACAAAACACCTAACAAGGTATACTGTATTACTGGTAGCTAGCAGCCCAAACTGAACTATGATTGAGGTTTAGGTGACAATGATATAATTGTCCCACTTGAGATCCTGTGTTATTTCAGAATACACCTGTATGTCGTTATTATGAAAATCATCCTCAGCAGTTGGGGTCTCATCAGATTCTTCTCCAATTAGCTGCAATGTTCAACACATTTATCAATAATGCCAGTATTTTTTCTAATAATGGCATGACTTGGATTGTGACTCGGGGTATGTTCTTGGAGAAACATATTTTTTGTTATTTTGGGATTGTAATTTACACACCTGTAAGTCGTCATTATGAAAACCATCCTCCTCATTTGGGGTCTCATCAGATTCCTTACCACTTAGCTGCAATATTAAACAAATTTTTGAGTTATATCAAAATCTTCTCCACTAAAACACTACTTATATTGTGATTGGGCTATGTAGTTAGTGAAACTCAGTTCAAAGCTTTTTATTTTTTTAGGATTGAAATATACACACCTGCATGATGTCATTTTCAATCACATTGTCTGAGTCCTCTTCACTGTGCTGCAGTTTGAGACAAATGTCTAATTATTAACAAATCAGCAAGCTACATATGCCAGCAACATAATTAACACTAGGTTAAAACTTCAGGAATGTACAGTGTATCCATACAGTAGATTTTAGATTATGTTAACAAAGTTCAATCTTTCTTCTAACTCTTTAGACCGCGACCCCTTAGTAGTAGTCTAAGGTTCATTGTATAAGGTTAAGTGAGTTACAGTGTCATATCCTACAGATGACAAGGCTGAACTCATTGAAATAAGGAACAGGCTGACAAGTACAGAGGAGACGTCAAAGAAATTCAGAAAAGGACATCGTATTAAGTGTTTAACAATGAGTCCGCTGAGGTATGCCAAGTTCCAAAAAACACTTAACATTAACTTAACCGACCACTTTATTAGAAACACCTACATTGAACCTACACTCACTGGCCACTTAATTAGGCAGGCCTACATCTACAGTACCTTATAGGTGTATAGCTTTTATTTATTTGAGATGCAATCATTTTCTTGTATTTGGTTGTCATTGCGTGACCTGAACAACTGTAGTTAAACAAGGAAGAACAACTATGTCACAATGTAACTTTCATCCCAAAAAAGCCTAGTGACCCATTTAAAGGCAGAGTTCAGCATCATATATGGTCATATCAGCCAATTAAAAACGAGCTGTTATGAATATTTCTGTAGCCTGCCATGCCAGCAATTGTTTGGGACTTACTTGGCCGGTGTGACATTAATTTACTGTAATTATCCCTCAAATGTAATTTCAGATTTGTCTGAGATGGTGTCTTCATTGAAGAATTTAATTTCATCCCTCCTGGCTCCCCTAACTTCAGATCTTTTCCAGGAACAACATCCCCAAACTCCTTCTACCACCAAACACGTTTGCAGTTCTAATGCTTTATAATTGAGCAGAAGGTGCACACATGTACTACAAGCAAGCACATAGGTAGCTCAATTGTTTCCTCACACCTGTTCTCCAAATGTTGTCTTTCTCTATAACATGTACAGCTCATCACATTGAGGGATCGCTGTTCCCGGGTAACTGCAGCAAAATACACAATACATAGCGCTTTTCTGGACACTCCACTCAAAGTGCTTTACAGGTAATGGGGACTCCCCTCCACCACCACCAGTGTGCAGCCCCACCTGGATGATGCAACGGCAACAATACTGCACCAGAATGCTCACCACACATCAGCTATCAGTGGGGAGGAGAGCAGAGTAATGAAGCCAGTTCATAGATGGGGATTATTAGGAAGCCATGATTGGTAGGGGACAATGGGAAATGGGGCAAGGACAACGGGTTACACCCCTACTCTTTTTGAGAAACACCCGGGGATTTTTAATAACCACAGAGTCAGGACCTTGGTTTTACAGCTCATCCGAAGGACGGCGCCTGTTTACAGTATAGTGTCCCCGTCACTATACTGGAGCATTAGGACCCAGATGGACTGCAGGGTGAGCGCCCCCTGCTGGCCCCACTAACACCTTTCTTCTTTCTCTTTTTTATTCAGTTCAAAATATTTTACCGTTCATTTAGAGAATTTCCATACGTTTTTTTTTTTCTGAAGTGATCCCAGTTTATTTGTGGAAGGTTTTTCCTCGCCTCAGAAATGAAGCGTTTCTCTCTAAATATGTGAAGGTTTTGTTTTTTTCCAGTTTTTTTACAAAACCACGGTTTTAAAAAGCACGACCTGCAGTTAAACGGGATTTTAAAATAAGTTTTTAAAAGCATTAATATCCAAAGCGAATATTTTTCTTTAAATACTGCAGCTTTCAAACAACACGAACACATTTTGTAATCTACTTCCGGGTGCTTAACTGATACTAAAAATAAAGTATATTTTAACTTTAAAATTTAAAGTGAACTAAACTAAAGGACTTTTTCAGAGCAGCCTATTCTTTGTCTAAATAAATACAGGCTTGAACTGTATTATTGCTACTAGTGGTAAGAATTAAGGGAAAAGTTTTCCTTCAATATATCATTAATGAGTAAAACACTTTATAGAGACGTGGTTAATTTGATTAAACTATTACATTTTTATAATTAATAGTGATTTCTTAATTGGAATGCTCCTGTTTTAGTAAATATACAAACAGTAAATAATATAATATATTGTTGAATATATGTTTTATATTGGGTACTGATTCAAATATTTCACTTGATCTGGAATAATTTGAAATATTATGAGTTCTGTGGAAAGATGTGCATTTTGTTTTTGTATTTGTTAAATCACAATTTCTATCAACTGCATTTCAAAGAATATTGCTGTAAAAATATATATTTTTTTAAAAAATGCAATAAAAAGATTATTTTGCTTTATATTGAGTAGTGATGGCTCCCAAGTGCAGAGAGGACTTGAAACAGGGTTTTGTACAAAAGGATATTACAAATGCTTTTCAATATCTCTTTCAGACTAACATCAGATTTGCAGTATTTCTGCCTGCATAGACTATCGGACCTTGCTGCACAGTAAGCTTTAGTTTTATCTCATTATTTTCTGCTTCGTACTTTCAGCAACAGGGGAAGCAGAACTGGGCATTTGTTGACATCCTGTTGAAGAAAACTCAGTCTTCACTCAGGTTAGGAGATTGTCAAACAGAGATCTTTAATACAATCAGCTGAAAGGGAGCATATCGCAGAGAAAGGGTTTCCCCTAGCACTCAAGACATGCTCACTGGACTGAAGTTACACTTTCCTTTTTGTACATTAAAAGTAGGCAAGACTTTAACATATCAAAGGAACATACAGAGGTCAGAAGTCAAACAAACAGCACAGGAAGATGCCATTTGGTATCCTGCAATCTGTTTCATTTCTCTCTTGTTGAATGGGTGTGAGGAATCACTGGTTTTAGTTTGCACCTAAGACAGTGGTCTTAGGTGCGAACAGAAAACCTTTCCCGCGCATAGTCACTGTCTTGGCTTTTTGACTCGGTCTTCCACACTTCCCCCTTTTGTACTTTAAAGCACAACCATCCGACTTTATTGTTTCTGTTGTCTACATTATAATTGTTCCTGTTGTCTGCGTTGTGTTTGTCCATTGTACTGTGTATGTCCGAGAGATCAGCAAAATTAATAATTCTAAAGTAGATGTACATATGGTATAAAAACTATTCTACTACTCTACAACTCTTTAAGTGCCTATCTGCATCAGCCTGTCAATTTCCTCTTCTGGTCTCCTTTGTTCTTTACATTTAATTAACATTGCATTTACATCTGTGTTAGACATCTGGGCTTGGATTTTTTTTGATGTGCAAGTACAACAACATTTAATATCTGAAAGGCATAGATATACTCCAATTACACAGCCCAATAAAAGCAATAATCCCTGCAATATAAAGGCACCTAGAATTCCTAATGCACCACTGACCCTGCCCCATAGGGTCCATCCTGGGGTTTCGTGTAGCTTAGCATCTTCCTTGCGAAATCGGAGATTTCTTCTGAGCTGTCTGGATTGTAAGTACAGTGCTCAGAGCCTATGAGGGTGCAGGTCCCTCCTTTTGCCGCTAATATAAAGTCGATGGCCATCCGATTTTGGAGAACCATGGTTTGCATTGCTACCAGCTCGGCAGACAGTTTGTCGAGGGCTTCTACAGTGTCATTGCTGACACATTCCAGGATACTCTCGAGGAGCCGAATTTCCTTCATGGCCCTTCCAACCACGTACATGGGGAACAGAACACCTGCTAGCCCATCTCCTTCGGAGATGGCCCGTTTGTTTTGGTTATCATAGTGCTCAAAAGGGAGAACAGTAGAATGCCGCATTGCTGGGGTAATGTATCCTATGTAGCATGACCCTACCCAGTCAGGTAGAAGCCAGGGATATGCTCAATGCCCACAAATTAAATAAGTCCCATTGTAAATTCGCATTCCAGAGGACTTGAAAGTACAACCTCTGCTGAAGTACTGGGCTGCATAAAAACCCAGGAAGGGTCTATCTTTATGGAACATTTTGATAACAACTAAGGGAACTATTTCCCATATAGACAGTGCCATTGTTAGCATAACAGAGAAGCCCTTCAGCTTTGTAAGCCTATTTTAATTCAATTCAACTTTATTGTCATAAAACTTACATAGTAAGGTGCATAGTATAATGAAAAGTGTTTCTCATTAGTCACTCAGGTGCAGTATATAAATAGGACAGAAGATAAGACAATAGACAGCTACACAATAGCAATAACAGTAACATGTAATAACATAACATAAATAACATGTAATCAAGTATAATGTTTCTTTATTAGCCCTATACAATTTATTGCATTAGGAATGTGTCTTTTCACATACCCCAGCTTTTTCTCCAGGGAGACACAGACACAGAGACAGGGAGAGAAGCTTGGGGTCATAGCGCAGGGTCTGCCATTGTACGGCGCCCCTGGAGCAGTTGGGTTTAAGGGCCTTGCTCAGGGGCCCAACGGAGTAGGATTCCTCTGCCGGCCACGGGATTTGAACCGGCAACCTTCTGGTCACAGGCGCAGATCCTTAGCCACAGAGCCACCGCTCCGCCCCAAGTAATCAAAACTGTGCAAAATTCCACAAACAGAGAAAATATAACAGGACAAAAACAGTGCAAGGTAATTCTTGGAACAGTGCAAAAAATAGTATGGTTAAAAGTAGTATGGTTAATTAATAAATATTAAATATTATTATGCCTGTTACAGTTTTACTGGTCTATCCAGGGGACAGTACAATTTAGGCTTACATGTGTGTGTGGTGGTGTAGGAGTACAGTCGTTGTGGGTACAGGAGGACGTTAGGAGAGATCATAATAAGGTAGAAGGGAGTGGTGGCGTCACCAACTTGACAGCTCTGGGGAAGAAGCTATTTTGGAGTCTAGTTGTGTGCGACTAGAGTGACCGGAACCTTCTGCCAGATGGTAGGGGAATAAACAAGTTATGACTGGGGTGAGTGGGGTCAGACATAATTTTGGTGGCTTTTTTCAGACTCCTGGTGTTGTATATTTCCTGGATGGATGGTAAAGCACTGCCGATGATGTGTTGGGCAGTTTTGACCACCCGCTGTAGTGCCTTACGGTCGGATGCGGTGCAGTTGCTGTATCAGACTGTGATGCAGGTGGTCAGTATGCTCTCCACCGTACATCTGTAGAAGTTGGTGAGGATCAGTGGATGTAGGTGTATTTTCTTCAGCCTTCTCAGGAAGTACAGCCGCTATTGTGCCTTCTTGATGAGACTGGAGGTGTTCAGTGTCCATGTAAGGTCCTTAGAGATGTGAACGCCTAGGAATTTGAAGTTATTCACCATCTCCACTGCAGACCCTTCTATGTAGATGGGGGAGTGAACTTTTCCTTGTCTTCTGAAGTCAACAATCAGCTCTTTGGTTTTGCTGATGCTGAGACATAGGTTGTTGGTTCGGCACCAGTCTGCGAGTTGTTTTATCTCCTCCCTGTAGGCAGTCTCATCATTGTTAGTGATCAGGCCCACGACTGTGGTATCGTCAGCATACTTGATGATGGTGTTTGTGCTGAACTTAGCAGTACAGTCGTGGGTGAACAGGGAGTAAAGCAGTGGGCTGAGCACACAGCCTTGAGGGGCACCGGTGTTAAGGGCGAGTGTGATGGAGGTGAGGTTGCCAATCCTGACAGTCTGGGGTCTGCTGGTGAGGAAGTCTAGGATCCAGCTGCAGAGGGTTGTATCTAAACCAAAAGCCCTGAGTTTGGTAGAAAGTTTTATGGGTATGATGGTGTTAAATGCTGAGCTAAAGTCAATGAACAGCATTCTTGTATAGGTGTTCCTTTTATCCAGGTGGGTTAGTGTGGTGTGTAAAGCTATAGAGATTGCATATATCTCTCTATATATATATATCTCTATATAAGCCCGGAACATCATTAGTTCTTTGTGTGACATTATAGGGAGGTTTATACCATCCTCCAAAAGTGACATTAGTACTGTACACAGAATACTTGCAGCCACTGGGATACCATATTTTTGATTTCTCATCAGGTTGCCAATTAACTGTTTTTCAGTTGTCACACATATCATTCCAAGTAAAGGGAACTGGTGCCATTGGGGGTACCTCCTCCAGAATTATGTGGGACGTGGGAACAAACCCAGCATCCTGATTTATTCAATGATTTTGCATACAGGTGTGATAATTTAATCTTATATGTTTTCTTTACGCCTGTGAAGAAAGCATATAAGAATTGGCAAAAGCACAAGGATGTAACTGCCACCCTGGTGCACGGCCGGCACCAGTGGTGGCAGATACATGAGAGAAAACAAAAAGAGAAATTGGGATGTGATTACTTAAGAGTGTGTTTACGGAAAAAAAAACAAAAGAAATGAAAGAAAAGATACTTTTACTCGCTACGAAAGAGTATGAACAAAAGCGGCAGTGCAGGAGAATCCGAAACTAAAGTAAGAATTAGTTCCTGGTCGCACTGCACAAGTTAATGTGTTACAACCGTCAACTAAATTATATCCTGCTCTCCCACAGGGGAACAGACAGGCAGGAAATGAAAATAATTGGAATCAATTCCCACAGTGACCATAGTGGAGACGGGGGGTCTGAGTGGGATGACACCTGGTACGAGTGTGATAGAGATGGAACACAGACCTGTACTCTCACCCGAAGTGGGAAAGGACTTGATGTAGCGGGGGCTGGCGCTGTTGATGACAGCGTCACTCTAACTGTCTCGCACCCCGTTGAGGGGGTCCGCACTCGCACCCTGATTCCCCCATACGATCGAATCCAAAACCGGAAGATATTAACCATTGGGCTAAAGAAGTACCGCATCCGAAATTAGGAATGCAGTGAACCTGGAGTGTGCTTCAGGAATTAAAAGGATTCATGTAGAAGTGAAACAAAATAGAGCGCATTGTGGTACGTAGAGAAAAATATATTCTGGATGTGTATGTGTGTTTCATGAATTTGTGTGCCGGCATGTATGTGTGTAACTGTGAGTTTTGGTATACTAAATGACGGTGCGAGTGTGTTTAGCCAGCGGGACTAAAGAGACTTGATGAAAATCAACTTAAAGAGATTGGAAAATATGAGAACGTCTGAAACGTATGAGTACAGTACAGGTGGACTTAAAAAGGAGTTAGATAAAGTTTTTGTATTTATATACAATTAGTTGAAATAGGTGAACCAAAAGTTGAATTTATTTGAATGGCTTGAAACCAGATACTGCAGAAGGATGCAGGATGAATGAAGCAGGGGCCTGCCCTGTGGTTCAACTGACAGGGAAGAATGGTGAAAAATGTATCACCCTGCTAAGAGCTCTGTCTGGGGAGAATAAATAGTCTTGTGAGAGATCTGTTTACCTAAAGCTTAGATCCTGTTAATCCCTTGTAGCCTCCCTAAGTCTATCCCAGTCCAGTGCATAAAAGGAGTTAAACCTAAAGTGTACTGTTAATGGGGTGTCAGTTTCTCTGTTATGGGATACTGAAGCACTACTGTCATGCTTGTCTCACTTCACTGTTCAACAGTGTGCTGTAGAGTAATATTTATGGGGAGACGGCAGGAGGCCACAGGAGTATTGAGGCAGCAAGTTTTACTTGCAGAGTATCAGATTTTAACATTCACGTGTACTTATCACGCGAATGTGGGTGGTTTTATCCCAGATCTATTGGATTGAGATGTTATGCAGCATTACAAGGAATGACTATCCAGAACAGGGTATCACGTGGCTTCAACTGACTGTGATCACTCAGTATGTTGATGGTATTCTTAGTGCTTCCCCTCACGAGGAAACCCACAAGTCTGAGTTGCTTCAGGTTTAGACTGTCTAATCTTAAGCAGTTATGATAAGGCCCTTTTGTGTCTAGCAGTGTGTAATTTTAACAGGGCCTGGGTGCAATGTTTTTACGGGGTGAGCACAGCTTTTAACAGATCTGCTTAAGGGGGGAGTGCAGTACAAGGACAAGATTGCCTTGGTTCCAGCAGCAAAAGCCACCTGTAATAATTTGAAACAAGCTCTCTTACAGGTGCTGAGACTGGGGTTTCCTCAGATGGATCAACTATTCCTTTGTATGTAAGTGTGGACAAAGGGTTCTGGGCAGCTGTGCTGACGCAGGAGCATGGAGGTAGGCACTATTATACCATTAGATGCTGTAGCCAAAAGGTGGGGGACCGTGAAAATTTAAGAAAATGTAATACTGTTTACTGATGGGTCCTCTCTGATACATGAGGGAGAACAGAGAACAGGCTGAGCTGTTACAACAGAATTCGAGGTGCTAACGACTGGAAAATGCCCCTCCACTGCCTCAGTGCAGCAAGCCAGTTTAGAGCCCTGATGGAAGATTGTGAAAAGAAAGGTGTTAAAGGGTTACTGTATATGTATATAATGTATGTATTTGTTGCATGTAGGCCACAATTCTGGATGGCTATGGAGAAATAGGATTCTCTCACCACGGCAGGGACTCCAGTTAAGAATACTGGGCTTGTCTCTGAACTGATTTGTAGTTTTACAGGTGCCGACAGAAGCAGCTTGAGTAAGGTGTAAATGACACAATAAATAAAGAATTCCGGTAACTCAAGGTAACAACCCTGCAGATGCAGATGCCAGGCAAGCGACACTGGGAGAGCAGGAGTCTGAGACCCCTGTGAAACCTCTACTGGGGAAAAGGGAGAATTCAGGTTGAGGCCTCTGATAGATGTGGTTAGAAAAAAATGTGAAAAGAATGTGGGGTTGTATGATGATGGGGTGTGGGGCCGTCAGCACACCAGATGCCCTGCATGTTCTCACAGCCCAATGACATCTTGTAGCCAGAAATACATGCTGGCAGATACACAGGAGTATGGCAAAGATGATCCCGTGGTGCAGACTGCTCTGCCCCTTGGATGCTCTAGGGGCATACTACACTGGGAAAGTGTGCCAGGCTGTAATCGCCTCACTAGGGGTGAGGTGGAAGTTACATTGCCCCCATCACTCACAGTCTTAAAGAACAACAAGGGAAATATCAACCGAAGGAACACCGTGGATTGATGCTCTACCTGCGGTCCTGTGCAGTTTGCGGGCTGGAGCAAACGGAACTGTGAGACTGAGCCCATTTGAGATCATCACTCCCAAAGAAACTCCCTGGAGGCCAAGTCTGGCTAACGGACTGTTGAATTTACTAACTCTCTATTACAGTATTGTAGATTTGTTAACTGAAGCGGTGCACAGGTCTCGTGAACAGGTGCTGGACGCTTGGGGACCTCCAGTAGAGGGGAGACACGACCGGATACCTGGCGAGTGGGTGTAGGTGAAGAAGAGATGCCCTGCCAGACGTTGCAATCCTGCTGGGAGGGAATATCAAGTACCACTAACTACTGACTGTGCCATCTAAGTGACAGGATGAGATCGCTGGTCCCATGCATCGCACTTTCACTTTCAAGCCACGGCACCAGAGACTGAGTGAACAGAAAGAAGGATGTTGTTACCATTTCTGTGTCTGATGCTTCCTAAGGTGGACCAACAGTGTGCTTTTTAGCCCTGAGGAGCATTACTGGGGATATGGTATCAATACATTTCGGGTGTTGGCATATCTATCAGCCAAAAAATGATAATCAGAGTTGGGTCAATATTGCTATTCCAAGATCCTGACGATAGATCTCCACATGGCTGAGGTCTGCGTTTGGGTCCTGGGGTAGGACTTTATTTATTTGTAGGATTAGGATTGTTTTATGTGTATAAATGTAACTATCACTTGTATGAAAACATTAATCACATCTTGTTGTAACCGAGGAACGCACAATGTCATGGCAATGCATGCCTGCTCACCTAGAAAGGTAAAATCTGCCCTGACATTGTATGTGTAAAAAATAGACAGTACTGATGTATGCCATATTTTAAAAGGGGGGAAAGAAGAAAGATGTGAAGACGGGTTTAAATAAAATCCTTTTCTGTATGAGGTTTAGACTTCTAAACGACAAGCTGGAGTTTATGGCAGGAAAGG
Source organism: Lepisosteus oculatus (assembly GCF_040954835.1). Classification (NCBI taxonomy): domain Eukaryota; kingdom Metazoa; phylum Chordata; class Actinopteri; order Semionotiformes; family Lepisosteidae; genus Lepisosteus; species Lepisosteus oculatus. The sequence continues at coordinate 19,917,270 of NC_090711.1, read as the reverse complement.
GGGTTAACTGATAAGGATTCCGGATGTGAGCTAAAAAACCCCTGGGGACGTAATCTTAAACTGACCATTTGGCCAGGGTCTCTTAACTGGCCAAATACCATGACCCCCCTCTTTACCATAAGAACGAATGACGTCAGAGCAGCAAGGAAGGACTATATAAACCTAAAGATTGTACCGTCACTTTGAACAATACTTCGGTTTTGTTGTTTCTTGCGGGAAACAAGACTTCGGCTTTATTGTTCCTTGCATGCAATAAACTCATCTGTTTAACTTCATCTCGGGATCCAGAACCTTATTCTTTCTGTTGCAACATATTTTAACCCAGATTAAGCTTTTTTTTCCAGTTGAATATTCATAATAGCCTCCTTAGAACTTCAATAAAGATTTTTAAAAACATAAAATGATAAAGATAAAAAGAGCACACAGTAATGAAGAAAAAGGGAAACAGGACAGCATAAAAGAAAGCTCTCATTGTCTAGTGAGGCACTGACTGGATTTTAAATGGTTCCCAGTTGACTGAATCCATTTTAGAGAGAAATTCAGTCCTTAATAGGACCTTTTACATGACTGGACACTCTTCCCTATTTCTTCCTGAGGGTACTTTTATTCCTGTTTCTGTGTGTTTTCTTTGTAGAAGGCAGGACTGTGAGTCACAGGTCTGTAAATATCTGTAAGTAATATTGCCGTGTGTTGTGTAGTGAAATTCATTATAAATAAATGTGTATTTTTCCTATTAAAGTTTGTTGCTGGTTATTATCAAGCTGAGCCAGAGAAACAAGAAAACCATGTGAAGTGGGACTTCATGATATTCCATTTATATTTCTTATTTTTAACAATAACCTAATTATATAATTATATGATAATGTATCTATATCAAGTAAACACACACGCAACAACTGAACTTGTCATTAGTGTTTTTTACAAACACATTTAAAAAAATGTCTGTTTATGATTTTATGTTGATGTTGATAAATAGGTTTTAATCCACCCAGTCATCTGTCCATTTTATTAACTGGTTTTTCCAGCTTATGGTCATGGTGGAGCCACAACCTGCAGCAAGGTATGATACACCCTGGATGGCACACCAGTTTTTCTGTAACAAATTTTATAGTCAGTTTCAAAATATCGTTGTTATTTTAATAACTCATTTTCAGACATTAAAGTCACTCTCCGCTTCTATTAGTATAATATTTTTTTTGTTTTCCTCTGACACATACCAGGTATGTCTCAGCAAAAAGCTGTTTTGGAATTAATGGAAATGGAGGTTAACACACAGCAGCTTTCTATGAATGCTCCACAATTACAAGTTCAGTATTACACCTGGCGGCGTCAGATCCTAGAATAGTGATTAGTGTATGACATTACTCGTTTACATTTCCGAGTAGTGCAGTACAGGACGTCCAAGTGCATTAAACAGTTCAGTGCAATATAGACATTGTAATCACAGAAACACAGTATACACTAGTGTGCAGACCTAAACAGTACAAAACAGTGCAGATTCACACAGTACTGTATAAAGTATGTATTGCACATGATGTGGTAAAGGACAGCAACACAATAAAGAGCAGGAGGAAAACACGATACAGTGTTGTGTGTTGCAGTGCCTTATGTGGTATCGCACATAAAAGACGTACATTTTTAGTACAAAGGAAAGTGCAACTTACAGGATGCAAAGACTTCACTTCCTGCGTCAGTGTCAGACCTTATCCACACAGCAAATTTATACCCTGCTGGAAACATGTGAGATACAGCTACAGGGGGAGTAGTCAGTTCTGCAGCCAGCAAAGTTTTTATGACGGGAAACCTAAACAGCCTGATTAAGCCTGAAAAATGGGGAAGTACACAGCCATGCCATTTGAAGCAGCATGATCATCTTGAATTGAATGGACTTGCAATGCTACATGCTCTATATCAGTTCAAAAGGTAAGTAAAATGCACCCCATCCAAGGAGCACAATTTACTGCATGCACAGGCAAAGACAAATGAGCAAGGCCAGCAGAAGGTCAGAGAAGACAACAAAATACAATGGAGACTAAAATACAGCTCACAATGAAGGATTAAGTGTTTTGGGGATACATGATGGAAAATTGCAGCATGAACAGGCTGGAAGGAAAGGTGGGGCCCATGCTAAAACGTCAAGGGGAGAAACTGTTTCGGCAGGGGTGCCCTCTTCAGGTGTGAAGGGAAAGAGAGAACCAAGCCACGAGAGAATAAAAGACCCACGCCAGTGGGTGTAATGCAGGTGAGAACAAGAGGAGGTATGGAAAGTCAAAGGATATGAGTCATTGAGGGAAGGGGGCAGCATTGATCCAAGTCCAAGAATAATTTGGGTTTCTGCAGTAGGAGTCCTGAAACCCCTTTGTAAGGACGCAGACGGAGAGAATGGAAAGATCCTGACTGTTAAGAGGCAAAATGGGGAACTACTGGTTTGGCGAGATCTTTGATGCTCAGGGCCCTGAAACGGTCTGCCAGTCTTCTTCCTGTCTACATAAAGGCTGAGCATCTCCTGCAAGAGAGGTTGTTTACAAAAACCTCTGCCCACCATCCTCTTCCACAGAATCCTACCACTAACTACCAAAAAGAACTGGTCTCCATCTCTCAACTTGCCCTCCCTCACACCCGAAGAAGGCTCCACAGCTGAAAAGCAGTATTTTTACCTTTCAGCACGAAATGAACCAATTTTACCAATTTTTTTACATCTACTGATTCTCACTTTCGTCAACAGTTACACTGGCTGTTGCTGCTAGCCAGGAATTGATGTCTTCAAATGGACCCCAGCTTTCATCAGGCGTTTTGACCCTTATCCCCTTCTGCTTGCAGGTCAGCAGTGACAGAGATGTCAGCCTTCTTTCACGAAGATTCCAATTTGTCCATATTCCCTGTGATCCCACCTCCTACTCTGAATCCCGGCCCTCTTCCTCCAGATTTCTCACGTCGTCTGTGGGGATCAGAGGCAGGCAGTCAGGAGAGCCCCAGAGATGAATCAGACCAAAGACAGTAGTGAGGAGAATCTTTTTACATCACAATGTGTACAATAAACCAAAGGAATCTCAAAGAATAGGAGCAAACACCTGGGATTAAACACACTTTCAGGTGGGTGTTACGGAATCGGCCAGTGAAACTGAGACTAAGTAATGAACCCACTTGCAGGAGCCGATTGAGCCAAGTCGTGATCCAAATACCATAGACGAAGGAGAGAGCCAAGAGTCCAGGGGAAGCCAGTGACCCAAACAGGGAGAGAGCAACCGAAGCCAAGCCGTAATGCAAAAAAATGTAGTAAAAGGGGAAAAACCGAAGTCGAAACCAACACTGTACGAAGAGGTAGAAGGGGTAGCGCAACAAAGAAGCTCGAACGGAAAACCAATACTGAGCGAGGAGGTAGGGAAAGACTAATGCTTAAATACAAGATGAGACGGAGGTGTGGTGGTGAAACCATACACTGACAGGTAGACTAATGAACTAAGACTATGCCTTCTTCTGCCTCTTCCGTTACCGGGAGGCAGGGATCGGAACAGTGGGTTTCAGGTGCCCACCTCTACTGCAGCTTTCTAACTCTAACTGGTTAGTATGTTGCTCAGTGCAAGTAATAATCATTTAGCCACTCCTCCTACCCTCCTAGATTACATCAAACACCATCCCATAATATCACCGCTCCAGTCTTCCTCAGCTCCATCTCCGGATCTTATGGACGGGCATAACAAGCTGGAAAGATAACAAAAATGATAGTAATCAATTAACAAATCAATTTTAGTATCAAGCAAAATGATAGGTTCAATCTAGAAAACAATTCTACAATTTCAGTCCCTTCAGTGTCATGTCTCACCTTTTTCCCACTGTTGGAAGTGTGTTGTTTCCAGACCCTGCCTGCCTGTACATGGGTGCTCAATGATGTCTCTATGTTTTAACACACTCTCTGCTTGATTCACAGAGACTGCAGCTGCCCACTTCCTTTCGGATCTGTTTATGTTTCCTATTGCTCTGACCCGAAAATCTCTGCAACATCTAAAGGATATCATCATTCTGAATTTTGCTGCCTTGAATTCTTCCACCACTGAAGACTAGGGGAGCTGCAGCTGTCCTGATCTGATATAAAGCCCCTGTGATGTGAAGCTTAGAGGCATTCCCAGCCATTTATGGGTGGTGACTGTTGATTTTACACTCCATTACTTCCAACATTGTCAATGGTACCTCATGAGGTCAGCCAATGAGGTCTCTGAAGGAGCCTTTGTTGTTAAAGTCACACTTTAAATTTCCAGGGAGTCTTGACCTGTCAATCTTCCTCAGCCACTTTCTCTCCTGCTGTTATACTGTATGTTGCTGATATTTTCTCTGTCTGATGTCTTGTCAAACCACTTACCCAGACATTTGACTGGATCTGCCTCTATTGATGGGACGGCTTCGCCTTGGATCATGAGTTTGCATCTACTGGTCACCCTACCTTTCCTGATCACCATACATCTTGACTTCCTGGGTTTGAACTTCATTCTCGTCCAGGACTTCATGTTCTCCAGTGCTTTCAGAACCCGCCTCGCTTGCACATGGGATGTAGTTGTTACTGTAAGATCACCCATGACCCCCCTAAGGACTGGTTGGCGGGTATCTGAAGTCCCCGGACTTGTAATACTGCTGTTGTCATTATGAGATTCATTCCCACAATGAACAAGAGAAGTGTGATTGTGCAGTGTGTTAAAATTCCTTTCTCTAACTCTTGCCAGCTTGTTGTAAATTGCGCTAACTTAAAATGTAGCTTAATTCCACTGAAGTACAGCATCTGGTAATCATTCCCTTGATGCGGTGGGGGATATACTAGCCTTCCAGTGCAACCAAAATTAAACTATGCAGGACTGATCTGCATTCATGAGCCAGGTCAAGCCAGACAACTGTCGGGTATCCTCTACGGGTCGTCTGGGTTAGGATCCCAGTGTGTTCCAAGCTTCCTGAAAAGCCTGGGATCCTCCTATCTGTGTAGACTTGTTTTCTGTCATGTATGTTGTCAATCCTGTGGCCAACACACAGAATGAGATCTTCCACTCCACACGAAGAAGTAAGATCTGTCTGAACTGGCCAATGGCAGAGGGGTTCGTCTCCTTGAGAGCAAAACAGCCCGTCCTCTTCCAGCTTGATGGACTGGTTCCCTTCTTCTGTATTACCTGCAATAATGTCTACAGCAAGCAGCTATAGCAAGCACTTGGAGAAGGCTCTGAACGTGCCCTTCTCATCATTTCTTCACAATGATATTTTAATATTTGTATACTGTAGAAACGGTACTGAGTCAATGCACTGTTTCTGACTGGTTGTTGACAAACTGGCCAGCTTAGAAATTTTCAAACCCAGTTCATTAATGGTGTCAAATCCTCTTTAGAGCTAAATAAAAGTTTTGTCCGGACCACCACTCAGGAAAAAGGACACAGGTGTACAGAACTGCTCTCTGAATCCTGAGTCCGACAGACCAGTCAACAGGGAGGGTGAAGTGTGATGGTGTTGAGATGAGTATCTCATTGCTAGAGCTGTGATTGTAGCACTTTAAGTGATAGTAGCACTATTGATGGACAGTAGTGATTGATATTAACCTGACTGCACTGTGCTAGTTTGATCAAAAATCCTTTGGTTTTATTCTGGTCTGACAATATTACAGTAGGACCACACATACACTTGTGTAACAACGCCTTTAAGAAATGAAACCTTGATAATGACTTTGCTGACTCCCTGCTTGCCAGACTTGTGCCCCACTGGGATGCCCCGTGACAAAGTGCTCCATTTAGAGCTCAGAGACTGGTGAACAGACATGTTTGTCCAGGCTCTATGAGATCAATGGGACAGGAACTGAGAAGTTGCTCCTATATCCGTTCTACATCCTTGTGCAAAGCTATACTTCCAGTGGTGGCCACACATGAGACTGGCCTGTGCCTTTCATAATAGAACTCTTGTTGATCACCTCAATTACTGCTTAAAGCTAATTTAAAAAATGCACTTACTTGTCATGCCTGTTCAATAATAATAATAATAATAATAATAATAATAATAATAATAATAATAATCATAATAATAATAATAATAATCATAATCATAATCATAATAATAATAATTCCTTAAACGTATGTAGCACTGTTCTGTGCACTCTACAACCACCAGTGTGCAGCTCCCATTTGGTAGAGCTGGCTCTATCAATAACATGTTAGTGCACCTGCTACAGAACTGATCTTGTTAATTTCCTAAAAATAACTTTGCAGATTCATTAGCGACATGTCTTTTTAATGCTAAGCATATTGCAGTAGTTTTACCAGCTTGACCTATGCTGACACAAATGAAGGCGGCTCCTTCCAACTGAAGATTTTATTTTTTAATGCTTTGTTCCACAACATGTGCAGCTCCTAAAATGTCACATGCCTATTTTTTTGGAAGTTTGGTGACAACACTGCATGGCTTCAGCTAACACAGTCATACTTATTCATCAGAAATATTTTTCAAGTAATCAAAATGAAGATCTTGATGTGAAACAATTATTGTGTAAAGAATCAACGCAGGATATATTTCCAATTTCAGTAGTGCAGTGACGTGCATAACTGATTGAGAATTTGAGAAGCTGAGATTTTTAAATTAAATAATTTAGTTTGAAATAAGAATTTATATGTATAAAAACAGAGTTGGAATTTTCTGGACTTTCAGGATTTTGTATACACCCATTCCCCAGTGTAAGAACTGTAGTGTCAAACAAATGACAACGTTCAGGTGTCTGTGAAGCAGAAGTCCCTTTATTCATATGCATATGGAAGTCTGGCTTGCGACCACCAGACTTAAAAAATAAGTAGCTGAAGATAGTCCTTTATACCTTAAAACACAAAGAGTTACTATGACATATTCTAAACAAATGATGAAACAGCAACATCTGCCAATTAATTATATCTAAGTTGCAGACTAGACAACAGTTACAGATGCAGCCATTCAAAGCGCACAGTACAGACACGTACCGGAGGTAATTGGCTACAGCGTCGCGCATCGTGACGCAGGATGACACAGGGTACCGCGGTACGTGATTGGTTGACCGACATGGGCACTTGTGGTCCGTCTGTCTGATGTAGAAAGATTTACAGTAAACGTCTTTACTGTGTCCATTGTAGTATTTAATATTTATATTGAATTTTACCTCTGAAGGGAAATCTTAGTGTCTGAGCATAAAAAGAATAGGAGCATACTCCAACGCGTGTGAAGTCCATAAACGATATTAATTTTGGAACTTAAACATACAGTATATGGCTGGTCTCGGTACTTTAAAGAAAACATACACACCAGTATTCCATTTCTCCCTAAACATTTTAAGCATCGAAGTCTTTAACTAACGTGATACCGTAGTCAACAAGCATACTTTTAGAATTTTATTAAAAGGGAATATAATATGGAATCGCGTATCTAAAGAAATTAATAACGATATAATTATATGAATGTACCGCAGCAAAAGAATAGTACACGCTGTACGATGTCTGTTGATAATGTTTTGTAGGGCTTTTTCAACACTCCTCATGTGACCTTGCCGGTGGCGCTGTGGGTAACGTTCCTGACTCCCCACACCCGGACTGTTAAACCAACGCATTAGCACGTCGAAGCCCATTGAGGAGCCGGGCGCAATAACTGTTCTGTCCCTTGATTTACTGATCTTCATTAATTACAGAAATTGAGTTCCTTCAGTTCCTTCTGTTCACCCACAGAACAGAGGCTGGAGCAGCACTGTCAGACCTGGGCGCTGACAGTCAATCTGGACAAGTCCAGAGCTATGGTTTTCCAGAAAAAAAGTCAGACCCCCATTAGTCTTCCTGAGATCGTCGGATTATGAACGAATAAAAGCATCTTATTAAAAACGCGTTTGCTTTTGTCTGGGTATTTACTTTGTAATCTGTGGTTTACATCTACTGTATTGTTTTGAGATGCCACTTTTAAAGGTGATATGTAAAATAAAGTTTTTCATTATTGTTATAGAGAAACATGATCAGATTTTCCCTGGTTCAGAAAAAAGACGATTAAAATCTGTAATCTTTCCAAGAAGTTTCTGGTTTGTGCAAAGACATTAACGAGTACAACCCCTCTCTCTGCGGGAGGGCTGGCTGTGACGAATTAAACCGGTTTCACAGGTATTTTCAATGTAGGAAGTACAGTAGGACAGCACAAAAAAAACAGACATTGTGTGGTACAGCACGGAGCTCAGTCAATTCAAACAAGTTCAGTTTCAAAAGAACTGCAACGGACATAAAAACTCCCTTGCTTTTAACAGAGCGTTCCATAATTTCTAACTACGAAAATGATTTAAACTGCGACACTTATCATTCACCAAGAGCTCGAAATATCACAAGGATCCTCTAGAGCACAGCAAAGACTGTATTAAAAGAATCGCGTATCTCAAGATATAATTATATTCGTGTAATTCGTATAATTATATAATGCCAGCGAACTCTTGTTTGTATGTCCACTATAACTACGCTGGGCAAACGCCCAGTTCATCTGGCATTTTCTTTTACGCTGCGGGCATTCTCCTGGTCTGTGTCTTCTAGGATATAATGCCAGCGAACTCTTGTCTTATGTCCACTATAACAGACAATCTCCTTTGCTTTTAACCGAGCGTTTAATAATTTCCTAAAATGAAAATGATTTACTTTATTTCCCTCACGGGATCAATAAATGTATCTTATCATCTGTCTAAACATTGGGACAGAATTCTGGGGTCTCCCCATACCAGAGATTATGGTAGGGCTTCAGAATGGTGATTGGCTGACACCATCTGACATCCCTCTGATTGGAGAAAAAAGACGTGCTGGTTTGCTATACATACAGTACTGTACCAGGAAGAGGATTTCTTTCTGTTCGAAACATGTATTTTAAAAGTTTAAGAAGTAAAAACCTTACAGCGTACACAGATTTTGTTATCTTTGTCTTATGCATAATAATGTTCACCGCTCTGTCTAGCAAATTAATAATAAACTTTATTTTATATAGCGTTTTAAACGAATAAATAATTAGATTGCTCATAAACCTAATCACTTGCTTTTTCTTTTTATTTAGGCTCAGATTTCAACTATAGATCGTATTATTAATAACCATAATAACAACCAACCAACAAAAACAACCATATAAACATAATACCAACCAAAAACATAGATAACAACCACAATACAAAATCAAATATATCAAACCATTATACTCTCGCAAATTCCTCCAATTATCATAATCCCACCCCTTATGCAAAACCAAACCCTCCTCCCATCCCAGTTTATCCTCTTTATCATCCTCTAAATCCACCTCGATTTTCAACTTAAAGCATTACTGCTTACTGGGTTTTTGAGGGGGGGGGAGGTGTCTTTCGCTGGAAATCTCGCCTGCTTCCACTTTACGAGTACAACCTCCTTTCTGCCAGAGTGCTGGCTGTGACGAATTAAACTGGTTTCACAGGTATTTTCAAAGTAGGAAGTACAGTGTTAAGTGGTAGCTGGGCTCCTCAATAGAATCGCTTTAACATGCTAATGCGTTGGTTTAACAGTCCGGGTGTGGCAGGCTTCCAATGTCAACTCGACTTGATTGGAAGACAATGAACGTATTTTAGCCCTAAATGAATTAAAAGCAAACATGGTTTACATAAAATACATTTTTCCAAGAAAGTTTATAATAATACAATCTATAGTTGAAATCTGAGCCTAAATATAAAGGAAAAGCATTTTCAGAGAGCAATCACGCTGTGTTTATGTAGAAAAACCGATTAGGTTTATGAGCAATCTAATTATCTATTCGCTTAAAACGCTATATAAAATAAAGTTTATTTAGAGATGAATGATCAGTGTCGCAGTTTAAATGATTTTGGTAGGAAGGCTTGGACAGATTCCAAGTGCATTTTTGCAATTTACGTTGCAATTTAGAGCTTTCTGGCAAGAGGAGACACCCAAATTATAATGTAACATGCCACTGTTTGTGCATGAACAAAGTTATACTGCAATTTTCCTTAGATACGCGATTAAAAAAGAAATTGTTTTGAATCCCCGGCAGAACACACTCCATAAGAATCAGCGCTTTTATACAGTATATCGCTTTTAAACACATATATACGATTTAAATCAAAACGCGATTCAAATCAATATAAATGTTTATTTTGTAACGCATAGGTGACTATTCATTGTTATTAAAAAGACTTAAATTCAATCATGTTGTGATATTTAGAAATATAAATTTGTTTGGTGCGAGTGAGGTTTTATTTAATCTCTGACCAAGGGAAACGTTTCATTTTTTCAAAGAAATGTTTGTTAAAAAATAAAGTGATAGTTCCATGGGATTCAATCACAGACCATGTGACATGGGAGTCAGGAAACTAACACACAGCGCCACCAGATTTGACAACGCTATAAAAACGCTATAAAATAATCTGACTAGGCACAGAACAAGTTTACAGCACAGTACAATAATAAATGCTGACCATGACTTTAGAAGCATAAATTACCTTACACTCAATTTAAACACAAGCTGTCTTTAGCCCTCTAAGCTGGTTCATACAGAAATGTAGAGATCCAGGCTCAGAACACACAGCTTCATTAGCGAATACATATGCAGGACAACTAGAGAAGACGTTTTACAGAGGATGGATTTTTAGAAACATCCCATCAGTGACATCACTGAAGTCAACTCCTAGGTACTGTAACTGCCGTGTGGATAGTTTCACAAGAATCAGACAAAGGTTTAAGCATCACTTGTTCTAGATAAAACTGCAAAAAAAACAAAACAACAACCCATAATGTACTTCTTTGCAGCTCTGTTTGCCCAAATCATATATTCACAACGTGAAATCTAGAAAATAATATTACGTAACCAAAATCCGCAATATGGAAACAGAACCTGTGTAATTGTTGATAGATGATGTACTCGTAACATTTTTACAAGATGAACTACAACATTTAAAAAATGACTTGTATGTACTTGATATTTCTAATCAATCCACGGCGACATTGTTAAAAGCAGAGTCCCAGCACAAAACGAAACTAAAACGCATACCGTTTCGCGCTTCTTATTAGTTGCTCAAAAGTAATTTGACCGTATGAAATGCATAATATAAACCTAGAAACATATACGTGAGCAGTATTTACGCACTGTAGTATCGGTGTTAAGACATACCTCTCAAATACTGTAAATCAAGTTAAAAATATCTCAAGACTGATTCTGGTCATAATGAAACCATGTTTCGTGTGTGTTTTCTTTAAAGTACCGAGACCAGCCATATACTGTATGTTTATGTTCCAAAATTAATATAGTTTATGGCCTTCACACGCGTTGCAGTATGCTCCTATTCTTTTTATGCTCAGCTACTAAGATTTACCTTCAGTGGTAAAATTAGATATGAATATTCAATACTTAAACGGGCACAGTTAAGACATTAAATATACATATACATACTGTATACAGTACAGTTTTCATACGGTAATATGTTTATGTTCCTAAATCAATCTCTTTTATGAGCATGTGAAAGGCATGGTGAATCGATTCTCAAAAATTACTGTACTTTGCATGATTGGAAACAAATGCATGATTGCGAAATACTGTGGTGTTACTTTTACAAAGACGGTCAATGAAAAAAAGAATGTTGACCAGGGCAATACTTTGAGTTTACACTTACAGCTTGTCCAAGGTCATTCATTATTAATACTATTAGTAATATCTTCGTTAAAGACTTTGATGGCAACAGCTCAAACATGAGAGGTTGAGCTTTATTAGCTCCACCTTGCGGAAATTCCGGATACTATTATTTTGCTTGTCGTATTATAGGAGAATTTACGGTAACTCGCTGTATTTACCGGTAGCTTGCGGTAGACTGCGTACAGCGTACCGCAAAATAATGTGGTATCGCCCGCGCATTTTGAATGGCTGCATCTGTAGTTCTTTTCATATTCTGGGCATACAGCCAGCTTACCAAATACATGCCCCTTATTTTACTGACCAAGGACAGGCAGCATCTTTATATACATTTGAGCACAGAGCCTACGTCAAGCCACTAAACTGCATAGTTTGCAAAAAACATACAAAAACATGAAAATGATATTATTATCCCACTTCCTGGGCATCTCTCTTATCTCTTCATTCTTCAGAACGTTCGGTACATGACTTTTTTCGAATCCAAACATTTTTGTACCTTGTAATTCATTATAAGAATAAACTTTTGCTAATCCAAACCCTGAAGTTCGAAAGTGGACGAATTTGACCGAAAACCTTCTTGACCATCTGGATTCAGCACCACCGAACAGCTGTTTGTTTCTGCGCAGGTGACAGGCATTGTGGTTCAGGACATCATGAGGACGCAGCGCTTTGTTTACAATCTCAGCTAGAGCTTGTGCACTCATTTTCAAAGTGTTTTTTGTTTTTTGTGTGTTTGCTGTTCATTATGGGGTCTTAAGGAAGTGTAGCGGCGAGGCTTAATAATAAGGCAGAATTAAGTGTTTCTGAGCTTCCCAAATGAGGCCCCATTTCTCTGTTCATCTCTGTGGTGCAGCCACAGAGAAACTATTCATGCAAGATGTTTTCTTTTGATAAGGACAGCTCCCACAGGGGGATGCACTTAGCTAAGCCTGGCTATCATGATCAATGGTCATCCATTGGCGCCTATCTGTTTAGGGAGTGCCAGTTGGACATCTGGACTGCATTACTAAGTGTCAGGAGTAAGTAACTCATATCTCACCTTGATCAACCAATCAGGGACCGGTAGGGCCGAGTAACCCACGTGGGACTCTGATGCCCATGGAACTTTCAGCCAATCAATGAGCTAAAGTTCCTCCAGGTAAAAACAGGCAACACAGAGAGCCTGGGAGATTGAGATTCAGATTCAGAAAGGGAGATTCAACAAGATTCAGAAGGGATTCTGGAGAGGATTCTGTGGACTGTTCTAAAGGGAATTCAAAGGAGAATTCCAGGGCAGGACGGCCCAGGAGCAGAAGGCTCCCAAGGGCAGGACATTCTCGCAGCGCGCCTCCTGACCATCCTGAGACTCAGCCCGGACAACCACGGAACGGCCAGTGTGTCCGAGTGCCAGAACTTTCCTTTGTTCTAAGAGTCTAGAGTGGAGGTTGCCAGAGAGTAACCAGCAGCAGGCCTCGTGAACAGGTCGGAATTGTGGACAGCTGAATCACTATTCAGAACTAGCTCTTCATTAGGAACGAACCGGTCCTCTTCCTGACTTGCTGGGACCCACAGTCATCTTTTCTCCTGTGCACAAACTTTGCTAGTTAAAGCCAACACTAACTAGCCGGTCAGTGAGCATCAGCAGCGCACCGTCGCAAGCCGCACAGCACAGCCTGGCACCGAGCCAGAGAGCGCGGATTGGACAGCAATAGCCTGCAACTGTTTCTTTGAGTCCGCAGGAGATCTGAATCCCCAGAGATTGGATGAGTATTCAACTTCAATGCATTACAGCTCGAGAATTCAATTGTTATCCCAACCAGTTGATATCAAATTTAATTCCTAAGAGTTATGTACTTGTTTGAGTATCTAATGTAGAAGTTGTAACCAAGTTCACTTTACGAAACGGTCTTAATGAATGATATACTGAACGTATGTCCTCTTGATATGTGTAACACTTTGTAACTGACCGAATATACCTTTTGTATTCTGATAACCCTCTCGATAAGATCTGTTAGGTTTACATGCATATTCTATGTATTAATAAATGTATCCTCGTGTATTAGTACCTGTGTGTGTGCGTTGTTTGAGTTATATCGCATGGTTGGATTCTAAAGCCATCAAAAGAATCAACTTTGTGATTTACTGCTACAATTAATAATTGTCTCGGTAAATGCCCAAACCCTACAGAACTGGTGCCTTCAGAGAGCCACTATGATTACATATTTGGCGTCCCTGAACCGGTTTTCCCTACAGAAGAGAAAAAGATTCTTCAGCGTAATAGTGCAACCGTATGTACATCTACAAAAGAATGAAATGTAAATATGATATCATTATTTATTTACCGCTATAGTTGGCTTATTTGAGTAGAACTGCATTGTTCACAAAGCTTGATATAATGGTCTGTATGGTATTATACGTTTAGGGTGGTTCGGATACATGGGTATGAGTGTAGTTAGTTTAGATCCTGAAGATAGGACTACAGGTACTGAAATGAGTGTCCTAATGCCCCAGTATAGTGACAGAGACACTATACTGTAAAAAGCCTCTATCCTTCAGATGAGACATAACACAGAGGTCCTGACTCTCTGTGGTCATTAAAAAAACGCCAGGGCGTTTCTTAAAAAGAGTAGGGGTGTAACCCCAGTGTCCTGGACAAATTTCCCATTGGCCTTTACCAGTCATGGCCTCCTAATAAACCCCATCTCTGAACTGGCTTCATCACTCTGCTTTCCTCCCCACTGATACAGTAACTGATGATGTGCGTACTGGTGTACTATGGCTGCCGTCACATCATCCAGGTGGAGCTGCACACTGGGGGTAGTGGAGGGGATCCACATTACCTGTAAAGCGCTTTGACTGCTCAGAAAAGTGCTTTATAAGTGTAAGGGTACTTACAAACGCTACCTATTGTGGAGTAGGAGTTTCACACAAAAGAATGAGAGGGTGGACAATTTTTTCTATAGGCTTGCTGTGTTGAGTTGATGTCACTACATTGCCAGTCCTTCTGTTTCTGTTCCCATTTCTGCTAACATCCCTTCTCCTCCTCACCCGCAATGGTTTCAGTAGAGAACCTTCCTGTTTCTTTTCCTTTCAACCGCCCACTTGTTTTCCCAGTGCATTTGTCTCTTTCTCTTATTTTTTCCTTACTTCTCTCTCTCCCCTGTGTGCCCTTCTTCTGCCTCTGTCCCATACCGGCTTTTCTTCACCTGCCTCCTAGCGTCCAATGTGATCATTGGTGACCTATAATTGCCCCCATATGTGTGTTGTCTTTTTACCCAATATCTTTATGCTGAGCCAAAACTCTTTCTCATTGAGCTTCAGAACTCAGGTATTCATCTATCTCAGTTATAACAATTCCAAGTCCCCTTCAGCAGCAAACCCCACAATCTGAGGACGGCACCTCGGCCATCTCCTCAGTCCTCCACTCAGTCTCTTGGCTCCTTCTGAACTAGAACTGTTGACTGCAGCACTCCTTCCATCCTGCTCACATGTATCCACCCCAGCTTGATTTCCAAACCTGCTGCTGCTGAATATTTTACACATGGCCTATGAATAACTTCCTCCTTTCTCGACTTCACGTAGTAGAATATCTTCAGCTCTTCAATATTACTAATACCTGTAACCCTTTGCCTCTTCCTTCAGTCTGCCGTATAGTGTTAATGTGCTTTTGTTGAGTGAATATTTCATGTATTAATGTTCTCTGCTCTCTGCCCTGTCTCACACCTGAAGAAGGCTCCACAGCCGAAACGTTGTTTCCTTTCTTCACTCTTCAGCATGGAATAAACCTGTTACTTGTTCCTTTGTAGCCTATGCATGCTGACACAGCTCCCCACCTGAATCCTCTAGCTGTCAGGGCTTTCTGACTCAATGTCAGATGGCTTTCCACATCCGCCCAGACTGCTTCCTCACCGATGGAGAAAGAATTGCTTTTATGGTATCTTGCCTCTCTGGACGAGCTCTGGAATGGGCTGGACATCTCCTCTCTCGAAACGCTCCTGAGACTGCCAACTTCCACCTTTTTCGGACAGCTCTACAATCTGCCTTTGGGCAGTTGCACTCTTGCCACCTCATTGTTGCACGCCTCACTTCCCTTACTCAAGGATCTCGCTCTTTTCAGGACTACTCTTCCGAATTCCGTTTTCTGGCTGCTCAACTCGCTTGGGATCACAATGCCCTGATTCACTACTTCCGCCTCGGATTATCTGATGAACTCAAGGATCACGTTGTGCACCTCCCCCTGGACTTCCCATCACTTGACTCCTTCATTTCTCGAGTTTTTGAACTAGAGGTCAGGCTTCAACAGCGAAGGTCGGACAATCGAACCCCTCCCACACCCTCCCAACTGCCTTCCTTCCATAGACTGACCTCTGAGGAGAGAGATTGCCGACTTTGTGAGGGGCGATGCCTTTACTGCGGTTCCCCTGATCACCTCTGAGTCGCCTGCCCAGGTCGCCCTCCTCGCTCCTATCCACCCGCTGTTATGGCCAGTGTCACTTCTTCCTCTCCCAGATCCGGACTCTTTCTCCAAGCCACCCTGTCATGGACTACTGGACAGACCTCTCTCTCTGCTTTTGTTGATTCGGGCTCCGAAGAGAACTTCCAAGACTCTGGACTCACTTCGTCCTGGAATATTCCCCGGTTGCCAGTCACCCAGCCCATTCGGCTCCTCACTCTTGATGGCTCCCCCCTCTCCCCTGGTCTGGTGAAGTGGCAGACCCCTCCCCTCACTCTTCGCATCGGCGCCACCCACCAGGAAGTCATTCAGTTCTTTCTCATTCAATCCCCTTCTCACCCATTGGTTCTTGGTTTCCCTTGGTTACAGATTCACAACCCACACATCTCCTGGTCACAAAGGGAACTCACAGCCTGGGGTTCCCATTGCCTTTTGCATTGTTGTCAGCTTCCTCAGAAAGTTTCCGTCTCCTGTATATCTCAAGATAACCTCCCCAATATTCCTTCCCAGTACTCGGATCTACACCTAGCCTTCAGAAAACAGAAGGCCCTATCCCTCCCGCCTCATCACCCATCTGACTGTCCTATAGACCTAATTCCAGGGGTTCTACCCCCTAAGGGCCATGTCTATTCACTCTCCAACGAGGAGACTCAGGCTGGAAGATTATATCCAGGAGTCCTTGGAATCTGGTTTCATCCGCCCCTCTTCCTCACCTGCCTGCGCTGGTTTCTTCTTTGTTAAAAAGAAAGACGGCTCTCTCAGACCCTGCATTGATTATCGCGGTCTGAACAACATAACTATCAAGAACAGTTACCCCCTTCCTCTGATTTCATCGGCTTTGGAATCACTCCGGGGCGCCACTATTTTTTCTAAATTGGATCTCCGCGGTGCTTATAATTTGATCCGCATTCGGGAGGGTGACGAATGGAACACGGCATTCATTACTACCCACGGTCATTATGAATACCAAGTAATGCCGTTTGGACTGGTTAATGCTCCTGCTGTCTTTCAGGGGTTCATGAATGACATCTTTAGGGATATCTTGCACAAATATGCCCTGGTATACCTGGATGATATTCTAATCTTTTCCCGTAGTCCCCAGGAGCATGTCTCTCATGTGCGCGAGGTTCTTCATTATTTGATTCAGAACAAACTCTACGCCAAATTGGAAAAGTGTACTTTCCATGTTACCAGAATCCACTTCCTTGGCTACATCCTCTCACCCCTGGGCATTGAAATTGACCTGCCAAGACTGAATCCATACAGAACTGGCCAACCCCCCAGAATTTAAAACAAATTCAACGCTTCCTGGGATTTTCCAATTTTTTACCGCCGTTTTATTAGGAATTTCAGCTCTGTTGTCTCCCCCATTACAGCCCTGACCCGAAAAGGTCCTGATCAAGGGAAATGGACTCCTGAGGCAGACCAAGCTTTCCTTCATCTCAAGAGACTGTTCACCACAGCCCCCTTCCTCCGTCACCCAGACCCCAACCTTCCATTCATTCTCGAGGTGGATGCCTCAGCCAACAGAGTCGGTGCCATATTATCTCAACGTCATGGAGAGAAGGGTATCCTCCACCCCTGCACCTTTTTCTCCAAAAAATTGTCCCAGGCCGAGACTAATTATGATGTTGGAGACTGAGAACTACTGGCTATCAAACTCGCCCTGGAGGAATGGAGACACTGGTTTGAGGGGGGCCTACACCCTTTTACTATTCTTACGGATCATAAAAATCTCTCTTACCTACAAACTGCCAAACATTTGAATCCACGCCAGGCCCGCTGGTCACTTTTCTTTTCTAGGTTCCATTTTTTCATTACTTATACACCGGGATCCACGAACATAAAGACTGACGCCCTATCTCACCTCCATGATCCTCCTGACTTTTTGGACCCTCCTGAACCTATTATACCCCCTGAGAGAATCGTGACTGCTATTAGATGGAACCTGGAGGACCAAATCAAACGTGCACTTCACAACCAAACCGTTCCCCCCCAATGTCCTCCAGACAGACTCTTTGTTCCTGATACCATACGCTCCACTGTTCTTCGCTGGGTCAAACGTACCTTGGAATTCATCTCTAGACATTTCTGGTGGCCTTCTATGAGGACTGATGTTACTGGGTACGTGCAGGCCTGTCCCATCTGTGCCATGTCCAAATCCTCCCGTCTTAAGAAGCCCGGTTTACTCCAACCACTGCCAACCCCTAGAAGACCTTGGTCCCACATCTCAGTGGACTTTCTTACGGATCTTCCTGAGAGTCAAGGCAAAACTACCATTATGGTCGTGGTAGATAGATTCTCGAAGTCGGCTCATTTCATTCCTCTTCCTGCCCTTCCATCTGCTCAAGACATGGCTGACCTCTTCATTCTTCATGTCTTCAGACTTCACGGCATTCCTGAAGATATCGTATCAGATCGAGGACCTCAATTCATTTCAAGATTCTGCAGAACTTTTTGCAAATCTCTTGGGACTTCCACATCTCTGACGTCTGGCTTTCGTCCTGAATCCAATGGACTGACGGAAAGAACCAACCAGAACCTTCTTACTTACCTTCGATCTTACGTCTCTGCTTCTCAAGATGACTGGGTCTCTCTCCTCCCCTGGGCTGAATATGCCCATAACTCTCTCTCTTCCTCCACCACTGGGATGTCCCCCTTCTATTGCTCTCTAGGATACCAACCCTCTCTTCTCCCGGACTATATCCCAGATTCGGATATTCCCTGCCTCCAGACGCACCTCACTTTCCTCAGGAGAATTTGGAGACAAGCCAGATCCGCCCTCCTGAAGACCTCCTTGCGGAAGAAGACCACCGCTAACCGTCATCGACGACCTGTGCCCGGACTACAACGAGGACAGTTTGCCTGGCTGTCTACTAGAAACTTACCCCTTAGACAGCCTTCACATAAGTTGGGACCCCGTTATATTGGACCTTTTCGCATCCTCTCCCAGCTCACCCCTGTAACCTATCGTCTTGCTCTTCCTCCAACTCTCAGGGTGCACCCCTCCTTCCATGTCTCTCTCCTGAAACCCTACCACAGATTCCCCCTCTCCCAGCCTCGGCCACCTCCACCCCCACCACGACTCATTGACGGTCTATCTTCCTACACGGTCAATAACATCTTGGATGCCCGCTGGCTCCAAGGCCGCCGACAATTTCTAGTCGACTGGGAGGGCTATGACCTGAGGAACGTTCCTGGGTCTGTGAGAAAGATATTTTGGATCGCAGCCTCATCGATGACTTCGTTCGTACTCGCTCTCTGGGGTCGTCAGGAGCCGACCCTAAAGGGGGGGGTACTGTCACGCCCCACACTCTTACTCGGAAACACCGTTCTGTCCCTGTCACATTCCACACTCTCCCTCGCAAAGGACGTTACATTCCCGGAACCTCTGCTTCCCAATCTCATCCCTGATTGAACCCAGCACATTCTCACATGCATCAGATTCCTCAAATTCTCACTCCCTAACCAATCATCCAATCACACCCCTTTCCCTTCAGTATTTAAACCCCCTTCGCACACCTTCCCACGCTCATTATTGAGAAGCCTTTCATAGTATTCTCCAGTGCGCGTTTCCAAACCTTTCGACTGATCTCCCGTTACGAATCTTCTGCTTCCGCCTCTTGACCTCGCCTTCTGGATTTTGTCTTTTGAATTGTTTTTGAATATCTCTTGTTACTGGACCCTCTGCCTCCCTTATCGACCCAGCTTTTGGGTTTTCTCTTTTGGATTGTCCCTTTGCTACTCTGCGTCCTGTGGGATTCCGGTCACGCATAAGGATCCTCCTATTCCACGTATAGGTTCCATGACAGTACTCAGTTATTGCTAACAAGTAAGTCTGCATGCACTCCCCAATGGGAACATGCCTGAATAATGGGGCACTTCAATTCTTTGTGATGCCACAAAGGCTACAAGAACTGTGACCCTTTCTCTCAAGGAGAGATAAGAGTTGTACAGACACAGCCATAAAACCATTTGGCCATGAACAAAACAAGCCAGGTGATTCCTAAGTCAAGAGAAGAGATTCCCCAACACCAGAGCTAAGATCATAACCTTGAAAGACAGCTAAGACAATATAGAAGCCTACAATACTAACTTCCAAGATGACTTGACGACTCCCCATGTCCCATGACAACTCCCCAGCTTCATCAAAGGAACCTGAGACACCCCGGCGCTCGACAAGTCATTCAAAGAACCAGCCTTCCTGAGTGGGCAAGGTGGCCAAACCATTACCATCCTCCTTCCAGATGACAACCTCTCACGTGTGAAATCTGCTAGGAAAGCCCAGGAGGGCATTGAACCTCAATACTCTCAAACACAACGACTCACAAACAGGCGATAACCTTCATTCCATCCAATGCCATCTCCCCAAGTGCAAAGGAAGATCAATCGTAAAGAATAGTGAGGGAGAATGGAAATAATAACATCACTTTATTAGCCCTATACAATTTCTTTTATCAGGAATTTGTCTTTTTGCACACCTTGCTCTCCATGAGACACAGACACACAGACAGGGAGAGCAGCCTGGGGTCAGAGCACAGGGTCAGCCATTGTACAGCACCCCTGGAGCAGCTGGGGTGAAAGGCCTTGTTCAGGGGCCCAACAGAGTAGAATTCCTCTGCTGGCTGTGGGATTTGAACTGGCAACCTTCCAGCCGCAAGCGCAGATACTTAGCCACAGAGCCACTGCAATGTGATGCCTGCAGTGTGCACTTCCAAACCCAGACAGGCTGTCACAACACAGACGCCATGCTCATCCTGACATTTGAAAGGAAGAAGGAATCCAAGAAGCCAATGACAACATTGAGGATTTGGTATGAAGATGAATGTTGAAATTAAATAAAAAAAACACCAACCAGTTCAACACCAATAAGATCAGCACCAAAACCAACAAACACATAGGAGAAACAAAAGAATAGCTGCCAGATGCAGAGAAGTACAAAGTAACGCACCAACAGAAGAAAACACAACCATAACAAAGCTAGAAAAATCAACAAATCTCTCACCACCAAAAGTACGGGCATCAGCACCAAGGCCTGTTCAGAGATTTCTCCGACATGGCTGAATAAGTTAACCCATGGACCAAAGCCATCCAAATGAAGAGTAAAGCCCCAAACACCATTGCATAACAGAATGAAACTGTACCTGAAATATCATTACAAGCATCAATACAGAAAAACCTGCAAGAGGAACAAAACAGAAAAACAATCACCACAAAGATGGCAAACAGAATGGCATATTGATATTAAATAAGCAGATTTCTTGAATATATTCAAATATTTTTTTATTTTGTTTTATTTATTTATATTTATATTGTGCAATATGACTTTTTGTGTACTGTTCTGTTCTGGTTTGTTCTTTGTGTGTTCTGGACTGTGAGAAACTCTTCTTAGTGCACTTCTCACTGTACTGCTTGTATTGTATTATTATTGTATCATTCGTTACACTGTGCTGTGTTGTCTGTGTTAAGCTGATGTTGCACTGCAATTTCCCTCACGGGAT
Organism: Lepisosteus oculatus; assembly: GCF_040954835.1. Classification (NCBI taxonomy): domain Eukaryota; kingdom Metazoa; phylum Chordata; class Actinopteri; order Semionotiformes; family Lepisosteidae; genus Lepisosteus; species Lepisosteus oculatus. The sequence goes on along the minus strand of NC_090711.1, from coordinate 19,895,682 downwards.
CAATAAAGTATCTATCTATATTCTATGACTACAATTCACTATTTTTATATTTTATCTTTTTTAAAGATTGACAGTGAATTGACAATGAAGCAGTTAGGCACATGAATGACGTTAGTTTAATAAAATATATTCCCCATGTTCTGTGACAGATGTGCTCTAAAGAATTTTTGCAGGGTGAAAAGACTTCACAGAAACACACTCTGCTGGATAAGCTCCAAAAATAGATGAGGGTAGCAAGTGGGAGGAATGATCAGTATACAGATAAAGAAGTTTCTGTAGGAACACAAAACTTAAAATGTGATTATGGAGGATGTACATTTGCTGACAACTACTCTGAAAATTGAATTAGGTTGGATTCAAGATAAGATCACTTTATTGGCATATACAAGTTCTTGCATCAGGAATTTGTCTTTTCACATACCCCAGCTTGCTCTCTATGAGAGGCACAGACAAGGAGTTTGGGGACAGAGCGCAGGGTCAGCCATTTATACAGCGTCCCTGGAGCAGCTGTGGTGAAGGGTCTTGCTCAGGGGCCCAACGGAGTAGGATTCCTCTTCTGGCCACGGGATTCAAACTGGCAACCACCCTCTGGTGGTGGAACAAGAGTAGTGGATGTGCTGAAACAGGACAGTTTAAATCATCATGGAAAACCTAAAAAAGGTAAAAGTGTAGGAGCTTACACACAACATTTTAGGTTTTTGGGTAATAGTCCTGAAGGTGTACCGGTGGAGAAACCTAGGAGATAGTAGAAATGGGAACTGTAGAATTATAAAGTTATGTATGAGGAGCCAAAGGAAAGTTTAAATTGAATTTATCAACAGATTTCTCCTATTGTGTTTATCAAGCCGAACTCCTGCTTCTATCAGGAGTTTAGTAAGATGGGTTTATCAGAGATAAGGCCACAGCCAGTGCAGTAGCAGCCGTCCAGTCCTGGACCCTCATTCACAGTCCTTAAACGTCACCAGGTTAAAGCAGTTCTGTAAAGAACAATGGGCAATGAATGCAATGATTCAGACACTTCAAAGACATATTGTATAAGGGCCCCCTCCCCTTAATTTTCTACCCATTTGAGCTATAGGTGTGCAATTAGATATCACTACTGTCCCATAGGTTTTACAATTGGAATTGAAATCGGCCACAACTCTGTTGGCTACTTCCACTTTTAAGTATTTATTACTTCCTTCCAATTTATCCCTCTCTGCAGACCTACTAGGGATGACCACTGATGTGTCACTGAGGACCATCTAAGTGTCAGGTTTGACAAGTTATCACAAACATCTGCTGAGATCTGCTCTCACCTCTCAGTGGTAGTGAAGGAGCTTGTGATGTTGAGCGTGACAAGAGGAGACTGATGAGCTTCCTATCATTGATGATAAAGACTGTCCAGCGGTTAACAACAGAGCTCAGAACAGAGGATCACTGCATGAAGATGATGACATTTCATTCTCAAAATCCACATCAAATTGGCACTGATAATAATAATAATGATGACCTTTGTAAACTTCTTAGTCAGTGAACAGTTTTTGATGGGTGCCTCAGACTCAGCAGGGTTTTTCACGGAGTGCAATGATTCAGACGCTTCAAAGACATATTGTAAAAGTGCCCCCACACCTTAATTTTTTATCCATTAAGCTATAGCTGTGCAGTTAGATATCACTACTGTCCCATAGGTTTTACAACTGGAATTGAAATCGGCAACAACTCTGTTGGCTACTTCCACAAGTAATTCCATAAGTAATTCTTACTTCCTTCCAATTTATCCCTCTCTGCAGACCTACTAGTGATGAGCACAAATGTGTCACTGTGGACCATCTAAGTGTCAGACTGGTTGACCTCAATCATCAATAATTGATAACAGCATTTCAAGGTTTGACTCACTAAATTGCACCAAATTGCACACTCACACTCACACGTTCTCACAAACTAAGCGAATTCGACACTGAGCTTTATCACCAAAATAAAATAACTGTGAATTCACATGTGTATTGAATCTTTGTGGTGAAAAAAATCTGCCTCTCAGTGGTAGTGAAGGAGCTTGTGATGTTGAGCTTGATAGCTCACAAGAGGAGGCTGATGACAAGAGAAGCTTCCTATCATCGATGATACAGACTGTCCAGCAGTTAACAACAGAGAGCTCAGAACAGAAGATCACTATCCGAAGATGATGAAATTTCATCCTCAAAATCCACATCAAATTGGCAATGATAATAATGATGACCTTTGTAAACTTCTTAATCAGTGAACACGCCGTTTTGGATGACTACACTGATGGAGAGCAGTTTAAAAGCAGTCCTCTCTCTTCGCACAATCTCTGCCTACATTTCTAGGTAGATGAATTTGAGGTTGTTAGCCCCTTAAGATCCAAAAAAGGGAGACGACTGCTACCTCTTACTTGCAAGATATAGTAGATGTGATCATGGTGAGAGGATTGTAGATGCCATATCTAGAAGAAAACATAGGCATCTTTTTGTCAGCATTTCATCAGCTTTAGATCAATGGAGTCATCCACAAAATTCATTTTTGGTGCCCTGCCCTCTACTGATGCTGGACCACTAATTTAGCTGTCTTGTATGTACTTTGAGTGAAAGCAGTATTTTAAGAAGATGTCCGCTGCCATTTATAACTTGCCAAACGGCGTCAACTCTGATGGTGCTGGGAGCAGACAAAGAAGGGCTGTCATGGAAATGAACTGTGCCATGTTTCAGGCTCATGTGTAGTACTGTTTAACAACCTCCCACCCTGTGTTTGGCTGCTTTGGAAGCAAAGATCAGCAAGCCTCTCACAAATGAATTATTGCAAACAACGAATTCCATCACAGCTCACAACATATCTTATCACACCGGCGTAAGGCGACTGATGTCTCCTCACACAGAGAAGATTCCCATCTTCCTGAAGATCAAGGTTATATTTGGCTACAGGGTATCATGTAACACGATTGGTTCCATCAGCATCCACGCATACGAACATCATGATGTTCTCTCAAAGCAGGTGAAGTGCTTGTGTAACCAGGTGATGAGGTGTGGGGCACGAGAGTCAGGAATAGGGCCCTGCGCAGGCTGGTAATCAGACTCTGCCTGCTGCGTGCCTGACTTGTACGTATCTCTGGAAACCCTTCCATTGTTTCTGTAGTTTTATGTTTACCGATGTCACTGTTTTGTTTTAAGGGTTACCCGATTATATTTGTTTTAAGGGTATCAAAAGTGTATTCGCGGGCTGTGGATTCTCAGAGACTTATACAGAACTTTGTTAACTAATTGTGTTCAGTCGCTAGGTGAAAAGTGTCTGTGTGTTGTGAGTTAAGTGTATTGTAATAGCGATATTAGAAATTATTAAGTTGTGTTGTGTTTAAATGTGTTATGTTATAGTAAAAGTTTTAAACAGAGGAAACTAACGGGTACGAGTGTGGAAGTGAGACCCTCGCTACCAGCCTGCTGTACGCCTGACTGGTACGTATCTCTGTAAACCCTCCTATAGATTTTGCTATCTTTTTAGAAAACAAACTTTAGAGAAGGGAGTGCTGTGTGAGTTCCTCCTGCGCACGTTGGTGACTGCCCACAATCAACGGTGAAACTGCCAGAACTGGGAGGGACCTGCTAGACGTCACCACAGCCAGGCAGAATAGGGACTGTGACGTACAGTAGATGCTGTCAGGAACTCGAGCAGGGCATTATGGGTGTTGTAGTTTGTAAGCCAACACGACGTATGTGAGCAACTATAGCCCATTTTAAAACCCGGCTTGCCTTCAGAGACAGTTACACCTGCACCCCATGGACTGGACTCCTTTGAGGACCTGGAAGGATGTCTTTCAATCCCTCTCCAAATTTGTATTATTAAAACAACTTCAACAAAAATTTTCGTATTTCCCAACATAATGCCATTCAGAATGCCAGTGCGATTGTGCAAAGTAACTTTGCATTATTTGTTTTGATCGCTAACTCCTTTCTTTACAGAAAATGAAATCAATGGTGACACTAATTAATCTGACTGAAACAGTGAAAGCAACACTATTCCCAAACATAAAGAACCGAGCAAAATTCTTGAAAATACAAGGTAACTGGGAAAATGGGAAAGTTCAAGAGGGCACACATATTGCTCATGAGTATGTATATTAAATAATCAATTTAAAAAAATAACTTTGACCAGGGCTAAAATGCAACACTATCTGATACTGCCTGCATATACTCTCCTTCTTTAGGAACTGATCAGCAGATGCATCTGGGTCAATTACAAACAAATAAAATACAAAAACAGGGTGGTCAGAACATATATTATCTGCCAACATCAAAATGTGCACAATCAGATGTCTTCCTACACATTGAGAGCCTTAATTCTGCAATACAACATCTCACGGTCTGAAATGCACAATACTCGATAACTGTTGTTGTTCTTGTTTACAGGTCACCAAGTGAACAATACAACAGAATGACAAGACAGACGAAGGATATGTAAGAAAACAACAAAATGCTGCAACAGGCCTCTAGTTTCACATCTCCATAATACTTAGCAGAGCTCAGACAGGTAATGATTTCATATTATAATTAAAAATTCATAACATTACTACCTCTCAAGGAGCCATGGCAGGAGCCAGAGGCTCTGGCTGTAAATAGCAACACATTCAAGATAAATAACAGTGATTATGTCTGTTGACACATCAGCACTGTGAAAGCGTACCTTTTAATATGCACTGGTGCTTCATTTGGACTTTTTGCCTTTTAATTTAGACCGAGGCTTTAGGAAGAGGCCAAGGCTCGCAGAGGTGAATGTGCTTTAGGACTGGTGACACTCCAGAGAAAGTGCGGTGATTTTGTCTTTTGACATATCATCAGCGTGAAAGTGAAGCCGGGGCAACAAATCAGTTGAGAGCTGACATCATGCTGTTGTTTTTTAATGCAGACTGATTCTTGCAAGGATAATTACAGTATCAGTACCCACCTGGATCGCATGAAAACTGAGTGCCACACAAGAACACCACTTACTGAAGTCCTGCGGCAGTCAATGGGAGGGACAAGAAGAGAGAGGGCCCAGTATATTAAATCCACTCTGCAGAGGAAGCACTGACAGAGTCCTGCACTCAGGGTGCCCTTTGCTCTGAGTTTAAGATGGGAAGTTATCTCCAACAGTACTCGGTGACTCTCTCCTGAATGGGATACATGTCTGAAAATAAGGGAATTGATTCTAAGAATGGAATTGTATCAACTCCAATCCTGTTATACCTTTGACCAGTTTTAAACGTTCACCATTTGCAGACTCAAATACAGAAGCATACAAGGGTTTTCTGAAGGGGTCTTGACCTTACTGCCTCAGAAAATGTAGTAAAATGTTGTTTGAATGCTTACAGCTTTTCTCTGTTTATTTAAGAAAAGTTGATACCATTTCGTGGACACCCCCCCCACCCCATCCTTATATTCCATAGTCATTATAATACTTTACATACAACAGTCACCGTTTCCTTACGAACTGCATGCATTAAAGTTATCTGGAGGGTCACATCAGCACACAGGAGGCAGATCAAATTGGCCATTGTGTCAAAGCTCTATCTATCACAATGGAGGAAGTGAAGCGCAGAGCTAAATGCTCTTGCAGAATCCAGCAGTGATGATCAAGATGACAGTTTTCACGAAGATGACGCTAAGGATGAGGATGTGGAACAATCTTGTGGTGATGGGGGTGCTAGTGTCAATGATGACACTGCATATAAGAACTCGGATGACTATGGGTACAACGAAGATGTTTTTTCTTCTTCTGAAGAAATCTTGAACGAGGATCACATTTCTGACTCTGTTGAATCTGATGTAACTGACCCCAGTCCTGAATCCTACTGACCTTGTAGATGAGGCACAGACTGACCCAGCAGGGCCAAATTGATCTACTGAACTCTTAGCTTGGTCAGCTAAGCACAGTTGTAAAAGAGAGTGTTTCAATGATTTACTGGAGATATTGAGACGTCAGGGGCACAAGCTTCCAAAGGATTGCAGGACTCTCTTACAATCACCTAAGAAAATGTATATCAGTGATAAATGCGGTGGTCAGTACATTTACTTTGGATTAAAGAAAGGAATCCTGAAAAACATATCTTCATCTAAAATATTGCAAGAATTCATGCATTCTTTAGACCTGTATTTCAATATTGATGGGGTTCGTCTCTTCAAATCTACATCCGTGCAATTTTGTCCTATATTGTTCTCTTCTCACCAATTCCAGCAAATCATTGTAGCATTATGTTGTGGAGGGACCGAGCCTGATCCCATTGATGATTATGTGAGTGACTTTTAGAGCAGTTAAAGTGACTTACCAATAATGACATTCATTTTGAAGATGGAGTATTTAATGTTACTGTGAAGGCTTAAATATGTGATGCCCCAGCACGCTCATATCTGAAAAGCTGCAAAGGACACAATTCATACTTTGGCTGCAAAAGATGCAAAATTAAAAGGGAGCTGGGAGGGAGGGAAGACTTGTTTTCACAGAGGAAGAGGCATGTAATGATCATACAGACATACAATTCAAGAACTTGGAGTACAAGGAACATCTACAGAGACTTTCTACCTTAGCTGCTGCTGGAGTTGGGTATATAAGCGATAGCTTTGCTTTTGTAAACGTATCTTCCATCTGTATAATTACGTTTTTTAAGATGATTTTGTTAATCTTTCCTGTACAGCTATTTTGATTTTCACTTGCCAAAGCATTTTGATCTTTTTCAGATTTCTCCCTTGACTACATGCATCTAGCTTGTCTTCATGTTGGCAAAATAATTCTTATTTTCTTAAAGCAGGGACCACCTAAATGTCGACTGTGTCAGACAGAGGAAAGACATTTCTGAGAATTTGGAAATTCTTGGCGGAAAGATGCCTTGGGAATTTGCTAGACAGCCAAGATCCCTCTTGGAGCTTGACAGATGTAAGGCTACAGAGTTCCGCCAGTTCCTTTTGTATACAGGTCCCATTGTGCTTCATAGTGTTGTATCAAAGGAACTATACACCCCTTTTCTGATGCTAACAATTGCTCTTTCCTTTATGTTGGACTCAGATAAAAGAAAGAGAAATTCCTATCTCAACTATGCCCAAAAACTGCTTGATACCTTTGTGGACCATGCTCAGCATTTTTATGGACCAACATTTGTTGTATATAATGTGCACAGTTTGAGACATCTACATCAGGATGTGGTACGATAGAATTGTTCTTTAAGTGATGTATCGGCATTACATCATTTGTAAGAGGAAGGAAAGAGTTCAGAGCAACTGTGAAGCATCTGTTTAACAAATGTATAGTTCCTCAAGACAAAAAGACTGCTGTTTCCTGTTGGATAATGAGGACTTTTCATTTGTGAAGGAGAAAAGAGCAGACAGAAGTCTTGTATGTGATGTTGTACGACAGTGTCAGACTTGCAACTTCTTCACTGAACCATGCTCACACCTGCTTAGCTTCAGTGAGCTGCCAGTTGTGAGTTGCAGGGTGATATGGCTGTTGACGTTTACACACCCACTTCATGTTGGGCGCAGTAGGAAGGAAATCTGATTGGTACATTTATGAGTTTTTGAAAAAGTATTGTACTTACAGCATTATGGTTTTTTTTCACAATGTGTTGATGCCTTAGGTGACCATTACATTAGTTATTTTATCGGTAATTATGTAATTTGAGTAAATATTGCTAAACATACAGTGAGCATGTTCAATTTGTGAATTGTTATGATAACCTTGTAATCCAATTTGAAATTTACTATCAATCTCCTCTTTGTAGGCTGACAAAAACTCTGTAGATGGAAGACATAAATACCATTTATTTTATGGGAAAATGAAGGCAGATAGCTTATCCCCCCCACCACAGGAAAGCGATGAGGAAAGTCTTGAATATAGCTCAGATGAAGAAACAACTGAGTCGGCAGAGTTGACAGGTAGAAATGGTTTAACTATGTTAGGTATATTGTTTTTTACTGCTCTCACATCATTGAAAATCACCCTAACAACCCCAGACATCTTTTCTCCACCATCAACACCTTGCTAAAGCCAAACAGCCCCACAACATTACCTGCCTCATCACAACTTTGCAACACATTCTAAGATTTCTTTAGCTCCAAGATTGACAACATCCAGCATCACATTCTCTCCACTACGCGTATCATTTCCACACCTCCTCCCTCCTCATCCAACATTTCTGGTTCCCTTCTCTCCAGCTTCTCTCTTCTTGGCTCAGCATCCCTCAATAAACTAGTTACATGCATGAAAACCCACCACATCTGTTTTACATACCATTCCCATCACTTTATTCCAGTCCTGTTTCTCTTCTCTCTGTCCCATTGTCCTCAATATTATAAATGAATCCATGAGCACTGGAATTGTACCAATGGTCCTCAAAACTGCTTCCATTACCCCCATGACAAAAAACCCTAACATGGCTCTCGACAACCTTAACAATATTCGCCCCATCTCCAACTTACCCTTTCTTGCAAAAATTCTAGAACGTGCTGCACACTTCAGTTACATAACCACCTCATGACAAACAACCTTTTTGAACCCCTCCAGTCTGGCTTCCGTCAATTTCACAGCACAGAAACTGTCCTGGTCAAAGTCACCAATGATCTTCTAATAGCTACTGATTCTGGTTCTCTTTCTATACTCATCCTTCTTGATGTCAGTGCTGCCTCTGACACTGTTGACCATGACATCCTACTTTCTCATCTTGAGACTGTGTTTGAAGTTTCTTACTCTCAAATGGTTCAAGTTTTATCTCACTGATCACTGTCACTTTGTCTCTCTTAATAGGTATAGGTCTGAAATTGGTCTTGTTAAGTCTGGTGTTGCTCAAGGCTCAAAACTGGACCCCTTGCTCTTTAGCATTTACATGTTTCCACTTGGTCAGCTTTTAAGATCACAAGGCCTCGGCTTTCATTTCTACGCTGACGATACTCAAATATACATCCATACCAAACCTGACACTGATGTGGCTGTCTCTATTCTATCTAATTGCAACACTGACAAATACTTGGATAACTCAAAATTTCAACAAGACCGAAGTCATGCTTATTGGCACCCCATATCAACTTCGTAAAGCCAATCCTGTAACATTATCTGTAGATGGTTCTGTACTTTTGCTTCAATCTAAATGGAAAAACCTTGGGGTGATATTCGATTCTGGCTTAACATTCGACCCACATGTGCAGCATATTGTCAAAACATCTTTTTTTCACCTCAGAAATATCACAAGACTATGCCATATGCTATCACTAACTGTGGCCCAAAAACTGATCAACACATTTGTGTTTTCTCAAATTGACTACTGTAATGCTCTACTCACTTGGGTATCTAAATCTACACTGAACAAACTCTAGTATGTCCAAAATTCAGCAGCCAGAATCCTGACCAGGTCTAGTGCAAGTGATCACATTACTCCTATCCTGGAGTCCCTGCACTGGCTTCCTGTCAAATTCCGTGTGGACTTTAAAATCCTCATGCTCACCTGTAAGGCTCTGTACGGCTTGGCACCTCACTACTGGTCTGAACTATTATCGCCCTACTCCCCACCTTGCAACCTTCGCTTCGATCTCCTAACTGTCCCCCAAGCCTGTTTACATCGTATGGGTGACAGAGCCTTCTCCTGTTATGCCCCCAAGCTCTGGAACTCTCTGCCCAGGGACATCAGAGAGTCACCATCTCTAAACTCCTTCAAATCCAGACTCAAAACCCTCTTCTTCAGAAAAGTCTTTACTAAACTGGTTCCATTCTTCACCCCTCTGCTCTTCTTAGTACCACCATCCACTGTCTCCTCTTTATAGTGTAATTGTGTTTTATCTTGTGTATTCTTTTTATTTATTGTTGTTGTCATTCTGTAAAGCGCTTTGAGAAGCCACCTTTAAAGGTGCTATATACGTTTTTTATTATTATTATTAATATTACATAAATTACAGCGATGGGTTATTGGAGAATTAGCTAAGACATTAATTTTACAACATTCTGTGATGTTAGCCTGCATACATTCTAATATTTGAACCACCTGGTGTGCAGTCATGCCAAGGTTTATGCATAATAACGCAAAATTAAAAACAATCTAAAATGTCAAATAGGCATCTGCTTAGACTGGAACAAGACTCTGTACATGGCACTTCAGTAGCAATCAATATACTACTGTTCATTTATGGGTTGGTGCACTAATAACTGCACGGGAACAAGAAGTTTATCCCAGGCTGAAAAGAGAAGACAAGAAACACAATGTTGTTCACTGCTGACACAGATCCCTACTTGAACTAATAACAGTTCTGCTCTTAAATTTACAGGATCTTCTACTGGTGAGCATAGTAGTGCGTTAGAAGAAGAGGAACAGGGACGCACAAAGTGTTCATTTTTGTGGAAGACTAATAACCAAATCCACGTAAAGCCAGAACAGAAAGGATCTCTCCCTCAGAAAACCCTTGTTAGGAGTCCAGTACAGAATTTCACAACTCTAGGTGATGATAACACGCCAGAATTACATTAGCTCTCTGCTTCAGCTGGATGCCAAGACATTGGAGCAGCTCTTAGGCACATGTCCCTCTATTTCCCTCAGTGCAATGCCTGACCCACGGCAATACTGGGCCACAGGTTGCAGATGTGATGTCACTTCACCGCTGGGAGGTCATAAAAAAACACCTCCACTTCACAGACGACTCCAAAATACCAGATGACAACACCCACCGCTTCATCAAAATAAGAAAATTATTTGGCCTACTTAGAGGAAATACCGAAGGAACTGTCTGTGTGTGGATGAGCAACTGATTCCATTTAAAGGAAGAAGCAGTTTGAACAGTGTAAGTTAGGTAAAAGTAACCCATAAGAAATTTTACCATGGTATACCATGGTACATACCGTGGTACACTTTAGTATTCTGGGATACGATACGGTATGTATCATGGTACATTATGATATATACTATGGTACATCTGTGAGTACTGTGGTTCATTCATTGTACCATAGTGTACTATGGTATGTACAGTTCCATAATAGTACCATGGTACATTTAAGTGTACACTGTGGTACATTCATTGTACCATAGTGTACCATGGTTTGTTTTACCACAGTGCAAAATAAATGTAAAATTTCTTATAGGACCAATCGATACATACATTTTTATAGAAAACAAAAATACATACAGTACATATATTTAATATACATACATACAGATGCAGCCATTCAAAATGCGCAGGCTATACCGCATTATTTTCCGGTACGCTGTACGCAGTCTACCACAAGCTACCGGTAAATACCGTGAGTTACCGGTAAATACCGCTAGTTACCGTAAATTCTCCTATAATACGACAAGCAAAATAATAGTATCCGGAATTTCCGCAAGATGGAGCTAATAAAGCTCCACCTCTCATGTTTGAGCTGTCGCCATCAAAGTCTTTAACGAAAATATTACTAATAGTATTAATAATGAATGACCTTGGACAAGCTGTAAGTCTAAACTCAAAGTATTGCCCTGGTCAACATTCTTTTTTTCATTGACCGTCTTTGTAAAAGTAACACCACAGCATTTCGCAATCACGCATTTGTTTCCAATCATGCAAAGTACAGTAATTTTTGAGAATCGATTCACCATGCCTTTCACATGCTCATAAAAGAGATTGATTTAGGAACATAAACATATTACCGTATGCAAACTGTACTGCATACATAAAAACTCCCTTGCTTTTAACAGAGCGTTCCATAATTTCTAACTACAAAAATGATTTAAACTGCGACACTTATTATTCAACCAGAGCTCGAAATATCACAAGGATCCTCTAGAGCACAGCAAAGACTGTATTAAAAGAATCGCGTATCTCAAGAAATTAATAAGATATAATTATATTCGTGTACTGCGACAGGGCTGTGTAGGGCTGTTTCACCTCTGTCTTCATGTGACTCGATTCAAAAGCTATTTAGCAAAGAAGGGATGAGAAGAGTGACAAACTAGTATACAGTACAGTACTTCAGATCTTTTTTTCTGAACCGGGGAAAATCTGATCATGTTTCTCTATAACAATAATAAAAAACATTGCCACACCCGGACTGTTAAACCAACGCATTAGCACGTCGAAGCCCATTGAGGAGCCGGGCGCAATAACTGTTTTGTCCCGTGACTTACTGATCTGCATTAATTACAGAAAGCGAGTTCCTGCTCTTTGCAGACGAACTGGTCCGGCTGTCGCCCACAGAACAGAGGCTGGAGCAGCACTGTCAGACCTTGGCGCTGACAGTCAATCTGGACCAGAGTTATGGTTTTCCAGAAAAAAAGCCAGACCCCCATTAGTCTTCCTGAGATCGTCGGATTATGAACGAATAAAAGCATCTTATTAAAAACGCGTTTGCTTTTGTCTGGGTATTTACTTTGTAATCTGTGGTTTACATCTACTGTATTGTTTTGAGATGCCACTTATAAAGGTGATATGTAAAATAAAGTTTTTTATTATTGTTATAGAGAAACATGATCAGATTTTCCCTGGTTCAGAAAAAAGACTATTAAAATCTGTAATCTTTCCAAGAAGTTTCTGCTATGTGCTAAGACATTAACGAGTACAACCCCCCTCTCTGCGGGACAGCTGGCAGTGATGAATTAAACTGGTTTCACAAGTATTTTCAATGTAGGAAGTACAGTAGGACAGCACAAAAAAAACAGACATTGTGTGGTACAGCACGGAGCTCAGTCAATTCAAACAAGTTCAGTTTCAAAAGAACTGCAACGGACATAAAAACTCCCTTGCTTTTAACAGAGCGTTTCATAATTGCCAACTACAAAATTTATTTAAACTGCGACACTTATCATTCGCTCAGGAACTCGCTTTCTGTAATTAATGCAGATCAGTAAATCAAGTAACAAAACAGTTATTGCGCCCGGCTCCTCAATGGGCTTTGACGTGCTAATGCGTTGGTTTAACAGTCCGGGTGTGGCAATGTTTTTTATTATTGTTATAGAGAAACATGATCAGATTTTCCCCGGTTCAGAAAAAAAGATCTGAAGTACTGTACTGTATACTAGTTTGTCACTCTTCTCATCCCCTCTTTGCTAAATAGCTTTTGAATCGAGTCACATGAAGACAGAGGTGAAACAGCCCTACACAGCCCTGTCGCAGTACACGAATATAATTATATCTTATTAATTTCTTGAGATACGCGATTCTTTTAATACAGTCTTTGCTGTGCTCTAGAGGATCCTTGTGATATTTCGAGCTCTGGTTGAATGATAAGTGTCACAGTTTAAATCATTTTCGTAGTAAGAAATTATGGAACGCTCTGTTAAAAGCAAGGGAGTTTTTATGTCCGTTGCAGTTTTTTTGCAACATGAATATAATTATATCGTTATTAATTTCTTGAGATACGCAATTCCATATTATATTCCCTTTTAATCAAATTCTAAAAGTATGCTTGTTGACTCCGGTATCACATTAGTTAAAGACTTCGATGCTTAAAATGTTTAGGGAGAAATGGAATACTGGTGCGTATGTTTTCTTTAAAGTACTGAGACCAGCCATATACTGTATGTTTAAGTTCCAAAATTAATATAATTTATGGCCTTCACACGCGTTGCAGTATTTCTCCTATTCTTTTTGTGCTCAGGCACTAAGATTTCCCTTCAGTGGTAAAATTCCATATAAATATTAAATACTACAACGGGCACAGTAAAGACGTTTACTGTAAATCTTTCTACGACAGGCCAACGGACCACGAGTGCCCCTGTCGGTCAACCAATCACGTACCGCGGTACCCTGCGTCATCTTGCGTCACGATGCGCGACGCCGTAGCCAATTACCTCCGGTACGTGTCTGTACCGTGCACTTTGAATGGGTGCATCTGTATGTATATATATTAATACATTTCATATATTAAATATACTGTATTATGATATGTATTAAACATATTGCATATAATACACACAGATAATATATAAATGTATATATATAATATGCACACATATACTGCATACAGAAGTTCAGGTGGGTAGCTGCGTCAGCATGCATAGTAATAGGTTTATTCCATGCTGAAAAGAGAAGAAAGAAAACACAACGTTTCGGCCATGGAGCCTTCTTCAGGTGTGAGAGAGACAGGGCAGTCAGCAAACGTAATGTAGCAGGAGAACAAAAGCTGGGAGACAGGAGGAGCGAGAGGCGGGAGCAGGGGACAGAAAGACAGGCCAATCAGGAGGTGTGAAGTCAGGATAGGTAAAGAGAGGTGTGAGATGAAATTTACAATGAATAGAGAGAATTCAGAAGAAAATTAGTCTGTCATTGAGAGAAGGGGAAAGGTGGGATCCTAGCTGCAGGATAATTTTAATTTCTGATGTTGGAGTTAGGAAAACCGTCTTTGAGAACACAGACGGAGAGATTAGAGTGGTCATGGCCGTCAGAGGTGAAATGAGAAACAATGGGCTTGGAGAGATCTTTAATCTTCACAGCCCTTACCATTTCTGAAGCGGTCTCTGAGTCTCCTTCCTGTTTCTCCAATGTAGATGGCTGGGCATTTACTGCAAGAGATACAGTAAATAAGGTTGCTGGAGGTACAAGATGCCCTCTGGGTGATCCGGTATTGTCCTGAGGGGCCTTGAATGAGTGTAGTGTTAGATATGTACTTGCAAGTGATACAGCGAGCTCTGTTGCAAGGGAAGGTGCTGGTGTGGATGGTTGCTGAGGGTGGTCAAGGGAGCTGTGAACAAGAAGGCTGCACAGATTAGGTGATCAGCGATGTGAGATGATGGGGCGGTCAGAAAAGAGGGCTCCAATGGAGGGATCATCCTGTAGGATGGAAAAGTTGTCATTAATAGTCCTGGGGATAGGAAGTGTGTTGGGGTGGGATGTACTGCATACATACAATATACTGTAGCCGAGTGTGGTAGATAAAACACATACAAATGAATGACCTGTAAAAATTGTCATGAACCTTTCTAAAAAGATACTGATGTTTTACTGTCGCCATATTGCAGACACACAGAGCCTGAGCACTGGTTCACACCTACCTCACAGGTTGGAACTGGGCTACAGAATCACAGTCGGGATAAGGATCTCAAGGATGTTTGTTGTAAGGTTTTCACTTAATAAATCATTAATAAACAAATGAACATGGAAATATAAACAAGCTGCATGATACAGCTTTGTAGTTCTCTGTCATATGACAGATACTGTTTAATTATTTAAAAATATTTCAGCATGTTTGGCTACATTTTTGTAACTTATTCCCGGTGTAAACGAGAGAAACGAGAGCGCTACGCGTACTGGCGTCTGTATTTTAGATATTCTCTCGCGAACAAGTAGTAACTGACGTAACGGACATTTACTGTGTCAGCCGGCATCGCTGTAGCTAGCATAACAATATGGACGCACCTTTAGTTTTTTACTAATGGTGCCACAGATGTGGGCAAGCTAAAGGTGATAGAGGGAGAATACACTCCGGATGAGCACGACAGAGAATCCCTGGTATGCTGGATAAACCCTAAACTCGTCAGGAGGACGGCCCGGCTCACGCTGCCACTGTGCCTGAGACAGGAGGGAAGTGCTCTTAAGCGCCAGTGATTACTAGCTAACAGCTAACGTTACTTTGTGTCTTCAGCTCTAGGTTAATGCTACTTAGTCCCAACATAATTTTTGGTGAACTTTCGGGTTCTTCAAACATTGCTAACTTAGAGGAAATGGGCCCACGTTAGTAAGGTTAAGCAGTAGTTATAGATAATTATTGTAACTATTTAAATCAATTGCTAGCTTGAATAGAGCTCGCTACTGATCATTTCCTGTAAGGTTAGCTAACTCTTTAGACTGCGACCCCTTAGTAGTAGTCTAAGGTTCATTGTGTAGGGTTAAGTGAGTACAGAGTGTCGTCTCCTACAGATGACAAGGCTGAACTCACTGAAATAAGGAACAGGCTGATAAGCACAGAGGAGACATCAGAGGAATTCTGG
The DNA here is from genome assembly GCF_040954835.1 of Lepisosteus oculatus. Lineage (NCBI taxonomy): Eukaryota > Metazoa > Chordata > Actinopteri > Semionotiformes > Lepisosteidae > Lepisosteus > Lepisosteus oculatus. The sequence continues at coordinate 19,879,787 of NC_090711.1, read as the reverse complement.
ACATCGTATTAAGAAGAGAAAAGTGTTTAACAATGAGTCCACCGAGGTACAGTGCCTTGCGAAAGTATTCGGGCCCCTTGAACTTTTCAACCTTTTGCCACATTTCAGGCTTCAAACATAAAGATATAAATTTTTTATTTTATGTGAAGAATCACCAACAAGTGGGACACAATTGTGAAGTGGAAAGAAATCTATTGGATTTTTGAAACTTTTTTAACTAATAAAAAAATGAAAAGTGGGGCGTGGAAAACTATTCGGCCCCTTTACTTTCAGTGCAGCAAACTCACTCCAGAAGTTCAGCGAGGATCTCTGAATGATCCAATGTTGTCCTAAATGACTGATGGTGATAAATAGAATCCACCTGTGTGTAATCAAGTCTCTGTATAAATGCACCTGCTCTGTGATAGTCTCAAGGTTCTGTTGAAAGCGCAGAGAGCATCATGAAGACCAAGGAACACACCAGGCAGGTCCGTAATACTGTTGTGGAGAAGTTTAAAGCCGGATTTGGATACAAAAAGATTTCCCAAGCTTCAAACATCCCAAGGAGCACTGTGCAAGCGATCATCTTGAAATGGAAGGAGTATCAGACCACTGCAAATCTACCAAGACCTGGCCGTCCCTCTAAACTTTCAGCTCAGACAAGGAGAAGACTGATCAGAGATGCAGCCAAGAGGCCCATGATCACTCTGGATGAACTGCAGAGAAAAACAGCTGAGGTGGGAGAGTCTGTCCATAGGACAACAATCAGTCTTACACTGCACAAATCTGGCCTTGATGGAAGAGTGGCAAGAAGAAAGCCATTTCTCAAAGATATCCATAAAAAGTCTCGTCTAAAGTTTGCCACAAGCCACCTGGGAGACACCCCAAACATGTGGAAGAAGGTGCTCTGGTCAGATGAAACCAAAATCGAACTTTTTGGCCACAATGCAAAACGATATGTTTGGCGTAAAAGCAACACAGCTCATCACCCTCAACACACCATCCCCACTGTCAAACATGGTGGTGGCAGCATCATGGTGTAGATTATGCCGGTTCAGGGACGCCAAATAATGTAGATCATAGTGGCTCTCTGAAAGCACCAGTTCTGTAGGGTTTGGGCATTTACTGAGACAATTATTAATTGTAGCAGTAAATCACAAAGTTGATTCTTTTGATGGCTTTAGAATCCAACCATGCGACATAACTCAAACAACGCGCACACACAGTTACTAATACACGAGGATACATTTATTAATACATAGAATATGCATATAAACCTAACAGATCTTATCGAGAGGGTTATCAGAATACAAAAGATATATATTCAATCAGTTACAAAGAGTTACACATCAAGAGGACATACGTTCAGTATATCATTCATTAAGACCGTTTCGTAAAGTGGACTTGGTTACAACTTCTACATTAGATACTCAAACAAGTACATAACTCTTAGGAATTAAATTGATATCAACTGGTTGGGATAACAATTGAATTCTCGAGCTGTAATGCATTGAAGTTGAATACTCATCCAATCTCTGGGGATTTAGATCTCCTGCGGGCACAAAGGAACAGTTGCAGGCTGTTGCTGTCCAATCCGCGCTCTCTGGCTCGGTGCCAGGCTGTGCTGTGCGGCTTGCGACGGTGCGCTGCTGATGCTCATTGTTGGCTTTAACTAGCAAAGTTTGTGCACAGGAGAAAAGATGACTGTGGGTCCCAGCAAGTCAGGAAGAGGACCGGTTCGTTCCTGAATAGTGATTCAGCTGTCCACAGTTCCGACCTGTTCACGAGGCCTGCTGCTGGTTACTCTCTGGCAACCTCCACTCTAGACTCTTAGAACAAAGGAAAGTTCTGGCACTCGGACACACTGGCCGCTCCGTGGTTGTCCGGGCTGAGTCTCAGGATGGTCAGGAGGCGCGCTGCGAGAATGTCCTGCCCTTGGGATTCTCCTTTGAATTCCTTCTGAATCTTGTCTGAATCTTGTTGAATCTGAATCTGAATCTGAATCTCAGTCTGAATCTCAAACTCTCTGAATCTCCCAGGCTCTCTGCGTTGCCTGTTTTTACCTGGAGGAACTTCAGCTCATTGATTGGCTGAAAGTTCCATGGGCATCAGAGTCCCACGTGGGTTACTCGGCCCTACCAGTCCCTGATTGGTTGATTAAGGTGAGATATGAGTCACTTAGTCCTGACACTTAGGAATGCAGTCCAGATGTCCAACTCGCACTCCCTAGACAGATAGGCACCAATGGATGACCGTTGATCATGATAGCCAGGCTTAGCTAAGTGCATCCCCCTTTGGGAGCTGTCCTTGGACCTTAAATCACCTTGCATGAATGGTTTCTCTGTGGCTGCACCACAGAGATGAACAGAGAAATGAGGCCTAATTTGGGAAAGCTCAGAAACACTTAATTCTGCCTTATTATTAAGCCTCGCCGCTACATATCCCCCCTTTTTGAAGGTCACGAGGTCCTGAGGCGTTGTTGCCTTCAAAACAAAACAGAGTTAAGTGATGTCCCTTGCCATTAGAACATTAATCTTAAATGTCTACATTACTCCTCGAGAATTCATACCGGAACCAGCAATGGATACAAACAGGATGAATAACATCTGGAGTATGTATAAACACAGTAGGAGACATTATCTAAGTCTAGGAATTACACATCAGGAAGTTCACTGTCAATATCTGATACCTCTGTGGTAGATATTTGGGGAGAAGTCACTTCCTTTCTTTTGACATGCTACCTTTGACTCATTCATGCTACCCAGAGTACATCTTGATGTGAGAGTACATCATTCAGAGTACACTGTCAGTCATGATCCAGCTTCCCGGCAGTAGTGTTACAATAACAACAGTTCCTGTTCCCAGCCCCCCGATGAACCACAACACCTGTGTTGGGTATCTGCTAGGGTGATTTGGAGGTTTGTTCCATTAAAGCAAACTAACTACAGTGCCTTGCGAAAGTATTCGGCCCCCTTGAACTTTTCAACCTTTTGCCACATTTCAGGCTTCAAACATAAAGATATAAATTTTTTATTTTATGTGAAGAATCACCAACAAGTGGGACACAATTGTGAAGTGGAACGAAATCTATTGGATTTTTGAAACTTTTTTAACTAATAAAAAAATGAAAAGTGGGGCGTGCAAAATTATTCGGCCCCTTTACTTTCAGTGCAGCAAACTCACTCCAGAAGTTCAGCGAGGATCTCTGAATGATCCAATGTTGTCCTAAATGACTGATGGTGATAAATAGAATCCACCTGTGTGTAATCAAGTCTCTGTATAAATGCACCTGCTCTGTGATAGTCTCAAGGTTCTGTTGAAAGTCTCTAACTGTGTACCTACAAGGTGTTTTTAATAGGTAGGTGTTTCTAACAAAGTGGTCAGTGAGCATAAATCTAATGGCCTAATTCCAGTTTTGTTCTCAAAAGAGTGAACAATATACAAATAAACAAATAAAACCCACATCGAACTCTTTTCAGAACCATCCTGCAGAAGTATACAGAAAGTCAACATCAGGTGACTGAATTGACCACAGGCTACATAATTGGCCATAAATATTATGTTATTGTAATAGTCATTTGTCACAGGCCACTGAGTAAAGGCATATATTTTACCTTACAGGCCTGTGAAGAAATTGAAGGATGAAGAGGAAGAAAATGTGATGGTGCAAAGTCTTAAAGTCAAAATAAAACAGCTTGAGGAGGAAAATATGAACCTCAGACAGGCATTAAGTATGTTTAGAAGAATGCGATTTTTTCGTTTGTTTATTCAGAATCATATACAGTCGTATCAGCTGATAAAAACGAGCTATTATGAATGTTTCTGTAGCCTGCCATGCCAGCAATTGTTTGGGACTTACTTGGCCAGTGTGACGTTAATTTACTCTGTCATTCCAGATATGCCTGAGAAGGTGGCTTCATTGAAGAATTTAATTAATCCCTCCCAGATCTATTCTAGGAACAATATCCCTGAACTCCTTCTACCACCAAACACCAAACACATTTGCAGTTGTAATGCTTTATAATTGACCAGAAGGTGCACACATGTACTGTATTACAAGCAAGCGCACAGGTAGCTCAATTGTTTCCTCACACGTGTTTATCCATATGTTGTCTTTCTCTATAAGATGTCCAGCTCATCACATTGAGGGATCACTGTTCCTGGGCAACTGCAGCAAAATACACAAATGATCTGATTGTTTGTGGCTTGTACACTACGGCATAATGGCACCTAACTGTGTCCTGGGCTCTTTGTCTAACGGCGAAACAAGGCCACCCCTGTCCCGAGACGAGGCTGAAGCTATAATTGGTGAGTGTTGATGGCTTAGGTTATATTCTGAAATCATCGTTTAGTCTATTTTGTTCAGGTAAATAATATTTTTCTGCTCTCTTTCTCTCGTTAGCTGAAGTAAAGGCTGTGTTCCCCGAGAAGACCCAAGCAGAAATCAGAGCCTGTATGAGACAGAAGCTACTTAATGCAGCAAAGATCCTGAAAGGTCAGTGTGGTGTGGGCCAGCAGAACCAGCATCATGAACACGAGCCAGTCTCCATTTAAATGTCCTGCTCCCTTTAACTTCAGCTATAAAATTATTATTATAATTGTTGTTTTTGTACGTTTACTGTTATGATCATATTCTGTATTGATGCATGTATCAATACATTTTGAGTTAACCGGTTAATAAATCAAGTGTTTCATTCCAAAACCTAAAATGTTTTAAATAGCCTGTACATTTTATGTTGGCTTTCTATTTTCTCTGCAATCTTCTTCAGGATGAATACAGTGTGCCTATGTATCTATTTATCTATCAATTATATTTTAATAACTAGTGTTATGTACCATGGTACCCCTAAAAGTACCACACTTGTACCATACTACTGTCAAAATATCATAGGATAAAATAGGTTTCAACGTACTACACTGCACTTTAAGAATACCATGGTATACAGTATAAGCACCATGGTACGTGTACTATGGTACTGTCAAAAATACCAGGGTACCATACCATAGTACTGGTAGCATAAATGTACCATGGTACAATTTCTTACGGGAAGTTTTGTTCCAATTTCAAAATATATATTTAAAAGTAATATAAAAACATTTTTATTTTGTAATGTGTATTTTTTAATGTAAAAAAAATTCATATTGAACTTGAACGTTTTTACTTTCTTTTTGTCAGATCAAACGCACTTTTTCACCGAGGTCGTTTAATTTTGAAAGACGGGGAAAACGTACTGTAGGTTTTGCAAGAATGCAAATTAAACGTTATCATTAGCTACTTCAGAGGTTTTTTTGCAGGTCTCATAGTACATTCACTGAGATACATCATGGGATGATTAGGAGAAAGGACACAAACACGTTTAGCGTGTTATTTTTTTCCGATTTAAAGTATGTTCATATACGATTGGGTTACTTGGAGACAGATCGATATTTTTATTCTGGATTCTGTTTGAATCCGAAACTTTTTCGAATTTCGAAATTCGTCCACTAAATTCACTCTAACGGCACATCCAGTTGTTTAAAAAATATATTTTTTCAATGTAGCAAATTTTGCCGTTCATTTAGAGAATTTCCGTACGTTATTTTTTCTGAAGTGATCCCAGTTTATTTGTGGAAGGTTTTTCCTCGCCTCAGAAATGAAGCATCGCTCTCTATATATGACAGTTGTCTTTTTTCCAGTTCTTTTACAAAACCACATTTAAAAAAAAACGCGACCTACAGTACAGTTAAACGGGATTGTAAAAGTTTTAAAAGCATTAACATCCAAAGCGAATATTTTTCTTTAAACACTGCAGCTTTCAAACAACACTAAAAATGTGTAGTCTACTTCCGGTTTTTAACTTATACTAAAAGTATATTTTTTAGCGAATTAAACTAAGTTTTTTTTGTCGAAATACTGGCTTGAACTGTATTATTGCTACTAGTGTTAGGAATTGCGTGGTCAATGTGATTAAACTATTACGGTTTGTAATTGTACACTGTTGGAATGTTCCTGTTTTAATACATCTATAACGATGGCACTTAAAAACAAATAAAACACGCTGCGTGTTTTATATCACACTGATACAAATATTTCACTCGGTAATAATACATAAAATGTAATTGAAAATATTTTGAATTCTGTTGAAAGATGTGAAATTTGTTAAATCATTATTTCTATCAACTGCATTTAAAAAAAATAAAAAATCGCTGTTAAAATCAGTTTTTTTATGTAGAAATGCAATTAAAAAGGTTATTTTGGTTTGTATTGAATAGTGATGGCTCCCTAGTGCAGAGAAGACTTGAAACAGGGTTTCGTTCAAAAGAATATTGCAAATGCTTTTCATATCTTTTTCAGACTATCTTTAGATTTTCAGTATTTCTGCCTGCATAGACTATCAAGCTTTGCTGCACAGAAAGCTTTAGTTTTATCTCGTTATTTTCTGCTTTTTTATAGCTTAAATATATCTTATGGGAACAAACAAAAGTTTTTTTTAATGCGACTATCGAAGGGAATGGTTCATTTGCATTTGCTTTGTGCTTCAGTTCTATGCTGGATAATTACATAATATATTGTATTCTATTGTGGGGGTTGTAATTGCAGTAATTCAATGTTGTAAGCCTCTAATTAAAACTATGATTTGTATAATATTTAGTCATCCTGTATCTTGCTTTGTAACATTTGGTTTTCTAATCTTACAGTACATTCTTTCAGTTTTCACATAACATTCTCTTTAGTATTTTTTTGTAATACGTTTTCGTCACAGTAAGCTTGTGTTCATTAAAAAAGATGCAGCCCTAAATGAATGCAGCTGCTGTCTTGAATTCAAAAGGTTATTCATCACCTTAATAACCCTTTTCTGCTTGATCTGTTTGTTAAAAATGGTAATTTCTAGGATTTAAGGCTGTCACGCCCTCTGCAGCCAGAGGGCGCTCCTTCTCTGTCCTGTCCCTAGTTTCCAGTCTGCTGTCCTTCCAGTTCCTCTCTTTCCCTTGGGCTTTATATTTCTGGGTCTTGCACTCTGTCCTCGCTCAGCATTGACGTTCGGATGTCCTGAGACCCGCCTAGCACCAGGGCGCCCCACGTCCGCTCCCTAAGGGCATAGGTTTCTACACGGCATTCCTGAACTCTTTGCACTAATGAGCCCGGGCCTTTTTCCCGTCTCGCCGCTACCCATATGGGTCTTTTTCCGCTCTCCTGCTCCCCTCGGTTAGTCCCTTTGGACGTCCGTGACAAAGGCCAGGTTCTACTGTAATTATTTACTAGTTTCCAATAGTCACTAGAGATAAAATGAAGCTAAAAACTGCACTACTGAATGTATTGAAGTCCCTAGCATATGGTAGATGACCGTGAAGTTGCACTCTTGCACGATCTCAATACATTTGACCCTCTGGCTCCTTGAAGTTGAGCAGCCAGGTGAGGGACGCATGGTCCGTCCGCAGTTCAAACTGGGTCTCGGACAGATGGGGCTTGAAGTGGCGGACCGCCGCAACAACAGCCAGCAGCTCCCTCCGGGTGACGCAACAATTCCTCTCGGCCTTATCGAGCGCCCAGCTAAAGTGCGCGACGACCCTCTCCCCGTCTGGCCCCTCCTGTGCTAGCACTGCGCCCACCCCCGTCTCACTGGCGTCTGTATCCAGCACATAGGGAAGCGTCGGATCCGGGAAGGCCAGGATGGGGGCCCCCACCAGTGCTCCACCCTCTCCCGCCAAAACGCCTCCAGAGGGCCGACGCCAACGCCGTGTAGTTGTAACGCTGGTCCCCTGGTACATCCAGCAGCGCCTGGCAGGCCTTCCCCTCCAGAACTGCAGCGAACTGGCCCACCATCTCCACCTGACACCAGCCGTTTGCCCAGGCTGCCATCCGGAATTGGGCCTCAAAGAGTTGCCATGGAACCTCCCCGTTATATCAGCTCGGTCGCACCGGTGCTGGCTGGACCCTGCTGGTCTGGCATCTCCTTCCTGACACATGGCCTGAGGCGACACAGGAAAGGGTCCCTCCTCCGCCGAGTGGGCCGCCGTTGGGTAGCCCTGATAGAGGCTGTGGCCAACGGTGGCGCTGAGGAAAGTTCCAGCCCCTGGCGGCTGCTGCTCGCCCCCAAAAGGCGCTTTAGGGGGTCACTCGGCTGCTGGGGGAACTGGCGCTTCTCTGAGTCCAACATCAACGGCTGCTCATTGTCCATTCTCCCACTCTGACACCAGTGTAGTATTTTTCGGTTCGGCAAGGACGGACACAGTGACTCAGACCCTCGTTGGCTGAAGAACGGCGCTCTATTTTTTGGCACAGCCAGCAAAGCACCCCCCCGCTCATGCGCCAGCAGAGAGAGAACGAGCAAGCGCCAGAGATAGCAAGAGAAAGAGAGAAACAAACTGGGCTCTGTTCGGGTCATTACACACGAATAGGGTGGCAGTTGAGTAGTAGTATAACAGGGCTGCGAAACCAGGGAACTATTTACAAGAATCCAGGCGATTTCCCCAGACTGTACGCCTGTTTCGCAGTGGGTCAGCTGCACTGGTCAGCAGCCTTCCTCGTCCCTGCCCACTGCCCACTGCTCCTCCCGCCTGCCCCTCGCTGCGCACCCCAGCCGGGCGCTCCTCGGCCATAGCGCCAAGCAAATGCGCTACAGTACTAAAAATATTTAAGTAGTGGCTGTTCATAAATTAATGAATGAATATGAATTAAGGAAAATATCCTTGTTCTTCTTATTTAATGATTTAAATATGAGTAAATGCTTTTGATAATTCCTTACAGAAATGTTGGGTAAAAACTTTCAACCTGTAATAATGTTTTTTTTTTAATTCAACAAAACAGGTCCTTACGTGTTGATGTAAAAAAATATTTTGGTCTTGGGGAGCCGATTCCTGACAGGTATGGCAAACCTTCTCACCCTGGCCAGTAAGCACTGGTGGGTCATGGGCTCCAGGTCTGATTAGGGTTTGGGCTCACTTTGGTTGAAATAAGTTCAGTAGCCTGTTGTCTCTCCAGATGACCGAGAAGCTCCAGGAAGTACTAATCAAAAAGAAAGGATAATACATATTTCCTTTTTTCTTCATACTAATTGAGATACATGTGTTTTCATCAAAGTTAAGCCCATATATACGAGCGTTAAAGTGTCCCCATATTTCAGTATGGTTGACATTCAAAATCCTAATGACAGCATTCCTTAATGAGCCCGATAACAACAAGTGTATGTATAGAACACATTGCTAATACTCTTTCTTGTGTACACAAACAGAAAATAACAAAGGAGAACAGACATAAAGGTGCCGTGAGCATGTATAGTAACAGTAAAGAACAGAGTTTTGGCCGTTTTGTGAGCACATCCAGCCAAGCCACAGGACAAAAACCTGTGTTGGAGAAAGCAAGGCTGCCTGGTGATGGTTTGGGAGGTCTTGGGTAGAAAAACACGCCAGGGGCTTTCCACTCTGACGCATCGTTAGAAGCCCTGACTGTGTCACGCCCTCCACATCTAGAGGGCGCTCCTGCTCGGGCCTGTTCCTAGTTTCTCTGTGCTTTCCTTGTTCTTCAGGTGTGTCTTGTTGTCTGGGACTTTATATTTCTGGGTCTCCCTCTCCTCCTTGCTCGGCATTCGGATCGGTTGTCGAGATACTCGCCTCACCAGGTTGCCCCATGTCTGCTACCTGAGGGCTTGTGTCTCGCTCCGACTCCGCCCGATACCATCAGCCCGGACTGAACCCTCTCGTTTGCTCCGTTCCTGCCTCTACCCACAGGGTCCTCCGTCTCACCAGTCTCTCTCCACTGCTAGCCCCTGGCTACTGTGAAAGACTGCTCTCAAACAGGACCACAAGGACAAATTCCTAGTAGAATATCATAATAAAATATGATCATACATTTACAGCTGGGTTTCAGTTTTGATAGTAGACATTCCTGTAGCTCAATGTGAAACTCTTTATATTTGGATAAAATCTTTATATCGCCTCCGTGATCTTCAGCTTGTCCAGAGCTTCTTGATAGTTTTAGTAAGTTTTTTTTTCAAGCTTTCAGTTAAGAAGACCTATTGCACCGTTTCACTGTCTGTGCTCTTTTCTGGACTTTAATTATGGTGATAATGTTTACCTGCTTTCCTCAGCAGCACAAGACTTCTGGGAGGCCTATAGTCAAAGATGACTTTTAAATTAGACCAAATGTTTATCTGGCACACGATGGATGATTTCTGACAGGTGTGTGTCATATAATTATGGATCCATTTGTTGAAACGTTCGTTGTGAATAATTTACACTTTATGTAACCACAGCAGTGTTACTGTTTCCTATGCACAGATAAAAAGTGATATGTGAAACATTGTTACTTTTTTATAAACATAAATAAATATTTTATACTTGCAACCATTTATGTCCAATTAGAGCCCAATCCATCATTGAGGATCCTCACCATCCCTCAAACTGGCCACAGACTGTTCTCCGCCCTGCACTCTGGCCAGTGGTGCCGCACTGTTAAAGCACAGCCCACTGGACTAAAGAACAGCTTCTATCCTACTGCAGTACTCATCCTCAACAGCTACCTGTGATTCCTCTGTTTCGATGAGGTTTACGAACCCTGTGCAGGTCTCTGATGGAGTCCAAGGTGAACGAGTCCGAGAAGGGCGAGGCAGGAAAGTAGTCGATCGGTACAGGCATAGTGGAGTCCAGAGAGGAGAGCTAGGCTACCAATCTGAGAAGGGCGAGACGGAAAAATGGTCAATAGGTACCAGTTGGACAGGGGTCCAATAGGCGAGCAAGATGTTGAAGGTCATTAGTACTGAGAGCTCAGGAGGCGGAAAGATTCCTCATACCGAGTGTCGGTTTGGAGTGAGTAGAGAGTTCGAATAGTGAAGGACAGGGTGTGGAACGATTGAATAATTAGGGACAATTGTTGCTGTCTGTACTAGTAACAGCCTCAGACTCAATACACATCTGCACCACACATGTTCTACATGGTCTACAATGTGTTTTCTTTCACTACTACATATTGTTCTGGTTGTCTGATTATTACAGTTTGTCACCATGCACTGCCTACACTGTGTAGTGTCGTCTGCTGTACTGTTTACGTCCTGAGAGATCACATGAATACGGGGTCCAATGTTCTTGTCCATATGGCCATAAACTCCTCTACTCCTCAACTCTACTTGATAACCTCAAACATTCCCTCACTCCTTCTGACAGACCTGACCGCCCCGCCCCCTCGGCATCTCCCTGCCAAATGCAGGATGTGGAAACGACGACCACTACAACAGATAGATAAGACTCTATTGATCCCAAAAGGCAGGATGTGAATTATATCTTGGCATTAGGGGGAGCTCACCCCTGGTTGGGGGGGCATCTTACATGAAGGGCCGGTCAACTTACACATACAAAGTGAGCATTGGATTATATAGTGTGGTGCCTCCTGGGGAAAGGTTTATGTAACTGAGACAAAAGTACTCACACCACACTTCTCTTCTTTAATTTCCATGTTGATTTTCTCCATTTCTCCGGTCCGTTTGTCTTCCAAGCCAGTCCGCAATCTGTTCTCTCAATCCTTATTCAGGCTGAGTAATAATAAGCCTTTTGGGCTTCCCCAATTAAATAAGGTGCTACTCTCCCTGCCCATTGCTCTCTTGGCCAAGCATTCCTAGCAGCTGTTCTTTCAAAAGCTGTTAAATACGCTTCCACGTCATCTTTTGAAGCTCAATTTCTTCTTACTGGGATCTCTCCCTGTTATTGAGGACCATCTAATTTCCTCTCCTAATCTTTGGAATTCCTCTCTCACCAAATTCTATTCTTCTGTAATTCATTGATTAGTCTCAGTTTGAATTTTATTAGCCTCCTGCTGTGCCTGTATAGTGTCTTGTCCTTTTAAAGCCTGGAACTGGGTGAGAGTGTCTTGGGATAGTTGTTGTATCAGTTGTTACATTTTTCTTAGAGCTCACACACAAACCAAGAGAGGGAAAAAAAAAGTCAACTTTTTATTCCCACAATTCTCGATCCCAAACAGTGGCTGCCCACATCCTCCACCAAATGTGGCGCCTCCGGGGGAAAAGTTTATGTAACCGAGACAAAAGTACTCACACCACACTTCTCTTCTTTAATTTCTGTGGAGTTTTTTTCCGTTTCTCCAGTTCGTTCGTCTTCCAAGCCAGTCTGCAATCTGTTCTCTCAATCTTTATTCAGTGTGAGTTCTAAAGTCCGTAAAGTACCACAAATCCACGTCGTATCCAAATAACAAAACCGTAAACTGTAATCCTTTATTTCTTCTTTTAATCCGTCATTCTCTAATCCTTACCAACACCAACCTGATTCCACTATCTCCTCCAAAACGCATTCACCTACTGGCTTCCGTGCTGGTTCACTGTTTCCGGGGCATATATATTTTGTTTCCTGATGAGAGACACCTGTGTCTCCTTGTTTTTCAGAATAAGGTCAGCTGTTTTTTCTTGGTGGCCATCTTGCTCAGGTCTAAGTCGAGTAAATTGAGAAGGTTGTTCCTGAAATACCTGTCCTGGATGACCCTTCCCCTGGTCATCTTACAATAGTTAAAAGAAAAAGACTTTTGAATCGGACCCAGATACCTCAAGTAGTATAAAGCGACACCTTTCGTCAAACTTTTGACAGGCACCACGCCCCCTTTTTCAAGCCAATGGGAGTCCCCGGTGGGTGGATGTCTCGCCCCCTTTGCCCGCCAATGGTGTGTTGTTAAGGATCGGAACTCCCGCCTTTCCCCCCCTGCCGGTCGGGCCGGAGCCTCAGGGTCCAAAAACCCCAGCGGCCGCGTCCCTCGCTTTAGGTATGTGAAAGTGTGTATTGGTTTGGAAGGAAACCATGTCTGCAGAGGGGTTGAGTGCGCTCTATTATAAGCCTAGGGAATCGGGTAGTTACGGCGGCGCGGGGAGTCTGGTGCGGGCCGCGAGATCCCGGGGTGTGAGCGGCGCCAGCTGCGGCCGGGTCATAAAAAATAATCAATATAGTAAAAAAAACATTCCAGCTAAAAGAAGATTTCTGTCATACAACCGGTTCTGAAACCTTTATCCCTTTCTTGCTAAAACAAGGAAGGGGCGTCAATAAAAAAATGCTGCTTATACGCTGCACAAGCCGTGTCTCAAAAGCAGCAGGGTTGTAAGCACACACACACACGCACGCACGCACGCACGCACGCACGCACGCACGCACACACGCACACACACACACTGACTGCGTAAAGTCTCACGGAAAGAACTCGCAGGACAAACACCATGTGAAATGTGAACCGCTTTATTTCAACAGTGAGTTTTCAAACACAGAAACATTGCAGTACACACATATTACCGGCTCCTGTTTGCATTCAACAATTAAATGTTGGTGCAGAAAATTAGTTCGGTACACATAACCACTACCCCAACATTGCTGAGAAACTTTGAGGCATCTGAAAAAGCATTCATAATCCCCTTCCGCTCTTCATGTCTAAAACCATGAAAAACACACTGTGCGATCCGATCTAGCAGAGCAAAAAAATTTGCCTGCATAATCAGGATGGTGTTACCACAGGTTCTGTGCAAAACACGCTGTATTTTGGAATACACACTGTAGAACCCCCCAGGCTTCCGTTTCTGATCTGAAAACATCAGATCCGCAATAATTTCACTCATGTTCTTGACATACGCATCTATCTTTGCAATGTATTGCAGAGGGTGGTGAAGTCAGCGCAGCTTATCACCAGCTGTGAGCTACCAAGCATCCAGGAGCTCTACTCAGCTAGATGTCTGAAGAAGGCCAGGTCCATTCTCAAGGACCGCAGTCATCCCAGTCACAAACTGTTTTCCCTCCTACCATCTGGTAAACGGTACCAAAGCATTCGGTCCAAGTCCAACAGACTACGGAACAGCTTCTACCTCCAGGCAATTAGACTGCTAAACAGCCAACCTGTAGCTCCTTAGCAAATCACCTGTAATAGCTACATGGACACACAATTCTCACTATATTCAGCATAACTGCACTACATGTTTATATTGCATACACCATGGACACATAATAAAATATCATAATAAAATCTGATCATACATTTACAGCTGGGTTTCAGTTTTGATAGTAGACATTCCTGTAGCTCAATGTGAAACTCTTTATATTTGGATAAAATCTTTATATCGCCTCCATGATCTTCAGCTTGTCCAGAGCTTCTTGATAGTTTTAGTAAGTTTTTTTTTCAAGCTTTCAGTTAAGAAGACCTATTGCACCGTTTCACTGTCTGTGCTCTTTTCTGGACTTTAATTATGGTGATAATGTTTACCTGCTTTCCTCAGCAGCACAAGACTTCTGGGAGGCCTATAGTCAAAGATGACTTTTAAATTAGACCAAATGTTTATCTGGCACACGATGGATGATTTCTGACAGGTGTGTGTCATATAATTATGGATCCATTTGTTGAAACGTTCGTTGTGAATAATTTACACTTTATGTAACCACAGCAGTGTTACTGTTTCCTATGCACAGATAAAAAGTGATATGTGAAACATTGTTACTTTTTTATAAACATAAATAAATATTTTATACTTGCAACCATTTATGTCCAATTAGAGCCCAATCCATCATTGAGGATCCTCACCATCCCTCAAACTGGCCACAGACTGTTCTCCCCCCTGCGCTCTGGCCAGTGGTGCCGCACTGTTAAAGCACAGCCCACTGGACTAAAGAACAGCTTCTATCCTACTGCAGTACTCATCCTCAACAGCTACCTGTGATTCCTCTGTTTCGATGAGGTTTACGAACCATGTGCAGGTCTCTGATGGAGTCCAAGGTGAACGAGTCCGAGAAGGGCGAGGCAGGAAAGTAGTCGATCGGTACAGGCATAGTGGAGTCCAGAGAGGAGAGCTAGGCTACCAATCTGAGAAGGGCGAGACGGAAAAATGGTCAATAGGTACCAGTTGGACAGGGGTCCAATAGGCGAGCAAGATGTTGAAGGTCATTAGTACTGAGAGCTCAGGAGGCGGAAAGATTCCTCATACCGAGTGTCGGTTTGGAGTGAGCAGAGAGTTCGAATAGTGAAGGACAGGGTGTGGAACGATTGAATAATTAGGGACAATTGTTGCTGTCTGTACTCGTAACAGCCTCAGACTCAATACACATCTGCACCACACACGTTCTACATGGTCTACAATGTGTTTTCTTTCACTACTACATATTGTTCTGGTTGTCTGATTTATTACAGTTTGTCACCATGCACTGCCTACACTGTGTGGTGTCGTCTGCTGTACTGTTTACGTCCTGAGAGATCACATGAATACGGGGTCCAATGTTCTTGTCCATATGGCCATAAACTCCTCTACTCCTCAACTCTACTTGATAACCTCAAACATTCCCTCACTCCTTCTGACAGACCTGACCGCCCCGCCCCCTCGGCATCTCCCTGCCAAATGCAGGATGTGGAAACGGCGACCACTACAACAGATAGATAAGACTCTATTGATCCCAAAGGGTCAGGGTGTGAATTATATCTTGGCATTAGGGGGAGCTCACCCCTGGTTGGGGGGGCATCTTACATGAAGGGCCGGTCAACTAACACATACAAAGTGAGCATTGGATTATATAGTGTGGTGCCTCCTGGGGAAAGGTTTATGTAACTGAGACAAAAGTACTCACACCACACTTCTCTTCTTTAATTTCCATGTTGATTTTCTCCATTTCTCCGGTCCGTTTGTCTTCCAAGCCAGTCCGCAATCTGTTCTCTCAATCCTTATTCAGGCTGAGTAATAATAAGCCTTTTGGGCTTCCCCAATTAAATAAGGTGCTACTCTCCCTGCCCATTGCTCTCTTGGCCATGCATTCCTAGCAGCTGTTCTTTCAAAAGCTGTTAAATATGCTTCCACGTCATCTTTTGAATCTCAATTTCTTCTTACTGGGATCTCTCCCTGTTATTGAGGACCATCTAATTTCCTCTCCTAATCTTTGGAATTCCTCTCTCACCAAATTCTATTCTTCTGTAATTCATTGATTAGTCTCAGTTTGAATTTTATTAGCCTCCTGCTGTGCCTGTATAGTGTCTTGTCCTTTTAAAGCCTGGAACTGGGTGAGGGTGTCTTGGGATAGTTGTTGTATCAGTTGTTACATTTTTCTTAGAGCTCACACACAAACCAAGAGAGGGAAAAAAAAAGTCAACTTTTTATTCCCACAATTCTCGATCCCAAACAGTGGCTGCCCACATCCTCCACCAAATGTGGCGCCTCCGGGGGAAAAGTTTATGTAACCGAGACAAAAGTACTCACACCACACTTCTCTTCTTTAATTTCTGTGAAGTTTTTTTCCGTTTCTCCAGTTCGTTCGTCTTCCAAGCCAGTCTGCAATCTGTTCTCTCAATCTTTATTCAGTGTGAGTTCTAAAGTCCGTAAAGTACCACAAATCCACGTCGTATCCAAATAACAAAACCGTAAACTGTAATCCTTTATTTCTTCTTTTAATCCGTCATTCTCTAATCCTTACCAACACCAACCTGATTCCACTATCTCCTCCAAAACGCATTCACCTACTGGCTTCCGTGCTGGTTCACTGTTTCCGGGGCATATATATTTTGTTTCCTGATGAGAGACACCTGTGTCTCCTTGTTTTTCAGAATAAGGTCAGCTGTTTTTTCTTGGTGGCCATCTTGCTCAGGTCTAAGTCGAGTAAATTGAGAAGGTTGTTCCTGAAATACCTGTCCTGGATGACCCTTCCCCTGGTCATCTTACAATAGTTAAAAGAAAAAGACTTTTGAATCGGACCCAGATACCTCAAGTAGTATAAAGCGACACCTTTCGTCAAACTTTTGACAGGCACCACGCCCCCTTTTTCAAGCCAATGGGAGTCCCCGGTGGGTGGATGTCTCGCCCCCTTTGCCCGCCAATGGTGTGTTGTTAAGGGTCGGAACTCCCGCCTTTCCCCCCCTGCCGGTCGGGCCGGAGCCTCAGGGTCCAAAAACCCCAGCGGCCGCGTCCCTCGCTTTAGGTATGTGAAAGTGTGTATTGGTTTGGAAGGAAACCATGTCTGCAGAGGGGTTGAGTGCGCTCTATTATAAGCCTAGGGAATCGGGTAGTTACGGCGGCGCGGGGAGTCTGGTGCGGGCCGCGAGATCCCGGGGTGTGAGCGGCGCCAGCTGCGGCCGGGTCATAAAAAATAATCAATATAGTAAAAAAAACATTCCAGCTAAAAGAAGATTTCTGTCATACAACCGGTTCTGAAACCTTTATCCCTTTCTTGCTAAAACAAGGAAGGGGCGTCAATAAAAAAATGCTGCTTATACGCTGCACAAGCCGTGTCTCAAAAGCAGCAGGGTTGTAAGCACACACGCACGCACTCACGCACGCACACACACACACTGACTGCGTAAAGTCTCACGGAAAGAACTCGCAGGACAAACACCATGTGAAATGTGAACCGCTTTATTTCAACAGTGAGTTTTCAAACACCGAAACATTGCAGTACACACATATTACCGGCTCCTGTTTGCATTCAACAATTAAATGTTGGTGCAGAAAATTAGTTCGGTACACATAACCACTACCCCAACATTGCTGAGAAACTTTGAGGCATCTGAAAAAGCATTCATAATCCCCTTCCGCTCCTCATGTCTAAAACCATGAAAAACACGCTGTGCGATCCGATCTAGCAGAGCAAAAAAATTTGCCTGCATAATCAGGATGGTGTTACCACAGGTTCTGTGCAAAACACGCTGTATTTTGGAATACACACTGTAGAACCCCCCAGGCTTCCGTTTCTGATCTGAAAACATCAGATCCGCAATAATTTCACTCATGTTCTTGACATACGCATCTATCTTTGCAATGTATTGCAGAGGGTGGTGAAGTCAGCGCAGCTTATCACCAGCTGTGAGCTACCAAGCATCCAGGAGCTCTACTCAGCTAGATGTCTGAAGAAGGCCAGGTCCATTCTCAAGGACCGCAGTCATCCCAGTCACAAACTGTTTTCCCTCCTACCATCTGGTAAACGGTACCAAAGCATTCGGTCCAAGTCCAACAGACTACGGAACAGCTTCTACCTCCAGGCAATTAGACTGCTAAACAGCCAACCTGTAGCTCCTTAGCAAATCACCTGTAATAGCTACATGGACACACAATTCTCACTATATTCAGCATAACTGCACTACATGTTTATATTGCATACACCATGGACACATAATAAAATATCATAATAAAATCTGATCATACATTTACAGCTGGGTTTCAGTTTTGATAGTAGACATTCCTGTAGCTCAATGTGAAACTCTTTATATTTGGATAAAATCTTTATATCGCCTCCATGATCTTCAGCTTGTCCAGAGCTTCTTGATAGTTTTAGTAAGTTTTTTTTTCAAGCTTTCAGTTAAGAAGACCTATTGCACCGTTTCACTGTCTGTGCTCTTTTCTGGACTTTAATTATGGTGATAATGTTTACCTGCTTTCCTCAGCAGCACAAGACTTCTGGGAGGCCTATAGTCAAAGATGACTTTTAAATTAGACCAAATGTTTATCTGGCACACGATGGATGATTTCTGACAGGTGTGTGTCATATAATTATGGATCCATTTGTTGAAACGTTCGTTGTGAATAATTTACACTTTATGTAACCACAGCAGTGTTACTGTTTCCTATGCACAGATAAAAAGTGATATGTGAAACATTGTTACTTTTTTATAAACATAAATAAATATTTTATACTTGCAACCATTTATGTCCAATTAGAGCCCAATCCATCATTGAGGATCCTCACCATCCCTCAAACTGGCCACAGACTGTTCTCCCCCCTGCGCTCTGGCCAGTGGTGCCGCACTGTTAAAGCACAGCCCA
Organism: Lepisosteus oculatus; assembly: GCF_040954835.1. Taxonomy (NCBI): domain Eukaryota; kingdom Metazoa; phylum Chordata; class Actinopteri; order Semionotiformes; family Lepisosteidae; genus Lepisosteus; species Lepisosteus oculatus. The sequence continues at coordinate 19,861,068 of NC_090711.1, read as the reverse complement.
CTGGACTAAAGAACAGCTTCTATCCTACTGCAGTACTCATCCTCAACAGCTACCTGTGATTCCTCTGTTTCGATGAGGTTTACGAACCCTGTGCAGGTCTCTGATGGAGTCCAAGGTGAACGAGTCCGAGAAGGGCGAGGCAGGAAAGTAGTCGATCGGTACAGGCATAGTGGAGTCCAGAGAGGAGAGCTAGGCTACCAATCTGAGAAGGGCGAGACGGAAAAATGGTCAATAGGTACCAGTTGGACAGGGGTCCAATAGGCGAGCAAGATGTTGAAGGTCATTAGTACTGAGAGCTCAGGAGGCGGAAAGATTCCTCATACCGAGTGTCGGTTTGGAGTGAGCAGAGAGTTCGAATAGTGAAGGACAGGGTGTGGAACGATTGAATAATTAGGGACAATTGTTGCTGTCTGTACTCGTAACAGCCTCAGACTCAATACACATCTGCACCACACACGTTCTACATGGTCTACAATGTGTTTTCTTTCACTACTACATATTGTTCTGGTTGTCTGATTTATTACAGTTTGTCACCATGCACTGCCTACACTGTGTGGTGTCGTCTGCTGTACTGTTTACGTCCTGAGAGATCACATGAATACGGGGTCCAATGTTCTTGTCCATATGGCCATAAACTCCTCTACTCCTCAACTCTACTTGATAACCTCAAACATTCCCTCACTCCTTCTGACAGACCTGACCGCCCCGCCCCCTCGGCATCTCCCTGCCAAATGCAGGATGTGGAAACGGCGACCACTACAACAGATAGATAAGACTCTATTGATCCCAAAGGGCAGGGTGTGAATTATATCTTGGCATTAGGGGGAGCTCACCCCTGGTTGGGGGGGCATCTTACATGAAGGGCCGGTCAACTAACACATACAAAGTGAGCATTGGATTATATAGTGTGGTGCCTCCTGGGGAAAGGTTTATGTAACTGAGACAAAAGTACTCACACCACACTTCTCTTCTTTAATTTCCATGTTGATTTTCTCCATTTCTCCGGTCCGTTTGTCTTCCAAGCCAGTCCGCAATCTGTTCTCTCAATCCTTATTCAGGCTGAGTAATAATAAGCCTTTTGGGCTTCCCCAATTAAATAAGGTGCTACTCTCCCTGCCCATTGCTCTCTTGGCCATGCATTCCTAGCAGCTGTTCTTTCAAAAGCTGTTAAATATGCTTCCACGTCATCTTTTGAATCTCAATTTCTTCTTACTGGGATCTCTCCCTGTTATTGAGGACCATCTAATTTCCTCTCCTAATCTTTGGAATTCCTCTCTCACCAAATTCTATTCTTCTGTAATTCATTGATTAGTCTCAGTTTGAATTTTATTAGCCTCCTGCTGTGCCTGTATAGTGTCTTGTCCTTTTAAAGCCTGGAACTGGGTGAGGGTGTCTTGGGATAGTTGTTGTATCAGTTGTTACATTTTTCTTAGAGCTCACACACAAACCAAGAGAGGGAAAAAAAAAGTCAACTTTTTATTCCCACAATTCTCGATCCCAAACAGTGGCTGCCCACATCCTCCACCAAATGTGGCGCCTCCGGGGGAAAAGTTTATGTAACCGAGACAAAAGTACTCACACCACACTTCTCTTCTTTAATTTCTGTGAAGTTTTTTTTCCGTTTCTCCAGTTCGTTCGTCTTCCAAGCCAGTCTGCAATCTGTTCTCTCAATCTTTATTCAGTGTGAGTTCTAAAGTCCGTAAAGTACCACAAATCCACGTCGTATCCAAATAACAAAACCGTAAACTGTAATCCTTTATTTCTTCTTTTAATCCGTCATTCTCTAATCCTTACCAACACCAACCTGATTCCACTATCTCCTCCAAAACGCATTCACCTACTGGCTTCCGTGCTGGTTCACTGTTTCCGGGGCATATATATTTTGTTTCCTGATGAGAGACACCTGTGTCTCCTTGTTTTTCAGAATAAGGTCAGCTGTTTTTTCTTGGTGGCCATCTTGCTCAGGTCTAAGTCGAGTAAATTGAGAAGGTTGTTCCTGAAATACCTGTCCTGGATGACCCTTCCCCTGGTCATCTTACAATAGTTAAAAGAAAAAGACTTTTGAATCGGACCCAGATACCTCAAGTAGTATAAAGCGACACCTTTCGTCAAACTTTTGACAGGCACCACGCCCCCTTTTTCAAGCCAATGGGAGTCCCCGGTGGGTGGATGTCTCGCCCCCTTTGCCCGCCAATGGTGTGTTGTTAAGGGTCGGAACTCCCGCCTTTCCCCCCCTGCCGGTCGGGCCGGAGCCTCAGGGTCCAAAAACCCCAGCGGCCGCGTCCCTCGCTTTAGGTATGTGAAAGTGTGTATTGGTTTGGAAGGAAACCATGTCTGCAGAGGGGTTGAGTGCGCTCTATTATAAGCCTAGGGAATCGGGTAGTTACGGCGGCGCGGGGAGTCTGGTGCGGGCCGCGAGATCCCGGGGTGTGAGCGGCGCCAGCTGCGGCCGGGTCATAAAAAATAATCAATATAGTAAAAAAAACATTCCAGCTAAAAGAAGATTTCTGTCATACAACCGGTTCTGAAACCTTTATCCCTTTCTTGCTAAAACAAGGAAGGGGCGTCAATAAAAAAATGCTGCTTATACGCTGCACAAGCCGTGTCTCAAAAGCAGCAGGGTTGTAAGCACACACGCACGCACTCACGCACGCACGCACGCACACACACACACTGACTGCGTAAAGTCTCACGGAAAGAACTCGCAGGACAAACACCATGTGAAATGTGAACCGCTTTATTTCAACAGTGAGTTTTCAAACACCGAAACATTGCAGTACACACATATTACCGGCTCCTGTTTGCATTCAACAATTAAATGTTGGTGCAGAAAATTAGTTCGGTACACATAACCACTACCCCAACATTGCTGAGAAACTTTGAGGCATCTGAAAAAGCATTCATAATCCCCTTCCGCTCCTCATGTCTAAAACCATGAAAAACACGCTGTGCGATCCGATCTAGCAGAGCAAAAAAATTTGCCTGCATAATCAGGATGGTGTTACCACAGGTTCTGTGCAAAACACGCTGTATTTTGGAATACACACTGTAGAAGCCCCCAGGCTTCCGTTTCTGATCTGAAAACATCAGATCCGCAATAATTTCACTCATGTTCTTGACATACGCATCTATCTTTGCAATGTATTGCAGAGGGTGGTGAAGTCAGCGCAGCTTATCACCAGCTGTGAGCTACCAAGCATCCAGGAGCTCTACTCAGCTAGATGTCTGAAGAAGGCCAGGTCCATTCTCAAGGACCGCAGTCATCCCAGTCACAAACTGTTTTCCCTCCTACCATCTGGTAAACGGTACCAAAGCATTCGGTCCAAGTCCAACAGACTACGGAACAGCTTCTACCTCCAGGCAATTAGACTGCTAAACAGCCAACCTGTAGCTCCTTAGCAAATCACCTGTAATAGCTACATGGACACACAATTCTCACTATATTCAGCATAACTGCACTACATGTTTATATTGCATACACCATGGACACATAATAAAATATCATAATAAAATCTGATCATACATTTACAGCTGGGTTTCAGTTTTGATAGTAGACATTCCTGTAGCTCAATGTGAAACTCTTTATATTTGGATAAAATCTTTATATCGCCTCCATGATCTTCAGCTTGTCCAGAGCTTCTTGATAGTTTTAGTAAGTTTTTTTTTCAAGCTTTCAGTTAAGAAGACCTATTGCACCGTTTCACTGTCTGTGCTCTTTTCTGGACTTTAATTATGGTGATAATGTTTACCTGCTTTCCTCAGCAGCACAAGACTTCTGGGAGGCCTATAGTCAAAGATGACTTTTAAATTAGACCAAATGTTTATCTGGCACACGATGGATGATTTCTGACAGGTGTGTGTCATATAATTATGGATCCATTTGTTGAAACGTTCGTTGTGAATAATTTACACTTTATGTAACCACAGCAGTGTTACTGTTTCCTATGCACAGATAAAAAGTGATATGTGAAACATTGTTACTTTTTTATAAACATAAATAAATATTTTATACTTGCAACCATTTATGTCCAATTAGAGCCCAATCCATCATTGAGGATCCTCACCATCCCTCAAACTGGCCACAGACTGTTCTCCCCCCTGCGCTCTGGCCAGTGGTGCCGCACTGTTAAAGCACAGCCCACTGGACTAAAGAACAGCTTCTATCCTACTGCAGTACTCATCCTCAACAGCTACCTGTGATTCCTCTGTTTCGATGAGGTTTACGAACCCTGTGCAGGTCTCTGATGGAGTCCAAGGTGAACGAGTCCGAGAAGGGCGAGGCAGGAAAGTAGTCGATCGGTACAGGCATAGTGGAGTCCAGAGAGGAGAGCTAGGCTACCAATCTGAGAAGGGCGAGACGGAAAAATGGTCAATAGGTACCAGTTGGACAGGGGTCCAATAGGCGAGCAAGATGTTGAAGGTCATTAGTACTGAGAGCTCAGGAGGCGGAAAGATTCCTCATACCGAGTGTCGGTTTGGAGTGAGCAGAGAGTTCGAATAGTGAAGGACAGGGTGTGGAACGATTGAATAATTAGGGACAATTGTTGCTGTCTGTACTCGTAACAGCCTCAGACTCAATACACATCTGCACCACACACGTTCTACATGGTCTACAATGTGTTTTCTTTCACTACTACATATTGTTCTGGTTGTCTGATTTATTACAGTTTGTCACCATGCACTGCCTACACTGTGTGGTGTCGTCTGCTGTACTGTTTACGTCCTGAGAGATCACATGAATACGGGGTCCAATGTTCTTGTCCATATGGCCATAAACTCCTCTACTCCTCAACTCTACTTGATAACCTCAAACATTCCCTCACTCCTTCTGACAGACCTGACCGCCCCGCCCCCTCGGCATCTCCCTGCCAAATGCAGGATGTGGAAACGGCGACCACTACAACAGATAGATAAGACTCTATTGATCCCAAAGGGTCAGGGTGTGAATTATATCTTGGCATTAGGGGGAGCTCACCCCTGGTTGGGGGGGCATCTTACATGAAGGGCCGGTCAACTAACACATACAAAGTGAGCATTGGATTATATAGTGTGGTGCCTCCTGGGGAAAGGTTTATGTAACTGAGACAAAAGTACTCACACCACACTTCTCTTCTTTAATTTCCATGTTGATTTTCTCCATTTCTCCGGTCCGTTTGTCTTCCAAGCCAGTCCGCAATCTGTTCTCTCAATCCTTATTCAGGCTGAGTAATAATAAGCCTTTTGGGCTTCCCCAATTAAATAAGGTGCTACTCTCCCTGCCCATTGCTCTCTTGGCCATGCATTCCTAGCAGCTGTTCTTTCAAAAGCTGTTAAATATGCTTCCACGTCATCTTTTGAAGCTCAATTTCTTCTTACTGGGATCTCTCCCTGTTATTGAGGACCATCTAATTTCCTCTCCTAATCTTTGGAATTCCTCTCTCACCAAATTCTATTCTTCTGTAATTCATTGATTAGTCTCAGTTTGAATTTTATTAGCCTCCTGCTGTGCCTGTATAGTGTCTTGTCCTTTTAAAGCCTGGAACTGGGTGAGGGTGTCTTGGGATAGTTGTTGTATCAGTTGTTACATTTTTCTTAGAGCTCACACACAAACCAAGAGAGGGAAAAAAAAAGTCAACTTTTTATTCCCACAATTCTCGATCCCAAACAGTGGCTGCCCACATCCTCCACCAAATGTGGCGCCTCCGGGGGAAAAGTTTATGTAACCGAGACAAAAGTACTCACACCACACTTCTCTTCTTTAATTTCTGTGAAGTTTTTTTTCCGTTTCTCCAGTTCGTTCGTCTTCCAAGCCAGTCTGCAATCTGTTCTCTCAATCTTTATTCAGTGTGAGTTCTAAAGTCCGTAAAGTACCACAAATCCACGTCGTATCCAAATAACAAAACCGTAAACTGTAATCCTTTATTTCTTCTTTTAATCCGTCATTCTCTAATCCTTACCAACACCAACCTGATTCCACTATCTCCTCCAAAACGCATTCACCTACTGGCTTCCGTGCTGGTTCACTGTTTCCGGGGCATATATATTTTGTTTCCTGATGAGAGACACCTGTGTCTCCTTGTTTTTCAGAATAAGGTCAGCTGTTTTTTCTTGGTGGCCATCTTGCTCAGGTCTAAGTCGAGTAAATTGAGAAGGTTGTTCCTGAAATACCTGTCCTGGATGACCCTTCCCCTGGTCATCTTACAATAGTTAAAAGAAAAAGACTTTTGAATCGGACCCAGATACCTCAAGTAGTATAAAGCGACACCTTTCGTCAAACTTTTGACAGGCACCACGCCCCCTTTTTCAAGCCAATGGGAGTCCCCGGTGGGTGGATGTCTCGCCCCCTTTGCCCGCCAATGGTGTGTTGTTAAGGGTCGGAACTCCCGCCTTTCCCCCCCTGCCGGTCGGGCCGGAGCCTCAGGGTCCAAAAACCCCAGCGGCCGCGTCCCTCGCTTTAGGTATGTGAAAGTGTGTATTGGTTTGGAAGGAAACCATGTCTGCAGAGGGGTTGAGTGCGCTCTATTATAAGCCTAGGGAATCGGGTAGTTACGGCGGCGCGGGGAGTCTGGTGCGGGCCGCGAGATCCCGGGGTGTGAGCGGCGCCAGCTGCGGCCGGGTCATAAAAAATAATCAATATAGTAAAAAAAACATTCCAGCTAAAAGAAGATTTCTGTCATACAACCGGTTCTGAAACCTTTATCCCTTTCTTGCTAAAACAAGGAAGGGGCGTCAATAAAAAAATGCTGCTTATACGCTGCACAAGCCGTGTCTCAAAAGCAGCAGGGTTGTAAGCACACACGCACGCACTCACGCACGCACACACACACACTGACTGCGTAAAGTCTCACGGAAAGAACTCGCAGGACAAACACCATGTGAAATGTGAACCGCTTTATTTCAACAGTGAGTTTTCAAACACCGAAACATTGCAGTACACACATATTACCGGCTCCTGTTTGCATTCAACAATTAAATGTTGGTGCAGAAAATTAGTTCGGTACACATAACCACTACCCCAACATTGCTGAGAAACTTTGAGGCATCTGAAAAAGCATTCATAATCCCCTTCCGCTCCTCATGTCTAAAACCATGAAAAACACGCTGTGCGATCCGATCTAGCAGAGCAAAAAAATTTGCCTGCATAATCAGGATGGTGTTACCACAGGTTCTGTGCAAAACACGCTGTATTTTGGAATACACACTGTAGAACCCCCCAGGCTTCCGTTTCTGATCTGAAAACATCAGATCCGCAATAATTTCACTCATGTTCTTGACATACGCATCTATCTTTGCAATGTATTGCAGAGGGTGGTGAAGTCAGCGCAGCTTATCACCAGCTGTGAGCTACCAAGCATCCAGGAGCTCTACTCAGCTAGATGTCTGAAGAAGGCCAGGTCCATTCTCAAGGACCGCAGTCATCCCAGTCACAAACTGTTTTCCCTCCTACCATCTGGTAAACGGTACCAAAGCATTCGGTCCAAGTCCAACAGACTACGGAACAGCTTCTACCTCCAGGCAATTAGACTGCTAAACAGCCAACCTGTAGCTCCTTAGCAAATCACCTGTAATAGCTACATGGACACACAATTCTCACTATATTCAGCATAACTGCACTACATGTTTATATTGCATACACCATGGACACATAATAAAATATCATAATAAAATCTGATCATACATTTACAGCTGGGTTTCAGTTTTGATAGTAGACATTCCTGTAGCTCAATGTGAAACTCTTTATATTTGGATAAAATCTTTATATCGCCTCCATGATCTTCAGCTTGTCCAGAGCTTCTTGATAGTTTTAGTAAGTTTTTTTTTCAAGCTTTCAGTTAAGAAGACCTATTGCACCGTTTCACTGTCTGTGCTCTTTTCTGGACTTTAATTATGGTGATAATGTTTACCTGCTTTCCTCAGCAGCACAAGACTTCTGGGAGGCCTATAGTCAAAGATGACTTTTAAATTAGACCAAATGTTTATCTGGCACACGATGGATGATTTCTGACAGGTGTGTGTCATATAATTATGGATCCATTTGTTGAAACGTTCGTTGTGAATAATTTACACTTTATGTAACCACAGCAGTGTTACTGTTTCCTATGCACAGATAAAAAGTGATATGTGAAACATTGTTACTTTTTTATAAACATAAATAAATATTTTATACTTGCAACCATTTATGTCCAATTAGAGCCCAATCCATCATTGAGGATCCTCACCATCCCTCAAACTGGCCACAGACTGTTCTCCCCCCTGCGCTCTGGCCAGTGGTGCCGCACTGTTAAAGCACAGCCCACTGGACTAAAGAACAGCTTCTATCCTACTGCAGTACTCATCCTCAACAGCTACCTGTGATTCCTCTGTTTCGATGAGGTTTACGAACCCTGTGCAGGTCTCTGATGGAGTCCAAGGTGAACGAGTCCGAGAAGGGCGAGGCAGGAAAGTAGTCGATCGGTACAGGCATAGTGGAGTCCAGAGAGGAGAGCTAGGCTACCAATCTGAGAAGGGCGAGACGGAAAAATGGTCAATAGGTACCAGTTGGACAGGGGTCCAATAGGCGAGCAAGATGTTGAAGGTCATTAGTACTGAGAGCTCAGGAGGCGGAAAGATTCCTCATACCGAGTGTCGGTTTGGAGTGAGCAGAGAGTTCGAATAGTGAAGGACAGGGTGTGGAACGATTGAATAATTAGGGACAATTGTTGCTGTCTGTACTCGTAACAGCCTCAGACTCAATACACATCTGCACCACACACGTTCTACATGGTCTACAATGTGTTTTCTTTCACTACTACATATTGTTCTGGTTGTCTGATTTATTACAGTTTGTCACCATGCACTGCCTACACTGTGTGGTGTCGTCTGCTGTACTGTTTACGTCCTGAGAGATCACATGAATACGGGGTCCAATGTTCTTGTCCATATGGCCATAAACTCCTCTACTCCTCAACTCTACTTGATAACCTCAAACATTCCCTCACTCCTTCTGACAGACCTGACCGCCCCGCCCCCTCGGCATCTCCCTGCCAAATGCAGGATGTGGAAACGGCGACCACTACAACAGATAGATAAGACTCTATTGATCCCAAAGGGCAGGGTGTGAATTATATCTTGGCATTAGGGGGAGCTCACCCCTGGTTGGGGGGGCATCTTACATGAAGGGCCGGTCAACTAACACATACAAAGTGAGCATTGGATTATATAGTGTGGTGCCTCCTGGGGAAAGGTTTATGTAACTGAGACAAAAGTACTCACACCACACTTCTCTTCTTTAATTTCCATGTTGATTTTCTCCATTTCTCCGGTCCGTTTGTCTTCCAAGCCAGTCCGCAATCTGTTCTCTCAATCCTTATTCAGGCTGAGTAATAATAAGCCTTTTGGGCTTCCCCAATTAAATAAGGTGCTACTCTCCCTGCCCATTGCTCTCTTGGCCATGCATTCCTAGCAGCTGTTCTTTCAAAAGCTGTTAAATATGCTTCCACGTCATCTTTTGAATCTCAATTTCTTCTTACTGGGATCTCTCCCTGTTATTGAGGACCATCTAATTTCCTCTCCTAATCTTTGGAATTCCTCTCTCACCAAATTCTATTCTTCTGTAATTCATTGATTAGTCTCAGTTTGAATTTTATTAGCCTCCTGCTGTGCCTGTATAGTGTCTTGTCCTTTTAAAGCCTGGAACTGGGTGAGGGTGTCTTGGGATAGTTGTTGTATCAGTTGTTACATTTTTCTTAGAGCTCACACACAAACCAAGAGAGGGAAAAAAAAAGTCAACTTTTTATTCCCACAATTCTCGATCCCAAACAGTGGCTGCCCACATCCTCCACCAAATGTGGCGCCTCCGGGGGAAAAGTTTATGTAACCGAGACAAAAGTACTCACACCACACTTCTCTTCTTTAATTTCTGTGAAGTTTTTTTTCCGTTTCTCCAGTTCGTTCGTCTTCCAAGCCAGTCTGCAATCTGTTCTCTCAATCTTTATTCAGTGTGAGTTCTAAAGTCCGTAAAGTACCACAAATCCACGTCGTATCCAAATAACAAAACCGTAAACTGTAATCCTTTATTTCTTCTTTTAATCCGTCATTCTCTAATCCTTACCAACACCAACCTGATTCCACTATCTCCTCCAAAACGCATTCACCTACTGGCTTCCGTGCTGGTTCACTGTTTCCGGGGCATATATATTTTGTTTCCTGATGAGAGACACCTGTGTCTCCTTGTTTTTCAGAATAAGGTCAGCTGTTTTTTCTTGGTGGCCATCTTGCTCAGGTCTAAGTCGAGTAAATTGAGAAGGTTGTTCCTGAAATACCTGTCCTGGATGACCCTTCCCCTGGTCATCTTACAATAGTTAAAAGAAAAAGACTTTTGAATCGGACCCAGATACCTCAAGTAGTATAAAGCGACACCTTTCGTCAAACTTTTGACAGGCACCACGCCCCCTTTTTCAAGCCAATGGGAGTCCCCGGTGGGTGGATGTCTCGCCCCCTTTGCCCGCCAATGGTGTGTTGTTAAGGGTCGGAACTCCCGCCTTTCCCCCCCTGCCGGTCGGGCCGGAGCCTCAGGGTCCAAAAACCCCAGCGGCCGCGTCCCTCGCTTTAGGTATGTGAAAGTGTGTATTGGTTTGGAAGGAAACCATGTCTGCAGAGGGGTTGAGTGCGCTCTATTATAAGCCTAGGGAATCGGGTAGTTACGGCGGCGCGGGGAGTCTGGTGCGGGCCGCGAGATCCCGGGGTGTGAGCGGCGCCAGCTGCGGCCGGGTCATAAAAAATAATCAATATAGTAAAAAAAACATTCCAGCTAAAAGAAGATTTCTGTCATACAACCGGTTCTGAAACCTTTATCCCTTTCTTGCTAAAACAAGGAAGGGGCGTCAATAAAAAAATGCTGCTTATACGCTGCACAAGCCGTGTCTCAAAAGCAGCAGGGTTGTAAGCACACACGCACGCACTCACGCACGCACGCACGCACACACACACACTGACTGCGTAAAGTCTCACGGAAAGAACTCGCAGGACAAACACCATGTGAAATGTGAACCGCTTTATTTCAACAGTGAGTTTTCAAACACCGAAACATTGCAGTACACACATATTACCGGCTCCTGTTTGCATTCAACAATTAAATGTTGGTGCAGAAAATTAGTTCGGTACACATAACCACTACCCCAACATTGCTGAGAAACTTTGAGGCATCTGAAAAAGCATTCATAATCCCCTTCCGCTCCTCATGTCTAAAACCATGAAAAACACGCTGTGCGATCCGATCTAGCAGAGCAAAAAAATTTGCCTGCATAATCAGGATGGTGTTACCACAGGTTCTGTGCAAAACACGCTGTATTTTGGAATACACACTGTAGAAGCCCCCAGGCTTCCGTTTCTGATCTGAAAACATCAGATCCGCAATAATTTCACTCATGTTCTTGACATACGCATCTATCTTTGCAATGTATTGCAGAGGGTGGTGAAGTCAGCGCAGCTTATCACCAGCTGTGAGCTACCAAGCATCCAGGAGCTCTACTCAGCTAGATGTCTGAAGAAGGCCAGGTCCATTCTCAAGGACCGCAGTCATCCCAGTCACAAACTGTTTTCCCTCCTACCATCTGGTAAACGGTACCAAAGCATTCGGTCCAAGTCCAACAGACTACGGAACAGCTTCTACCTCCAGGCAATTAGACTGCTAAACAGCCAACCTGTAGCTCCTTAGCAAATCACCTGTAATAGCTACATGGACACACAATTCTCACTATATTCAGCATAACTGCACTACATGTTTATATTGCATACACCATGGACACATAATAAAATATCATAATAAAATCTGATCATACATTTACAGCTGGGTTTCAGTTTTGATAGTAGACATTCCTGTAGCTCAATGTGAAACTCTTTATATTTGGATAAAATCTTTATATCGCCTCCATGATCTTCAGCTTGTCCAGAGCTTCTTGATAGTTTTAGTAAGTTTTTTTTTCAAGCTTTCAGTTAAGAAGACCTATTGCACCGTTTCACTGTCTGTGCTCTTTTCTGGACTTTAATTATGGTGATAATGTTTACCTGCTTTCCTCAGCAGCACAAGACTTCTGGGAGGCCTATAGTCAAAGATGACTTTTAAATTAGACCAAATGTTTATCTGGCACACGATGGATGATTTCTGACAGGTGTGTGTCATATAATTATGGATCCATTTGTTGAAACGTTCGTTGTGAATAATTTACACTTTATGTAACCACAGCAGTGTTACTGTTTCCTATGCACAGATAAAAAGTGATATGTGAAACATTGTTACTTTTTTATAAACATAAATAAATATTTTATACTTGCAACCATTTATGTCCAATTAGAGCCCAATCCATCATTGAGGATCCTCACCATCCCTCAAACTGGCCACAGACTGTTCTCCCCCCTGCGCTCTGGCCAGTGGTGCCGCACTGTTAAAGCACAGCCCACTGGACTAAAGAACAGCTTCTATCCTACTGCAGTACTCATCCTCAACAGCTACCTGTGATTCCTCTGTTTCGATGAGGTTTACGAACCATGTGCAGGTCTCTGATGGAGTCCAAGGTGAACGAGTCCGAGAAGGGCGAAGCAGGAAAGTAGTCGATCGGTACAGGCATAGTGGAGTCCAGAGAGGAGAGCTAGGCTACCAATCTGAGAAGGGCGAGACGGAAAAATGGTCAATAGGTACCAGTTGGACAGGGGTCCAATAGGCGAGCAAGATGTTGAAGGTCATTAGTACTGAGAGCTCAGGAGGCGGAAAGATTCCTCATACCGAGTGTCGGTTTGGAGTGAGCAGAGAGTTCGAATAGTGAAGGACAGGGTGTGGAACGATTGAATAATTAGGGACAATTGTTGCTGTCTGTACTCGTAACAGCCTCAGACTCAATACACATCTGCACCACACACGTTCTACATGGTCTACAATGTGTTTTCTTTCACTACTACATATTGTTCTGGTTGTCTGATTTATTACAGTTTGTCACCATGCACTGCCTACACTGTGTGGTGTCGTCTGCTGTACTGTTTACGTCCTGAGAGATCACATGAATACGGGGTCCAATGTTCTTGTCCATATGGCCATAAACTCCTCTACTCCTCAACTCTACTTGATAACCTCAAACATTCCCTCACTCCTTCTGACAGACCTGACCGCCCCGCCCCCTCGGCATCTCCCTGCCAAATGCAGGATGTGGAAACGGCGACCACTACAACAGATAGATAAGACTCTATTGATCCCAAAGGGTCAGGGTGTGAATTATATCTTGGCATTAGGGGGAGCTCACCCCTGGTTGGGGGGGCATCTTACATGAAGGGCCGGTCAACTAACACATACAAAGTGAGCATTGGATTATATAGTGTGGTGCCTCCTGGGGAAAGGTTTATGTAACTGAGACAAAAGTACTCACACCACACTTCTCTTCTTTAATTTCCATGTTGATTTTCTCCATTTCTCCGGTCCGTTTGTCTTCCAAGCCAGTCCGCAATCTGTTCTCTCAATCCTTATTCAGGCTGAGTAATAATAAGCCTTTTGGGCTTCCCCAATTAAATAAGGTGCTACTCTCCCTGCCCATTGCTCTCTTGGCCATGCATTCCTAGCAGCTGTTCTTTCAAAAGCTGTTAAATATGCTTCCACGTCATCTTTTGAAGCTCAATTTCTTCTTACTGGGATCTCTCCCTGTTATTGAGGACCATCTAATTTCCTCTCCTAATCTTTGGAATTCCTCTCTCACCAAATTCTATTCTTCTGTAATTCATTGATTAGTCTCAGTTTGAATTTTATTAGCCTCCTGCTGTGCCTGTATAGTGTCTTGTCCTTTTAAAGCCTGGAACTGGGTGAGGGTGTCTTGGGATAGTTGTTGTATCAGTTGTTACATTTTTCTTAGAGCTCACACACAAACCAAGAGAGGGAAAAAAAAAGTCAACTTTTTATTCCCACAATTCTCGATCCCAAACAGTGGCTGCCCACATCCTCCACCAAATGTGGCGCCTCCGGGGGAAAAGTTTATGTAACCGAGACAAAAGTACTCACACCACACTTCTCTTCTTTAATTTCTGTGAAGTTTTTTTTCCGTTTCTCCAGTTCGTTCGTCTTCCAAGCCAGTCTGCAATCTGTTCTCTCAATCTTTATTCAGTGTGAGTTCTAAAGTCCGTAAAGTACCACAAATCCACGTCGTATCCAAATAACAAAACCGTAAACTGTAATCCTTTATTTCTTCTTTTAATCCGTCATTCTCTAATCCTTACCAACACCAACCTGATTCCACTATCTCCTCCAAAACGCATTCACCTACTGGCTTCCGTGCTGGTTCACTGTTTCCGGGGCATATATATTTTGTTTCCTGATGAGAGACACCTGTGTCTCCTTGTTTTTCAGAATAAGGTCAGCTGTTTTTTCTTGGTGGCCATCTTGCTCAGGTCTAAGTCGAGTAAATTGAGAAGGTTGTTCCTGAAATACCTGTCCTGGATGACCCTTCCCCTGGTCATCTTACAATAGTTAAAAGAAAAAGACTTTTGAATCGGACCCAGATACCTCAAGTAGTATAAAGCGACACCTTTCGTCAAACTTTTGACAGGCACCACGCCCCCTTTTTCAAGCCAATGGGAGTCCCCGGTGGGTGGATGTCTCGCCCCCTTTGCCCGCCAATGGTGTGTTGTTAAGGGTCGGAACTCCCGCCTTTCCCCCCCTGCCGGTCGGGCCGGAGCCTCAGGGTCCAAAAACCCCAGCGGCCGCGTCCCTCGCTTTAGGTATGTGAAAGTGTGTATTGGTTTGGAAGGAAACCATGTCTGCAGAGGGGTTGAGTGCGCTCTATTATAAGCCTAGGGAATCGGGTAGTTACGGCGGCGCGGGGAGTCTGGTGCGGGCCGCGAGATCCCGGGGTGTGAGCGGCGCCAGCTGCGGCCGGGTCATAAAAAATAATCAATATAGTAAAAAAAACATTCCAGCTAAAAGAAGATTTCTGTCATACAACCGGTTCTGAAACCTTTATCCCTTTCTTGCTAAAACAAGGAAGGGGCGTCAATAAAAAAATGCTGCTTATACGCTGCACAAGCCGTGTCTCAAAAGCAGCAGGGTTGTAAGCACACACGCACGCACTCACGCACGCACGCACGCACACACACACACTGACTGCGTAAAGTCTCACGGAAAGAACTCGCAGGACAAACACCATGTGAAATGTGAACCGCTTTATTTCAACAGTGAGTTTTCAAACACCGAAACATTGCAGTACACACATATTACCGGCTCCTGTTTGCATTCAACAATTAAATGTTGGTGCAGAAAATTAGTTCGGTACACATAACCACTACCCCAACATTGCTGAGAAACTTTGAGGCATCTGAAAAAGCATTCATAATCCCCTTCCGCTCCTCATGTCTAAAACCATGAAAAACACGCTGTGCGATCCGATCTAGCAGAGCAAAAAAATTTGCCTGCATAATCAGGATGGTGTTACCACAGGTTCTGTGCAAAACACGCTGTATTTTGGAATACACACTGTAGAACCCCCCAGGCTTCCGTTTCTGATCTGAAAACATCAGATCCGCAATAATTTCACTCATGTTCTTGACATACGCATCTATCTTTGCAATGTATTGCAGAGGGTGGTGAAGTCAGCGCAGCTTATCACCAGCTGTGAGCTACCAAGCATCCAGGAGCTCTACTCAGCTAGATGTCTGAAGAAGGCCAGGTCCATTCTCAAGGACCGCAGTCATCCCAGTCACAAACTGTTTTCCCTCCTACCATCTGGTAAACGGTACCAAAGCATTCGGTCCAAGTCCAACAGACTACGGAACAGCTTCTACCTCCAGGCAATTAGACTGCTAAACAGCCAACCTGTAGCTCCTTAGCAAATCACCTGTAATAGCTACATGGACACACAATTCTCACTATATTCAGCATAACTGCACTACATGTTTATATTGCATACACCATGGACACATAATAAAATATCATAATAAAATCTGATCATACATTTACAGCTGGGTTTCAGTTTTGATAGTAGACATTCCTGTAGCTCAATGTGAAACTCTTTATATTTGGATAAAATCTTTATATCGCCTCCATGATCTTCAGCTTGTCCAGAGCTTCTTGATAGTTTTAGTAAGTTTTTTTTTCAAGCTTTCAGTTAAGAAGACCTATTGCACCGTTTCACTGTCTGTGCTCTTTTCTGGACTTTAATTATGGTGATAATGTTTACCTGCTTTCCTCAGCAGCACAAGACTTCTGGGAGGCCTATAGTCAAAGATGACTTTTAAATTAGACCAAATGTTTATCTGGCACACGATGGATGATTTCTGACAGGTGTGTGTCATATAATTATGGATCCATTTGTTGAAACGTTCGTTGTGAATAATTTACACTTTATGTAACCACAGCAGTGTTACTGTTTCCTATGCACAGATAAAAAGTGATATGTGAAACATTGTTACTTTTTTATAAACATAAATAAATATTTTATACTTGCAACCATTTATGTCCAATTAGAGCCCAATCCATCATTGAGGATCCTCACCATCCCTCAAACTGGCCACAGACTGTTCTCCCCCCTGCGCTCTGGCCAGTGGTGCCGCACTGTTAAAGCACAGCCCACTGGACTAAAGAACAGCTTCTATCCTACTGCAGTACTCATCCTCAACAGCTACCTGTGATTCCTCTGTTTCGATGAGGTTTACGAACCCTGTGCAGGTCTCTGATGGAGTCCAAGGTGAACGAGTCCGAGAAGGGCGAGGCAGGAAAGTAGTCGATCGGTACAGGCATAGTGGAGTCCAGAGAGGAGAGCTAGGCTACCAATCTGAGAAGGGCGAGACGGAAAAATGGTCAATAGGTACCAGTTGGACAGGGGTCCAATAGGCGAGCAAGATGTTGAAGGTCATTAGTACTGAGAGCTCAGGAGGCGGAAAGATTCCTCATACCGAGTGTCGGTTTGGAGTGAGCAGAGAGTTCGAATAGTGAAGGACAGGGTGTGGAACGATTGAATAATTAGGGACAATTGTTGCTGTCTGTACTCGTAACAGCCTCAGACTCAATACACATCTGCACCACACACGTTCTACATGGTCTACAATGTGTTTTCTTTCACTACTACATATTGTTCTGGTTGTCTGATTTATTACAGTTTGTCACCATGCACTGCCTACACTGTGTGGTGTCGTCTGCTGTACTGTTTACGTCCTGAGAGATCACATGAATACGGGGTCCAATGTTCTTGTCCATATGGCCATAAACTCCTCTACTCCTCAACTCTACTTGATAACCTCAAACATTCCCTCACTCCTTCTGACAGACCTGACCGCCCCGCCCCCTCGGCATCTCCCTGCCAAATGCAGGATGTGGAAACGGCGACCACTACAACAGATAGATAAGACTCTATTGATCCCAAAGGGTCAGGGTGTGAATTATATCTTGGCATTAGGGGGAGCTCACCCCTGGTTGGGGGGGCATCTTACATGAAGGGCCGGTCAACTAACACATACAAAGTGAGCATTGGATTATATAGTGTGGTGCCTCCTGGGGAAAGGTTTATGTAACTGAGACAAAAGTACTCACACCACACTTCTCTTCTTTAATTTCCATGTTGATTTTCTCCATTTCTCCGGTCCGTTTGTCTTCCAAGCCAGTCCGCAATCTGTTCTCTCAATCCTTATTCAGGCTGAGTAATAATAAGCCTTTTGGGCTTCCCCAATTAAATAAGGTGCTACTCTCCCTGCCCATTGCTCTCTTGGCCATGCATTCCTAGCAGCTGTTCTTTCAAAAGCTGTTAAATATGCTTCCACGTCATCTTTTGAAGCTCAATTTCTTCTTACTGGGATCTCTCCCTGTTATTGAGGACCATCTAATTTCCTCTCCTAATCTTTGGAATTCCTCTCCCACCAAATTCTATTCTTCTGTAATTCATTGATTAGTCTCAGTTTGAATTTTATTAGCCTCCTGCTGTGCCTGTATAGTGTCTTGTCCTTTTAAAGCCTGGAACTGGGTGAGGGTGTCTTGGGATAGTTGTTGTATCAGTTGTTACATTTTTCTTAGAGCTCACACACAAACCAAGAGAGGGAAAAAAAAAGTCAACTTTTTATTCCCACAATTCTCGATCCCAAACAGTGGCTGCCCACATCCTCCACCAAATGTGGCGCCTCCGGGGGAAAAGTTTATGTAACCGAGACAAAAGTACTCACACCACACTTCTCTTCTTTAATTTCTGTGAAGTTTTTTTCCGTTTCTCCAGTTCGTTCGTCTTCCAAGCCAGTCTGCAATCTGTTCTCTCAATCTTTATTCAGTGTGAGTTCTAAAGTCCGTAAAGTACCACAAATCCACGTCGTATCCAAATAACAAAACCGTAAACTGTAATCCTTTATTTCTTCTTTTAATCCGTCATTCTCTAATCCTTACCAACACCAACCTGATTCCACTATCTCCTCCAAAACGCATTCACCTACTGGCTTCCGTGCTGGTTCACTGTTTCCGGGGCATATATATTTTGTTTCCTGATGAGAGACACCTGTGTCTCCTTGTTTTTCAGAATAAGGTCAGCTGTTTTTTCTTGGTGGCCATCTTGCTCAGGTCTAAGTCGAGTAAATTGAGAAGGTTGTTCCTGAAATACCTGTCCTGGATGACCCTTCCCCTGGTCATCTTACAATAGTTAAAAGAAAAAGACTTTTGAATCGGACCCAGATACCTCAAGTAGTATAAAGCGACACCTTTCGTCAAACTTTTGACAGGCACCACGCCCCCTTTTTCAAGCCAATGGGAGTCCCCGGTGGGTGGATGTCTCGCCCCCTTTGCCCGCCAATGGTGTGTTGTTAAGGGTCGGAACTCCCGCCTTTCCCCCCCTGCCGGTCGGGGCCGGAGCCTCAGGGTCCAAAAACCCCAGCGGCCGCGTCCCTCGCTTTAGGTAGAGTGTCGGTTTGGAGTGAGCAGAGAGTTCGAATAGTGAAGGACAGGGTGTGGAACGATTGAATAATTAGGGACAATTGTTGCTGTCTGTACTCGTAACAGCCTCAGACTCAATACACATCTGCACCACACACGTTCTACATGGTCTACAATGTGTTTTCTTTCACTACTACATATTGTTCTGGTTGTCTGATTTATTACAGTTTGTCACCATGCACTGCCTACACTGTGTGGTGTCGTCTGCTGTACTGTTTACGTCCTGAGAGATCACATGAATACGGGGTCCAATGTTCTTGTCCATATGGCCATAAACTCCTCTACTCCTCTACTCTACTTGATAACCTCAAACATTCCCTCACTCCTTCTGACAGACCTGACCGCCCCGCCCCCTCGGCATCTCCCTGCCAAATGCAGGATGTGGAAACGGCGACCACTACAACAGATAGATAAGACTCTATTGATCCCAAAGGGTCAGGGTGTGAATTATATCTTGGCATTAGGGGGAGCTCACCCCTGGTTGGGGGGGCATCTTACATGAAGGGCCGGTCAACTAACACATACAAAGTGAGCATTGGATTATATAGTGTGGTGCCTCCTGGGGAAAGGTTTATGTAACTGAGACAAAAGTACTCACACCACACTTCTCTTCTTTAATTTCCATGTTGATTTTCTCCATTTCTCCGGTCCGTTTGTCTTCCAAGCCAGTCCGCAATCTGTTCTCTCAATCCTTATTCAGGCTGAGTAATAATAAGCCTTTTGGGCTTCCCCAATTAAATAAGGTGCTACTCTCCCTGCCCATTGCTCTCTTGGCCATGCATTCCTAGCAGCTGTTCTTTCAAAAGCTGTTAAATATGCTTCCACGTCATCTTTTGAAGCTCAATTTCTTCTTACTGGGATCTCTCCCTGTTATTGAGGACCATCTAATTTCCTCTCCTAATCTTTGGAATTCCTCTCTCACCAAATTCTATTCTTCTGTAATTCATTGATTAGTCTCAGTTTGAATTTTATTAGCCTCCTGCTGTGCCTGTATAGTGTCTTGTCCTTTTAAAGCCTGGAACTGGGTGAGGGTGTCTTGGGATAGTTGTTGTATCAGTTGTTACATTTTTCTTAGAGCTCACACACAAACCAAGAGAGGGAAAAAAAAAGTCAACTTTTTATTCCCACAATTCTCGATCCCAAACAGTGGCTGCCCACATCCTCCACCAAATGTGGCGCCTCCGGGGGAAAAGTTTATGTAACCGAGACAAAAGTACTCACACCACACTTCTCTTCTTTAATTTCTGTGAAGTTTTTTTCCGTTTCTCCAGTTCGTTCGTCTTCCAAGCCAGTCTGCAATCTGTTCTCTCAATCTTTATTCAGTGTGAGTTCTAAAGTCCGTAAAGTACCACAAATCCACGTCGTATCCAAATAACAAAACCGTAAACTGTAATCCTTTATTTCTTCTTTTAATCCGTCATTCTCTAATCCTTACCAACACCAACCTGATTCCACTATCTCCTCCAAAACGCATTCACCTACTGGCTTCCGTGCTGGTTCACTGTTTCCGGGGCATATATATTTTGTTTCCTGATGAGAGACACCTGTGTCTCCTTGTTTTTCAGAATAAGGTCAGCTGTTTTTTCTTGGTGGCCATCTTGCTCAGGTCTAAGTCGAGTAAATTGAGAAGGTTGTTCCTGAAATACCTGTCCTGGATGACCCTTCCCCTGGTCATCTTACAATAGTTAAAAGAAAAAGACTTTTGAATCGGACCCAGATACCTCAAGTAGTATAAAGCGACACCTTTCGTCAAACTTTTGACAGGCACCACGCCCCCTTTTTCAAGCCAATGGGTCCCCGGTGGGTGGATGTCTCGCCCCCTTTGCCCGCCAATGGTGTGTTGTTAAGGGTCGGAACTCCCGCCTTTCCCCCCCTGCCGGTCGGGCCGGAGCCTCAGGGTCCAAAAACCCCAGCGGCCGCGTCCCTCGCTTTAGGTATGTGAAAGTGTGTATTGGTTTGGAAGGAAACCATGTCTGCAGAGGGGTTGAGTGCGCTCTATTATAAGCCTAGGGAATCGGGTAGTTACGGCGGCGCGGGGAGTCTGGTGCGGGCCGCGAGATCCCGGGGTGTGAGCGGCGCCAGCTGCGGCCGGGTCATAAAAAGTAATCTATATAGTAAAAAAAACATTCCAGCTAAAAGAAGATTTCTGTCATACAACCGGTTCTGAAACCTTTATCCCTTTCTTGCTAAAACAAGGAAGGGGCGTCAATAAAAAAATGCTGCTTATACGCTGCACAAGCCGTGTCTCAAAAGCAGCAGGGTTGTAAGCACACACACACACACGCACGCACGCACGCACGCACGCACGCACGCACACACGCACACTGACTGCGTAAAGTCTCACGGAAAGAACTCGCAGGACAAACACCATGTGAAATGTGAACCGCTTTATTTCAACAGTGAGTTTTCAAACACCGAAACATTGCAGTACACACATATTACCGGCTCCTGTTTGCATTCAACAATTAAATTTTGGTGCAGAAAATTAGTTCGGTACACATAACCACTACCCCAACATTGCTGAGAAACTTTGAGGCATCTGAAAAAGCATTCATAATCCCCTTCCGCTCCTCATGTCTAAAACCATGAAAAACACACTGTGCGATCCGATCTAGCAGAGCAAAAAAATTTGCCTGCATAATCAGGATGGTGTTACCACAGGTTCTGTGCAAAACACGCTGTATTTTGGAATACACACTGTAGAAGCCCCCAGGCTTCCGTTTCTGATCTGAAAACATCAGATCCGCAATAATTTCACTCATGTTCTTGACATACGCATCTATCTTTGCAATGTATTGCAGAGGGTGGTGAAGTCAGCGCAGCTTATCACCAGCTGTGAGCTACCAAGCATCCAGGAGCTCTACTCAGCTAGATGTCTGAAGAAGGCCAGGTCCATTCTCAAGGACCGCAGTCATCCCAGTCACAAACTGTTTTCCCTCCTACCATCTGGTAAACGGTACCAAAGCATTCGGTCCAAGTCCAACAGACTACGGAACAGCTTCTACCTCCAGGCAATTAGACTGCTAAACAGCCAACCTGTAGCTCCTTAGCAAATCACCTGTAATAGCTACATGGACACACAATTCTCACTATATTCAGCATAACTGCACTACATGTTTATATTGCATACACCATGGACACATAACAGCTCTACTCACATTGAGTTTTATTCAGTTTCAAAAATGTAACCTCAATTTTGTGATTTTTGTGTTTTGTGATTTTTTTGATTCTTGTGATTCTTGTAATTTTTGTGTGCTCGCAGAAAAAGACATTTCATTGCCAGCAGCTACTGCTGCACGCCACATTGTTGTGCATTTGATAAATAAACTTTGATTTGATTTGATCTCTTTAACAAATTTAAGGACATTAGCATTCGACTCTTTGTTTTTCATATCAAGCTTTGTAGAGAGAAGTGTGTAAAGCACTCTTAGTAAGAATTAAGACGTATACATTCAAAATTCTTCATTTTTCAGACGATGGCTCACCAGGGTCTGTAAAACAGAGTAAAAGCTGTTTTCACATTTTACATAGATCTTTTTTTTGCGTCTGTAAAAATAAGAATAGTGTTACTTTTGCAACGCATCAAAAATCACGTCTACTAATTTTTCATCCAGTTGTTCAAGTATGGTGTGTACATGCACGTATGGCGAGCGGTCATCAATTATGTTTTTCAGCAACTGTTTTATGCCCCGCTCAGTGTCATTTGTAATTCGGGCTAAACTGGGAGACTTATAAATTTCTAAAGCGGCAAATGTCACATCTTCAAACCCATCTGTGTAGCCGATAGACAGGCATGTGTGACCCTGCTGACCAGGCAGTCATCAATCAGAACCCCCTTTAGACAGTGTGTTTGAAGATGCAATAAACTACTGCTTTCACAATCTGGGTCATAACATTGGGCTCATTAGGGACATCGTTAGCTAAACCTGGTTGGGCATCAGCTTTATTAACATTTGGTCGAACACACAAGCTTAGACACGAAACATTCAGTTGCGCTGGTAGTTTGAAGATTGATGTGGCGACCTCCTCTTTATTCTATTAAAGGAAAAAGAAAAGGAAGGTTCAACAAAATAGACATGCTTTGTACCTAAAATATCGAGCATTTATCGCCTTTTTTGAGCTAAGGTTTTTCGTTAATATTTATCATTTGTAGTGAGGTATCATCACTAACACCCAGAAGTTCTTCAATATCTGGTTCCCCATCTGAACTCACACGGCCGCCGCTGTCACACGTCGCAGAGGTCGGGGTCGGGTTTCGCTAAAAAGAAGACCAAGTATTAAAATGACATACGCTAAGCGCCGATACAACAATCAGAAAGCCACCTACCTCTTCACTTTGTAGAGCAGTGGACCCCGCTGTTTCTCCACACAAACAGACAGTGTCTGACAGCTCCAGGGACGCGCTGCGACCCTGTCAAGCCGGTGCGTTTAAAAATATGCACCAATGGTGTAACCACACCTACATAACTCAATACATTTTTCAATTGGTTGTGTTGTTTTAGAACGACCCCCCCCCTCATTGTTTTATCAAGAGCGAAAAGTATTCACTTATCAGTTTATACGTTTTAAACTTTAAATGTATTAACACACATCACAAACACAAATTATGTGTTTCCCCAGAAAATTAATTTTTAAACATGCGGGGGTTGGTCTTAAAGTTTTAAAATATTGTAATAAGACACAGCTTATTTTTAATAACACATTAGCGACAGCTTTTTCGAAAGTTTGAAATGAATTTCAACACACCGCACGCGTAAAAGTCTTTAAAGTATTGACAGGCAACAAATGATGGGGGTGTTGTTCTTTATATTTTAACAGATTGATCTTAAAATTTTAAAATAGTTTAAAATAGTTTTAAAAAGTTTTAGTGTCCAGCCTTGGAACACCTGGACACTAAGAACTCTAAGAACAAATGCTGTTTGTGGACTACAGTTCAGCATTCAATTCCATCATACCCAGTCAACTGGTGACAAAGCTCAGGGGATTAGGTCTGTGCAACTCTGTCTGCAACTGGCTGCTGGACTTTCTTATCGGGAGACCACAGGTGGTGCGGATAGGCAATAAAACATCAACACCACTCACCCTGAGCACTGGAACCCCACAAGGCTGCTGTCTGAGTCCAAGGTTGTACTCCCTATTTACTCACAACTGCACAGCAAGACACAGCAACAACCGCATCATTAAGTTTGCCGATGACACCACTATAATAGGACTGATCAGTGATGATGACGAGTCCACTTACATGGATGAAGTTGTACAGCTGCTTAGGTGGTGTCATAGCAATAACCTGGACTTGAACATAAAGAAAACGAAAGAGCTAATAGTGGACTTTCGGAGACACAGGCCACACACTCACAGCCCACTCAGTATTGATGGAACAGAAGTGGAAACAGTCACCAGCTTTAGGTTTTTGGGAATTCACATCTCTAAAGATCTAACCTGGACTGTGAACACTGACTCTATCATGAAGAAGGCTCAGCAGCGCCTTTATTTCTTGAGGTGCCTCAAGCGATGGGGGATGCCAATACATATGTTGGTGAACTTCTACCGCTGCACTATCGAGAGCGTCCTCACCAACAGGATCACCGTGTGGTATGGCAACACCTCTTCCCGAGAAAGAAAGGCACTGCAGAGAATGCAGAGTGGGGGTGCTAAAATTGACCACATACCCAGTGGGCATTGATTCGTCGAATATACGTATATTCACAGCGAAAATACGGCTATAAGTATATATACGTCACCTCGACGTATAATCAACGTCGAATTGCAACCGTAAAATCGACGACATTAATAAACGCATATATAACGTCGAAAACACATCTAACACGGTGCCTGAGGCTTTTTACTGTATGTATCGTGTGTGCCGCAACTAGGAGTATATGGCACTCTGCACAGTGTACGAAGTAAATTACGGCACTCTGCACAGTGTACGAAGTAAATTATTTTCGCAGTAATTAATTTATTATATTTACTATATTTATTATACACGTGTAAATTAATTACTGCGAAAATAATTTACTTCGGACACTGTGCAGAGTGCCGTATACTCCTAGTTGCGGCACACACGATCCGGTTTATTTCGGGTTATATACCACAATGCATTGCTAGTATTCGTTGGTCGCCATTTTGGCCACGTTTTTCAATCTTAGAAGGAGTCCGTGAATATCTCAGCAATCCTCTTTTGACGAGTAAGTATAAATAATAATAATAATAATACTATCTGAATACATACAGATCTGACTTAATATTATTTTGATTAAAATAGTATGTTAATAAGCAAAAAAATGCACATAAAAATAGTGTGAAGGGGAAGATTACACAAAATCGTTTTGCCGTTTCTCTAATTTGAGAATCAGAAAAAAACAGCACATGTTCAACAGGTCATTGAAAATAAGTATGTAACATGTACCATTAACAACGTCAATACTAAACAACCCTTAATGTTATAGTACCCCATGGATTTGTAAAGTATGTGATAATTTTCTCTGATTCTCCAAAAAATATATGGATATTCTTAGAAATTAGAATTGCCTCAGCAAGACAACTTTAAGGAATAACGATATGTTTTTATGGGAAAAAAATAATCGCAGTGTTATACTCCTTTCTGTGTGATTTCTGAAATAATGTTATAATGTTCTAAATTTAACTAGGCAATGATATACAGGAAATACCTGCGTAGTGTGACCTTTCTTACTCACCCTTTTAAAGTTAGCAACATTTTTATCGCAGTCATTTTGTTCTCTTAATCAAATTAGATTATATAAATGTAAACAGTAGAAAATCTCTGTTAAAATCCCCAAAATAAAACTGATGACAGGAATTGGGGGAAATTACCTAGCGTATGGTATGGTCTAAAACGTGCAACAGTGCTGTATGTAATGTATTTACACAGCTTTGCATACAGGGGTTTCACGAGGGGGTCTTGCCACCTGCCTGAAAAAAATGTAATTATATGTTGATTTCTCTGAATGACAATATTTCTATTTTTATTTTCTTAAGAAAAGTTGATACCATTTCCTTTTATATTCCAACGTCCTTATAGTACCTTACATACAACAGTCGCTGTTTATTTACTGTTTATTTGCATGTGTTACAATTATCTGTAGGTGCACATCAGTACGCAGGGGGCACACCAAATCAGACTTTATGTCGAAGCACTATTTATCCCGATGGAGGAAGCAACGTGCAGAGCTAAATGCTCTTGCAGAATCCAGCAGTGATGATCAAGATGACAGTTTTCACATAGATGACACCAAGGACGAGAATGTGGAACAGTCGTCTGGTGATATGGGTGCTTGTGTCAGTGATGACATTACACACCAGGATTTAAATGACTATGGGTACACTGAAGAAGTTATTACTTCTGAAGAAGAAATCTTGAATGAGGTTGAAATTTCTGACTCTGATGAATCTGATGTAACTGACCCCAGTCCTGAATCTACTGACCTTGTAGATGAGGCACAGACTGACCCAGCAAGGCCAAATCTATCTACCGAACTTGTAGCTTGGTCTGCAAAGCATAGTTGTAAAAGACAGTGTTTCAATGATTTATTGGAGATATTGAGACGTCAGGGGCACAAGCTTCCAAAGGATTGCATGACTCTCCTACAAACACCTAATAAAGTGCAAATCAGTGATAAGTGCGGCGGTCAGTACATTTACTTTGGATTAAAGAAAGGAATCCTGAAAAACATATCTTCTTCTAAAACATTCCAAGAAGGCATGCATTCTGTAGACCTGTATATCAATGTTGATGGAGTTCCTCTCTTCAAATCTACATCTGTGCAATTTTGGCCTATTTTGTGCTCTTTTCATCAATTCCAGCCTTTCATTGTAGCATTATTTTGTGGAGGGTCCAAGCCTGAATCAGTTGATGATTATGTGAGTGACTTTTTAGAGGAGTTAAAGTTACTCACCAATAATGGCATTAACTTTGAAGATAGAGTATTTAATGTTACTGTGAAGGCTTTTATATGTGATGCCCCTGCACGCTCATATCTGAAATGCTGCAAAGGACACAATTCGTACTTTGGCTGCGAAAGATGCAAAATTAAAGGGAGCTGGGAGGGAAGAGTTGTTTTCACAGGGGATGAGGCATGTAATGATCGTACAGATGAACAAATCAAGAACGTACAAGGAACACCAACAAAGACTTTCTCCCTTAGCTGCTGCTGGAATTGGGTGCATAAGCCAATTCTCCCTTGACTACATGCATCTAGCTTGTCTTGGTGTTGGCAAAAGAATTCTTATTTTCTTAAAGCAAGGACCACCTAAATGTCGACTGTCTGTCAGGCAGAGGAAAGAAATTTCTGATAATTTGGAAATTCTTAGCGGAAAGATGCCTGGGGAATTTACTAGACAGCCAAGATCCCTCTCAGAGCTTGACAGATGGAAGGCTGGAGTTCCGCCAGTTCCTTTTGTATACAGGTCCCATTGTGCTTCGTAATGTTGTATCAAAGGAACTATACACCCATTTTCTGATGCTAACAGTTGCTCTTTCCATTATGTTGGACTCGGACGAAAGAAAGAGAAATGCCTATCTCAACTATGCCCAAAAACTGCTTGATACCTTTGTTGACAATGCTCAGCATTTGTATGGACCAACATTTGTTGTATATAATGTGCACAGTTTGAGACATCTACATCAGGATGTGGTCCAATTTAATTGTTCCTTAAATTATGTATCTGCATTCCCATTTGAAAACTTTTTACAGTCCTTGAAGAAACTGTGTGGAACAGTCATAACCCTATAGCTCAAGTAGTAAAGAGAATGAAGGAGAAGGAAAGATTTCAGAGCAACTAAGAAGCACCTGGTTCACGGATGTATATTTCATCAAGACAAAAAGACTGTTGTTTCCTGTTGGATAATGAGGACTTTGCATTTGTGAAGGAGAAAAGAGCAGACAGAAGTCTTCTATGTGATGTTGTACGACAGACTCAGACTTGTAACTTCTTCACTGAACCATGTGAGTCAAAACTGCTTAATATTATATATGTTAATAGTCTGGAGGTGCATGCAAGGGAGAAAATCCTCTCTGTAAAAGAGTTGCACAGAAAAGTAGTGTGTCTCCCATATGGTGCTGGTTATGTCCTTTTCCCTCTTCTTCATGGCATAGAACATAATCCTGTTCCATGAAGAAGTTGCAACTTTGATTCACACAGGATGCTTCAGTCTGCTCTTTTCTCATGGTGAAGTTTATATTTTAAAGTTTGTGAGATATTGCATGTAGTGAATACCATCTAACTACAAATGTATAAATAAAGCAGAATGTTTATTATTGAATTATGTGTTTTTATTGAGTATAATCATTATAAGCGAACACAAGTTTAGTAATCAGCACCACAATCTGAACTAAGACTCAAAATTAAAATGTGTATGTCTGTTTCAGGTGATGTGGACACGCGCTGTTTGGATAGATCAGGAGTGGGAGGTTGAGGGAGTCTTGCCCTTAAACTGGGGGGATGCCCGAAGAGAGTATGTGTGGTGGCCGAATGATCCAAAGCAGGCCACAAAACTATACAAAGAGAAGCCCAACCCTAATAAAGATACTTGGGTTACCTTCAAGCTCATTAAAATTAAACATACATCAGGTATAGCTTTCTTTGAAAATAAGAGCAAATTCCTGTTAATTATTATAAATTCCGATTGAATATTTACAGTAACTGTCTATGTACATGTACTGTATTAGTGCAACAATACCCTTTTCATATTTGATCATATGTAATGTAAATATAATTATTTGTAGACAAGAAATCAGAGTGTGATCACTTTGATTTAACCACCTCTGTTACGGATGCTGAAGACGAGGATGAGACACATGGTATGTAAAAGTAACAATCTCAATCTCAATAGCTATATTTTAAAACAGTTCTTAATATCAACTGATGCCTCATTTAGCTTGTACCTTGTTATTGATTTTTTTACAACTCTTTAAAATAAGTCATTTTGAAAGGTGTTCTGTATGAAAATGTTAAAAATCTTATCAGATTTGTTGATAATGGAAATTGATAACAATTTTGGTTAGCTTATTCTATGTTAAACTAATTTTCAGTATTATATTGAAATATGATAATTTTCTATTATATTACAGACTTTGATTCTGATGCTGCTACTCCAAGTAAGTCAATTTCTCTCCCTTCAAAGTTCACAAAATAAAGGAAATAAATGTATTGTAAAAAGTTACAGATCAAGTTGATTAAATAATTTAATTTGATATGAAATATTTTACTGCCATATTTTTTCTGTTTAGAAAAGAAGAAGCCACCGAAGCTGCCAGTGCCACCCCCCAAACTGAGATTCTCTCCTAGGAAGAGTATCTCCCAGAGCTCACTCAGCTGTTCAAGTACGCTTAAAGGTAGGTTATTGGAATTAAAGTTAAAATGTTTTCTTAATGTACTTAGAAGATAACCATCATCAATCATATTTAAAGACAAGTTAACACCATTTTTTCTGTTATTGAAGCCCAACCATCAAAGAGAACCTCCCCAAGGAAAAAAATGGTGCCGAGTTCTGGCTTCAACATTCCTGAAGGTATTACTACATTTTTTGCCTACATCTAATTACTCTATGAAATTGAGATGAAGTTCAATGACAAACTAAATGACTAAATTGAAATATTAAGTTATGTGATAAAGCAGTGGTTCTCAAACTTTTTGGACCAAGTACCACCCCTAATCCAACCAAAGTATCCCAGTACCACCTACAAGTCATCTTCTCATAGGAACCCCAGAAATTCTCAATGACCAACATGAGCGCGCGTGCACACACTCACACATACATATAATAAATATTATAATAATAAACTTAATTTGATATAGCGCCTTTAAAGGTGGCTTCTCAAAGTGTTTTACAGAAAAAAAACATTAACAACAACTAATAAAAAAGTACCATTTCAGTGAGAGGGGTGAGCCTGTTTAGTTGAGCAAAGCAGATGTGAATTAATTTTTCGAGCCTTGATATAATTCACAACGGAGTCTAACAGATATTAAATCGTCAGGCATTTTCTTGACGGCAAAGATCTCGCGGTGGATGTTGTAATGCGTACATTAATTTCTGGAGCAACCAATCTAATTCGTGCAACTACACCGTTATGTCGGCTTGTCATTGCTCTAGCACCGTCTGTACAAACTCCAACGCATTTTATCCAGTCGAGGCCATTCTCTTCGATAAATTCATTCAGAAGCTGAAATACGTGCTCTCCTGTAGTTCCTGTTGGTAGCGGTTTACAGAACAGAAAGTCTTCATGGGACATGCCCTCAAACTCGTGTCTAACGTAAACGAGCAAATTGGCCAAATCGACTACAGACTCATCTAATTGCAGTGAAAAACATCTGCTCATCTTAACGCGCTCTATCAGTGTACTTTTGATATAATCCTTCATTTCAATAATTCTATGAATGACTGTGTCTTTCAGGGGGAGGGGGGCAGCAGGTCGAGCTGTTTAGCAGCTTTTTCTCTACACATAATACGTGTCAGCTCTTTTGTCAACGGTAAATAAGGTTCTTCAAAAATAGTGTATCTTACCTGCTTTAGCAATCCGCAAGCTTGCATTTTTCCACGTTTCCATTTTTATTTCCGTATTTATTTAAAGTTTTTATTTCATGTGCATGGGAGCGAAACACAGAGACGCTCTGTGTATTTTTCTCAAATTAGAACAGTTCTTAAATATTTTTCTGTTATCACGCTTTCGTGTGCTGCGTTCGTAGCACGTATTTCTATGCATTCCTGTGTTTACAACGTTAGCATTGTTCCAAAATCACGCACATTCTCCTTTCTCCCTATTTGCTGGAGATACAGTAGCTTTTTTTAAATACAATTGGTCATTTGCATCCGTAGCACACATTCCTATAGAGTGGTATAGAATTACAGAGTATCTCTTGTGTCAGATGAACTATTAGCGCGCACTGTATCGTAGTACGTAGGCTGCGTATTCGACACGTATTAAAATACAAAATATGAAAACCCGTCCTGTTTTTTCAGCACACACGACACAGTTCCAGGATCATTTGGCGTACCACTTGGCGGCACTCCATGTACCACTGCCAGTACGCGTACCACAGTTTGAGAACCACTGTGATAAATTAAATGTTTTCCATAACTGATTTCTTTTCAGAGTCTCCCAGGCAGAAGACCATGTCCAGACCAGAAGAGAAGAGAGAGAGATATCCTCTTTTAGAAGGAAGAAAGTACAGTTAAAATGAATTACAGATGTGGGAATTTTTTATTTTTAAGATTATTAATTGCATGTAGCACATTAGCAACACTACAGTAATGCTAATGTGACAACAGTGTAAGAAAATCCTAACCCAATTCCTTTTAAATGCTGACATAAAATGTAAATTATTTCAGAGTTTCAGAAGCGGGTATTGGGCCTCCTGATAGAGATGAGGGATGAATTGAGGCGTTTGGGTAGGTCCACGGAACCGGTGGACTCCCAATTCAACATCAGGAGGCTGACCACAATGGAAGAGTTCTGTGCATACGAGCAAGCACTTGACAGCATGGACAATCAAAACCTGCTGGTATGATATTATATTCTCACTGTTGTGAGAGTACAGCATTCAGAGTACACTGTCAGTCATGATCCAGCTACCTGGCAGCAGTGTTACAATAACACCAGTTCCTGTTCCCAGCCCCCCGATAAACCACAACACCTGTGTTGGGTATCTGCTAGGGTGGTTTGGAGGTTTGTTCCATTAAAGCATACTGTTTCTTGGATTTCTATCCAATTCAATAGTGTGGCACCTAAAGGCATCCACGACCTCAAGTTTGGTCTTATGTGTCTGGTTCTAGACAGTACAGTGTTAAGTTACCAGGCTGTACTATGGCCTCCTCGGGAACTTGCAGGAAAACTATTTGGTTAGGTAGCTGCATTGTGGTAGCTGTATCATGCCTGTCACAAGTCATGGTGACAGTTAAATGTGGTGTGTTGACCAGCCATTTACTTCCCACCTGCTCTTCATGGGGTTCATTAACCTCCCTCTGCTCGTTAGTAGCTTTACACTCTTCATTGGTGAATCATTTAGACACAGCCAATGGATAGCTTTGGTAGCCATACCCATCTCAAGATTTGGAACCAAATTCAATCTTGGATTGCCTTCTGGGTGAGATATGAGCGATGGGGTTAATGTCACATGCTCCTCTACTGAGAAGAGTGGAATCAAGTGGGTTGGGATTTGTGCCATGGCTAGACTGGCTACAGTGGCACTAAGCTCCCTTAATAGGTCTTGTGTCAACATTCTGGCCTGTTGCACACAAGCATAAACCCACTGTATAACACCAACAATCATGTCCACTGTTTGGGGAATAAGGTTTAACCCTGTTGCATAGGAAGTTGCCTGTAGGGTTTTCCCTAAGCTTTCCAACTTTTGCTGCTGTTGATACAGTCTGTCACTACCCTCTGGCATCTCTGACACCTGCCTTCTTGGGGCAGTCAGGCGGAGAGTGCCAGTAGCACACAAACCTACCAGAAATAGCAAACGCACAACAGTTGCGGCAGTAATCAGTCCTCCCAAAATTCTTTTCGGGTGGCTGATCCCAGTCATCTCCTTCTGAGTGACTGTTGCCTTTCTAAGCTGGCGCAGCGTGTACATGGTGTCTTTCTCAGTATGCCCTGTGGCATCTTGGGCACCAACATCCTGGAAATCTGGGGAAATCTGACGTAGCTGCTGATGCTGCTCCTCCTTTTCCAGGGCATCTGCTTTTTCGATTAGTTCATGCCTGTGCTCTAGGAATCCTGCAGGGGGCGGTGCAGCGGTGGAGCATGCCTGACCCTCGGCTGAGTGGTCATCTGGAGCACCTGAGTGATCTGGGATTGTTATCCCATTCTCACTGTTCAGGTCCACCCTGCACACCTCCTGATTGAGGAATCCCTCTATCGGCATGTTTACAGTCGTTCGCTGGGGGTAGGTGTAGGACACCTGCTCGCTCCCCCCTTCCCTCTCTAGGGGTTCAGGGAGATGCCCCAGCAGTGGGATAGCTAGTTCACTGTCTTTGAACTTACTATCACCCACCAGGCCCATGTCAGTGCAGGCAGGGATTCTGACACCCCTCTTTGCGATGCCCTAAACTGGCAGGCGGGTGGCTTGACCATCCAGCTCCAGTCTGGCTGAACCACTGTTGGTCAGACTCAGACTGACAAACTGAGCTGGTGGCTGTAAGAAAACTGGCTCGGCTTTCATTCCCTGTCCCTTCTGGGGGACTGGGTGTGTTGTCAACCCTGCCGTTGAGGCAGGAACAATCAGGTCAGTCTCACTCACTTCCTGGTAGTTGTGAGAAATAACGTTACCTGACTGCAGGTTCCCTGGGTCACAGCAGAGGGAATCGGCATCTGGGATCAGGTGTGTCCACAGCGCAGTAGTCTCAGCGTCCAGCTGGACCTCCTGTCTAACCTGTGAATGTTGCACCAGGGGCACCTGGCGGTGGCGCTGCGACAGCTGCTCAAGCAGATCCTCACTAATAGAGGACCTCTCAGGGCTAAGGGTGAGGGCTACATGACCAACCTGCTCTCCTGCCATCTGGATCCCTTCCACCACTGCAGGGTGGTGTTCCTGACCCCTCTTGGGTGCCAGGGTGCACAGGGAAAACTCCTTTTCATCGTCAGGTGGGGAGATCTGCTCCTCTTTAGGGATGTTAAAGGGGTGTGCTTTACCTGGTGGATCAGGCGGCTGCTTGGAGCACCGCTCCTGTGGCAGGGAGGCTGTTGGGACCTCAGCCGGGACACGACTTCCCTGTATATCCGGGAAACAAGGAAATATTTTTATTTCTTGTCCAGAGGGAACAGAAGGAATCTTCACATAGGCTTCTGTGTTCGGTGGACACTGTGTGAGCACAGTCTGACTCTTGGCCCCCCTTTCCTTCTGTACAGAAGGCTTAGGAGCCTTGACCTGTTTCCACACTTTGCCTTTCTGGTGATCCACCAAAGGTTCCTCTCTGAGTCGCATGCAATTTTCTTTTTCTACCCGTTTGATCTTGCCGTGTGACATCAAACACCTTTCAACCTCAGTGTCAATCAGTGTCTCACTGGGTAAGACATCTCCCATGGCAGCCTTGAGGTAAAAGCTTCCTGCTTTTCCTCTGTGTTTTACTGCCTGCTCTGTGACTTCAGGGGTGGAGTCAGCACCGGCAGGAACCCTTCCGCTCAATCAGATAGACTGAGGGAGGGAGAGGGGGCGGGTCTCCGCCTCCTCCAGTGGAGAGTATCAGCTCATTCACGCTTCCGGCAGCCTTGGGGAGCGGTTGTCCCTGTCCTAATAAAGCTTGTTCAAGCCTGGCCAGGCGGGCGGCTACTGAATCCTTTTGTTCAGCTTTTTCTAGCCCTTTCCCTCCCCCGGTGTTCTCATGGCACTTAGGACGCTGGGTGCGGTCCTGTGTGCCTGCTTTGGAACGGGGCTTAGCCAGCTCAGGAGCCTGTGCTCCTTCGAGCAGGAGGGAGTTAACCCTGCTGGCTCTGACGGCGAACATAGTCGCTTTAGCAGCTTTTTGCTCAGAGCGACTTTGGACATAATACTCCCAGGCTTTCTGCACGAATCTCTTAATATCAGTCATTTTCATGGTCTGTGCATCTGTATGCATTAAGATCATCTTTCTGACTGATGGGTGGAGATTTGCAATGAATAAACCCTTGAAATGTGTGTTCTCTTCGCAACCCTCATCATTTCGCCCTGCAAAATAAGTTCGTCTAAGTCTCTTGTAATATTCGCGAGGGGACTCTGCTCTCTTGTGCTTAATGTTAAGAGCGGCGGCTATCGCGGCAGTCGGGTCAATAAACGCACTGTATTCTTCGATAAGTGCATGACAAAGCTGCTCAAAATCATTACAGACGTCTTTCATCTGCCTAGCCATCCACTCATGTACAGCTCTGCTGGTAGTTTTCCTGACCAGAAACACTTTCTCCTGTTCTGTGGCGTTTGGCAGGTACTGCAGGTTATACCTGAGGTCCTGAATATAACTCTCGATATTATTCTCTGACACTGCGGGGTCAAATCTCTCTATGTCCTTCGCTAGCTCTCTCAGAGAATGGAGGTTTATTCTCCTAGCTTCTCCGCTGATGGAGATCGTGGTCAGACTTGTCGCTGCTAGAGAGAGTGCTTAATAGCGACTCGAATTCAGACCTTTTAGCAACCATCGTTAAACTTAAAGAGTATTACTTTTAAGTACGAAATCACAGTTTTACCACAGAAAACCACAAGATCAAGTATGCAATCAACCCGGTAGATCGCAAAAGATCACAAAACAATCAAGCACTGCTTAAAGAGCAAGGGGAACTTTTTTTTTCCTTTCGGCTTTCAGCACACTGTATTGTCGTGTATGAAACCCGCGGCGTTTTATTTTGAATTATTCCGCTTGGTTGACTCATTTCAGTCTTGCCACGCCCGTCCAGGGACGCCAAATATGTAACCATAGCCGGCCCAGGGACGCCAAATATGTAATGTTGCCATAGCCAAAATGTAAATGTAGTGGCTCTCTGAAGGCACCAGTTCTGTAGGGTTTGGGCATTTACTGAGACAATTATTAATTGTAGCAGTAAATCACAAAGTTGATTCTTTTGATGGCTTTAGAATCCAACCATGCGACATAACTCAAACAACGCACACACACAGGTACTAATACACGAGGATACATTTATTAATACATAGAATATGCATATAAACCTAACAGATATTATCGAGAGGGTTATCAGAATACAAAAGGTATATATTCAATCAGTTACAAAGTGTTACACATATCAAGAGGACATACGTTCAGTATATCATTCATTAAGACCGTAACCAAATGAACTTGGTTATAACTTCTACATTAGATACTCAAAACAAGTACATAACTCTTAGGAATTAAATTGATATCAACTGGTTGGGATAACAATTGAATTCTCGAGCTGTAATGCATTGAAGTTGAATACTCATCCAATCTCTGGGGATTCAGATCTCCTGCGGGCACAAAGAAACAGTTGCAGGCTGTTGCTATCCAATCCATGCTCTCTGGCTCGGAGCCAGGCTGTGCTGTGCGGCTTGCGACGGTGCGCTGCTGATGCTCACTGACTGGCTAGTTAGTGTTGGCTTTAACTAGAAAAGTTTGTGCACAGGAGAAAAGATGACTGTGGGTCCCAGCAAGTCAGGAAGAGGACCGGTTCGTTCCTGATGAAGAGCTAGTTCTGAATAGTGATTCAGCTGTCCACAGTTCTGACCTGTTCACGAGGCCTGCTGCTGGTGCTAACCTCGGGTGGATCCTCTGGTTACTCTCTGGCAACTCCGCTCTAGACTCTTAGAACAAAGGAAAGTTCTGGCACTCAGACACACTGGCCGTTCCGTGGTTGTCTGGGCTGAGTCTCAGGATGGTCAGGTGGCGCGCTGCGAGAATGTCCTGCCCTTGGGAGCCTTCTGCTCCTGGGCCGTCCTGCCCTGGAATTCTCCTTTGAATTCCCTTTAGAACAGTCCACAGAATCCAGTTGAATCTTACTGAATCTCTGTGTTGCCTGTTTTTACCTGGAGGAACTTCGTCTCGTTGATTGGCTGAAAGTTCCATGGGCATCAGAGTCCCACGTGGGTTACTCGGCCCTACCAGTCCCTGATTGGTTGATCAAGGTGAGATATGAGTCATTTACTCCTGACACCTAGGAATGCAGTCCAGATGTCCATCTGGCACTCCCTAGACAGATAGGCGCCAATGGATGACCATTGATCATGATAGCCAGGCTTAGCTAAGTGCATCCCCCTTTGGGAGCTGTCCTTATCAAAGGAAACCTTAAATCAGCCTGCATGAATAGTTTCTCTGTAGCTGCACCACAGAGATGAACAGAGAAATGGGGCCTCATTTGGGAAGGCTCAGAACACTTAATTCTTTCTTATTACTAAGCCTCGCCGCTACACTGTGGTGTAGAAAATATTCACTACCAATATTCTAGGTTTCAGATGGGTCATAATTTTATAGCCTACATTTGATTAATATGATCCATCTCTGGCATAAGTTCATATTTTTAGTTTATAATGTATAATCTTGCTTATCCTTTAATGGCAAAATAAAGTGTTTTCATGTTCTAAAAAGTTACTACAATTTTTTTTTACTTACTACAGAGTGTAGGCGGCAGTGATGTCAGAGAGAGTGTTTTCACAGTCTTGTCAAGGTATTGCTTATTGATTTTTTTAAATGTTTTTACATTACATTTTTACTTCGATCAAATTAACATATCCATGGAATTGAGCTTATAGATACCTATGTGTTAACCACTGAATGTGCAAGGTGTAAAACTGCAAAATTGTCTTTTAAAATATAAGGATTACAGTACTACATTTGATCCTAAATATTTGAGTAAATAAATGTTGAGTGGAAACTCACTTGAAAAAATGTCTAAACTCAGTGAAAATTTGGTTTTCAGACTTATGACAAATGAACTGATGACAGAATTCAACAATCCGAAAATATAAAAAACAAAAGAGGGGCCTGGGAGACACAAATCTTTATAGAGTAATTAAAGGTACTCCTATTCTATGTTGTACTTTCAAACTTTGGGTACTCTTTAATTAGGATAGCCTTTATTGCTCAATTGCTGTGATGCAAGCCACATTTTATCCGTTTATTTCAGCTTTGAGCTTAGTAAACCTTAATGGTTCATTTTTGAGATTATACTCAAGAAGATATTAACCATAATTTATTTGAGTAGTAATATTATATAATTTTCTCCTAGCTGCGGTGCTGAAGTCCCACCCTAAATCGAAAGAAAAAGATATAAAGGAGCACTCAATGCGTTACTTGAAGAATGCATATGCAAGGCAGGGGGCCAGGAGATCTGGACACTGAAAATAATAGGTTTCTGGTCCTGTTAGGAGAATTAGACAGGGTTTGCAAATGGTGGACAAAAATCATCTTAACTTCCATTGTAATATTTCTTTTTTTTTTAAATATATAAGTTGTACATTTTAAAATTTATATATGAATCAAAATGTGTTTTTGAGTTAGTGTGTTAAAGTAATTAGTTTGTGTTTGTCATTACTATACTGTATATTGATGTTACCAGAATTTGTAGCTGAAGTTTAAGACTAGTTGTGTTTTTTTATGATTATTGCCCATATGTTGATTGTTGATTGATTTCATACAATGTATAATTTAATTTTTCAGGTGTGAATGTGTATTTTCAGAATAAATTTCTAAACCAAATCATTGGCTTGGTTTACTTGTTTCTACACCTATAAAACCTATCTTTGATGTATAATAGACCTCTACCCATATACGTATAATAGACCTCTAATGTTATCCGTATAATAGACCTCTAACCATATACGTATAATAGACCTCTAACCATGTACGTATAATAGTCCTCTAAAGTTATCCGTATAATAGACCTCTAAAGTTATCCGGAACTCCAACCATATATGTATAATAGTCCTCTAAATTTATCTGTATAATAGAACTCCAACCATTTATGTATAATGAACGTCTAAACATAGACGTATAATTGATGTATAACTTTAGACGTATATTAGAATTTCACTCTAGACGAATTGCAGACCACATTTAGACGTCTAAGGTATGCGTTTAATAGACGTATATTATAGGTCTTTTGCCCACTGGGTAGCGGGGGGGTGTGTGGTAAAATTGACCTCAGAGCGAAAGTTCATAACATTTTTAAATTGTGAGCGGGTACAATTAATAGTGACAATAAACGTCCGGATATAGGAGTTATAGTTTTTCATTTGTTTTAAATGCTGTTTTGTATATATAATTTTATATTAATGTAAAGTTTTCTAATTTATAATCACCACATGTATTTCAAACAAAAATGTTCTTAATTTCGCATTGCAAAAAAAATAAAACCTCAAAACATCAAGCTTGATTTGTGAACACATCGCTATAAAGAATTGATACATTTTCTTATAGCGATACCGTTAATAAAAACATTTTTCTTAATAATATTCTTAGTGGTCTGTTGGTGAATCAAACACAGACACCGGGGCACATTTTCACCACGTTTTAACAGCTATGAAATTAAGACACCGTTGTATGTCTTAAACTAATATAGATTTTAACAGTTATAACATTATAACAGTCTAAAACGTTTTTTAAAAATGTTTCTTACAATAATTTCTACAGCCCAGTACGTGCACGCCCCAATGATACCTAAGATTAATGGTTTTATGGGGGGCCATGTGTGTTTCTTAGAAGAGAATGTTTATCGGTTTGGGGTTTAAGTACCAACGGTGTAACAGGCGAAGTTTTGGCTGGATTCCAATTCTTACAGTCTCGCGTTATCGACTAACTCGTCAGAATGGATCACGCCGATCAATTACAACAGTCTGAAGATAGTCTATTTACAGACTTAACACTGTTCGATTTGATAGATGAAGACGAGGACTCCACAAATTACAGCGGTATGTATATCTGGTTTATTGTGAGATAAAATTACAACGTCACGGTGCATGTCTCATGTTGACGTGTTGTTACCTATAGTTGCAAAATGTTGTATAATATTTGTATACTAGGCAAGATTGTATTATTATAATGGAATTACCAGGGAGTTGTTCCGTAATGTGGCTGTGACTGTGTGTATCCATTCATTTCCATTAGCCCCGAAAACAACAGCTGTAAAAAGACCAGTTATGGCGCAACCCAACGCTGGTGAGTAATTACGACAATGTTTTGAATAACGCTTTATGACCATGTGAGTCTTAAAGACACACGGGTACTTTCTCCACATCAATACACGTATGTGTCTATTTCACAGACGCGGGCGAAAGGACAAGTCCATTCACGTTTAAAAAACCTTGTTTGTGCTTTACAATACCCCCGCAAAACCTTGTGGAGACATGCAGATGTTCACGTTATACCAGAGGGTGCAGAGCATATTATCAGATCGCCTGGGAGAAGAGGTCGGTATTATATAAAACATTCTTTTAGCATGTTTTAGCCTTCTTGCACACCTGAAGAAGGCTCCACGGCCGAAACGTTGTGTTCTCTTTCTTCTTCTTTTTTTCAGCATGGAATAAACCTATTACTTGTTTCTTTGCAGCCTATGCATGCTGACGCAGCTACCCACCTGAACTACATTCTTTTAGCATGCACATTTAAACGTGTCTATAATAAAAATTCCCACCGTTTTTCTATTTTTTGGTAATTTGCGGTGTTGAGTTCTTTCACTAATCATATTTTCCCTCTCCGTGCAGAACCCGAACCTTCAAAAAATAAACTGCGATGCAACGCTAAGACGTTAACGGGGTCAACGAACTCAAAACGTCTCAAATCAACAACCAAAGGTTAATATAATTTAAGCATGGTCAAGATGTGTTATGAGCCACTTGCAACCGTTACTTCTTCTGAAACCGGTGTAACAACATGTCCGGGTAACTTGTTCCATTCACCCGCAGCCCTTTGTGTAAATTTTTTATCCTAGTTATCATCGTTTTCTGATTTTTACCGTTTAGATTGCATTGATTGGTGTGTTGAAAAGTCTTTTATTTTTATCATAGTGTAGTTTTCTGATTTTGGGATATGGTACACTGGCGTGGTA
Source organism: Lepisosteus oculatus (assembly GCF_040954835.1). Classification (NCBI taxonomy): domain Eukaryota; kingdom Metazoa; phylum Chordata; class Actinopteri; order Semionotiformes; family Lepisosteidae; genus Lepisosteus; species Lepisosteus oculatus. Next base: position 19,820,676 of record NC_090711.1, on the reverse strand, counting down.
TTAAAAAGTATTTTGTTTTTATTCACACAGTCGCTGTATCGACGAGCGGTGAAATAAGTGTGGTGGAAACGTCGGGCCCTAAGGTGGTGACAGCGTCGAAGACGGCCATTAAGACGCTGACCAAAGCCCGACGTGTCAAGCCTTCGGAGAGAAATCATAACGCAAATCATAAAGACTTGGTGTTGGGTGATGTGCTAGATTCAGTGCGCTGTATTACACAGTCACTATCAATGGCGATCACTAATGAGGTGTCTAAAAAACGAGCTTAGAGTGTTTAAGAGGGGCTTTAGCCGCTGTACAGGTCTTGTTTCCAAAACCGATCCAGGTTTTTACCGCTAACCTCTTAGATATAATTTCTACAGAGGATGCTGCTCTAAGCTCAGGATTTCAGAACATGATGCTGATATTTCATGCTTCATTGGTGCAGATCTCTGTTGATAAATGAGTAAGCATGCGGTCTAAAAAGTGTTTAAAAGACCGACCGCTTGCCAACATCAAGCGTTTGTACATTAATAAAAGAATTAAACTGGCAAAAGCATGTTTGTTGAGACGTAAAAGATTCAGAGAGAGGCCTCAGATTTCACAAGAGCAGCCCAAACCAAACAATGAGAATGCATTGGTGGAAAATAACTTGCCCTGCTGCTGTGGCAGAACAGGATGGCGGTAACTTTGAAAACCAAGAAACGGTTGTGATGAATGTTGTGAATCAGGTTGGTGAAGGTGTCGGCGCAAATAGAGGCCCATTAGAGCGTATACATAGTTATAACCGGTCTTATAATAATTTTAGAGCAACAGAGCACTATGAAGAATTTCGTTTTGTTAATCTTGACAGAATAGCCTCGTATGTACAGGCTATAGATGCTGTACATGGTGCAGTCCAGAGAATATTGGATGAACTTTCTCCAAACATCGGGGCGAATGATTTTGTACATCTGCGTTTGACTGCGGGTGGTTTTAACAAACCCTTGTTCTCACGCAGGAGATACCCCGGAGAATTAAATGCTGCTGATTTTTTTAAGCCACATCTCAGACCTCTTACAGAGCCACACAGAAGTTCTCACCGATGACAGCCTCCGATTAGTGGTGACGATAGGAATATGCAGGGGGGTGCCGGCCAAATATTTAAATCTGTTCTGTACAGCCGGGTAATTGAGCGGAGAAAAGCACACCTTATCGACTTACATTACACGGGGGGTGATCTGTGTTTCGCCGGGAGTGTGTACAGATTGCTAAATGAAGGTTGTACCAATGGGGAAATGTTACAGGGCACTAAACGAATGCACAAAGAGTTAGGTTTTCCAGAGAATCGGAAAATTAGTTTGTCAAACATTACAGCTTTTGAGAAACATTTAAAGGTGGTCATTAAAATTTTGTACCACGACCAGGGTGATTGGAAATATTTTACAACGGGGCCCACACAACCAAATTCTAAATTACTTTTTGTTCTACTGCATGAAGAGCATTTTTACGGGGTTTTAAATATTAAAGTTTTTGTGGGGGTGGCGTATTTTTGCACTAACTGCCATGCGGCGTATAGCCACAAGAACGCACATGCCTGTGTTAAAGCTTGTAAAACCTGTTTAGATCCCCAGTGATGCGAAATTGATGCAGAAATTCAGAATTGCCCGGCCTGTAAGGTCTTTTGTCGTAGCGGCGACGTGTGTTAGTAAGTGTGAGCGCAGGGTCTTTTGTGAGAAATGTGGGGTTTATAGCCTCGCAAGTCACAAATGTAAAGAGAAACTGTGCTCGCGTTGTAACAACGTGATCGACACCCCAGACACACATTTGTGCTACATACCGCCAAAATTTCAAACAAGTACATTTTTTTCGACTTTGAATGCATGCAAGAAACGGGGACACACATACCAAATTACGTCCACGCCCTTCATATTAACAATAAACGAAGCTGGGAATTTTATGGTGAAACTTGTCTAAAGGATTCTGTGTGTAAATTTATCGATAGACGTTTCAAAAACCAAACTTTCATATCGCACAATGGCAAGGGATATGACAATTATCTTGTGATCAGACAGTTGTTAGATGAAAAGATGGACGTTGAACTAATTAATCAGGGTTGTAAGATAATGAGTATGACCGTAAAAGCTCTGAACATCAGATTTATCGATTCTCTAAACTTTCTCCCTATGAAATTAAACAAACTGCCATCAGCCATGGGGTTCCTCAGGGGTAAGGGTCATTTTCCACACTTGATGAACACTTCAGAAAACCAAAATTATGTCAGGCCAATGCCGCCGCCAGAACTTTATGGTGTTAACTACATGCTGCCGAGTGAGAAAGCTGAGTTTTTGGTTTGGTATGAAGAATGTGTTTAACTGACATAGAGAGTTGAAACGCTACTGCCGGATGGATGTGGCAATTTAATAATATAATAATAATATAATGTTTCTTTATTAGCCCTATACAATTTCTTGCATTAGGAATGCGTCTTTTCGCATACCCCAGCTTTTCTCCAAGGAGACACAGACACAGAGACAGGGAGAGAAGCTTGGGGTCAGAGCGCAGGGTCTGCCATTGTACGGCGCCCCTGGAGCAGTTGGGGTTAAGGGCCTTGCTCAGGGGCCCAATTTCAAGAGAAGGCTGTGTCAGGTTCTGGGACGAGGTCATGACTACGACCAGACAGACACCCGTGACTGAGTCAGGGGCCGCCTGTGTTGTGTGAACCCCTTTCAGTTTGTGACCATCGCTAGTGTCTGCATGGCCATGTTCAGACTTGTGTTTTTACAGGAAGAGACGATAGCGCTGCTACCCCATGACAATTACCACCTTCAGCAAAAACGATTTTCTACACCCAGCATTCAGTGGCTTATGTACATCGAACACACAGAGCACGTTAAAATCCAACACGCATTAACCACACCCGGGGAGTTCAAGGTTGGACCATATTTTCTGGGTGGTTATGCTGTAATTGACAGAGTGCAGACAGCCTTTGAGTTCAACGGTTGTTTTTTCACGGTTGTAGTGTTTGTTATTGTGAAAACGATTTTAATCCGCTGACAAACACTACTTTAGGTTGGTTGTACAGAAAGACGATGGTGAAAATTAATTTTCTCAAAATGGTTTTAACGTGCGTGTTTTGTGGTAGCACAAGTTCAGAGACATGCTTGTTGAAAATGGACACTTGGGTAAATTGCTAACAGCAGCGCAGTTACCAGAGCCTCTGCAACCGTGCGATTCGCTTTTTGGGGGGAGAACAAATGCTATTTGTTTGCATTACACAGCGCAGCCCGGTGAAAAAAATCCGTTACTATGATTTCACCAGTCTGTATCCGTTTGTGAACAAAACTAAAAAATACCCACTGGTGCATCCCCGAATAATTTCTAACAACTTTGGAGATTTAAAACGGTATTTCGGTTTAGTGAAGGTGAAAGTTTACCCACCCAGACGTTTGTACTTTCCAGTTCTTCCAACCAAAATTGACAAAAAAATGTTTTTCACACTGTGTCGTACGTGTGCTGAAACAAAACAGACCACTCCCTGCGAGCACAGTGATGAAGATCGCGCCTTGACTGGTGTCTGTTGCCCCCCTGAATTATAGATGGCCTTAGATCTGGGGTATAGAGTGAGTAAAATTTACTAAATTTGGCATTTCGAAAAGGCCTCACACAATCTTTTTTCCGACTACATCAAACTGCATCTGAAAGGGAAACAGGAAGCTTTGGGGTTTCCAGAGTGGTGTACGGATGTCGCGAAACAACAAGATATATCAGCGAATATTATGAAAAAGAGGGTGTCCGGCTGGACCCCTGCTACATTAAAAAGAATCCGGCCAAAAGACAGCTTTTAAAAATTGCCTTGAACAGTTTGTGGGGCAAGTATGGGCAAAGAGACAATTTACCACAGACCACCATTGTGAGAAACCCAGATGAATTGTTCAGGTACTTATTTACGCCATATCATGAGGTGTCAGCCTACGAATTTATTGATGAAAACACAGCCTGTGTTATGTGGAAACACCCTAAACACCACTATACAGGCCATTCAAACACTAACATTTTCATTGCTAGCTTTACAACAGCCTATGCCCGCTTGGAGTTATACAATCTGCTAAATGCTTTGCAAGGCCGCTGTCTGTACCACGACACAGATTCCATTATCTTTGTGAGCCGGGAGGGTGAGTGGAATCCGGAACTGGGTGACTATTTGGGTGAGCTGACCAGCGAAATCGATGCTGGACAACACATCACCAAGTTTGTATCAACAGGACCCAAGTCGTACAGGTACAAGCTGTCTCTTGGGAAAGCCTGTTTAAAGGTGAAAGGCATTACGCTCAATGTGAACAATTGTGAAAAAGGTAACTTTGAGAGTCTGCGGGACTTGGTTTTTGACTATGGCGTTAAGCCTTATGCAGAGTGCATAAGGGTTAACGATCATCAACAGCCGATGATCATGCGTGTTAAAAAGGATTAGCGCATTGAGACCCGGACCTTAAAGAAAACCCAGAAGGTGGTGTACGACAAGCGGGCGCTGCAAGAAAATTTGACATCGTTGCCCTATGGATATTAACACGATGGATGTCAGGTTAAAACACCCTTTTTCATGCATTTTGTCTGGACCCTCAAATTGCGGTAAAAGTTATTTTATAAAACAACTCTTGGAGAGCGGTGATACCGTTATGACTCGTAAACCCGAAAACATAGTCTGGTGTTACAGCTGCTGGCAACCTCTATACGCTGAGTTGCTTGTGAAATTTCCGACGATCAGCTACTGCCACCGGATAGAGTAAATTTGACTATAGTTGATGATTTGATGGAGTCTGGGTGTGAAAATAATGAGACAGAAAAAGCTTTTACCAAATACGTACACCACAAAACAGCAAGCAATTGTGGTCGGTAAGAAACCAAAAGGTTGGGATGTGTTCATGGAGGCTATGGCCGAAATCAACGTGCCGGCACCTTGCTAACCAACGCTGGTAACCGAGAGCCACTTGAAAAACTCAAGGCTGCCCCGCTGGGGTGCGCAGCGTCTGTCAAAACTTTAAAACGACCGGTAGAGATGTCGACGCCCGACCCGGTCTCTAAGATAACCATAGAAAGGAGACGATCATTAATACCTAGAGCCACATGGTTGCCTTTACTTCTATGGTATAGAAAAAAGACGCAATGTAGCCCGCAGGTCACTGCAAAAGAATCTTGCAATTGTCTGTTGTTGTAAAATATGGAATTAGCATTTCTGTGTAAGAAATCAATAATGTTCTTGGGAAAGAAAAAAGGCTTCAGGTGAAAATCCGTAGGAATCGAAAAAATTTTGCTCCCGCGTCATCAGGTAAGTAAATAGCCAGCCAGTGTTCACCGGGGTGGTCGTGTGGGTGAGTTTTAACTATTAAACTCAGTGGGCGCCGCGCCAGTCTCTCGCTCGGTAGGGCATCACTGGGGAACACGCCTAGTCTCAGGTGTAGCGGTCTTGGGTTAGAATGTCTTCCAGCTGTTTGGTGTTAATCTTTATGTGCAGGTTGTGTGGCCTCCCGTGCTTTTTAGCTGTAGTCATAAATGACTTGACGTCTCATATCAAGCTCTATCACGTTGTCGAACAGCACGTACACAACCATGTTAACTGTAGAGGGTAGCGGTTGCGCGAAGCGTATTTCAGCTCTCAGATTACCCGTTTTGATAAGTGAATAATGCCCTGTGCACTCGTCGTCGGGGCCGAGATTGAAAGCAAACAATGTGTAACCGTGCGCGTACTCCTCGCGGTCCACCAGAAGTGGTTTGTCTTTCAGACGCTTCCCGGATGTTTCCACCAGATTAAAATATTCATGGACGCAATGTCCATTCTGGAAGTCTGGTTGAAGCGGTTTAGTGGGGATTTGTTCACCGTCAGCGTAGAGAGCCAGAAAGTTAACGTTGTAGTGTTTAAAATTGAAGGGGTTTTGTGTAAAACTGCCGCTGAATGCTGCATTGTCCACAAACCCCAAAATTACCACTTTGGGTAACTGCCCGAGAAAGAAGTTTTCTTGGTTACACACACAGCTCCCTGCAGGCAGACTGAAGACTTTCATCTGTACGCGGTCTATGGGGTATTTAGCGTTGGCCGTCAGGAGTGCTTCAGCGTGTCCCAGTCTGACCCCAGGTGAGACTCTGACTCTTTTCACAAACAAAGATGCAGAGAGTACCCTCAGTTTTTGTTCTCGGACGTTGTTCATCAAGCAGAAAGCATCTCTGTTGCACGTGAGTTTTATTTTCAAGTCAACGCCAGTAGTAGTTTGTCCTGAAAAAACAGGTCTGCGTGAATGTGACCCAGGAGCTCCAGTTTTCGGCTCACACAGGCTGCCGCATCAATGTCCCGACTGTCTGCTTCCGTTATTTTACAGGTCAAATAGAGCAGCATGTTGTTTAAATCTAAATAATCTTCTCCGTTGCCTGCAATGTAGAACTCCAGAGGTGCGTTTTCTGTTAGGGCCGTGAGGGGTGGAACTTCTATGTAAAAGCTTTCCTCGATGCTTGTTTGGGTAGGCGCTAATTGAAAAATGTCCAGCTCCGACTTTGCGCATTCTGCAGACCCACCGTGAACAAAAGCCATATTTAAAATATGTCTCGTTTCATATCTCGTTGATTGCGGTGTGTTACGGCCCTCTTCTTGGTCGACCTGAAGCTTTTATGAGATGACTGTCTTCTCCTAGCCGTTCTTTTATCAGGTTTCGGAGGCCCCCGACGGTGCGATGATGACGTCTGTCTTTTTCTCTTGACACCTCCGGGGATGTATGCTAGACCCGAACCTTCCTGCTGATGTGCAGCCACCTTAGACGTGACCACGCTTGTAACGTTGCTGACCACGCCTTTGGTGATGTTTTTAGCCGCCAATGCCATGTGCAGCTTAGCTATTTCAAACCCTTGTTTCAGAAAAGGCACAACTTTTCTAAATAGTGCTCTGAAAATACCCCCTATACCCACGGCGTACTGAACTGGTAGCCCAGAAAATCCTGTTAATCCATAGCCAGCCTGTTGTTTGTAGTAGTGTGTATACAAAGAAGGATCCCCGTAGCTCTTGATGACCGTCATCCTTTTAGATGTTTGTCGCTTTTACAGGTCTGAAATACAGCTTGATGATGACCTTACCAAATGCAAATGACACGTGCTTGTTTTGATCCGTCTTTATTTCAATAGTGATGTTAAAATGATCGACGCTCCCCAGCACATAATGGGGTTTGTCGTAGAATACTGTGACGAATTCACCATCCACGCCTCTGAAGGGCACACAACACAAAAGCGGTGCATAGACGTCGCCTATTAACTGGTGTTCTATGATATCGGTGTATATATACATGGTGTTAAATCCGCCAGTCATATTGACGGGGTGCGGTGATTTTACACTTCCGACACCCAATTTGAAACCCAACATCCTCGCCAGACGGTTATGCATATGTATAACAAACCGGTTATCACTAAGAATCTTTACCGACCGGCTAATGGGGTTGTATTTAAGACTTACAGCCGTTAACTTGGATTTTTCCGCATCCTGTTTCATTTCATGCAAGAGCTGCTCGATGTTGCTGTAGTACCCTCTCGGTAAGATACATGTCAATATAGTCTTGAGCTCATCGCTGACGAACAGAAAAACTCTGTCTTCATCAAACGTGTTAAGCGTATGCGGATAGTGTAGCTCGACCAGGCCCACTTCCCAGCTCCTGTCCAGTTCAATCGCCTTTGCCAGATGCTCTGTGAAGCACGCGCTGGTGTTCTTTGGAAACATCTTTGAGGATGAATTACTGGCCAGCGTAACATAGAAACCATTGGGGTTCATTTTTCACCACCTCTATATGTCTCGGACCTCGGAAGCCTTTACCCAACTATTGAATTTATCGCTCCAGCCGCGCCACTTTACCAAAAGCTTTTACCACGACCTCTGGCTGCTAAAATCGTTTGGATGCGGTAGACGTTCTCAACATCAGGGTTTATCTTCTGTAGCTCTTCTGCATAGAAGGGGCCCTTAATGTCGTCGCCTGCGTAGTCCTGCAGTTTGTAATAGAGTCTCAGAGTCGAGGCCCGCTCTTTGACAATGATACTTTCATCTGTGAAGGTCTGTTCATATCCCTTCTCAAACACTCCCTTTATTTTGGACACCCGCACGTGATCACCCACATTAAATGAAAACTTTGACTTTGAAGTGTTCTTCATAGACCGTTCTCCACACCTCAAGGGAGTTGTCGGACATAACAGAAGCTGGGGTTCGTTTAATAGTTGTGTGGTAACTATGGTTATAAGAGTAAATAAGATCCGATAGGACGTCGATATATCGAAAGGTGTTTTTGTGTGTCAGGTACCTCCACATTTTTGTTTTAATAGTTCTGTTAAACCTCTCGACCACGCTAGCCTTCACATCGCTGGCCGTAACGAAATGTTCAATATTCTCACGTTTGAGAAAATTTTGGAAGGTCCTGTTAAGAAATTCTTTACCCTCATCCGTTTGTAGCTTTTTAGGAGCATGCCCCTCTTGCAGTATATTTCGGAATATGTGCCCAATCCCTGAGCCGTTTTCTGAAGTAGAGGGGAATAGTGACATACAGTATATAAATTTTTTAGGGAGGCAGGAGTGTGGGTGTATGTGTTGTACATGATTGCTTGCACTTTGTCAGCGGGCAGACAGGCCCCTTTTGATCGCCCGTGTGTTTTCCCTCCAGAAAGATATATAATATTTTTTTTAGGAAGGCAGGTGTGGTTTCATGTGGTGTTTGTGTCCCTCCCGAGAGAGAGCTGCCCCTTCCCTTTGCCCGTAGGTGCTGAAGGTCCTCTTTCGCTTGCAGCTCGCTCAGCACAGCTGCTGCTGTTAGGAGGGGCCTAAGCTAAGGATGCTAGTGCTCCCCACGGCTGCAGTCGTTGTCGGTCGTTGACAGAAGATCAAAGAGCAGGGCCTCCGCCCGGACTGGCAGGCAGGCTGAGCCCAAAACAGAGCCCCCTGAGCCAGCTGGTCCTGAGGCTCACTGACCTGAGCCACACTGACACTAGCCAGCCTCAGGACAGCACTGATAGAGTTTTTTCAAAGGGTTTTCAATTTGTGTTTGACTTACAGATCTATGTTAAAATCACCCCCCTACAATGTAGTGATAGATACACCTGAAGAAGGCTCCACGGCCTTTGTGTTTTCTTTCTTCTCTTTTTAGCATGGAATAAACCTTTTACGTGTTCCATTACAGACATTTACAGTACAAGGTGCTTTATGAGCATGGCCAATGGGTAAAATCAGAGTTGCCAAAGCAAATAAAAATAATAAAATTAACATGAAACAAAAAAATAAATAAAAGTAAAACAGACATTAGTAGTTCAGGTGGTGGTACACTGATTGTACCCATCTGTCATGCTAATACAGCACCTTGAATTGAACTGAGAGACAGAGTGAGAGCAAGAGAGACAGCAACACACTGGGGTCTATTCAGGTAGCTACACACGGATAGGGTGGAAATCCGGGCGATCTCACCAAACTTTACTGCTGTTTTGCAATGGGTCAGCGGTTATCCTAGTCCCCGCCCTGACCACTACTCCTGTCCTGCCCCTAGCCTGGTGCTCTTCAGCTGCAGCGCAAGGTGAATGTGCTTCAATATAATAGAGTGTCCCTTTTACCCCCATCTTGATTTAAATCGCAAACACATTTTTAATAAAATGCTTTATTCACAATCTGACTCACATAACTCACATTCCTGAATTCCTTAACAATTTTAGGAAGAACAAGAAACAGCCTGTTAATAAAATTGTTGCAATTTTGTTCTGTCAGTTCTTCCTCCCAGAACTTGTAAATCGCATTGATCGGTTCTTGCTTTGTGGTGGGTTTAGCCGTTTTCCGAATATAATCTTTTGGGGGAATGCCATACCATCTCTACTGGATTTAGATCTGGGGATTCAGCTGGAGTTTTTACCCAGTTCACTCCCTCTGCTATAAGCCTTGCCTTTGCTGCTGTATGTTTTAGTTTGTTGTTCTGAAAGAAACGGTGCCTTGATCCAAAGTGCTCCCTGATGTATGGGGCAGTGGTCAGTGGTCCCAGGCCTCTTCTAGAAATAGTCCCCCAAACGTGAACCTTCAGTGGATATTTTGGCTTTGGCTTATTCATATCTGCCCTTTTATATGAAATTGATTGTATGAGGGAAGATCTTCAACCAGCGGTCTCATAAGGCTGTCGAGAAAGTCGGAGATGTATTTAGTCAGACCATTGCATGCTGATATGATGGGGTGTCCGGTTTGTGGATTTTGGGGAGGAGGTAAAATTGAGATTCCTGGGGATGTTCAATGATGAGCTGGTTCGCCTCCTGGGGGAGTTCCTTACTCTTAATAAAGGAGATGATGTATACCACTTCCTTTTGGTAGTCAGTGGAAGAGTCCTGTTGGAGAAGGACATAGGCAGAAGTGTCGGTTAGTTGTCTATTTTTGAGACGGGATGCTTCACGTCAATAACTCCACCAACAAATGACACGGAACCTTCAAACCACTGACATTTAAACCACTGCAATTTGTGAACATCTTGAATAAAGCTAATCCCAAGTGTAAACGAGTTCATAAAGCCAGAATTACTATCTCTATGGTCAGGTGTTTCGCAGACGTATACTGTAAAGCTTTCAGTGCTTTGTGTATATTCCAATTGTAATGGAGGAAGGGAGTGTGGGGACATGCTTAGTCTGCAATTGAATTGGGGCTCTATTATTTGAAAGCGTTTATCTTCCCTCTTTAGTTGATCTTTTGAAGCCTATGCAGCTCCCTTTGTGAATTCTTGGTTCTTGATTGAGAACCTGTAAGTGTCACAGAGGCAATTTCCAACTGGAATGAATTCCATCAAACATTTTGTAATATAGCTGGATAGTAGAGATCTAGTATAGGGCTTAAATTGAAGCTAACCCCTTGGGCAATACATGTAAACCAAGTTTCTAACGTCTTACTGTGTCCACTCACCAGACAGAAATATCCAGAAAAAAAGACAAAACAAGAGGAAACAGATTTTTCTTCTTCAAAGATCAATTTTTCACATTGTGTCCTGAAAAAAGATGAAAATGCTTGTAGATCTTGCCCCGTGTGTCTCCCAGCCTGGATACAAAATTGAGAAAAATAGAACAAATATAAAATTCAACATTTTTTGTAAAGACAGGACCTGGAATGGTATTGCTCACATACCTGGAAATTTAGTAAAAGTTATTGAAAAATAATAAAAAGCTTTAATAGCTATTTCAATTACTATAGAAAGCCTCCAGAAACTGCTAGAGAGGATGAAGTGCAATTCATTGTTTTCAGGCAGTAGCAAAAATTCCTACATTGGCCTAAGCTCCTACCTTCCCTTCTGGTTGAAAACAAAATGAATGACATCAATTTGACGCTGTTAGACCAGCTCTGTCAGAGTTTTCTTCCTTTTCCTGTGTCTTCCCTTCTCCTTCAGGTCAGTAGGTGTCGGTCCATTTTTGTTTTCAGGTTGGCACGTACAGTAGGTGTTGCTGCTGCTTGTGGGCGGGGCTATGCTAATGAGTTAACCGCCCCCATAGCTGTGGTCATTGTCAGGCCATTGACAGATCAGGGCCACCACCAGTGCATCAGGCTGGCAGCAGGAGTGGAGGCCAGGTGGCCACCTGCTGTAGGGAAGCCACCAGGTGTGCCTTTGCAGGGCTCCAGAGGTAACAGCCCATACTTCAGTCCACTAGCAGATGCATGCAGCTCATTCCAGTGGCAAACTAAAGTGATATGTTTTATATCTGTTTGTTGTAGTTATTTTTGCTTGTGAGCTCTGGGATCTGGGCCTGGTTCAAATCTCTAGCCAGCAGAGAAATCTTATTCTTTTGGGTCCCTGAGCAATGCCTTTAACTGCTCTAGGGCTGCTGTATAATGGCTGACCCTGAGCTCTGACACCAGCCATTAGATTATTTGTGTGTCTTATGGAGAGGAAGTTGGGGTATGTGAAAAGACACATTCCTACCGCAAGCAATTTTAAAGGGTAAATAATTGTTGTTTATAATCTAAAAAAAAAAAAAAGAAAACAAATTCTGGATGAAAATCAGCTGTGTATAATGGGTTTAGTAAAATAAGTATCTTTTTGGATGAAGTGCATTTCAGGACACTTGGTTTGGAGCAGGAGGATGTCTACTGTCTTCAGGATTTTCCAGGTAAAAAGATCTTTGACCTTGCTTTGGTGTCTGCTGCTCAGTGTTCAACAATATCATAGCAAAAAAGCATGAACCTCTTTTTTTTCGTTGAGCCTTTATTTGCAAGAGAGGTTAGGCCTCTGACCTAACCTCTCTTGCAAATAAAGCCCATCAAGCCCATCAATACCCGGCACTTTACCTGACTATTCCTGTCAGAGCTGCTCTCAGCTCCTCTAAATGAAAAGGTTTCTCAAGTCTCTTTTGTGCTCCTTTGGGATCTCTGTGTAATGTTTTCCAGAAAACTCCCTCAGTTCTTTATCTACTTTACTTTTTTGCTAGAAAAATGGTCCTGGTAGAAAACAGTTGCTGCTTCCAACATTCCCTTCTCCGTGACCACAACACCATCCTTATTCTGAACTCCCTCCATCATCCTTCTCCTTTGTTTTTGCTTTATTTGACTGAAAAAAAGAAGGTGGAGCAAGTTCCCTTCTGCTGCAAGAAATCTAATCAGGCTTGAAACATTCCTTGTCCCCCCCAATAAAAGGACCTCAATTTTGCTTTTAATGCTGGGAATACTGTATATTCATATCAATATGAAGGCCTTCATTACATTGGAAATACAACGTATTCAGTTCGTCCAGCAAAATTCTTCACTTCCTTTCACTCTTAATTCTCCTTTTCATGTTTGCCCACCATTCTTTGACAGTAATGTGCTGCCTCCTCTTAGCCCACCAGCTATTCTGACTTTGAGGTCTATGTAGTTGGTCTCCTTCAAAATCTCAGGGTTCACCTTCCAATAACCTTCCATATTTTCTCCCAAGTGGATGCACATTGACCTCTACCTTGTCACGATCGGAGAACCACACCAGCAGAACAGAGGCTCCTCCTGCCTTCACCTCTTTGGATACAAACACACAATCCAGACGCTTTGCAGCACCCTTTGCATTTCTCCAAGTAGCACCGACCTTCTCACCCACGGCTCTAAAAGCTCAGTCAACTAAAAAAAAATAATAATGCCACAAATGAAATGCTAAGTTGCCTTGTTCCTGCATCATCCTTGTCCCTTAAATCCACATGAATGTCTCCCTTTGTAAATTACCAACTTATTAGTAATACAAACCAAGTATAAATCTTTTTAGAAGTCTGCTCTCGCAACAGCCGGAGCATACACGATCACTTATCTGAATATCCGTTTCCATAGCAAACATCTGTGCTAAACACCCTTCCAGGGCCTCTACCTGGCACCATTTATCAGGTCAAAATTCCCAAATAAAATCCCCACTCCAGATGAGCAAGCCCCTCCTATGCTCCATCTTGATCCTCCCTTTCATGTAAAAACCTCATCTCCTGCAAAAAATAAACAAAAATCAAAACTCCTCAGGTAGTTAAACTGCTGTTCTTTACTTTCAATGTTAAAATCACCTCTTATTGACTACTTTTTCATTTCTCATCATTATATGCAGATCATCCAATATAGACATCTCTTACCTCCATCTTTCTTTACCCACTCACAAACAAAGCTAAAACCTTTCTTCCATTCTTCTTATACTCCATTATATTTCCTCAATATAATGAGGACATTTTCACACTCCCTCAAAAACCTTCAGGTACCTACATCTTTTTTTTACTCTGCTGCAGAAACGTGCATTGCATTGTGCACACAAGACAGCCTCACAGACAGCTGTGATCTGCCAATGCGCCTGCTGCTTACAACTGCAAAACCTTTTGCCCTCTGCAAACAGTCTTTATACACACATTTCATTTCCTCTGCACAGGCAGATACCAAGTGACCTATTGTGCAACATTTACTGGACGCCTCTGCAGTGCAAGATGTCCCTGCACAAGTAGCTGCCCCAGGTAATACAAAAAGCCCCTGTTGGAGCCTATGATATAGTTCCTTGTACATCAACTAAAAGATATATTTTTCCAACACATTCGGGTTGAACAGAGTTTTTCAAGTGTTCCCCCCCCCCCGGCTCAACAATCTTAGGAAGAACATGAAACAGCCCGTTAATAAAATTGTTGCAATTTTGTTCTGTTAGTTCTTCCTCCAAGAACTATATATATGGGCCAGCATGCTTTTTGACCACAACGTCCTCGAAGAATTCACGATCCATAATTCCTTTGAAAATAAGTGTTCCCAGGCCTCTTCTAGATACACCCCCCCCAGACGTGAACCTTCACTGGATATTTTGGCTTTGGCTTGTTCACATATCTCCCCTTTTTGTAAAACGACATGGTTGAAAATGTTCCAGAGCCACTGTTGTTTCATCAGTGAAAAGTACATCATGAAATGCCTCTCCCTGCTCAATCCATTGGAGAGCTTGTTTGAGTCTTTTCTCTTTATTTTTTACCCTTATCATGGGGCATGTGTTGGGTTTTATATCTCCATCCAAGCCCTCTGCACACTCTTATTATCGATGTCGGACTCACGCTCGCACAGAGGTCAGCCCACAGCCGTCTTTGAACTTGCACCGCTGATAGCTCATCATTTTCATCAGTCAGTCTGTCAATGGCTTGCACAATAGGACTTAAAAAAAAGAGATCAACAGTTAGGTAGTTATAAAATGTGTGTAGTTTTATTTACATGTAATTAAGTATTTTTACAAACACATCGCCTCTAAATATAAACATCTCTGTGGATCAGCATCAGCTATGTTTGCCCAATCCTTCACCCTGGACATAGCACCTGTCCATCACAGGAGAGAAAAACAGACACACATCAGGCCAGTTTTCCCATAATCCAATTAACATACCAGTTTGTTTTGGAGTGCGAGAGAGAATCATCACACATAAGGAGAAAAAACACGGGACCCAGAGAGAACATGCAAACTTCACACTCACAGGATGGCAGGAATTGAACTTAGGGCCCCAGTGCTGCAAGATAGCAATACTTTCGCCACAAATAGAAATGGATGGATATTTTATCTTTCTAGTTCAGAGGTTTGCGTGCCTAGTTTAATTTTGAAAGCCACTGAGACATCTGGTACTACTGTTGGATTTGTGAAAAAAAGCATACCAACAACTGTGCCATCCTATTCCTTAGTTAATACATCTTATTTCTATAAACAGTTAGATAGATAATACTTTATTAATCCCGTAGGGAAATTGATGTGTTACAGCAGTCCAGCCCAAGACAAGCAAAACAGATATCAGAATAGTTATAAAACAAAAGACAAACAAAATAAATAAAAATAAATAAATACATAGGTGTGTGCAAAATGTGCTGATCATAGTCACTGTAAAATCAATAAAATATGTGCAAAATGTGCATAGGTTTATACAGACTGATTGTCCACAAAGTACAATGGAATAAACATGCTGTCCATAGACGAGCAAATGAAAGGGTAGCAGTCCTAGCCTAGGGCAGTGTTATACACCCTGACAGCCGCCAGGAGGAAGGACCTGCGGAAACGTTCCTTTGAACACCGTAGCTGGAGCAGTCTGTTGCTAAAAGTGCTCTGCTGCCCGATAACAGTCCCATGAAGTGGATGAGAGGTGTTGTTCATGATGGCTGTGAGCTTGGTCAGCATTCTCCTCTCAGCCACCACCTCCATGGGGTCAAGTCTCATCCTCAACACAGTGCCAGCCTTCTTGATAAGTTTATTGAGCCTATTTGCATCTTTTGTCATGATGCTGCTGCCCCAGCACACCACAGCATAGCAGATGGCCGCCGCCACCACTGATTCATAAAAAATGTGTAGCAGTGTTCCACACACACCAAAGGATCTGAGTCTCCTAAGAAAATAGAGTTGGCTCTGATCTTTTTTGTACAGGGCATCAGTGTTACCAGACCACTCCAGCTTATCATCCAGGTGTACCCCTAAGTACTTGTAGGAATGTACGCCCTCTATGTCCTCACCCTGGATGGAAACAGGGTTCAGCGGAGACTTATTCCTTCGAAAGTCAAAGATCATTTCTTTGGTCTTGCTGGTGTTAAGATGGAGATGGTTAAGATGACACCACTCCACAAAATTGGTAATCAAGCTCCTATATTCCTCTTCCCTCCCCTCTCTAATACACCCCACAATTGCAGAGTCATCCAAAAACTTCTGCAGATGACATGTCTCAGAGTTGTACCTGAAGTCAGAGGTGTAAAAGGTGAACAGGAATGGAGCAAGGACAGTCCCCTGTGGAGCCCCAGTACTGCTAACAATCTGTTTGGACACACAGCTCTGTAGCCGTACATACTGTGGCCTGCAGGTCAGATAGTCTATAATCCAGGACAGCAGGGGAGCGTCCACCTGCGCCGCCCTTAGCTTATCTCTCAGTAAAGGTGGATGGATGGTGTTAAAGGCACTGGAGAAGCCAAAGAACATAACTCTCACAATGCTCCGCGTCTTCTCCAGGTGAGAGTTAGCTCTGTGTAGCAGATAGATGACTGCATCCTCCACTCCCAGGTGTGACTGGTAGGCGAACTACAGGGGGTCCAGTGCTGTACTCACCAGGGTTCTGAGGTGGTCCAGTACAAGCCTTTCCAGAGTTTTCATTAGGTGTGATGTAAGTGCCACTGGTCTGTAGTCATTCAAGACTTTAGGGTGCCCCTTTCTGGGTACTGGCACCAGGCAAGATGTCTTCCAGAGCATTGGAACCTTTTCTAATCTCAGGCTGAGGTTGAAGATGTACTGCAGCACTGAACCCAATTGGTCCGCACCCTTTAGCACCCTGGAGCTGACACCGTCAGGACCCGCTGCCTTCCTTGCATGGAGTCTCCTCAACTCCCTTCTGACCTGGTCAGCTGTGATGGATAGGCCGAGGAGGGCAGGGGAAGATGGAGTAGGAGTAGGAGGGATCACATGATGGGGTGACTGAGGACATGAAGAGGGTGTCTGGGGTGAAGGCCTGTGAGGTGAATGGACAGTGGACCCTGTATCGAATCTGTTGAAGAAAAGATACATCTCATTGGCCCTCTCCAGGCCTCCCTCACTCTGTTGGCTGCCAGACAGCTTGGATCCGGAGATCTTCCTCATGCCATTCCACACTTCTCTTACATTGCTCTCCCTCAGCCTGTCCTCCATTTTCCTCCCATAAGCCACCTTGCTCTCCCTAACTCTCACCTTCAGCTCTTTCTGCACTCACTTCTGCTCCTCCTTGTCACCTGCCCGGAAAGCCCTCTTTTTCCTATTTAGGATGGCCTTCAGATCACTGGTGACCCAGGGTTTATTATTGGAGAAGCACTGCACTGTCAACACAGAAGTTTATGTAGTCAGTGATGCAGTGGGTAAGACCATCAATGTCATCTCCATAAGGCTCACAGAGTATCTCCCAGTCCGTTGTTTCAAATCAGTCCATCAGTGCATCATTAGCCTCAGCTGACCATCCCTTCACTGTCCTGGTGGTTACTGGTTGCTGTAGTACAAGAGGCTTGTACAGAGATAGCAGGAGAACAAGGTTGTGGTCAGATCTGCCAAGGGGGGGGAGTAATGTGGAGCTGTAGGCATTCTTGACATTAGCATACAGCAAGTCCAAAGTCTTGTTATCTCTAGTAGGGCATTTAACAAACTGACTAAAAGTAGGCAGGGTAGAGGAGAGCGAAACATCCAGCACCGCAAACTGCTCCAGCTACACGCCGGGCTTCTACCGCCGGAACTCGACCAGCAACTTGGACTCGCTGGCCAACAGTAACAAGTATCCGGTAACTCCATACAGCAACCTCAAGGACAGCACATCAAGCAGCAGCAGCAGCACCACTACTACTGCCATTATGAACAAAGAAAACAAGTTCAGAGACCGAGCTTACAGTGAGAATGGGGAGCGCAGCCAGCACATCCAGGTCACGCAGCAGAAACCCGGCTCTCAGATCAACTCCACCCGCTACAAAACGGAGCTGTGAAGGCCCTTTGAAGAGAACGGGGCGTGCAAGTACGGGGAGAAGTGGGAATTTGCCCATGGATATCATGAACTGAGGAGTTTGTCCCGTCATCCAAAGTACAAAACCGAGCCCTGCTGCACATTTCACACCATTGGCTTCTGCCCCTATGGCCCTCGCTGTCATTTCATACACAACGCCCACGAGAGGAGGCCGGCGCCCAGTAACGCAACAGTAACCTGCAGAGCGACCCCAAGCCCCCCAGGGAGTTGTGCGGGTCCCATCAAAGGGACATCCTGCAGCAGCACGCCGCTTACAGTCAGAGGGACAGACCAAAGCTTCACCACAGCCTGAGCTTCTCGGGCTTCTCCAGTCACCACGGACTAGAGTCGCCTTTGCTGGAGAGCCCCACGTCCTGCACCCCCCCGCCTTCTTCCATCTCGTCCTCCTGCTCCTCTAACCTCTACGAGGACGTGCTCTCGCCCACCTCCATGTCTTGAGTGAACAGTGCCTTCTCTTTCCCGGGTCAGGAGCTGAAAACCCTCCTTACTCCCCTGGCAATCCATACCCAGCAGTATGCCAACCCGTCTAACAGTGCTCACAATGTAAAAATATATTTTTACAAGATGCTGGGAAAAGTGCAACAATTACAGTGTTAAATTGAATATTATTGATTACTAATAGTTTGTTAACACCTAACTTTCTTAATTAGATGTATTTCAAACAATGAACTAAGTGTAACGTAGCATTCAGAAATACAATCGAGAACAGTTTTGTGGTGACTGTATAGATGAAAGTTTTCTAAAATGTCTAACAAAATTAAAGACTTTGTGGAGAGAGAGAGCACACTACACACTACACGACACAGAAATCAAGTTCCTGGTCTATGCAGATGACCTGGTCCTGCTGTCGCCCACAGAACAGGGACTGCAGCAGAACCTGGCACTGCTAGAGCAGTACTGTCAGACCTGGGCGCTGACAGTCAATCTGGACAAGACCAGAAAGAAAGAAGAAGAAAGCCAGACCTCAGGAAAAAGGTACAAATTCACACTCAACAACAACACATTGGAGCACACATCCAGCTACACATATCTCGGTCTCACCATCAGCTCATCTGGAAGTTTTGACCTGGCAGTGAAGGCACTGAGAGAGAAGGCACTCAGGGCATTCTACGCAATAAGGAGGCTCTTCAACATCAACCCACCAACAAGAATCTGGCTCCAAATATTTCAAATTGTAATCCAACCCATTGCCCTATATGGCAGTGAAGTGTGGGGTACCCTCACAGACCAGGAGTACCAGGATTACACTCAATGGGACAAACACCCCACAGAAACTCTGCTCATGGAGATCTGTAGAAACATCCTGCATGTGCAGAGAAAAACACCTAACAATTGGTGCAGGGCCGAATTAGACCAGTACCCATTATTGATAAACATACAGAAGAGAGTATTAAAGTATTGGCTACACCTAAAAAACAGTGATGCTGAGCCAAGAGCTGAGCCCAAAACAGAGCCCCCTAAGCTCAGGATAGCAGTGCTAGAGCACCACAACTCAGACTCAAGCACATCACAGCACAGATCAAACAGCAATATCTCACACACTGGGACACACACACATAAACACAACATAAACTGGAATGCTACAGAACCCTAAACAGACAATACGCACTAGCCGAACATTTGACCAAGATAAGAAACAGCAAAAAGAAACAGACCCTGATGAAGTACAGGCTCACTGACCACAGCCTGGCCATAGAAACTGAGGGACACAGGCAGACCTGGCTGCCCAGAGAGGACAGGCTGTGCTCCCACTGCCAGCGGGGAGAAATAGAGACAGGGGTGCACTTCCTACTGCACTGTGACAGATACTCTGGGATTAGAGAAACATTCTTCCGTAATTTCAGAAATCTAGTCCCAGAGTTCCCACACCTGCCAGAATCACAACAGGTCCCAATACAACTGGGAGAGGGAGGAGGGAACTCAATTGAACTGGCAGCCCAGTATGTGATCTCCTGTCATAGCCTGAGGAACAGTGAGTCTGTCATCCCAATAATACTCCATCTGTCTACAGTATATGGCTCAGTATACAGTATATAGTGTGTAGTTGCATACGGTACAGGTTTGTAACATGCATTTTGAATGGCTGCATCTGTAGAGCATTATAGGCAAGAAAAATGTGAAGATAACATTGAAATATTATTTTTCCTAAATATCCTTCCTTTTTTTATTAAGAAATATTGATACAAAATCTTCAAGGCAGTACAAAAAATATAGACATTCCAATCACAAAATAGACATATGCAATCCCATCACTTTTGCGAAATTCTGACTCGGCAATAAAACTTAGAAATGACAGGTAACAGGAAACCAATCAAGGTTTACATTTTACAGGCCATAAAGACAGATACAGCTCTTCCACGGCATTCTGTAGTCTTGTACAGGGCAGAGTATGCCTTAAACAATAAGCATCAGTCTGAGCTGGTGAGCCTATGGCATTGCGGACCAGCGGCTAAGCCAGTCTTGTCCCGGCCAAGAGTTCACCTTCCAAAAGGCTCTCACTTCCTCTGCACTGGAGGTTCTCTGTTGAAGTAGCAGATAGTCCCGAAGATACTGTGCTGCGGTTTACAGTACAGACAAAGAGGAAGGCATCACTCCTTTCCTTTTTTTGATGTTGCGCCTTCACCATATCACCACTCGAACACAGCAGATCGCCTTCCAGGCTCTGCTCTCGTTTTTTCCTGGAAGCGCTCCCAGGCCCTGGCCGTACAGCACAGCCTGGGCCGACAGCCCAGTGTCTCCTAGGAAACAAGCCATCCAGCTGGCCGTTCTCCTCCATATCTCCTGTGCTGCTCCACAGTCCCACAGCGCATGGTGGATTGTTTCCGGCCGGTCACATCCATCCATGGGACAACAAGCTGTTTTCCCCATTCCTCTCGAGAACATTACTTCTCTTGTGGCTAAAGATCCTTGAGCGATCAGCCAGGCCATGTTATGGTGCCTGTTCAGCAACCCAGAGCAGGCAATACATCCCCAAACAGCTTTGCAGTCCTCATCTATGAGGCCGTGGACATGGCATACTGGGGCCCTGCCCTGTACAATACCTTTTAATGCCCTTGAAGTCAATAGGAAGGCCAGTTCGTCTGATTCAAATGCCCTTTGCCTTAAAAACAGAAAAATCCTATAGTAAGCATAAGGCAGCTCAATGAGACAGGTACTGTTAAAGGAATAGAAAGACCCAACCTCCTCAAATATGACCCAAATAAAAACCTACTTAAAAAATAAGTTTTCCCTTGTCCCATAGTGGCAATTCGAAAATGGTTAGCCACATAATTACACATCAGGAATAAAAATATATCTGGTATCCCTACCCCCCCTGCATCCACTCTTCTTGTAAGCACCTCTCTCCGGGCCCTCTCCCATTTTGAACCCCCCAAAAAACTAAACAGAAGCCTGTTAAGTACTGCTCGTACTGATCTTGATTGGAAGAACACTAAACCAACATACAAAATCAAGGGTAGGACCACTGCCTTTATGACCAGTACTATGCCCTGCAAAGTCAGAGATCGCAATTTTTAACCCAATTTTTTTCCGCACAGTTTTAACTATTCCCACCCAATTCCTGTCCCCGGACCCTGCCTGTCAAAGACGGTTCCCAGTACTTTAACACTATCCGTACGAACTCGAACTCCCAGATCTCCTTGCACCTCTTCACACCAACCGTTAAAAAGCATAAGTTCGACTTGTCTCTGTTTAGTTTTGCACCTGATGCTGCGCAATAATCTTCAGTGACTCGCAGAGCTAGATCTATGCTCTTGTAGTCAGAACATAAAATTGACACATCATCCATATTTAGTACTGTCTTAACCTCTAGGCCCCCACTGCCTGGACTGACCACTCCCTTTATTCCTACTTCCCTCCTCAATGCCTGTGCTAGTGGCTCAATACAGCACACAAAGAGGATCGGCGATAACGGACATCCCTGGGGGACACCGCAGCTGATTCTCACTGCTGGGTTTCTATTAAAAACCCATTAACAATTATTCTGCTATTGACATCCCTATACAGCAGTCCCACCCTCTCTATGAACCCCTGTGGAATTGCGTTCTTTTGGAGCACTTTAAACAAGTACTCATGCGAGACCCGGTCATAAGCTTTCTCAAAGTCTAAATTTAGTAAACTCAGCCGAATGCCTCTGTCTCTCGTGTAACAGATGGTGTCACGAAGCAGTACTAAGTTGTCCGTGATACGCCTCCCCACCACTGCACAGGATTGATCTGGGTGAATGACACTTCCCAGTGCTTTTTTCAAGTGTAGTGTCAAACATTTGGCATACAACTTATCCACAAATCAGTCCCCAAAATATCCCAAAACCTCTTGTAAAACTCAAAGGGAAGTCCATCCACACCCGGTGTCTTCCCCGACTTGCGGGTGTGTAGACTTGCTGTTAATTCTTCCAGGGTCAAGTCTGCAGACAAGCCTGACCACTCCTTCCCTGTCTCTTGCATTCCCCTCACAATCCTATCTTGCAATAATACAGAAGTCTTCTTCAGTCCAAATAAATCTCCATTAAAACTCTCTGCCGTAGCTACCATGGCCTTAGTTGAGACCTTAAGATTGCCATCCTCACCTCGTAGCCCATTCATCTGTTCTCTTCCAACTAGAACTTTGTGCACTTTACCCCTTCTTCCAGATCTCTTACCTTACTATGGAATATCACTCTCCTTGCCCTCTCCTCAGCCAAAGCTGCAAGCTGCAGTTTCACCTCTTGAATTTCTCTTGCAATTACTTTTTCTCTAAAAAGTTTTCTAATTATTCTAAAGTTAACCCTAGCTAAGGGTTTGGGTGATTAGGGTTAGGGGTTCAGATTGTCTCTGTTACGTCCCAGTGTTTGGTCTGTGTGTGTTATTTTTATGTTCCGCACTGCTGACCTTTGATTGTTCTCCCTCCCCCATTGGCCCACCATTATACCACTGTTCCGTATGACATCATGATCAATTAGCTTCTCAGCCAATCAGAGTGCACCTTATTCACTATATAACATGGAGGTTTTCTGAAGGAAGAGCCTTTCGTTTGACTTCGGTCCTGTTTGGTTTTGCTTTGCTTCATTTCCCTTTGGTTATCGCTTCATTTCGCTTTTGCTTCGGCTTTGTTGGTTTGTTGTTTTGTTTTATGTGTGTGTATTTTTGGATAGCTTCGGCTTTGTTTTGTTGGTTTCTGTTCGTCTCCTTGTACTTTTGTTTGTGTGTTTATCCTTGTTTTGCCATTACCTTGCCCTAATGTGTTATATGTTCAACCTTTGTGTTCTTTTGTACCCTGTTCCTGTTGATTACTCTTGTTTTCCATTATCTGTATTCCTAGTCCACTTGTTTTTGTGTGAACTGTTGTGTATAAGGTTAGTTTAGGTTGTTGGGTACATTCTACACACTTAGTTGATTTTGTATTAGTACGCTAGTTTAGTACGGGTGAGTGCCGTTTGTTTTGTATGGTTTGGGTAGTCAGTGGAGGTTAACTAGGGTGTTGAAGACGCCGAAGACCGTCTGTTTCTGGTTTTCTTTTGTAGTCAGGTTAGCTTTCCCTCACCTTCCTAGCCAGCTCCATTTTGTCTGTTATTTTCTTTGGCACCACTCTAGTTCCTTACCCCGTGTGTTATCGTGTTTTACCAGTCGCTTATTCAATTTAAAATAATCACTTTTGCACCCACTTTTGTTATCACGCTTTCTTATCCCTCACCGGAACCCACCTGCTTCCAAAAGAATTATCCTAAATGTTACACCCCTTCACCCCTAGACACGTGGGGTCGTAACATTACTGGGGGCTCGTCTGGGATCGACAGCTGGCTGAATACGGGCAGCCTGTGGCCGAAGCTCTCGAAGACCGGGGTGTCCCAGCCACTGAGGCTCCTGGCCAAGCTGCCCCAGCCCCCGTTGTGGTCGGACAGGGAGGTGGCCTCGAGCCCGGGGCCAGGCTGGCAAATGGGGGCTGGCATGGGAACCCGTCGTCGAACTATGCGGAAGGCGCCGATGGCGTCGGGGGAGGGCAGGAAGTGCAGGCCCAGGTCCGGGCCCAGGTCGCTGAAGACGGGGAAGACCTCGTGTTCCGGGAAGGTGGGGGAGAGCAGCTCGGGGACCCCGCACGACCCAGGAGGAGAGGCAGAGCTCCCCCTGGGCAGGAGGGCAGGGGTCTCGTGGGGCTGGAACGCGGAGGGGAACCCGGCTTAGAAGTTAAAAAAAATTGACAGCGGTTTGCCATACCTATTGACAACTCAGCACACAGCATTAATTTTCCTTTCCATCTCTCGCCGTTTTTCTGTTTACATGCAACACAATATTCTTTTAAAATGCTTGACTTATCATAATAGAAACATGGCACACTCACTAGTCAACCAAACCAACAGCCACCCCCCTCCAAATTAAAATGACTCACGTGCCTGCAAACTGACTGACATCTAGGGTTTGGTTTCACAGAGAGCAATCTGCGTTACTGCAGAAAGAAAGAAGCACAACAAAAAATAACCGCTGTAGCATCCTCTGACGAGGCACCAGTAAAGGTAGGGGTTGTGCTTAACTGGGACAATTATTAATTGTAGCAGTAAGTCACAAAATGATTCTTTTGATGGTATTAGAATCCAACCTTGAGGGATAACTCAAACAACGCACACACACGGGTACTAATACACGAAAATACATTTATAAATACATAAAATGTGCGTATAAACATAACAGATCCTATCGTGAGGGTTAGCAGAATACAACAGGTATATTCATTCAGTCATGAAGAGTAACAAATACCAAGAGGGACATACGTTCAGTATATCATTCATTTAAACCGTTTCGTAAATGAACTTGGTCACATTTTCTACACTGGATACTCAAAACAAGTACATCACTCATAGGAATTAAATTGATATCAACTGGTTGAGATAACAATTTAATTCTCGAGCAGTAATGCAGAATGTTGAATACTCATCCATCTGTGGATTCAGATCTCCTGAAGGCACAAAGAACAGTGGCAGGCTTGCTGCTGTCCAATCAGCGCTCTCTGGCTTGGTTCGGCTTGCAACGTGGTGGAGGTTCCTGCGGCGATGCGCTGCTGATGCTCTCTGATGACTGGCTAGTTAGTGTTGGATGAAACTAGCAAAGTTTGTGCACATGAGAAAAGTGACTGCGGGTCCCAGCAGGTCAGGAAGAGGACCAGTTAGTTCCTGATGAAGCGCTAGTCCTGAATCCTTAGCTTCAGATTGGGTTCACGAGGCTTGGTGCTGGCTAACCTCGGGTGGATCCTTTGGTTACGCGCTGGCAACCTTGACTCTTGGAACAAAGGAAAGTCCTACACTTGGACACACTGGCCGTTACGTGGTGGTCTTGGCTGAGTCTCAGGATGTTCAGGAGGAGCCCTGAGGCTGAATGTCCAGCAGGCGCGCTGTAAGAATGTCCTGTGCCCTTGGGAACTGTTCTGCCCATCGAAACTGTTCTACAGGCACTCTGTGTTGCCTATTTTTACCTGGAGGACATGCAGATTGCTCATTGGTTGAAAGTTTCATGGGCATCAGAGATCCACGTGCGGTTAACCTGCCCTACCAGTTCCTGATTGGCTGATGATGAGTAAACCATGCACTCTGACCTTAGGGTTGTAAACCAACTTTGAATAACACCTTCCCTTGGAATCTCCCAGACTTTGAGGCGCCAGATGACCATTTATTAAAGTTGCTGGAAAATATCAGCATTGGGAGTTGCTCCTTATCAGGACACTCTATAAGATAGCGAAACACCTCAATGTGAACCAAATGGAATGGCCTCTCTGTATCAGCACCACTGAGATGAAGGAGAGAGGGACTGGCAAGGGAACAGAAAACTTTAATTCCTGTACTTTAATAAGCCTCGCCGCTACACCTCTCTTACAGTACATCAGGTTCTTATACATTCAATTCAGCCTGTCTCACAGTATGGTTGTGGACTAGCAGAGTCAGCTGGGCATTTTGGACAGTTCCAAACACCTCAGAACACAACTTTCAAGGCAACAGGACTTAAGTGAACACACTTAAAACAAGTTTAAGGAAAAGGAAAAAAAAGAACTTCTTTTACCCCCTGAAACTTATAACTTAAAAATTTATAGGGAAAACGTTACAAAGGAAAGTCAATTCCTAATAAAGCTGCAAAAAAGGCAGCAGAAAGAGGAGGACTTTTTTTTGTTGGTTCTCTCACTCAGCGCCCTCACAGAGGATTCAAACCATTTTACACTCCACTCACTCCAGCTACACGATCTGCTTCAGCTTAACAAGGCACTGAATTACATCCAGGAAAGTATCACTCGTTACAGTGGCTTTTGCAAGACAGCAGGGGTGATCGAGTAGGACCCCCGTGAAAAACGCGCTCCCCTACACTGCCCGTGTTTATCGCATAAGGTCAGTTTCTCAGAGTCTGAATGAGACAATGAAACAATCCCTTTGCACAACTCGAAGTCAAGCATTAAGCTGAAGCAGCGTTAACCGAGATCAAATCAAATCAAAGTTTATTTATCAAATGCACAACAATATGGCGTGCAGGAGTAGTTGCTGGCAATGAAATGTCTTTTTCTACGAGCTCACAAAAATTACAAGAATCACAAAAATAGAGGTAGAAGCTGTTCCATAGTCTGTTGGACTTGGACCGAATGCTTTGGTACCGTTTACCGGACGGTAGAAGGGAAAACAGTTTGTGACTGGGATGACTGGGGTCCTTGAGAATGGACCTGGCCTTCTTCAGACATCTAGCTGAGTAGATCTCCTGGATATTTGGTAGCTCACAGCTGGTGATAAGCTGCGCTGACTTCACCACCCTCTGCAATACTTTGCGATCCCATGCGGACCAGCTCCCATACCAGGCAGTGATGCAACCAGTCAGGATGCTCTCAATAGTGCACCTGTAGAAGTTGGCCTGGATATGTGATGGCATGACGAACTTCTTTAGCCTGCGGAGAAAGAACAGGCGCTGCCGTGCTGTCTTGACCACGGTGTTGGTGTGGTGGGTCCAGGTTAAATCCTCTGAGATGTTAACTCCCAGGAACTTAAAGCTGCTGCCCCTCTCCACTGCAGTCCCATTGATGTAAATAGGTGTGTGGTCACCTCCCTGATGTTTCCTATAGTCCACAATCATCTCCTTAGTCATACTGATGTTCACAGAGAGGTTGTTCTCCTGGCACCATACTGCCATGGTTTCAACCTCCTCCCTGTATGCAGACTCCTCACCATCTGTGATCAGGCCAATGACTGTTGTATCGTCCGCAAACTTGATGATGGAGTTTGAGTTATGCCTAGTAACACAGTCATGGGTAAATAAGGAGTAGAGGACAGGACTAAGCACGCAGCCTTGGGGGGCTCCAGTGTTTAGAGTCAGGGTAGAGTAGAGATATGTTGGTGCCCACCTTCACCACCTGCGGACGTTCCGTCTAGAAGTCCAGGATCTAATTACAGAGGGAGGTGTTCAGTCCCAGGTCCTGGAGCTTGATGACGAGCTTTGAGGGCACTATGGTATTGAATGCTGAGCTGTTCTCTCTAGTCTCCATTCAGGCTGCACAGTGGCACACGGCAAGGGTGCCCCTTGTCACCCTTGCTATTCGCTATAGCAATTGAGCCACTGGCTATATATATAAGATGTAATCCAAACATCAAGGGGGTTCAACTGTTCACTTCCTACCTGAAATTATTACTGGTATAAAAATGTTCTCAACCATATCAGGCTATAAGGTAAATTTCAGTTAATCTGAGATTATGTCTTTAGGGAACATGGGAAAAGGCTATATAAAACCATTTCACTGGAATCCTAAGGGTATCACATACTTTGGGATTCAGGTGACCCCCAAAATCTCACATCTGTATTCTGTAAATATAAGACCTCTGCTGATACACTTAAAGGACAACATGAACCGGTGGACAAATTTACCAATATCTTTCCTGGGCAGAATTAACCTGGTAAAGATGATAATATTATTTTAACTTCTCTATCCTCTATCTATGATATTCACTCCCATGACTAAAGCTGACATAAAGGATCTGAATAAAGCAATATCAACGTTTGTATGGACAGGAAAAAAAAACAAAAATCAAATATAAGACTTTGCAGTTTCCAAGCGATTACGGTGGATGTGCATTGCCAAATCTGAAATACTATACCTGGGCAATACAAGCAAGAATCCTCCAGCAGTGGATTCATGCACCCCCAGACTCCACCTAGGTGGATATGGTGGATATGGAGGCTGAACACGGTAAACCAGCCTCTCTTGTAAACCTCTTAGGCAGAAAAATGACTAATGTACCCCACTAGCTAAAAAGATCCCTTTAATAATAAATGTACTGAGAACATGGAGCAAGATAACTAAATTCTTTAGTTATTATCCCTCTCTTTAAATGCTATCTTCACTTGTTTTTGCATCTTCAAGCACAATATAATATACCAACAAGAGACTTCTTTAAATATCTTCAGATCAGGCATTTTGTGAGTACCAAGAATGGTGGTCTTGATTTATTCAGCAGTTCGCACACACTAGAAAAAATATTTCTAAAGAACGGGAACTGAAAGAAATTTCTATCCAAGTTTTACAATTTCTTGTCTAGGCATGAGGTAGACTTCCAAAACTCTTTACAGACAATCTGGAGCCAGGAACTGAGGTGCTGTATAGATGATAACACTTGTAAAACTATTCTTTCATTGCCTTTAACAATCTCCGTCTGTAACCGGTATAAAGAAATGCAGTACAGGTTGTTACCTAGAGAATATATATCTCCACAGAGCTATAGCAAGTTTAGCACAGGCACATCACCTAACTGCCCTAAATGTAAAACCCAGGTTGGAACACTGTTTCACTGTCTATGGGAATGTATGTATGTCCAGAGGTTCTGGTGGGAGGTATGTACAAAAATATCTTCCCTTTGGTTTTTCGGTAACCTCCAGGACACATGGCTCCTGCATTCAAAAGTGCTTATGATAACATCTAATGTATAGTCACATATGCTATTCTCCTAGAATAAGTATATGATTGACTGGCAACCTTCCTAAACCATCTGATCCACTAGCCACAAAGGCAGAGAATGTCCAGAACAGACACTACATTGCAATATCTTACATATCTGCAGTGTATTTCTCTGATAGAGAAATGCCAGGAGCAGGAGGGGTCAATATCAGAGGAAGGCAAAGGGCAGGTAACACATGATGAAAGGGGGATGGGTTTCCAAAGCCTGCACATTCACACCCGAAATGGCAACTCTACCTGAGACATCTTTCAGGGAAACACAGGAGGAAAGCCATGTGCCTCAGCAAGTGCCCGGTGCACTCCCCAAGCCTGTGGAGAGGACTGCTGAAGAAGGAGTGTGGGTAGAAAAATATTATAAACCATAGAGGACTGAGTACAGCAAAGGTCAACTATATCCACTTTGGGATCGAGGCCAGCTAGAAACGGAAAGTGGTCTGTGGTCAGCATCAGCACATTTCTGATGGTGGGAAGTGTCACAGAAATCCATCTGTGATAAATTGAGTTTATATGTAAAGGCCAGTGAGTTGTCAGTATTGGTGTGCCTGTAATTTTTCTGTTGGATGGTTTCCTCCTCCCTAATCAAAAATCATCAAATGCAGACAGTGGGGCAGGTAACAATTAGCAAGAATCGAAGAACACAGTGGTTGCCCAGACATATCACAATCACCACACCTTTGGTATTGACACATGAAGGACTGTGGACCAGACCTTGGGCAGAGGAGTGGGGAAATGAAGAAGTGAGAGAGCACTATGACACCTGGAAATCGGTATACTGACAGGTCTCAAACAACCCAGATTGTTTATGCAAAGATTCCTTCTGAAAATCACCTGACACACCTGCCCCTCACTGAGACAGTGGTAAACCCCATCTGAACGGGACTGGCTCACCCAAAGGAAATGCAACCTGAAGAGATGGGGAGCTCTCTCTTCCTCCCACAAGCTCCTTGAAACAAGATAGACAGAGCACGGGAATTTGCTTTCTGAAAGACCACAGGAAAGAGGAACTGCAGAGTAAAGGAGACATCTGGGACAGAAAGGAGGTACTGTGGGACTCTGTTGACCTAGGGGCAAGAAACAAAGATACAGGCCTGGAGAGCTGATACTGAACAGAGTGGAACAGAGTGCAGCATGCAGGAGGATGTCCATTATGACCTGACCATTGCAGAGACCAGGAAAACTGGACTGGGCAGTATTCCTCTTTGTGGTTGTTCTTCCTGCAAACAGAGACTACTCTTGAGGAATATTTACTTTTTATATATCAACTTAATAGTGCTGCACAGGGCAATAATAACATCACTTTATTAAACCTTTACAATTTCTTGCATTAGGAATGATCTTTTCACATATCCCAGCTTGCTCTCCATGAGACACACAGACAGGGAGAGAGCCTAGGGTCAGAGCACAGGGTCTGCCATTGTACAGCACCCCTGGAGCAGTTGGGGTTAAGGCCCTTGCTCAGGAGCCCAACAGAGTAGGATTCCTCTGCCAGCTGCGGGATTTGAACCAGCAACCTTCCAACCACAGGTGCAGATCCTTAGCCCCAGAGCCACTGCTCCGCCCCGGAGGAGTGGAGTTAAGGATAAGGACATTCTAGTGCCTTTTTCTTACCACCTAAATGGACTGGAGATCATCTGGAATCAGATTTCCCTTACAGATCTGTACAGATGCTGTTTTGGGTTGTGATGAACATTGTAATAATTAGAACGGCACTTGAAAGTTCAAATTCAAGTTGATTTGTCATTCCAGCCATATACAAGTATACAGAGGAGTGAGATATCATTCTCCAGGTCTACAGTGCGAATACAGACAAGGCTCAGACAAGACAATTCTATATAGACAAAGTAGATATAGACATTTCTGACAGGGTACAGGGTGCATATTGCAATTTACTTTACAAGATTGAGCAAAGAATTGTGCAAAGAAGACATCAGACAGTATGCCTGGAGTAGGTCAGTAGGTATCAGGAGCTTGGTGAGGAGCCTGACAGTTTGTGTAAAAAAGATGTTACAGGAGTCTTACCAGATGGTAGGAGGGCAAAGAGGTTGCGGGAGGGATGGGAGGGATTGTCCATAATACTGTAGGCTTTGTGTGTGCATCGTTTGTGATAGATGTCCCGAATGGACGGAAGCGAGGCTCCGATGATGTTTTCTGCTGTACTGACAATTTGTTGGAGGGACTTGCGATCTGAGAGCTTACAATTCCCAAACCAAACAATGATACAGTTTGTCAAGATGATCTCGAGCAGTGGTCTGCATGCTGGAATAAGCATCACAGAAATGTGGTCGGAGTAGCCCAGGTGGGGGTGGGAGGGCAGCCTTGTATGCATTGAGGATATTTGCTCTAGGTCCAGTATGTTCACCCCTCTGGTTGAAAAGTTAACATAGATGTAGAATTTAGGGAAGACTGTCTTAAGATCCATGTAGTTGAAGTCGAGTCGCCGGCAATAATCACACAGCCACCAGGGTGAGCAGTTTGTAAATGATGGTCCTGTAAAGGACACGCAGAGCCTCTTTTGAGTCAGCACTGGGCGGGATGTATGCAGCTACAATCATAGCAGTAGTAATCTCCTTTGGTGAATAAAAGGGCCGACACTTCACCGTCATAAATTCTACTTGCGATGAACAGTGACTGGAAACTACTGCAGCATTAGTGCAGCATTTAGCTATGTCTCTGTAAAATAAGGGCACAGCATTCCTTTATCTCACGCTGGGTTGCCAGCTGTAATCTTAAATAGTCCAGTTTGTTCTCTGGAGAACAAGCGTTGGAAAGAAAAACTGACGGGAGAGTCGGTTTGTGGGGATTGGATTTTAGCCTGGCATGGATTCTGTCTCTCTTGCTCCGCTTTTGTTTCCTTTCCCAACGCTTTCGGCTTCTCCTCTCAAACGGACGACTGCAACAGGTGGCGCCGCCAGTGTGGGACCTGATCCTCGCAGTAAGTTAAGGTCAACTAATCTTTCCGTCTGAATTTAATCAGATAGTCCTTGCATCCTTGCAGGGTCAGACGATCGTAGGCTCTTGGGAAATTAGGACTAGAGACAAAATGTAACACAGGAACAACATTTAGCACCATTTTTACCAGATACAGATTAGCCGCTGCGTCTGTGCGCGCCGCCATTCAACAGTGCCTGTTGCTCGTGTGCAGGTGGTTCTGAGAGATAAGAGAACCTGTGGCAAGGGGAGAAGGGTCCTGGTACCCTTTATTCTTAGATTTCTTTAGTTCTAAGATTGAAAACATCCGGCATCACATTCTCTCAACTACGGATATAATTTCCACACCTCCTCCCTCCTCATCCAACTTCTCTGGTTCCCGTCTCTCCAGCTTCTCTCTTCTTGACTCAGCATCCCTAAACAAACTAGTTACGTGCATGAAACCCACCACATCTATTTTAGATCCCATTCCCACCACTTTATTCCAGTCCTGTTTCTCTTCTCTCTGTCCCATTGTCCTCAATATAATACATGAATCCTTGAGCATCGGCATTGTACCAACGGTCCTCAAAACTGCTGCTATTACCCCAGTGCCAAAGAAGCCTAACATGGCTCTCGACAATCTTAACAACTTTCGCCCCATCTCCAACTTACCCTTTCTCTCAAAAATTCTAGAACGTGCTGTCACACTTCAGTTACATAACCACCTCATGACAAACAACCTTTTCGAACCCCTCCAATCTGGCTTCCGTCAACTTCACAGCACAGAAACCGCCCTAGTCAAAGTCACCAACGATCTCCTAATAGCTTCTGATTCTGGTTCTCTTTCCATACTCATCCTTCTTGATCTCAGTGCTGCCTTTGACACTGTTGACCATAACATCTTGCTTTCTCGTCTCGAGACTGTGTTTGGAGTCTCTGACACTGCCCTCAAATGGTTTAAGTCTTACCTCACTGATCGCTGTCACTTTGTCTCTCTCAATGGGTACAGGTCTGAAATTGGTCTTGTCAAGTCTGGTGTCCCTCAGGGCTCAATACTGGGCCCCTTGCTCTTCAGCATTTACATGTTCCCACTTGGTCAGCTTTTAAGATCACATGGCCTCAGCTTTCATTTTTACGCTGACGATACTCAAATATACATCCATACCAAACCCGACACTGATGTGGCTGTCTCTATTCTATCTAATTGCATCTCTGACATAAAAATTTGGATGACTCAAAACTTCCTTCATCTTAACTGTGACAAGACTGAAGTCATGCTTATTGGTACCCCCCATCAACTTCGTAAAGCCAGTCCTGTAACCCTGTCTGTAGATGGCTCTGTACTTGAGCTCCAATCAAAATTGAAAAACCTTGGGGTTATATTCGATTCTGGCTTAACATTCGACCCACATGTACAGCATACTGTCAAAACATCTTTTTTTCACCTTAGAAATATCGCAAGACTACGCCCTATGCTATCATTTACTGTGGCTGAAAAGCTGATCAACATATTTGTATTCTCTCGAATTGACTACTGCAATGCTCTGCTCCCTGGGGTATCTAAATCTACTCTGAACAAGCTGCAGTATGTCCAAAATTCAGCAGCCAGAATCCTGAACAGATCTAGTGCAAGTGTTCACATTACTCCTATCCTGGAGTCCTTGCACTGGCTTCCGGTCAAATTCCGCGTAGACTTTAAAATCCTCATGCTCACCTACAAGGCTTTACATGGCTTGGCACCTCAATACCTGTCTGAACTTTTATCGCCCTACTCCCCACCTCGCAACCTCCGCTCTTCAAATTCTGCCCTCCTTACTGTCCCCCAAGCCCGTCTACATTGTATGGGCGACAGGGCCTTCTCCTGCTATGCCCCCAAGCTCTGGAACTCCTTGCCCAAGGATATTAGAGAGTCACCTTCTCTAAACTCCTTCAAATCCAGACTCAAAACCCTCCTTTTCAGAAAAGCCTTTACTTAACTGCTTCCATTCTTCACCCCTCTGCTCTTCTTAATACCATCTTCCACGGTCTCCTCTATTGTTATTGTTGTATTGTTGTAATTATAATTGTGTCCTGTCTTGTGAAATTTTCTTATTTATTGTTGTAGTCTTCTTATTTATTGTTATTGTCATCCTGTAAAGCGCTTTGAGAAGCCACCTTTAAAGGTGCTATATAAAATAAAGTTTATTATTATTATTATTATTATTATTATTATTATCATTATTATCATTATCAGTAGTCATTTACAAAGCTGATAGACTTCCTGCATTAGGGGTCACAGTCTGTGACATAATCACACTGACATGAAATATTAAACTGTGTTAAAAATGTGGCTGGAGAGAAACCAAGAACACTTCAAATATTGTGACAAGAATGTTTTCTGAACAGAAATCAATGGAACATGTCATGCCCTTTTAGAAAACAGTAACATAGTGGGTTTCGCTGTGCAGCAGTTCATATGTAGTTTTCTCTTACAAAATATTCTAAAACATCAGCTGTACAATTTTGAAATACTACTTTCCATCTTAGTTATTTATGTAATTAGAAAATCATGTAATGTATAACACACTTGTTTCAATTGTATTGCATTTTTTTAAAATGTATATAAATTGCCATTCATGTTGCCAACCCCTTCATTTTTCTTTGTTTTCATTGCTTTTCATTTTTAGTTTTTTTAAATACCAAATTTACACATTTCAGTACTTTGAAGTCATTCTTCACTTTGTTTTTTTACAATAGTAAAGTTTTTCTAAACAAATGTCAGTTTCTTTAAAAATTTGTTTGGAGTATAAAACTGTAGATATTGGGTTTTAAACGTTATTAGTTTTGTGCATGAGAATGCAGACAATTGGTCTGTTTCCATTGGACAGGTGATCAGTTAATAAACACCTGGAACACAGAACCTGAGCTATATAAGACTGACTAAAGGAGGGTAGGCAGGAGTAGGATTATACAGATGGTGTGGCTGGTGTGGAAAGGTTAGAAGTAAAAAGTTTTTCCAAGAGTATAAGATTAAGGGAATAGGGTTTTTTTTTTAAAAAAAGGTATCCAAAAGAGGTTTTAGTTAAGTTGCTTTAAATAAAAGTGTGGTTTATCAAGTCTGTTCTATTCTGTTACAAGTATTTTTAAAGTGAGCACAAATGTTTATATTGAATATTTATACTTTTTTTTATGAGTAAGTGAAATTAAATATTGAAAGAAATAAAACAATTGGCTGATATTATTAAAGCTTTCCAAATTGTCAATATTTGGAAGACTAACACTTGGTTCTTTATAGAAGATCTTATTTTGCACACAAGTATATCCTAGTAGAGTTTAAGAGTATTGGATGAAGGGAATAGGGTTTCTTAGGTTTTGTTGCACAGAAGAGGTTTTTGTTGAATTGCCTTAAAAATGGTTTATCAAGGTGTTCTATTCTGGTACAAGTATTCTTAGTTTTTAAAGTGAACACAAAGTTTCTAATGAAAACTTTATGACTAAGTGAAATATAAATATTGAAAAAATAAAATGTAGCAGATATAATTAAGCTTTCAGAATTGTCAATATTTGGAAAGCATAAATCTTTATATCTATAAATGGTGTTTGTTCTTTATACATGATCTTATTTTTCAACCTACAGACCTCTTCATCTTATCTTGGGTTAGATTTTTAACCTGAAACCTTTCACCTTCAAGGTCAATAGACCATTTAATTTAGAACCTGATATGTTTTGTATCAAACTGATGGGGACCCCCATCCTCGATTGTTTTTTGATCATTAGGGTAGGTCCACCAAAGCTGTTTCAAAAGTCAAAGAGCTCGAACACTCACAGCTCGCCAAGCTGAAATAGATGAGCAAAAAGAAGCAAGGCAGCAGGTAGACCGAGTAAGAAAAGCAGCTCAAAGATAAAGAGGGTTTGACCTTCACAATGCAACTTTTGATTACATTAATGACTTTGACATTTCACAACAAAAAGCTGTTGAAATTGGAGTGTGGTGTGGAGTCACTGCAGTGCAATAATGGAAATGTGAACCTTTTGCCAATAGAACAACCACCAGGGCCTCTTCTCTCATTGATGGAAGGTGACACAGAAGTCCAGGCACTTTCTTTCAAATATCAGAATGTACAATTTGTGTTTCCAAATGACATTGTTTGGTGCTTTAAAAGAAGTAAATGAGCCAGGATTTATGCTCACCTTCAAAATCCAAAAAATGTGACATTATCCTTCATCAGAGAGATTATACTCTACAGAGAATTTAGGAAATGTCATCCTTATGATATGCTGCAGTACCCAATAATATTTTGGAAAGGACAAGATGGCTACTTCATCAAAATTCTCTCTCTCATCAGGAAAGAAAGTAACTGCAAGTGATTTACTATGCTTACCAGATTATGGTGAGATCAAATGGTTCCAATCACATTTTGAAGAGCACAGAACTATTCCACCTGTACACGAACATGGACACAAAAATTGAAAGTGAGTGTCTTTGGCAGAGCGATGGCATGGTTGCAAAGGATAAGCATATATGACTGGAAGTTTTGTCGGTTCAAATCCCACAGCTGGTAGAGGAATCCTACTGTTTTGTCCCTGAGCAACCCCAGCTGCTTCAGGAGCACCGCACTCTGTCCCCAAGTTTCTCTCTCCCTGTCTGTGTGCCAATGTGTCTCCTGGAGAGCAAACTGGGGTTTGCGAAGAGACTAATTCCTAATGCAAGAAATTGTATCTTTTGTTCATTTGCGAAAATCAGGCACAATTTCAACCTGAGACACACCAGGGTCTGAGAGATCTAATCACCAGTGATGGAGACGTCAACAACGTTGGTGGGGGGGAAAGGATGATATTACCTTCCTTGTTCACAGGAGGACCAAGGTACATTGACGAAAAGACTCAAGATGCTATGACTTATGGCAGACCTGACTTTCATTACTTTCACATGCAATCCTACATGGGAGGAGATACAGAGAGCCCTTTTACCTGGGCAAAAGACAATCCACAGACATGAGGTTTTCGGAGAAAGGTGATGTCCCTCATCAGTCTTCTAATGGAGCAAAATCTTTGAATCAAGATGCCACATGTATACCATAAAATGGCAAAAGAGAGGTCTACCTCACACTCACGTCTTGCTCTGGTTGGTGAACAAGATTCACCCCAAAGATTTTGACAGAATTATTTCAGCTGAAACTCCAATGATGTTTCCCATTCCTGTGCATCATCCACAGAAACTCTTGATCAAGCAGCCCTCCTTGATCCAAAAGCCACTACATTGCACTATAGCACATCTCTGTTCTTCAAATGATTTAGCAAAATCACTGCTTTATCATGAAGTTCCCAAATACTTTTCTTGGGTGAGTGGATCAAGAACATGGAAACCAAGATTACAAGGAACACCAATTGAAGGATTCCCTGAAATCAAAGCCTCTGATGCTCTAGAAAGAGTTTATGCTCAACAATAAAGAGTGTTATTGTGTGTGTTTATTACTTCACACTGTTAGAGGTCAAATGTCCTGAGTGTTTCAAAAGAAGTTGGAAGGCAGAGTGTGTTCAACCTACAGAGAAGCCTGCAATCTCCATGGACTTGGATTGGATTGGCTGGTTTGCCTTATAGACTTGGAGATCTCTTCTGCATAATGCTCACTGCATGTCATCTTTCCAACCCACAAGCATTATGGGAGAATCACAAGGAGGCTCTCAGCAAAGACATTTTACCATGCAAGGCAACTGAATCAAAATGCCTCATATGATGATACTATCCTCAGTGAGACTCTGGTGAAAATTGACAAGGTCCTTTCATTAGGAGCCAAAGAACTGAAGCAATTTGGATTGCCTCAACCAAGAACAGAAAAAAGTGGCATCTCTCAGGAAATGCTCAGGGGAATGTCCTACAACAAAGAAGAGTTGAAGACGTTTGTTGCAAGCAATGAAACAAAGCTCACATCAGAGCAAATGTCTACAGGAAAATTCTAGATGCCATTGATCATGGTGGATGCTTTTCCTCGATGCTCCAGATGGAACTGGAAAGACATTTGCCAGCAGCCATATCCCCCTGCAACTGGCAACCCACTGAAGCTAAGCAGGTGTGAGCCTGGTCAGTACCTGGATGTGAGACCTCCTGGGGAAAAACTAAGGTTGCTGCTGGAAGAGGTGTTAGTTGGGCAAGCAGAGGGCGCTCACTCTGTGGTTCATGTGGGTCCTAATGCCCCAGTATAGTGACGGACAGCATCCTTCAGATGAGATGTAAAACTGAGGTCCAGACTCTCTGTGGTCATTAAAAATCCCAGGGTGCTTCTCGAAAAGAGTAGGGGTGTAACCCTGGCATTGTGGCCAAATTTCCCATTGGCCCTTACCAATCATGGCCTATGTGATATCCGTGATACGTGAATCCAAAGTGTATTGGTAGAAAAGGTAAAAACGATCAATTTTCCACAAAGTATATAAAAGTACAGTAATATGGTCAGAAGGAGCACGTAAAAAAGTTTCTGAAATAACCACATGTAAGACTGATGCTAAAAATGTTTAGGGAGAAATGGAAGACTGGTGTGTATTTTTTCTTTAAACTACCAGGACCAGCCATACACAGTACAGTTTACATACGGTAATATGTTTACGTTCCTAAATTAATATCTTATGAGCATGTGAAAGGCATACTTTGTATGATTGGAAACGAATACGTAATAGGATCAACGAAATGCTGTGGTTTTACTTTTTGTCAATGAAAAAATAGTATTTTTTAGTTTGAACAAAAGTGAAAATAGGCTGTGCAGGAGGATCGAAAGCTGAATAGGGGTACAGACGTCTGAAAGCAGACCAGTCGGAAAGTGTCTGAGCAGTGGTGAAAGAGTAAACAGATGGATAGTGGAATAAGTGATGTAGAGTTTATGAGAAGTTCCGCTGTTAAAAAAAAAAAGAGGATACATGTAGAAGTGAAACAAAATACAGCGCATTGTAGTACGAAGAAAAATATATTCTTGATGTGTGTGTTTAATGAATTTGTGTGCCAGCATGTACGTACGTATGTGTGTGTGTGTGTGTAAAAGAGCGCAGTGCGTAACTGAGTTTTGATATAGTAAATGAAGATGCGAGTGCGTTTAGCCAGCCGGACTGGCTAGAGACTTAACTAAAGAGACTTGATTAAAGCAAATGATGAAAAGCAACTTAAAGAGACTTGAAAATATAAGAGCGTCTGAAACATATAAGTACAGTACAGGTGGACTTAAATGAGTTAGATAAACAGTTTTTGTATTTACTGTATATACAATAAGTTGAAATAGTTTAAACAAAAGTTGATTTATTTGAATGGCTTGAAACCAGATATCGCTGAAATGCTGTAGATTTAGAATCATGACTGGTGGATAATACTGTGAAATTTGCAGAACTAAATATCTCTATCGAAAAATTGGGAGAAATATGTACACGAAGGTGTGAGCGATTCACATGGGGTGTATTCCACAGAAATTGGATAAATCTTAGAGACAAAATAGACAGGCTGACCGGGGGAAATCTCCAGTTTACAATTAGTGTAAACAAGAATATACACGTCTTAAGAGAAACTGCAGAAAACGCATGCAGGATAAAGTAAGCAGGGAAATTGCCCTGTGGTTCAACTGACAGGGAAGAACAGTGAAAAATTAATCACCCAGCTAAGAGCTTTGTCTGGGGAGAATAAACAGTCTTTTGAGAGATCTGTTTACCTACAAATTAGATCCGGTAAATCCCTTAAAGCCTCCCTAAGTCTGTCCCAGTCCAGTGTGTAATAGGAGTTAAACCTAAAATGTACTGTTAATGGTGTGTCAGTTTCTCTGTTATGGGATACTGGAGCACTACTGTCATGCCTGTCTCACTTCACTATTCAACAGTGTGCTGTAGAGTAATATATATGGGGAGACGGCAGGAGGCCGCAGGAGTATTGGGGCAGCGAGGTTTACTTGCAGAGTACCAGATTGTAACATCGATTCTAACATTCGCGAGGACTTAACACCTGAATGTGGGTGGTTCCATCCCAGATCTATTGGACTGGGATGTTATGCAGCATTACAAAGAATGACTATCCAGAACAGGGTATCATGTGGCTTCAACTGACTGTGATCACTCAGTATGTTGATGATATTCTGAGTGCTTCCCCTGACGAGGAAACCCACAAGTCTGAGCTGCTTCAGGTTTTAGAGTTTCTAATATTAATTCGTTATGATAAGGCCCTTGTGTGTCTAGGACTGTGTAACTTTAACAGGGCCTAGGTCCAATGTTTTACGGGATGAGCACAACTTTTAAGAGATCTGCTTAAGGGGGGAGTGCAGTACAAGGACAAGATTGCCTTGGTTCCAGCAGCAAAAGCTGCCTGTAATTTGAAACAAGCTCTCTCACAGGTGCTGAGACTGGGTTTCCTCAGATGGATCAACCATTCCTTTTTTATGTAAATGTAGAAAATGGGTTCTGGGCAGCTGTGCTGACGCAGGGGCATGAAGGTAGGCACCGCCCAGTGGGATATGATTTTGGACCATTAGATGCTGTAACCAAAGGGTGGGGGACCGTGAAGATTTAAGAAGATGTAATACTGTTTACTGATGGGTCCTTTCTGGTGCATGAGGGAGAACAGAGAACAGACTGATCTGTTATGATAGAATTCGATGTGCTAACAACCGGAAAAATGCCCCTCCACTGCCTCAGCGCAGCAAGCCAGTTTAGAGCACTGATTGGACATTGTATAAGGAAAGACGTTAAAAGGTTATATGTATATACTGTATGTATTTGGTGTATGTAGGCCACAATTCTGGTTGGCTGTGGAGAAATAGGATCACCACGGCAGGGACTCCAGTTAAGAATACTAGCAGAGTAGCAAAACTGGAAAAGTGCTTTTTCTAAGTTACTTGTTTTGGGAAGTAGCAGTACTTTTACTCAAGTAACGTTATTTGAATACTTTTCACACCCCTGTTCTAAAGTGTTAGTGTGTTATTGTTTAAAAAGGAGGGGTACTTGAGGAAGTGGATACTTGTCCCCTCAGACCTTCCCCTGAGGGCTATCCTTGAACTGAAGAAGCAACACCCAAACACCAGACTGTATATGTGTAGTCAAGCATGCCTGTGCTTGAGGCTTTCAAACTTACACCGTCCTCTCCAACAACATTGATAAGATTAACTACAGTAGGAGAACAATTCATTGAGGAGAAAACCCAAGAAAATACAGATGGTTATGGAATTCAAGGGTGCAAAGAAACATGCCCTACACGAAATACGTTAGAAAACCAGAACTATTCATGAACCAGGCCTGCAATCGTTTATGCCTTTTGGAGAAAGCAGAGATCTTAGAGTGGTACTAAACAATGTGGAAACAATGCGTTTAATACTGAGGTGGAACTGAAACATCAATCAAAGCAAGATGATGCAGTTTTGAGAGACGTCTGTCAGGAACAGAGAAAAGGTGATGAGAATAACCATGAACTGGCACACGCCCAAGCTGGGGGATAAGTGTGAATTGTTCATCAACCCTCTTCACTTTTTCACCATTGTTAGCTTGAGTAGGGGTTTGTACAGTTTTGTTTCAAGGTTTATATAGAAACTATAGCCATGATCCCCCAAGAACATTTCTATTTATTTACAGTGTAATGCCAGTATCAGTACTTTAAAAGCAGCATTAGAGATTAAAATGAAGATGAATTTGTTTAGCAGGCAGTTAGACAGCGGAGCACTTTTAGCAACAGACTGCTCCAGCTACGGTGTTGAAAGGAACATTTCCGCAGGTCCTTCCTCCTGGCGGCTGTCAGGGTGTATAACACTGCCCTAGGCTAAGACTGCTAGCCCTTCATCTGCTTGTCTATGGACAGCATGTTGCACTCCTGTTCTTTTTGGACACTGCATTACTATACTGTTTATACTGGGGTACTTTTAATCTGTATATACCTATGTGGATTTTGCACATATTTTATTGTTTTACAGTGACTATTAGCATATTTTGCACACACCTATTTTTTTCCTAACTCTATTTTCTTATTGTATTACTGTAGCTCTTTTAATTTAAGTGTATTCTGATGACTGTCTTGCTTTCTTGGGCTGGGCTGCTGTAACACCTCAATTTCCCTTCGGCATGGTGCGAATTACAGTGGAGCCAGGGGGTTTTAGCTTTTCACTCAACGGTGGCTAATTATGTTTTAGGCTTGCTCTTGCTTTAGAAATAGCTAAGCAAATTAATACTATTACTTATCAAGGCCATGGTGGTGCTGTTACAAAAGTATGCAACATTTGGTCTTTAGATTTGAACCTGACAAGCAGACAAGCTAACAAATCACTCTTGGTTAAGTCTTCTCCCAAAAAAGGCGCGTAGTGAATCTGCAGAGAAAATTTCCAGTGACATTTCTGTATGTGTTATCAAAAAGTGCCGATAATGCCCAAGAGAAAACAGGGAACTTGACCTGCTAATTTTGGGTTCAAACATAAAACTGTGGGTTCAAAACGTAACCCGTGGCCTTTCGTTAAGAATGGAAACTTGGGATGCACAATATGCAGAGATCTGCTGTCAGAAAAAGTACTTGGGATGCATTTATCTGAGGAGTGGATTAATGGAGATGCAAGTAGCCCTTTGCAGAACCAGTTGCGAACCCGGGCCTCTGGTGTCACTCAACAGAGACCCAGCCTGTTGAGCTAAAGAGAGATCTCCCCTCAGCCCAGCGGCTGCGGTCCCTGCTATTACAGGGAAGGGCGGTGATGTCACCGCTCTGGTAAGCCAGCTCTCACGGTGGCCGTATGCGAAACACCGTGATAGCTTATCACATAAAAGTGCCGTTGATATTGGAGAGACGAAGCAAAAAGAAGGTACTTGAAATGAATGCTAATTTAATTCAAGAAACCGCTGTTTCATTCAGATCTGCCTATATGGTAGCCAAGGAAAGACTAGCTTATAAAAAGTTCACTCCTAACTCGCCTCACTTTTTGTGTTGATCTGAATGGACCTCCTCTGGAGAGATTCGATCCTATGTCTTTCGTATCATCTGGGATTAAAGCAGGCCACCGCCTATCCACTTCATGGGCAACAGGATGGACACCGAAGACAGCTGAGCCCAGACCTCTGTGGTCACTTCTACTGTAAAGGTCAGAGTTTTACTCTGGTCTCCATGGTGGATGATTTCACTGACTTTATGTGAACCCTTGCCATCACAGGTCTCTCAGCGGTGTTGCAGCCTTGGCCTGGAAAGTGTAGCCAGGGAGTCTAGCTGGACTGTAAGCAATCGTTACACCATTACACAATTCAGACTGAGAGATAATCTGTTAGCCTTATGGAGATGACATTGATGGTCTTACCCACTGCATCACTGACTACATAAAAGTCTGTGTTGACAGTGCAGTGCTTCTCCAATAATAAACCCTGGGTCACCAGTGATCTGAAGGCCATCCTAAATAGAAAAAAGAGGGCTTTCCGGGCAGGTGACAGGAGGAGCTGAAGCGAGCACAGAAAGAGCTGAAGGTGAGAGTTAGGGAGAGCAAAGTGGCTTATGGGAGGAAAATGGAGGACAGGCTGAGGGAGAGCAATGTGAGAGAAGTGTGGAATGGCATGAGGAAGATCTCCGGATCCAAGCTGTCTGGCGGCTAACAGAGTGAGGGAGGCCTGGAGAGGGCCAATGAGCTGAATCTTTTCTTAAACAGATTTGATACAGGGTCTAATGTCCATTCACCTCACAGGCCTTCACCCCAGAAACCCTCTTCATATCCTCAGTCACCCCATCATGAGATCCCTCCTACTCCTACTCCATCTTCCCCTGCCCTCCTCGACCTATCCATCACAGCTGACCAGGTCAGAAGGGAGTTGAGGAGACTCCATGCAGGGAAGGCAGCGGATCCTGACGGTGTCAGCTCCGGGGTGCTAAAGATCTGCGCAGACCAACTGGGGTCAGTGCTGCAGTAC
Organism: Lepisosteus oculatus; assembly: GCF_040954835.1. Classification (NCBI taxonomy): domain Eukaryota; kingdom Metazoa; phylum Chordata; class Actinopteri; order Semionotiformes; family Lepisosteidae; genus Lepisosteus; species Lepisosteus oculatus. Next base: position 19,777,022 of record NC_090711.1, on the reverse strand, counting down.
ATCTTCAACCTCAGCCTGAGATTAGAAAGGGTTCCTGTGCTCTGGAAGACTTCTTGCCTGGTGCCAGTACCTAGAGAGGGGCACCTTAAAGTCTTGAATGACTACAGACCAGTGGCACTGACATCACACCTAATGAAAACTCTCTAGAATATGGAAACTGTCAATTTATAAAATGTCCTATTTATCTGTGTCACTTTCTTTCCGGTACAGACAACATTTATGTTTATGTTTTGAGCTTGCTCTTGCTATAGAAATAGCTAAGCAACTTAATACTATTACTTTTCAAGGCATTGGTGGTGCTGTTACAAAAGTAGGCAACGTTTCATCTTTAGATTTGCACCTGACAAGAAGACAAGCTAATAAGACACTCTTGTTTAAGTTTTTTCGGCGTGTAGTGAATCTGCAGAGAAAATTTCCAGTGACATTTGGTTTTCTATATGTGTAATTGAAAAGCGACGATAATCCCCAAGAGAAAATAGGGAAAAGCACTTGGCATGCATTTATCTGAGGAGTGGATTCATGGAGATGTAAATAGCCCTTTGCAGAACTCAGAGAAGCGCCGGTTCCCCCACTTCATGGGCAACAGGACGGACACCGAAGATAGCTGAGCCCAGACCGCTGTGGTCACTTTTGTAAATGTCGGAGTTTTACTCTGGTCTCCACGGTGGATGATTTCACTGACTTTGTGTGAACTCTCTCATTGGTGTTGCAGCCTTGGCCTGGAAAGTGTAGCCAGGGAGTCTAGCTGGATTGTAAGCAATCGTTACACCATTACACTATTCTGTGGTATCTGGGTCTGATTCAGAAGTCTTTTTTTCTTAACTATTGTAAGATGATCAAGGGAAGGGTCATCCAGGACAGGTATTTCAGGAACGACCTGCTAAATATACTTGACTTGACTCCACTGTGGATGATTTCACTGACTTTGTTTGAATTCTCTCATTGGTGTTGCAGCCTTGGCCTGGAAAGTGTAGCCAGGGAGTCTAGCTGGATTGTAAGCAATCGTTACACCATTACACTATTCTGTGGTATCTGGGTCCGATTCAGAAGTCTTTTTTTCTTAACTATTGTAAGATGACCAGGGGAAGGGTCATCCAGGACAGGTATTTCAGGAACAACCTGCTCAATATACTTGACTTGACTCCACGGTGGATGATTTCACGGACTTTGTTTGAATTCTCTCATTCTTAGACCTCAGCAAGATGGCCACCAAGAAAAACGAGCTGAACTTATTCCAAAAACAAGGAGACACAGGTGAGCCCAGACCTCTTTGGTCACTTCTATTGTAAAGGTCAGAGTTTTACTCTGGTCTCCACGGTGGATGATTTCACTGACTTTGTGTGAACTCTCTCATTGGTGTTGCAGCCTGGGTTTGGAAAGTGTAGCCAGGGAGTCTAGCTGGATTGTAAGCAATCGTTACACCATTACACTATTCTGTGGTATCTGGGTCTGATTCAGAAGTCTTTTTTTTAACAAATCATTCATGGTACAAACTGATGCGTCCGAAACTGGGATTGGAGCCATACTATCACAAGAAGTTGAGGGACTGGAGCACCCCATTTTGTATATTAGCCGTAAATTAAGCCTCGGTGAAAAACATTATTCCACAATAGAAAAAGAATGTCTCGCGATAAAATGGGCCCTGGATTATTTAAGATATTATTTATTGGGAAGACGATTTATATTGTATACAGATCATGCGTCACTAACCTGGTTGTTAAGAAATATGGACAAAAATGATCGAATTACACGATGGGGCCTTAGGCTCCAGAAATTTCAGTTCCGAACGGTTTATAGACCCGGAAAGAACCAAGGTAATGTCGATGCCCTATCACAAATGCATTGTTTCTTTTTTTCTAGACAGCCTGAGGACGGGGCTGGTGTCAGGGGAGGGTCCAGGACAGGTATTTCAGGAACGACCTGCTCAATATATACTTGACTTGACTCCACGGTGGATGATTTCACTGACTTTGTATCTGGGTCCGATTCAGAAGTCTTTTTTTCTAAACTATTGTAAGATGAGCGGGGGAAAGGTCATCCAGGACAGGTATAACCAGCTGACCTTATTCCGAAAAACAAGGAGACCCAGGTGTGTCTCGTCAGGAAATAAAATATATGTGCCCCGGAAACAGTGAACCAGCGCGGAAGCCAGTAGGTGAATGTTGTGGGAAATCCTTCATCCAAGGAGCAGGACACAGTCTTTGTGGATTCAGTTGTTTTATTGAGCTCAATAATGACATCAACGCGCGTTGGGTCTGCCCCGCAGGACAGACAAACTGCAAGGGTTTCCCAGCTCTTATATACAGTATGATCTCAGGAAGATGTTTTGTTTCACTGCTTCATGTGTATTCATCTTGCCCTTTGATATGTAGCATGAATTGACCTGGTCCTGTCTCAAGTCCTGTCCTTTGATGTGTAGCTATAATTGTTGGAGCTGCTTAAGATATGTTAAAGCAGCAGACATATTACACAATGTGCCTGAACCAACACTGTAGTGTTGAATACAGATAAATTATATATATATATATTTTCCATCAATAATTTATATATATAAGTGTTTTCCTACTTCAGTGAATGCGTTTTGGAGGAGATAGTGGAATCAGGTTGGTGTTGGTAAGGATTAGAGAATAACGGATTAACGGAAGAAATAAAGGATTACGGTTTACGGTTTTGTGACTTGGATATGACGTGGATTTGTGGTACTTTATGGACTTTGGAATACAGTATATTATGCCATTATCCAGCATAGAACTGAAGCACAAAGCAAGTGCAAATGATCTATTCCCTTAGATAGGCGCGCACAAAAAAAGCTTTCATTTGTTCACATAAGTTATATTTAAGCTATAAAGAAAGAAGCAGAAAATAATTAGATAAAACTAAAGCTTTCTGTGCAGCAAGGTTTGATAGTCTATGCACCAGAAATACTGAAAATCTGATGATAGTCTGAAAAAAATATGAAAAGCATTTGTAATATTCGTTTGAAAAAAAAAAACCCGGTTCATGTCTTGTCTGCACTTGGGAGCCATCACTATTCAATATAAACCAAAATAATATTTTTAATTGCATTTCTACAAATAAAAACTGATTTTGACATCGATATTTTCATATCTTTTAAATACAGTTGATAGAAATTATGATTTAACAAATTTCACATCTTTCCATGGAACTCAAAATATTTTCAATTACATTTTAATACGTGTTTATGTATTATTCCCGAGTGAAATATTTGAATCAGTACCGGATATAAAACACATTAAAAACAAAAAATACCAAATTAAAGCTAATAACGATGTGTTTATATTGTTTTGAAGTGCTATCGTTATATATTTACTAAAACAGCAACATTCCAACAGTGTACAATTAAAAACCGTAATAGTTTAATCACATTGACCACGCAATTCCTAACACTATAGCTAGTAGCAATAATATAGTTCAAGCCAGTATTTCGACAAAAAAATAAACTTCAGTTTAATTCACTTAAAAATATACTTTACTTTTAGTAAAGAAACCGAAAGTAGATTGCAAAATGTGTTCGTGTTTGAAAGCTGCAGTATTTAAAGAAAAATGTTCGCTTTGAATGTTAATGCTTTTAAAACTTTTAAAATCCCGTTTAACTGTAGGTCGCTTTTTTTAAAAAAATGTGGTTTTGTGAAAGAACTGGAAAGACGAAAAAATTTCACTTAAAATATACTTTACTTTTAGTATCAGTTAAGCACCCGGAAGTCGATTACAAAATTTATTTGAAAGCTGCAGTATTTAAAGAAAAATATTCGCTTTGGATGTTAATACTTTTAAAACGTTTAAAATCCCATTTAACTGTAGGTTGCGTTTTCTTATGTGGTTTTGTGAAAGAACTGGGAAAAGAGACAACCGTCACATATTTAGAGAGAGACGCTTCTGAGGCGAGAAAAAAACCTTCCACAAATAAACTGGGATCACTTCAGAAAAAAAAACGTACGGAAATTCTCTAAATGACCGGTAAAATTTGCCATATTGAAAAAAAGTTTTTTAAACAAATAACTGGATGTGCCGTTAGAGTGACTTTAGTGGAAGAATTTAAGTTTCGGATTCAAACAGAATCCAGAATAAAAATGCAGATCTGTCTCCAAGTAACGCAATCATGTATAAACAAACCTTAAATCGTGGGGAAAAAATAATACGCTAAACGTGCTTGTGTCCTTTCTCCTAATCATCCCATGATATACTTGAGTTTTAAAAGCTCTGGTCTGAAATCAATACTTTTAGACACTCGGGTACGGCGGAGACAGCCCGGTGTGAGGACAGCGGACTCTCCTCACAGACAAGGCCGCTGCCCGGTGTCCCTCACACCCGATAGGGAGGTCACCCGGGGACAGACGAGCACCCCGAGTCCGGCTTGGAAAAGCGTCTTGTTTATCTCTGAACTGAACCTTTCTCAACACGGCAGTGTTTTTAAAACTAGCCTTTCACTTGCGTTATTAAATCACCCTTTAACATCATTACTATAGAGCCTCCATTAATTTGAATCGTCTCCTGATACCCCCGCAAAACAAACCGGGAATGTGCTGTACAGCTGTACTGATAGTATAGGTGCAAGGATTATATATTATATATTATATTAAATATATATTTTTTTAATATTTTAAAATTGGAACAAAACTTCCAATAAGAAATTGTACATATATGGTACCAGTACTATGGTATGGTACCCTGGTATTTTTGACAGTTGTACCATAGTAGGAGTACCATGGTACATATACTGTATACCATGGTACTTTTAAGGTGGTGTGGTACATTGAAACCTATTTTATCCTATGATGTTTTGACAGCAGTATGATACAAGTGTGGTACTTTTAGGGGTACCATGGTACATAACACTAGTTATTAAAATATAGGAACAAGTAATAGGTTTATTCCATGGTGGAAAAAAAAGAAGAAAGAGAACACAACGTTTCGGCCGTGGAGCCTTCTTCAGGTGAAGGCTCCACGGCCGAAACGTTGTGTTCTCTTTCTTCTTTTTTTCAGCATGGAATAAACCTATTACTTGTTCCTTTGCAGCCTACGCATGCTGACGCAGCTACCCACCTGTTATTAAAATATGATTGATAGATGAATAGGCCCACTTTATTCATCCTGAAGAAGATAGCAGAGAAAACAGAAACCCAACATAAAATGTACAAGCTATTTAAAACATTGTGTTCATGATGCTGGTTCTGCTGGCCCACACCACACTGACCTTTTAGAATCTTTGCTGCATAAGGTAGCTTCTGTCTCATAAAGGCTCTGATTTCTGCTTGGGTCTTCTCAGGGAACACAGCCTTTACTTCAGCTAACTAGAGAAAGAGAGCAGAAAAATCTTATTTACTGGACAAAATAGACTAAATGATGATATGACCGTTTATGATGCTATTCTTTTAAATGGGTCACTAGTTTTTTGGGGGATGAAAGTGACATTGTGACATAGCTGTGCCAAAACACGACTTCTCCACTAAGTCGTGTTTTAGTGGAGAAGATTTTGATGTGACTAACAAATTTGTTTAATATTGCAGCTAAGTGGTAAGGAATCTGATGAGACCCCAAATGATGAGGATGATTTTCATAATGACGACTTACAGTGTATAAATTACAATCCCAAAATAACAAAAAAAATGTTTCTCTAGCTACATACCCCAAGTCACAATGCAAGTCATGCTATTATTAGAAAAAATGCTGTCATGATTGATAAATGTGTTGAACATTGCACATTATTGGAGAAGAATCTAATGAGACCCCAACTAATGTGGATGATTTTCATAATGACGACATACAGGTGTGTATATTCCAATCCTGAAATAACACAAGATCTTATGTGGGACAATTATATCATTGTCATCTAAATCTCCATCATAGTTCAGTTTGTGCTGCCAGCTACCAGTAATGCAGTATACCTTGTTAGGTGTGGCTCCATCTGGACATTTCTATTATACTTGTCTTTTTAGTTTGGTCTATAGACTGTTCTCTGCATGCAAGGATATAAATGTCCGTCATGTCCCAACAGGAAAACTTGTTTGATGCCTCTTTCAATTCGGACAAAAAGATCTACACTGTGTCATATCTGACCATGGGTGCACTCCTAATACAGTATGATGGCATTTATCTTGAGACAAATTGTCAACAGCAGCTACAAAAGATCTACTTGAGCTGTTAAAGTATATTGTGCCAGGATGTGTTCCAAAAACAAAATGGTTTCTAGACAAGCAGTTTTTTTATTTGAGTGACAAAGCCCAAGTGTCACGATTGTAGTCCCTCCCCCTTAAGGGCGCTCCGGCTCTTTCACTTCTGAGTTGACTTTGTGCACCTGCCCCCTGTTCAAGCCCACCTTAACAGCCAGACGCTCACTCTGTTCCTGGCTCTGTGTTGGTTCCTGTACCAGGCGAGTCCGGGACCTGGAGCGCCTGGTCCCATTCCCCTCTTTTTCCCCCCGACCATCCACCGGATCCCGGTCCGGTTTTTAATCCCGTTTGTCTGAGTCTCGGATGGACCGCCCGGCTCTGGACATTTCGTCTTGGATTTCCCTTTGGACTCCCTTTAGGTCAGTGTGCCTTGGACTCACCCCCCAGAACACCCGCACACCATGGATGCACCCCTGTTTTAATTCCTGACCCCTGCATGCTTTTTTCCCTGCATTTTCCTCGCTGTTCCCGGATTGTGTCATCTGCATAGGGTCCTGAAAGACGCTTCATTACACCAAGACCATTATGTCATTGGACACTGCTCATATAACTGTCACTTAATAACACATCTCACACAAAGTGTCAGAGACTGGAGCCTGCTGTGGGCCAATTCAGCATTTGCATACGGGGATGTAAATGGGAAACTGTTATATCTTTTCAGTGGAACCCAAGCTGTACCATCACAAATTTTTAAGTATTTTTTTGCTTTCCAAAAAGTGCTTATATTATGAGAGTCAGTCCTACAAACTGCAAATTGGGATGTGAAGTGTTTTTTCAAAGCTTTGACATGCCATGATTGTAATATTTGTGTGCGTCAGCAGTGAAACTCCATGTTGATTTGTGGAGGGCTGAGCAGGAATAACGGTTGCTCAGGGTGAATGTAGAAGGTAATGGGTTCGGGTTACAGGTTAAATAATAAAGAGTTTGTTCGAGTGTCACATCCTGGGCTGTTAATTTCTACACTATACGTGTACGAGAAACAAGCCATGGTGTCAGAATAGATAGGATTCACGTTAGGACAAAAGATTTAAAATGAACGTTGTTGGAATTCCCGCACCACGAATGGATTGGGAGGAGAACAATCTTCCCGAGGCTTGGCACAAATTCAAGCAGCATGTGCAGCTGATGTTTTCGGGTCCACTCAAGAAGACAGGACAGGAAGAGCAATGCACTTATCTTCTGTGGGTCGGAGAAAAGGACAGAGACGTATACAACACATAGACACTCGACGAGGAGGAGCCAAAGGTACTCAAAACCTATTATGACCATTTTGAAGCGCACGTTAAGCCTAAAACAAACGTTATATTTGCTCGATATAAATTTCACGAGAGAGTACAGGGAGCTAACGAACCGTTCGAACGATTTGTAACAGCTGCGGCTCCTTGTGAAAGACTGTAATTGCTCTGATAGCGAGGAGATGGTAAGGGATCGCATTGTTTTTGGAATGCATTCACCGAGAGTGAGAGTAAAGCTGTTGAATGTTGGTTCTAAATTGACGTTAGACAGGGCCATAGACATAGATTTAGCGCAAACCCACCTGAGAACGATGGGCAGCAGCGAGAGCGCAGTACTTGCAATCGACAGGCGCCGAATCAGGCAGCTCGCGGAGTGCACCGTGTCAGGGCTGAGAAACCCGCCCGAGCAGGATACGCTAGACCGGAGTGGGGAGCAAAGTGCCAAAAAGAGTGTGGCTACTGCGGAAATAAGGCTCACGGCGAACAGGACATTTGCCCGGCGAAAGGCAAGCAGTGCCTAAAATGTGGAAAATTTAACCACTTTGCAAAAGCGTGCCACTCCAGACAAAGAGCACTCCGTGGCAGAGAATAAAACAAGCGGTGAATCCGAAAACGTTGAGCTGTACGAATTTAGTGTCACACGAAAAACAGACCTCTGACATTGAACGGATTTTTGTAGACATTAAAATAAATGCACAAAAGGTTATAAAGTTTAAATTAGATACAGGTGCTCAAGTTAACGTCATTCCTCGGCATGAATATGACAAGTTTAAAAGTGGCGTTGTGCTACAGCCCACATCTCGCTGACTGTCAGGTTATGGCAGCGAGCAACTTGCTGTAAAAGGTGCATGCACTCTGAAATGCAAGTACAAGTACAGAGAAATGTGTCTGGACTTTTATATTGTAGACACTCATGCACCTCCAGTACTCTGACTTAAAGCATGTTTAGACATGGACCTTATTAAACTGGTCTTATCTGTGACCACCCCTCCCACTGAGACAAAGCCAATCTTACAAGATTTTGCAGATGTCTTTACAGGAATTGGGCTTTTTGCAGGTGAATGCACTATCCACCTCAAACCAAAGGCGGTTCCTGTAGTATACACACCGCGATGCATACCTCTTGCACTGCGGAGCCGTCTTAAGGAGGAGTTGCACAACATGGAGAAGTCCAACATTATTGCCAGAGTCACAGAGCCAACAGAATGGGTTAATACACTTGTGGTGGTGGAGAAACCTTGCACGGGTAAACTCTGAGTATGCTTTGATCCAACGGATCTGAACAAGGCTATCAAACAAGATGTGATTGATGTTTTTGTACAAGTGATAGTTACATTTATACACATAAAACAATCCTAATCCTACAAATACATAAAGTCCTACCCAAGGACCCAAACACAGACCTCAGCCATGTGGAGATCTATTGTCAGGATCTTGAAATAGCAATATTGACCCAACTCCAATGATCATTTTTTGGCTGATAGATATGCCAACACCCGGAATGTATTGATACCATATCCCCAGTAATGCTCCTCAGGCCTGACAAGCACACTGTTGGTCGTAGGAAGCATCAGACACAGAAACGGTAACAACATCCTTCTTTCTGTTCACTCAGTCTTTGGTGCTGTGGGTCAGTGGATGTGCGATGCGCGGATCCAGCAATCTCATTCTGTCACTCAGATGGCACAGTCAGTAGTTAGTGGCACTTGATATGGTCCCTCCCAGCAGGATTGCAACGTCTGGCAGGGCATCTCTTCTTCACCTACACCCACTCGCCAGGTATCCGGTCGTGTCTTCCCTCTACTGGAGGTCCCCAAGCGTCCAGCACCTGTTCACGAGCCCTGTGCACCGCTTCAGTTAACAAACCTACAATACTGTAATAGAGAGTTAGTAAATTCAACAGTCCGTTAGCCAGACTTGGCCTCCAGGGAGCTTCTTTGGCTGCCCGTGATGATCTCAAATGGGCTCAGTCTCACAGTTCCGTTTGCTCCAGCCCGCAAACTGCACAGGACCACAGGTAGAGCATCTACCCACGCTGTTCCTTCAGTTGATATTTCCTTAGTTGGTCTTTCAGACTGTGGGTGATGGGGACAATGTGACTTCCAACTTACCCCTAGTGAGGCAATTACAGCCTGGCACACCTTCCCAGTGAAGTATGCCCCAAGATCAGTATCCAAGAGGCAAGGCAGTCCGCACCACTGGATCATCTTTGTCATACACTTGGGTATCCACCTGCCCACACCCCATCATCATACAACCCCATATTCTTTACACGTTTTCTTACCACTATTAAACATGTATTAAAGGCCTCAACCTGAATTCTCCCTTTTCCCCAGTAGAGGTTTCACAGGGGTCTCAGACTCCTGCTCTCCCAGTGTCGCTTGCCTGGCATCTGCACGGTTGTTACCTTGAGTTACTGGAACTCTTTATTTATTGTGTTATTTACACCTTACTACAGCTACTTCAGTTGGCAGCTGTAAAACTACAAATCAGTTCAGAGACAAGCCCAGTATTCTTAACTGGAGTCCCTGCCGTGGTGAGAGAATCCTATTTCTCCATAGCCATCCAGAATTGTGGCCTACCTGCAACAAATACATACATTATATACATAAACAGTAACCCTTTAACATCATTCTTTTTACAATCTTCCATCAGTGCTCTTAACTGGCTTGCTGCGCTGAGGCAGTGGGGGGGCATTTTTCCGATTGTTAGCACCTCGAATTCTGTTGTAATGGCTCAGCCTGTTCTCTGTTTTCCCTCATGCATCAGAGAGGACCCATCAGTAAACAGTATTACATTTGCTTAAATTTTCACGGTCCCCCACCCTTTGGTTACAGCATCTAATGGTCCAAAATCATATCCCACTGGGCGGTGCCTACCTTCATGCCCCTGCGTCAGCACAGCTGCCCAGAACCCTTTTTCCACACTTACATACAAAGGAATAGTTGATCCATCTGAGGAAACCCCAGTCTCAGCACCTGTAAGAGAGCTTGTTTCAAATTATTACAGGCGGCTTTTGCTGCTGGAACCAAGGCAATCTTGTCCTTGTACTGCTCTCCCCCCTTAAGCAGATCTGTTAAAAGTTGTGCTCGCCCCGTAAAAACATTGCACCCAGGCCCTGTTAAAATTACACAATGCTAGACACAAAAGGGCCTTATCATAACTGCTTAATATTAGACACTCTAAACCTGAAGCAGCTCAGACTTGTGGGTTTCCTCGTCAGGGGAAGCACTCAGAATACCATCAACATACTGAGTTATCACAGTCAGTTGAAGCCACGTGATACCCTGTTCTGGATAGTCATTCTTTGTAATGCATAATATTCCAACCCAATAGATCTGGGATAAAACCACCCACATTCGCGTGATAAGTGCACATGAATGTTAAAATCTGGTACTCAGCAAGCAAAACTTGCTGCCCCAATACTCCTGTGGCCTCCTGCCATCTCCCCATATACATTACTCTATAGCACACTGTTGAACAGAGGAGTGAAACAAGCATGACAGTAGTGCTCCAGTATCCCATAACAGAGAAACTGACACGCCATTTACAGTACATTTTAGGTTTAACTCCTTTTCTGCACTGGACTGGGACAGACTTGGGGAGGCTACAAGGGATTTACAGGATCTAATCATTAGGTAAACAGATCTTCTCACAAGACTGTTTATTCTCCCCAGTCTTGATTCTAAATCTACAGCGTTTCAGCATGTCTGGTTTCGAGACATTCGAATAAATCCAACTTGTTTCTACTGTTACAACTAATTGTATATACATATAAAAACTGTTTATCTAACTCCTTTTACGTCCACCTGTACTGTACCTGTATTGTACTTATACGTTTCAGACGCTCTTATAGTCCAGCTGGCAAAACACACTCGCACCGTCATTAAGTATACCAAAACTCACAGTTACACACATACAGGCACACAAATTAATAAAACACACATACACATCGAGAATATATTTTTCTCTTCGTACTACAATGTGCTGTATTCTTGTTTCACTTCTACATGAATCCTTTTAATTCCTGTAGTGCACTCCAGGTTCGCTGCATTCCTAATTTCGGATGCGTACTTCTTTAGCCCACCGGTCAATATCTTGCGGTTTTGGATTTGACCGTATGGGGGAATCAGGGAAGGTAGGTGCGAGTGCGGACCCCCTCGAAGGGGTGCGAGACAGTTAGAGTGACGCTGTCATCAACAGCGCCAGCCCCGGCTACATCAAGTCCTTTCCCACTTCGGGTGAGAGTACAGGTCTGCGGCCGTCCTCCCTTTAAGAGGGGAGTCCCTGTTCCATCTCTATCACACTCGTACCAGGTGTCATACCACTCAGACCCCCCGTCTCCATATGGTCACTGTGGGAATTGATCCCAATTATTTTCATTTCCTGCCTGTCTCTTCCCCTATGGGAGAGCAGGATATAATTTAGTTGACGGATGTAACACATAAACTGGAGCAGTGCGACCAGAAACTAATTCCTCCTTTAGTTTCTGATTCTCCTGCACTGCCTTTTTTTCCGCTTGTTCATACTCTTTTGTAGTGAGTAAAGTATCTTTTCTTTCGGGTTTTTGTTTTTCCCGTAAACACACTTTTAAGAAGTCACATCCCAATTTCTTTTTTTTTCTCTCATGTATCTGCCATCACTGGTGCCGGCCGTGCACCAGGGTGGCAGCTACATGCTTGTGCTTTTCCCAATCAATACGCATATGCTTTCTTTACAGGCGTCTTCGCCCCAGATTCCCTCTGACAAACTCAGTTTTTCCCATATTTTTCTCCTTCTTTTCCGTCAACTTATACTTTTCCGATATATAAACGGACCCCTCCACCACTTTCTCAAACCATCAGTTAGCACACATGTTCGGTCTCTTTAAGAGTTTACTTTTATCGTGTGTGAGGTAACAGCTCATACAGTAGGGGGATGCTTTCACTTGAAAATCCTGTGCATTACTGCACTCATGCAGCTAAGGGCGTCTGTTACCTCCAGATCTAAATGCCTCTCAGAGCCTTTAGAGAGAACTTACACCGCACTGCTCACAGGCAAGGAACGAGACCTCGAAAACCCCCTTCCTTGATCAGTAATTAACCATCCCCAGAACGCCAGCCTCGCTGAGCTCAATCAGGGCGATTCTCGGATTTCAGCATCCTTTAGATCCTGCTACTTAGTGCTTTGCTCTTTTATTATGAGGTGTGTTCATGTTAGTGTCATGCGTGTGTATATGTATTTACAAACAAGGAAAACACCAAAAACATACTTATATCTTCTACTTCTCTCCTGTTCCCTTTGAAACAAAAAACCACGCCACGCCAATCCGCTAATCTCAGGACCCCGGGCGCAATTAAGGCCCACACCGATCCTGACCCTCAGAACTCCAGGCGCAATTAAGGCCCACACCAGTCCTGAATTACGTGCATTTAATACACCACTCGGCTTCAGAACCCCGGGCGCAATTAAGGCCCACACCAATCCTGAGCCTCAGAACTCCGGGCGCAATTAAGTCCCACACCAGTCCTGAACTTCAGAACTCCGGGCGCAAATAAGGCCCACACCAGTCCTGAACTTCGTGGGAAAGGTCCAAAACCCGTTCAAAAACTCCACATGCAATTAAGGCATACACCAGTTTCAAACGCCTGTACACAATACCGCAAATCACCGCCTGCCAGACCAAATTCTGGGCTTACAAACTTCCCATTAAATACACCGGTGTCTTCCCCGGGCCAGAGGAATTCAGGACCTCGCGTTTACTCTGTCATCTCAGGCGATTCTAGCAGGGAGAAGAGATTTCCGAATCGGTCAGAGAGAGTCGGGACTTTTTTAAAAAAAGAGGAGTCCTTACCTCTCAAAGTAATGTGAGCGCTGACCGTCTCTCCTGCCGATGGGAAGTTCTGTGTCTTCTGGAGCATCCGCCGACTACGCCAAATTTGTTGTAACAGAAAGAATAAGGTTCTGGATCCCGAGATGAAGTTAAACAGATGAGTTTATTGCATGCAAGGAACAATAAAGCCGTAGTATTGTTTGATGTGCCGGTACAAATTTTTAGGTTATATATATATATCTATCTATAGTCCTTCCTTGCTGCTTCGGACGTCATTCGGTGTTATGGTAAGGGGGGGGTCATGGTATTTGGCCAGTTAAGAGACCCTGGCCAAATGGTCAGTTTAAGATTACGCCCCCAGGGGGTCCCTAGTTCGCATCTGGAATCCTTATCAGTTAACCCCCTTTCCTGCCATAAACCCCTGTTGCTTAGAAGTCTAATTTTCAGGCAGAACTGACTTAAGTTAACCCTTTTTACATCTTGTGTCTTACCTCAGACCACACAGGTTTGTTCCATCCCAATCACTGAGGGCAAATCTTTTTAATCTGTTCACAATCACTTTAACACAAATCTTATAGTCTGTACACAAAAGTGTTAACAGCCTCCAATTACTTAAATCGCTAGCTCTCCCTTTCTTATAAAGCAATATTAAAATCCCCGTCCTCATGGTAGTCCCCAAACAGCCCTTTTTAAAAACCTCCTTCAATTATAAAAGAAACAGGTCTTTCAAATCCTCCCAAAAGGTAAGATAAAACTCTGCCGGCAAACCATCTATCCCATTTTTCAAATCTTTCATAACCTCTTTTAATTCAATTAAAGTGAAGGGTGCTTCTATATCCGTCCTGTCTTTCTCTTAGTACTGATGTCACAGCCCCCAAAACTCTTTCGACAGCATCCTCCTCTTTTAAAAAAAAAGGTCTTGATAGAATTCTGATGCTGCCTCTAATATCCCAGCCTTGTCGGTCACTACTTGTCCCGACCGGTTCTGTAGTCCCTCCACCACCCTTCTGCTTTGCCTTTTCCGCATACGGCTAAACTGGAATGTAGAACACGTTTCGGAAAACTGCAACTTCTCTATGTACAATTTAAAAAGGTAATGAAGAGCCTCTCTCATGATACCTTCTAAGTCTGTCTTTTTGCTCATTGATCTCTGCCAGATCAACCGGTAGCCCATCATTACAGTTCACGTACAGTCTATTTAATCCCTCCTGTAAAATCCTTCCCTCTTTCCGCTCCTTTCGCTGCCGATCTCTACAATACTTTCTAGTTTCTTCTTGGATCCACCTCTTAACAAGATCCCACCATTTCAAGATGGGAGTCTGCTCCCGCCTAGCATTAATCCAGGACAACAGGCAGCCTCATTCAGAATTTCTGTGTTAAGGCGCCATACACCCTTCCCAAAATCGGATCTCCCACCTGTCACTACAACCTCCAACACATCGTGGTCAGAGTGCCAGACAGGTGTCGTCAGCACTCTCTCAATCCCCAAATCCCTGGAGGTGAAAATATAATCCAATCTTTTAGACGCCCCTTTTGCATTCCGCCATGTAGGACCTGCTTTCCCCACTTCAGCTTTCAACGCACTATCAACCAAACCATACTGCACAAGCAGGCTGCGGACATTTTTTACATCTGGGCTGTCTTTCTCCTGAAAATCAATGTTAAAGTCCCTTCCCATGATAATCTTTTTATTTGTCAAATAAAAAGGTGCAAAATTAACATAAAAAGTACAACGTTGAGAAACCACCGCCAGAGCATACACACATATGAACCTATAACTACACTCACTCACTGTCACATCCACACACAGCAGTCTGCCCGGCACCCCAACCTCACCCTGTCCCACCACAAGGTCATGGGACCCAAAAAGGATCCCAACCCCCGAAGAATGCAACCCTCCCACACTCCACCTTGAAGCTCCCCTATCCCACTCCTTTGAAAAGTCCGCCACATCTCTCTCATTCTTCAGATGGACCTCCTGCAAAAAACACACAGTAAAATCCAAAGATTTTAAATAACCAAAAACCGCTGCTCTCTTAACCAGGCTCCTCAAACCTCTCACATTTATAGTGAGTTTTTTCAACATAAGGACTTTGAAAATAAAACCTTCGAAAAAACCTGTCCCTTTACCCTGTATCTTAATGAAACTGAGAAGCGTACATACACTTCCCTCACAGTCTGTTCATCCCTTCCACAAACACAAAACCCAAACACAGTCCAAAAATAAAAATCGTGGAAAAGGCACACAAAGAAAAAAGCCCTCTGGGACAGGAAAACAGCACCCCTTCCCACCCACTCTCCCAAAACCCCCACAAAAGAAAGGAAAAATGCCATGATCACAAGTGAAACTTAAACCTTTTCATCCCATTTGCTCAAAACGTCCATCGCTGCAATGTAAGCATCCCGGACTAACTTCTTGAGGCCCACTCACTAACAATTTCGTAATCCTCCTCACATTCCCTTCATGTTCAAAACTCACCCCCGGGAACACTCTTGGTATATTTTTCAACCCCCGAGCCCGACTTGGTAACCGCACATTACCATTTACCCACTCACACCTCCTTAAGAAGCCAGGCGAGGCCTCCAACTCCTTCATAAACTTTCCGTCCTTCTTAAATACTCCTTCAGCAAACGCCGCTTTCGCCTTCCCCGCGTTTCCTCTCCACTGCCGCTTGATATCAGAAAAAAGGCACTTCTTGGACCCAATTTCTGTGTGAGTTTTCCCATAGACTTGGAAACGTTTCACTTCAGAGCCTGCAGTCACACACTTATACTGAATGCCTTTCCGGTGGATCTCCTGATCTGCAAAACCAGGAGGCCATTGTACTTTTTTTGCTCCTCTCATCCCACTTACAGAGCTAAACAAAATCCCGGAGGAGCTCAGAGTCAAGCCAAAGACCCTCCTCTCTCTCCTTCTTCAGCTCTACCAGAGCCCCCACACCTTTGGTGGATACTAGGATACTGTTGCTTTCTCTGTGCTCTGTTTCTGGAATACAAGAGGCCCTGGAAGACCCCACAGAGCCGCCTGACCTTCACAGGCTCTTGCTCCGCTTCGTGGTCCGCTTTGATGTGGACGGACCTTCATCCTCATCTTCCTCCACATGCTCTCCCCAACTGAGGTCCTGGGCACAGCACGCCGCCTGCCCCACCTCCGCCATCGCTGCTTTCAAAAAGCCCAGTCCAGGCGTCTCCGAGCTCTCCAAAAGCTCATCACTCTCTATCTGATAGACGTCCTCCACCACAATTTGCATATGCAAAGATGGCCTCGCCCCTTCGCCTGCAACTCCCTGCACATCCCCTTCATGCGGTTCCCAGGCCTTCCCCTTCTCCTTGCCTTCCGCAAAAGGGGTTGTGCTCTGCGCTTTCTCTTGAAAACCGTCTTTCGCAGACTTTTCTCCTTTTCCAGCCTTTTCTTCCGCTGGTCTTTCACAAACAGCAATGCTTCTACTGCCAGAAGCCTCAGCTGCGTCCATTAGCCTGTGCTCGTTACGAGCTGCACCTGGCCAGGCCTCTCCTGATCCATGCACCACCTCTGAAAAACTTCTCTTACTCAAAGGGCAGTCCCTGAAAACATGCCCCTCACCTCCACACAAGTTACACTTAATTTCTTCAGTACATTCCGATGTAAAATGTCCCACTCCTTCGCACCGTCTGGAAACTCGCTCTCTACAGTCCACCACATTATGGCCTTCTTTCCTACACCACCTGCACACCAAAGGCTGTCCGTAGCAATACAAGTAGCCTCGGTTAGGCCCAATTTCAAAAGTAGCAGATGGGTGCAATAGGCCGTCAGGGGCTGAACCGTTGGCCCGAAGGTGCACCTTAAAGCGTCTCTTTCCAGTCCAGTAACCCTTTTTATCTAGAATCTTCACCCCTAATCCCTGAATGTCTACAAAACATTTCAAAAAACAAACAATGTCCTCCTCAGGCACATAAGGGTTGAACATCGCCACCGTCAGAGTCTTTAGCTCTCTAGCAAAAAGGGGTTCAACATAATAGGCCACAAAGGGCTTTTCCTCCTTTTTACGATTAACAATGTCCCAAACACCTCGCACTAGGCCCTTTGAAACAGGTGAAACATCAAAACACTTCTTACCCGGGAAGTCTTGCAAACAAAAAACGTCCTCGGGTTCCAGATGCAGAGCCTTGCTGAGCACGTCCTCCTCAAACTCGTCCCTCGACGCCAGTTCTGTCCGTTCTCCATCAGCTCGCAGCACAAAGCGCACGGCGTATCTCACTCGTCCCTCCTCTCTCCATTTTGATAGAAAAATGGCCGGAAAAATCCGCCACGTAGAAAAAATTTCGAGCAGGCCCCAAAAAAACTTTCGATCCCTCTTCCTCCCCCCTCTGGCCAAGAAACAAGCTGCGGTCAGGCCACACACTTGATCTTAGCCAAAAGGCCGAGAAGCGATGCCCCCCAAACACGCGGGCGTTCCGCTGGCGCACATGTGGCGCAGGCCGACTCCTCTGGAGCCCGGGACCCGCGCAGCTGCCGGCCTCCCTGAAGCCAGAGGCCTGCCGCGGGACTCTGCTCCCCCTCTCTCTTGCCTGCCTACCTGCCAGTCCCGGGCGGGGGCCCTGCTCTTTGATCTTCTGTCAACGGCCCGACAACGACCGCCGCCACGGGGGGCGCCAGCTCCCAGCCTCCTTAGCTTAGGCCCCTCCCACCGGCAGCAGCTGTGCCCAACCGGCTGCAAGAGAAAGCCGAGCGCCAGCACCTGCGGGCAGAGGCAAGGGGCAGCTCTCTCTCTCGGGAGGAAGGGATGGGGACACGCGCGTGCACACACACACGCCTGCCTGCCGAAAGAAAAGAAAGAAAGGTGGATATACTAAGTTTTTTGGAAGGAAAATGCCCAGCTGTCGAAAGGGGCCCGCCTGCAAGGACGGGGACGGACACACACACACACACACACACACAAGCCACGCCTGCCTCTCTGGAAACGTTTTTTGAAGGGAAAACGCACTTGAGCCAAAAAGGGGTCGGCCTGCTTGCCGAGAGAGTCGAGACGCGGGAAAGTGCACAGAGGGAGCACGGGAACGGAGACGGGGAGGGGGAGGGGGAGAGAGAGACACACGGAGACACACAGATGGACGAGAGACGAGACCGGAGAAGAAGGAGCTCCAGTCCACCTCGCTTGCTTGCTAGCTACGTCTGTCTTTTCACCGCTGAGAGAAGGTGGTGCACCGCTCCCGGAGGCGCTGCAATACCGGGCCGATGCGTGGAGAGGACGGAGCAAGCTCCTGATCCAGCTCCCTGTTCCAAAAATCCGTTTAATATGTGGTCCCCCGATGGGGGACGTATCAGATATTAAACTGATAAGAACAGATTTTTTTTTACATTTTTTATTCTCAAAAAACATATTTACATACTATGTACAAAGAGCTGACATCCAATGAAAACAACACAAACAATACCATCACTCAATTCAAAATACAGCAATTCAAATTAGGACATATAATGAACAAATAAACCCTTCCACCATTCTTCTGCACATCCAAGACTACCTCACACTTAACACGATACAACAACCTATTGTACAGACCAACCACGCTTACATGCAAATGGTTTTTAACCAAGCCATTTCGTGCCTTCCATAATTCCATTTTGACAAGACTTATCAAGACCCACAACACCAAAGTTGTCTCCTTTTTTAGTCCATACAATATGACATTCAATATAATTACAAAACGTGGCACCACCATCCCCAACACAGAATCACACATTCCCCACAGCTGTTTCGCGAAACCACATTCCCAAAAAACATGACTGATAGTCTCCAGCCTATTACACTGTGCTCACGGACATTCCTTTTGCAATGTCAGCTTGTGTCTGTACAAAACATCTCGCACAGGAAGTCTCTGCCAAGCAATAAACCAGTTAAGATCCATCAAATCATGTTGCAGTCCTCTGGGCTGGATCTGTCTCCATGTGTCGTTCGTCACTCCTCCAACCAGCTCCGCTCTGTCCCTGGCCATGATGTCCTCGTAGAGTGCCCTGTGATTAGACAGCACCCCAGCCTCTACATCCTTGGCATGGCTCTGCATCCAGGTCACCGCATGCCGGTAATGCCAGGGCAGGTCCTCCCCATGAGGGGCCTTATTGTCCCATCAAAACACTCCTCGCAGATTCCCGGCCACCAAAAACCACACAAAATAATGGACCAGATGTACAATTGGCTCTTTAGAGGCAGCACATACATAAGTCACAAACATACAATTAATTTTTATAGGCAAATGAGGCACCCCCCGTCCTCCCATCTCTATTGGCCTATACATATCAGCTCTTGCAATATACTCATACTTTTTTCCCCATATAAACCAAAATATCTCCCGTGTTAGATACCTGTTCAGCCTAAGGGGCATAGGGTAAACAGCCGCCAAATAACTCAACATGGACAGAACCTCTATTTTTACAATGAGCACCTTACCAGTATGAGTGAGTCCCTTATTCTTCCACAGGCTAAGGCAAGTTCTCGCTTTCTCCAGCTTAGCTAGCCAGTTGAAACTGGCAGTCTCCTCTTCCTTAAAGGAGATCCCGAGTATCTTCATGGGCTCCCTGCAAACCTGCAAGCCGCCCACCTTGTCCTGCCGGTCTCTCCACCTTCCAAAGAATTTAACCATACTTTTCTCCTTATTTAATTTAGCCCCGGATGCTTTTGTAAAAACCTCAAGATGTTCCAGCGCCCCCTGCAGGTCAGCATCCGAATTCATAAACAAAGTAAGGTCATCGGCATACAAGGCTATCTTAGCCTGCTTCCCTCCACTTCCCGGCACCAAGACACCCTCCACCCTCGGGTCCATACACACCAAATGAGCATACGCTTCAATATATAAAACAAATAACAACGGCGAGAGAGGGCATCCCTGCCTCACCCCCGACTCCTGCCATACAGGAGTGCCTCCTATATGACCATTTATCAGGATTCTACTCCCCCACTGCTTTGTACAGGGTCTGAATCCAACCCACAAACTGCGCCCCGAACCCCATTCGCTCCATTACTCTCCACAAAAAACTATGGGAGACCCTATCAAAGGCTTTCTCAAGATCTAAATTAACTAAAATAAAAGGTAGGTCTCTTTGCCCTGTCCATGCTATGATATCCCTTATTAGCTGTAACGTCCAACTAATTTTACGTCCTTGAACCCCACAAGTTTGTTCCACTCCAATAACTGAGGGCAACACTCGTTTTAACCTATTCACAATAACTTTAACAAAAATCTTATAATCCGTTACGTAAATCACTAGCCCTCCCTTTCTTATAAAGTAATATTAAAATCCCCGTCCGCATAGTAGCCCCCAAACAGCCCTTTTTAAAAACCTCCTTCAATAATAAAAGCAACAAATCTTTCAAAACCTCCCAAACGTAAGATAAAACTCTGCCGGCAAACCATCTATCCCCGGCACCTTCCCCTTTTTCAGATCCTTCATAGAGATGCAGCCATTCAAAATGCGCTGTAAAAACCCGCGGTACAGTAACCTACCCACAAGCCACCGCAGGGCACCGCGGTAAGTGATTGGCTGGCCAAAATGACCGACAGGGGCACTCGTGGTGCATTGGTTGGTAGTGCAAAGATTTAATCATTTAATGTCTTTACTGTGCACATTTTAATCCGCTTAGTTTTGAATATTTATATGGATTTTACCACTAAAGGGAAATTTTAGTAGCTGAGCATAAAAAGAAGAGGAGCATAACGCATCTGAAGGTCATAAACGATATTAATTTAGGAACATAAACATTACTGTATGTATGTAAACTGTACTGTGTATGGCTGGTCTTGGTAGTTTAAAGAAAAAATACACACCAGTCTTCCATTTCTCCCTAAACATTTTAAGCATGAAAGTTTTATGAAACGGTACCCAAATATGCGATTGCTGTATAGAATGAATTTTAATTTAAAAAAAAATATTTAACACGAACATTAAGCTGTTTACAGATGCAGCCATTCAAAATGCGCGGTAAAAACCCGCGGTACGGTAACCTACCCACAAGCCACCGCGGGGCACCGGAGGGTACCGCAGGGCAAGTGATTGGCTGGCCAAAATGACCGACAGGGGCACTCGTGGTGCATTGGTTGGTAGTGCAAAGATTTAATCATTTAATGTCTTTACTGTGCACATTTTAATCCGCTTAGTTTTGAATATTTATATGGATTTTACCACTAAAGGGAAATTTTAGTAGCTGAGCATAAAAAGAAGAGCATAAAAAGAAGAGGAGCATAACGCATCTGAAGGTCATAAACGATATTAATTTAGGAACATAAACATTACTGTATCTATGTAAACTGTACTGTGTATGGCTGGTCTTGGTAGTTTAAAGAAAAAATACACACCAGTCTTCCATTTCTCCCTAAACATTTTAAGCATGAAAGTTTTATGAAACGGTACCCAAATATGCGATTGCTGTATAGAATGAATTTTAATTTTAAAAAATTATTTAACACGAACATTAAGCTGTTTACATCTTCCGCCTGAGAGCAGTCACCCGTTGCTACCCAACGCAGAATGGTGATTGGCTGACACCATCTGACACCCCTCTGATTGGAGAAAAAAGACGTGCTGGTTTGCTATACCAGGAAGAGGATTTCTTTCTATTCAAAACGTGTATTTTAAAAGTTTAAGAAGTAAAAACCTTACAGCGTACACAGATTTCTAAACTGATCAGGATCGTTATCTTTGTCTTATGCATAATAATGTTCACCGCTCTGTCCAGCAAATTAATAATAAACTTTATTTTATATAGCTTTTTAAACGAATAAGTAATTAGATTGCTCATAAACCTAATCACTTGCTTTTTCTTTTTATTTAGGCTCAGATTTCAACTATAGATCGTATTTTTAATAACCATAATAACAACAAACCAACAAAAACAACCATATAAACATAATACCAACCAAAAACATAGATAACAACCACAATACAAAATCGAATATATCAAACCATTTTACTCTCACAAATTCCTCCAATTATCATAATCCCGCCCCTTATGCAAAACCAACCTTCCTCCCATCCCAGTTTATCCTGTTTATCATAAACAAAATCCACCTCAATTTTCAACATAAAGCATTGCACAAAATCAATACCTCAACACTCCATACTCAACAACGATAATTCACAAACAGCCAGAACATGTAACTACACATTTCCAAACAGACCTAATTTCCATAGCCCCGCCCCTTATGCAAAACCAACATCCCTCCCCTGTTCTCTCTCTCCCCTGGCGGTTGTAATTGTTTTTATTTTCAAATAAATTTTAGCAAAGTCATGTATTTTAAAAATCTTAAGATTTTTCTATTTATGTCTTTATTTAGTGGTTTCATTAGTGACAAAGGCTAAACTTTCTTGGAAAAATGTCTTTTATGTAAACCATGTTTGCTATTAATTCATTCAGGGCTAAAATATGTTCATTGTCTTCTAATGAAAGAAGGGTTCCTTTCGCCGTAGTCGGGAGCCTAGCCTTTAACTAGTAAGTACTGTATTTACTGGGTTTTTGAGGGGGGGGGTGTCTTTCGCTGGAAATCTCGCCTCCTACTTTGAAAATACCCGTGAAACCGGTTCAATTCGTCACAGCCAGCACTCCTGCAGAGAGTTGGGTTGTACAGTACTTGCAGTGTATACAGTACACGCGTTATGCTCTTCGTTAATGTCTGTGAAGTTTTATTTAATCTCTGAGCCATACTGATTCTTCTGGAAGCCAGTTTCCGCCAGGGAGTAAAAAAAAACACACTATGGTATTCTCTCCAATGCAGTGCAATTAAAAACATACCTCTGATGCTGCTCCTAAATGAATATCGTTTATGACCATCAGAAGCTTTATGCTCCTTTTCTTTTTTCCAGTGGATTGAACAGGGAGAGGCATTTCATGATGTACTTTTCACTGATGAAACAACAGTGGCTCTGGAACAGTTTTCAACCATGTCGTTTTATAAAAAGGGGAGATATGTACACGTTACTGAAGCTAAACGTTAAGCCTTTGTCAATAATGTAAACACTAAATAAAGACATATAGAAATCCCTACGTTACAGACTGTATATGGCTGGTATTGGTAGTTTAAAGAAAAAATACACACCAGTATTCCACTTTCTCCCTAAACATTTTTAGGATCAGAGTCTTACATGTGGTTATTTCGAAAACGTTTGTACGTGCTCCTTCTTACCATGTTACTGTTTACCGTTACTGACCATATTAAGTTTAAGTGCCTGTGGGCACTTTTCCTGTCCGTGGGGGGTGGACCGTCTTTCATTAGAAGGTTAGTCTGTTCTACTCTGAGAATGTAGAGGGGGTGGGAAGTGCCCGCGGTCATTTAATTAGTATTAAAATCTTAGTTATCTTTCTAGTTCACAGGTTTGCATGCATAATTTAATTTTGAAAGCCACTGAGACATCAGGTACTACTGTTGTATTTATGAAAAAGAAACAAAACAAAAAACATACTAACAACTGTGCCATCCTACTCCTTAGTTAATACATTTTATTATTCATAAACAGTTAACATTGTTAGCAAAATATTTTGAATTATATTTAACCCTATTTTTTCTTTAGTTTTGTATTTAACTTATTATATGATAGTCAGACTTAATGTATATTAATGTATATTTGAACAATGAAAATATATTTTTACAAGATTTTACATTAAGCACTTAAAATTAATTTGGTTAATAATAGTAAACTGTAACATGCTGTAACAAGATCGGTTAAACTGCGAAGAAAATCCTTTCAGAGAAAATGTTTCAGGTGTGAAGAACAAACCTGTTCCCACACTTCCTGCCCCCACTACCATTAGAATATACACAAACATTTTAGCGTTTCATTCTGAGCAGAAGACCCTCACACTTGAAGAGTGCTGGCTGTGACGAATTAAACCGGTTTTACAGGTTTCAATCACAGATTGGGACTCAGTAAAGTAACACACAGCGCCACTGGATTTGATAATACTGTACCTAACCAAAATCCACAATATGGAAACAGAACCTGTGTAATTGTTGATAGATGATGTACTCGTAACATTTTTTCAAGACGAACTACAACATTTAAAAAATGACTTGTATGTACTTGATATCTCTAATCAATCCACGGGTTCCAGCACAAAACGAAACTAAAACGCATACCGTTTAGCGCTTCTTATTAGTTGCTCAAAAGTAATTTGACCGTATGAAATGCATAATATAAACCTAGAAACATATACGTGAGCAGTACTTAAGCACTGTAGTATCGGTGTTAAGACATACCTCTCAAATACTGTAAATCAAGTTAAAAATATCTCAAGACCGATTCTGGTCGTAATGAAACCATGTTTCGTGTATGTTTTCTTTTTCATCTTGAAATAACTCATTTCTAAATACCTTTTTCACTGTTAACATCTTGTAGCAACTTTGCGACAAAATATACACTCTGACAGTTCATCCTGCTACCAACATTAAATAAAACAAATCTTAAGATTTCTATATTTATGTCTTTATTTAGTGGTTTCATTCGAAGCTTACAATGTTTAGGGAGAAATGGAATACTGGTGTGTATTTTTTTCTTTAAAGTACCGAGACCAGCCATATACTGTATGTTTATGTTAAGATTTCCCTTCAGTGGTAAAATTAGATATGAATATTCAATACTTAAATGGGCACAGTTAAGACATTAAATATACATATACATATTGTATACAGTACAGTTTGCATACGGTAATATGTTTATGTTACGTGATTAAAAAATAAATAAATAAAACTGAAAGGTCCAGCACCAGCTGGATTCGAACACACAACCTGCCAGTTGGTAGTCACGCACCTAGACCAGTAGGCTACAAGACAGCTCGCATAAAAAGGCAGGTGAAACAGCCCTGCCGCAGTACACGGATATAATCATACCGTTATTAAATTCTTGAGATACGTGATTCCATATTATATTCCCTTTTAATCAAATTCTAAAAGTATGCTTGTTGACTCCGGTATCACGTTAGTTAAAGACTTCGAAGCTTACGATGTTTAGGGAGAAATGGAATACTGGTGTGTATTTTTTTCTTTTCATGATAGGTGTCACATTTTAAATCATTTTCGTAGTTAGAAATTATGAAACGCCCTGTTAAAAGCAAGGAAGTTTTTATGCCCGTTGAAGTAAAACAAAATGCCTGACAAAGTATGGCTTGGACAGATTCCAAGTGCTTGTACAAATGTGCTAAAGAAATTATACTTTGAGTATACAGCTTGTCCAAAGTCATCCATTATTAATACTATTAGTAATATCTTCAGTAAAGGCTTTGATGCATAAATATTTCTGATAAAGGTAGGTTGTGTACTTTTGTCCAACTGTGCAATCTTGCTTTCATAAAATATACCAACATTTGAATGACTGATGATTAACATGCTGTAATACACAGTTCAAAATTAAAGGCTCGAATGCTGTACATGAGAGGTTAAGCTCCCCCTGGCGGTTTTACAAGGCGACGCCGGATAGCTAGTCATGTGACACACGTGATACCGCGTGATACCCCGGTGGGCGTGTCGCGGTATGCCGTGAAATACCTCACCCATTTTGAATGGCTGCATCTGTACACAACCATGTTAACTGTAGTGGGTAGCGGTTGCGCGAAGCGTATTTCAGCTCTCAGATTACCCGTTTTGATAAGTGAATAATGCCCTGTGCACTAGTCGTCGGGGCTGAGATTGAAAGCAAACAATGTGTAACATGCGCGTACTCCTCGCGGTCCACCAGAAGTGGTTTGTCTTTCAGACGCTTCCCCGATGTTTCCACCAGATTAAAATATTCATGGACGCAATGTCCATTCTGGAAGTCTGGTTGAAGTGGTTTAGTGGGGATTTGTTCACCGTCAGCGTAGAGAGCCAGAAAGTTAACGTTGTAGTGTTTAAAATTGAAGGGGTTTTGTGTAAAACTGCCGCTGAATGCTGCATTGTCCACAAACCCCAAAATTACTACTTTGGGTAACTGCCCGAGAAAGAGGTTTTCTTGGTTACACACACAGCTCCCTGCAGGCAGACTGAAGACTTTCATCTGTACGTGGTCTATGGGGTATTTAGCGTTGGCCGTCAGGAGTGCTTCAGCGTGTCCCAGTCTGACCCCAGGTGAGACTCTGACTCTTTTCACAAACAAAGATGCAAAGAGTACCCTCAGTTTTTGTTCTCGGACGTTGTTCATTAAGCAGAAAGCATCTCTGTTGCACGGGAGTTTTATTTTCAGGTCAACGCCATTCAGTAGTAGTTTATCCTGAAAAAACAGGTCTGCGTGAATGTGACCCAGGAGCTCCAGTTTTCGGCTCACACAGGCTGCCGCATCAATGTCCCGACTGTCTGCTTCCGTTATTTTACAGGTCAAATAGAGCAGCGTGTTGTTTAAATCTAAATAATCTTCTCCGTTGCCTGCGATGTAGAGCTCCAGAGGTGCGTTTTCTGTTAGGGCCGTGAGGGGTGGAACTTCTATGTAAAAGCTTTCCTCGATGCTTGTTTGGGTAGGCGCTAATTGAAAAATGTCCAGCTCCGACTTTGCGCATTCTGCAGACCCACCGTGAACAAAAGCCATATTTAAAATATGTCTCGTTTCATATCTCGTTGATTGAGGTGTGTCACGGCCCTCTTCTTGGTCGACCTGAAGCTTTTATGAGATGACTGTCTTCTCCTAGCCGTTCTTTTATCAGGTTTCGGAGGCCCCCGACGGTGAGATGATGACGTCTGTCTTTTTCTCTTGACACCTCTGCGGATCTATGCTGGACCCGAACCTTCCTGCTGATGTGCAGCCACCTTAGACATGACCGCGCTTGTAATGTTTCTGACCACGTCTTTGGCGATGTTTTTAGCCGCCAATGCCATGTGCGGCTTAGCTATTTCAAACCCTTGTTTCAGAAAAGGCACGGCTTTTCTAAATAGTGCTCTGAAAATACCCCCTATACCCACGGCGTACTGAACTGGTAGCCCAGAAGATCCTGTTAATCCATAGCCAGCCTGTTGTTTGTAGTAGTGTGTATACAAAGAAGGATCCCCGTAGCTCTTGATGACCGTCATCCTTTTAGATGTTTGTCGCTTTCACAGGTCTGAAATGCAGCTTGACGATGACCTTACCAAATGCAAATGACACGTGCTTGTTTTGATCCGTCTTTATTTCAATAGTGATGTTGTTAAAATGATCGACGCTCCCCGGCACATAATGGGGTTTGTCGTAGAATACTGTGACGAATTCACCATCCACGCCTCTGAAGGGCACACAACACAAAAGCGGTGCATAGACGTCGCCTATTAACTGGTGTTCTATGATATTGGTGTATATATACATGGTGTTAAATCCGCAAGTCATATCGATGGGGTGCGGTGATTTTACACGTCCGACACCCAATTTGAAACCCAACATCCTCGCCAGACGGTTATGCATATGTATAACAAACCGGTTATCACTAAGAATCTTTACCGACCGGCTAATGGGGTTGTATTTAAGACTTACAGCCGTTAACTTGGATTTTTCCGCATCCTGTTTCATTTCATGCAAGAGCTGCTCGATGTTGCTGTAGTACCCTCTCGGTAAGGTACATGTCAATATAGTCTTGAGCTCATCGCTGACGAACAGAAAAACTCTGTCTTCATCAAACGTGTTAAGCGTATGCGGATAGTGTAGCTCGACCAGGCCCACTTCCCAGCTCCTGTCCAGTTCAATCGCCTTTGCCAGATGCTCTGTGAAGCATGCGCTGGTGTTCTTTGGAAACATCTTTGAGGATGAATTACTGGCCAGCGTAACATAGAAACCATTGGGGTTCATTTTTCACCACCTCTATATGTCTCGGACCTCGGAAGCCTTTACCCAACTATTGAATTTATCGCTCCAGCCGCGCCACTTTACCAAAAGCTTTTACCACGACCCCTGGCTGCTAAAATCGTTTGGATGCGGTAGACGTTCTCAACATCAGGGTTTATCTTCTGTAGCTCTTCTGCATAGAAGGGGCCCTTAATGTCGTCGCCTGCGTAGTCCTGCAGTTTGTAATAGAGTCTCAGAGCCGAGGCCCGCTCTTTGACAATGATACTTTCATCTGTGAAGGTCTGTTCATATCCCTTCTCAAACACTCCCTTTATTTTGGACACCCGCACGTGATCACCCACATTAAATGAAAACTTTGACTTTGAAGTGTTCGTCATAGACCTTTCTCCACACCTCAAGGGAGTTGTCGGACATAACAGAAGCTGGGGTTCGTTTAATAGTTGTGTGGTAACTATGGTTATAAGTAAATAAGATCTGATAGGACGTCGATATATCGAAAGGTGTTTTTGTGTGTCAGGTACCTCCACATTTTTGTTTTAATAGTTCTGTTAAACCTCTCGACCACGCTAGCCTTCACATCGCTGGCCATAACGAATTGTTCAATATTGTCACGTTTGAGAAAATTTTGGAAGGTCCTGTTAAGAAATTCTTTACCCTCATCCGTTTGTAGCTTTTTAGGAGCATGCCCCTCTTGCAGTATATTTCGGAATATGTGCCCAACCCCTGAGCCGTTTTCTGAAGTAGAGGGGAATAGTGACATACAGTATATAAATTTTTTAGGGAGGCAGGAGTGTGGGTGTATGTGTTGTACATGATTGCTTGCACTTTGTCAGCGGGCAGACAGGCCCCTTTTGATCGCCCGTGTGTTTTCCCTCCAGAAAGATATATAATATTTTTTTTAGGAAGGCAGGTGTGGTTTCATGTGGTGTTTGTGTCCCTCCCGAGAGAGAGCTGCCCCTTCCCTTTGCCCGCAGGTGCTGAAGGTCCTCTTTCGCTTGCAGCTCGCTCAGCACAGCTGCTGCTGTTAGGAGGGGCCTAAGCTAAGGATGCTAGTGCTCCCCACGGCTGCAGTCGTTGTCGGTCGTTGACAGAAGATCAAAGAGCAGGGCCTCCGCCCGGACTGGCAGGCAGGCTGAGCCCAAAACAGAGCCCCCTGAGCCAGCTGGTCCTGAGGCTCACTGACCTGAGCCACACTGACACTAGCCAGCCTCAGGACAGCACTGATAGAGTTTTTTCAAAGGGTTTTCAATTTGTGTTTGACTTACAGATCTATGTTAAAATCACCCCCCTACAATGTAGTGATAGATACACCTGAAGAAGGCTCCACGGCCTTTGTTTTCTTTCTTCTCTTTTTAGCATGGAATAAACCTTTTACGTGTTCCATTACAGACATTTACAGTACAAGGTGCTTTATGAGCATGGCCGATGGGTAAAATCAGAGTTGCCAAAGCAAATAAAAATAATAAAATTAACATGAAACAAAAAAATAAATAAAAGTAAAACAGACATTAGTAGTTCAGGTGGTGGTACACTGATTGTACCCATCTGTCATGCTAATACAGCACCTTGAATTGAATTGAGAGACAGAGTGAGAGCAAGAGAGACAGCAACACACTGGGGTCTAT
This sequence comes from Lepisosteus oculatus, assembly GCF_040954835.1. NCBI lineage: Eukaryota > Metazoa > Chordata > Actinopteri > Semionotiformes > Lepisosteidae > Lepisosteus > Lepisosteus oculatus. The sequence continues at coordinate 19,747,416 of NC_090711.1, read as the reverse complement.
TCAGGTAGCTACACACGGATAGGGTGGAAATCCGGGCGATCTCACCAAACTTTACTGCTGTTTTGCAATGGGTCAGTGGTTATCCTAGTCCCCGCCCTGACCACTACTCCTGTCCTGCCCCTAGCCTGGCGCTCTTCAGCTGCAGCGCAAGGTGAATGTGCTTCAATATAATAGAGTGTCCCTTTTACCCCCATCTTGATTTAAATCGCAAACACATTTTTAATAAAATGCTTTATTCACAATCTGACTCACATAACTCACATTCCTGAATTCCTTAACAATTTTAGGAAGAACAAGAAACAGCCTGTTAATAAAATTGTTGCAATTTTGTTCTGTCAGTTCTTCCTCCCAGAACTTGTAAATCGCATTGATCGGTTCTTGCTTTGTGGTGGGTTTAGCCGTTTTCCGAATATAATCTTTTGGGGGAATGCCATACCATCTCTACTGGATTTAGATCTGGGGATTCAGCTGGAGTTTTTACCCAGTTCACTCCCTCTGCTATAAGCCTTGCCTTTGCTGCTGTATGTTTTAGTTTGTTGTTCTGAAAGAAACGGTGCCGTGATCCAAAGTGCTCCCTGATGTATGGGGCAGTGGTCAGTGGTCCCAGGCCTCTTCTAGAAATAGTCCCCCAAACGTGAACCTTCAGTGGATATTTTGGCTTTGGCTTATTCATATCTGCCCTTTTATATGAAATTGATTGTATTAGGGAAGATCTTCAACCAGCGGTCTCATAAGGCTGTCGAGAAAGTCGGAGATGTATTTAGTCAGACCATTGCATGCTGATATGATGGGGTGTCCGGTTTGTGGATTTTGGGGAGGAGGTAAAATTGAGATTCCTGGGGATGTTCAATGATGAGCTGGTTCGCCTCCTGGGGGAGTTCCTTACTCTTAATAAAGGAGATGATGTATACCACTTCCTTTTGGTAGTCAGTGGAAGAGTCCTGTTGGAGAAGGACATAGGCAGAAGTGTCGGTTAGTTGTCTATTTTTGAGACGGGATGCTTCACGTCAATAACTCCACCAACAAATGACACGGAACCTTCAAACCACTGACATTTAAACCACTGCAATTTGTGAACATCTTGAATAAAGCTAATCCCAAGTGTAAACGAGTTCATAAAGCCAGAATTACTCTCTATGGTCAGGTGTTTCGCAGACGTATACTGTAAAGCTTTCAGTGCTTTGTGTATATTCCAATTGTAATGGAGGAAGGGAGTGTGGGGACATGCTTAGTCTGCAATTGAATTGGGGCTCTATTATTTGAAAGCGTTTATCTTCCCTCTTTAGTTGATCTTTTGAAGCCTATGCAGCTCCCTTTGTGAATTCTTGGTTCTTGATTGAGAACCTGTAAGTGTCACAGAGGCAATTTCCAACTGGAATGAATTCCATCAAACATTTTGTAATATAGCTGGATAGTAGAGATCTAGTATAGGGCTTAAATTGAAGCTAACCCCTTGGGCAATACATGTAAACCAAGTTTCTAACGTCTTACTGTGTCCACTCACCAGACAGAAATATCCAGAAAAAAAGACAAAACAAGAGGAAACAGATTTTTCTTCTTCAAAGATCAATTTTTCACATTGTGTCCTGAAAAAAGATGAAAATGCTTGTAGATCTTGCCCCATGTGTCTCCCAGCCTGGATACAAAATGGAGAAAAATAGAACAAATATAAAATTCAACATTTTTTGTAAAGACAGGACCTGGAATGGTATTGCTCACATACCTGGAAATTTAGTAAAAGTTATTGAAAAATAATAAAAAGCTTTAATAGCTATTTCAATTACTATAGAAAGCCTCCAGAAACTGCTAGAGAGGATGAAGTGCAATTCATTGTTTTCAGGCAGTAGCAAAAATTCCTACATTGGCCTAAGCTCCTACCTTCCCTTCTGGTTGAAAACAAAATGAATGACATCAATTTGACGCTGTTAGACCAGCTCTGTCAGAGTTTTCTTCCTTTTCCTGTGTCTTCCCTTCTCCTTCAGGTCAGTAGGTGTCGGTCCATTTTTGTTTTCAGGTTGGCACGTACAGTAGGTGTTGCTGCTGCTTGTGGGCGGGGCTATGCTAATGAGTTAACCGCCCCCATAGCTGTGGTCATTGTCAGGCCATTGACAGATCAGGGCCACCACCAGTGCATCAGGCTGGCAGCAGGAGTGGAGGCCAGGTGGCCACCTGCTGTAGGGAAGCCACCAGGTGTGCCTTTGCAGGGCTCCAGAGGTAACAGCCCATACTTCAGTCCACTAGCAGATGCATGCAGCTCATTCCAGTGGCAAACTTGAGTGATATGTTTTATATCTGCTTGTTGTAGTTATTTTTGCTTGTGAGCTCTGGGATCTGGGCCTGGTTCAAATCTCTAGCCAGCAGAGAAATCTTATTCTTTTGGGTCCCTGAGCAATGCCTTTAACTGCTCTAGGGCTGCTGTATAATGGCTGACCCTGAGCTCTGACACCAGCCATTAGATTATTTGTGTGTCTTATGGAGAGGAAGTTGGGGTATGTGAAAAGACACATTCCTACCGCAAGCAATTTTAAAGGGTAAATAATTGTTGTTTATAATCTAAAAAAAAAAAAAGAAAACAAATTCTGGATGAAAATCAGCTGTGTATAATGGGTTTAGTAAAATAAGTATCTTTTTGGATGAAGTGCATTTCAGGACACTTGGTTTGGAGCAGGAGGATGTCTACTGTCTTCAGGATTTTCCAGGTAAAAAGATCTTTGACCTTGCTTTGGTGTCTGCTGCTCAGTGTTCAACAATATCATAGCAAAAAAGCATGAACCTCTTTTTTTTCGTTGAGCCTTTATTTGCAAGAGAGGTTAGGCCTCTGACCTAACCTCTCTTGCAAATAAAGCCCATCAAGCCCATCAATACCCGGCACTTTACCTGACTATTCCTGTCAGAGCTGCTCTCAGCTCCTCTAAATGAAAAGGTTTCTCAAGTCTCTTTTGTGCTCCTTTGGGATCTCTGTGTAATGTTTTCCAGAAAACTCCCTCAGTTCTTTATCTACTTTACTTTTTTGCTAGAAAAATGGTCCTGGTAGAAAACAGTTGCTGCTTCCAACATTCCCTTCTCCGTGACCACAACACCGTCCTTATTCTGAACTCCCCTCCATCATCCTTCTCCTTTGTTTTTGCTTTATTTGACTGAAAAAAAGAAGGTGGAGCAAGTTCTCTTCTGCTGCAAGAAATCTAAGCAAATATTAAACATTCCTTGCCCCCCCCCCCCAATAAAAGGACCTCAATTTTGCTTTTAATGCTGGGAATACTGTATATTCATATCAATATGAAGGCCTTCATTACATTGGAAATACAACGTATTCAGTTCGTCCTGCAAAATTCTTCACTTCCTTTCACTCTTAATTCTCCTTTTCATGTTTGCCCACCATTCTTTGACAGTAATGTGCTGCCTCCTCTTAGCCCACCAGCTATTCTGACTTTGAGGTCTATGTAGTTGGTCTCCTTCAAAATCTCAGGGTTCACCTTCCAATAACCTTCCATATTTTCTCCCAAGTGGATGCACATTGACCTCTACCTTGTCACGATCGGAGAACCACACCAGCAGAACAGAGGCTCCTCCTGCCTTCACCTCTTTGGATACAAACACACAATCCAGACGCTTTGCAGCACCCTTTGAATTTCTCCAAGTAGCACCGACCTTCTCACCCACGGCTCTAAAAGCTCAGTCAACTAAAAAAAAATAATAATGCCACAAATGAAATGCTAAGTTGCCTTGTTCCTGCATCATCCTTGTCCCTTAAATCCACATGAATGTCTCCCTTTGTAAATTACCAACTTATTAGTAATACAAACCAAGTATAAATCTTTTTAGAAGTCTGCTCTCGCAACAGCCGGAGCATACACGATCACTTATCTGAATATCCGTTTCCATAGCAAACATCTGTGCTAAACACCCTTCCAGGGCCTCTACCTGGCACCATTTATCAGGTCAAAATTCCCAAATAAAATCCCCACTCCAGATGAGCAAGCCCCTCCTATGCTCCATCTTGATCCTCCCTTTCATGTAAAAACCTCATCTCCTGCAAAAAATAAACAAAAATCAAAACTCCTCAGGTAGTTAAACTGCTGTTCTTTACTTTCAATGTTAAAATCACCTCTTATTGACTACTTTTTCATTTCTCATCATTATATGCAGATCATCCAATATAGACATCTCTTACCTCCCTCTTTCTTTACCCACTCACAAACAAAACTAAAACCTTTCTTCCATTCTTCTTATACTCCATTATATTTCCTCAATATAATGAGGACATTTTCACACTCCCTCAAAAACCTTCAGGTACCTACATCTTTTTTTTACTCTGCTGCAGAAACGTGCATTGCATTGTGCACACAAGACAGCCTCACAGACAGCTGTGATCTGCCAATGCGCCTGCTGCTTACAACTGCAAAACCTTTTGCCCTCTGCAAACAGTCTTTATACACACATTTCATTTCCTCTGCACAGGCAGATACCAAGTGACCTATTGTGCAACATTTACTGGACGCCTCTGCAGTGCAAGATGTCCCTGCACAAATAGCTGCCCCAGGTAATACAAAAAGCCCCTGTTGGAGCCTATGATATAGTTCCTTGTACATCAACTAAAAGATATATTTTTCCAACACATTCGGGTTGAACAGAGTTTTTCAAGTGTTCCCCCCCCCCCGGCTCAACAATCTTAGGAAGAACATGAAACAGCCCGTTAATAAAATTGTTGCAATTTTGTTCTGTTAGTTCTTCCTCCAAGAACTATATATATATATGGGCCAGCATGCTTTTTGACCACAACGTCCTCGAAGAATTCACGATCCATAATTCCTTTGAAAATAAGTGTTCCCAGGCCTCTTCTAGATATACCCCCCCCAGACGTGAACCTTCACTGGATATTTTGGCTTTGGCTTGTTCACATATCTCCCCTTTTTGTAAAACAACATGGTTGAAAATGTTCCAGAGCCACTGTTGTTTCATCAGTGAAAAGTACATCATGAAATGCCTCTCCCTGTTCAATCCATTGGAGAGCTTGTTTGAGTCTTTTCTCTTTATTTTTTACCCTTATCATGGGGCATGTGTTGGGTTTTATATCTCCATCCAAGCCCTCTGCACACTCTTATGATCGATGTCGGACTCACGCTCGCACAGAGGTCAGCCCACAGCCGTCTTTGAACTTGCACCCCTGATAGCTCATCATTTTCATCAGTCAGTCTGTCAATGGCTTGCACAATAGGACTTAAAAAAAAGAGATCAACAGTTAGGTAGTTATAAAATGTGTGTAGTTTTATTTACATGTAATTAAGTATTTTTACAAACACATCGCCTCTAAATATAAACATCTCTGTGGATCAGCATCAGCTATGTTTGCCCAATCCTTCACCCTGGACATAGCACCTGTCCATCACAGGAGAGAAAAACAGACACACATCAGGCCAGTTTTCCCATAATCCAATTAACATACCAGTTTGTTTTGGAGTGCGAGAGAGAATCATCACACATAAGGAGAAAAAACACGGGACCCAGAGAGAACATGCAAACTTCACACTCACAGGATGGCAGGAATTGAACTTAGGGCCCCAGTGCTGCAAGATAGCAATACTTTCGCTACCAATAGAAATGGATGGATATTTTATCTTTCTAGTTCAGAGGTTTGCGTGCATAGTTTAATTTTGAAAGCCACTGAGACATCTGGTACTACTGTTGGATTTATGAAAAAAAGCATACTAACAACTGTGCCATCCTATTCCTTAGTTAATACATCTTATTTCTATAAACAGTTAGATAGATAATACTTTATTAATCCCGTAGGGAAATTGATGTGTTACAGCAGTCCAGCCCAAGACAAGCAAAACAGATATCAGAATAGTTATAAAACAAAAGACAAACAAAATAAATAAAAATAAATAAATACATAGGTGTGTGCAAAATGTGCTGATCATAGTCACTGTAAAATCAATAAAATATGTGCAAAATGTGCATAGGTTTATACAGACTGATTGTCCACAAAGTACAATGGAATAAACATGCTGTCCATAGACGAGCAAATGAAAGGGTAGCAGTCCTAGCCTAGGGCAGTGTTATACACCCTGACAGCCGCCAGGAGGAAGGACCTGCGGAAACGTTCCTTTGAACACCGTAGCTGGAGCAGTCTGTTGCTAAAAGTGCTCTGCTGCCCGATAACAGTCCCATGAAGTGGATGAGAGGTGTTGTTCATGATGGCTGTGAGCTTGGTCAGCATTCTCCTCTCAGCCACCACCTCCATGGGGTCAAGTCTCATCCCCAACACAGTGCCAGCCTTCTTGATAAGTTTATTGAGCCTATTTGCATCTTTTGTCATGATGCTGCTGCCCCAGCACACCACAGCATAGCAGATGGCCGCCGCCACCACTGATTCATAAAAAATGTGTAGCAGTGTTCCACACACACACCAAAGGATCTGAGTCTCCTAAGAAAATAGAGTTGGCTCTGACCTTTTTTGTACAGGGCATCAGTGTTACCAGACCACTCCAGCTTATCATCCAGGTGTACCCCTAAGTACTTGTAGGAATGTACGCCCTCTATGTCCTCACCCTGGATGGAAACAGGGTTCAGCGGAGACTTATTCCTTCGAAAGTCAAAGATCATTTCTTTGGTCTTGCTGGTGTTAAGATGGAGATGGTTAAGATGACACCACTCCACAAAATTGGTAATCAAGCTCCTATATTCCTCTTCCCTCCCCTCTCTAATACACCCCACAATTGCAGAGTCATCCAAAAACTTCTGCAGATGACATGTCTCAGAGTTGTACCTGAAGTCAGAGGTGTAAAAGGTGAACAGGAATGGAGCAAGGACAGTCCCCTGTGGAGCCCCAGTACTGCTAACAATCTGTATGGACACACAGCTCTGTAGCCGTACATACTGTGGCCTGCAGGTCAGATAGTCTATAATCCAGGACAGCAGGGGAGCGTCCACCTGCGCCGCCCTTAGCTTATCTCTCAGTAAAGGTGGATGGATGGTGTTAAAGGCACTGGAGAAGCCAAAGAACATAACTCTCACAATGCTCCGCGTCTTCTCCAGGTGAGAGTTAGCTCTGTGTAGCAGATAGATGACTGCATCCTCCACTCCCAGGTGTGACTGGTAGGCGAACTGCAGGGGGTCCAGTGCTGTACTCACCAGGGTTCTGAGGTGGTCCAGTACAAGCCTTTCCAGAGTTTTCATTAGGTGTGATGTAAGTGCCACTGGTCTGTAGTCATTCAAGACTTTAGGGTGCCTCTTTCTGGGTACTGGCACCAGGCAAGATGTCTTCCAGAGCATTGGAACCTTTTCTAATCTCAGGCTGAGGTTGAAGATGTACTGCAGCACTGAACCCAATTGGTCCGCACCCTTTAGCACCCTGGAGCTGACACCGTCAGGACCCGCTGCCTTCCTTGCATGGAGTCTCCTCAACTCCCTTCTGACCTGGTCAGCTGTGATGGATAGGCCGAGGAGGGCAGGGGAAGATGGAGTAGGAGTAGGAGGGATCACATGATGGGGTGACTGAGGACATGAAGAGGGTGTCTGGGGTGAAGGCCTGTGAGGTGAATGGACAGTGGACCCTGTATCGAATCTGTTGAAGAAAAGATACATCTCATTGGCCCTCTCCAGGCCTCCCTCACTCTGTTGGCTGCCAGACAGCTTGGATCCGGAGATCTTCCTCATGCCATTCCACACTTCTCTCACATTGCTCTCCCTCAGCCTGTCCTCCATTTTCCTCCCATAAGCCACCTTGCTCTCCCTAACTCTCACCTTCAGCTATTTCTGCACGCACTCCTGCTCCTCCTTGTCACCTGCCCGGAAAGCCCTCTTTTTCCTATTTAGGATGGCCTTCAGATCACTGGTGACCCAGGGTTTATTATTGGAGAAGCACTGCACTGTCAACACAGAAGTTTATGTAGTCAGTGATGCAGTGGGTAAGACCATCAATGTCATCTCCATAAGGCTCACAGAGTATCTCCCAGTCCGTTGTTTCAAATCAGTCCATCAGTGCATCATTAGCCTCAGCTGACCATCCCTTCACTGTCCTGGTGGTTACTGGTTGCTGTAGTACAAGAGGCTTGTACAGAGATAGCAGGAGAACAAGGTTGTGGTCAGATCTGCCAAGGGGGGGGAGTAATGTGGAGCTGTAGGCATTCTTGACATTAGCATACAGCAAGTCCAAAGTCTTGTTATCTCTAGTAGGGCATTTAACAAACTGACTAAAAGTAGGCAGGGTAGAGGAGAGCGAAACATCCAGCACCGCAAACTGCTCCAGCTACACGCCGGGCTTCTACCGGCGGAACTCGACCAGCAACTTGGACTCGCTGGCCAACAGTAACAAGTATCCGGTAACTCCATTGAGCAACCTCAAGGACAGCACATCAAGCAGCAGCAGCAGCACCACTACTACTGCCATTATGAACAAAGAAAACAAGTTCAGAGACCGAGCTTACAGTGAGAATGGGGAGCGCAGCCAGCACATCCAGGTCACGCAGCAGAAACCCGGCTCTCAGATCAACTCCACCCGCTACAAAACGGAGCTGTGAAGGCCGAGCTTACAGGGACCCTTTGAGGAGGAGAACGGGGCGTGCAAGTATGGGGAGAAGTGGGAATTTGCCCATGGATATCACGAACTGAGGAGTTTGTCCCGTCATCCAAAGTACAAAACCGAGCCCTGCTGCACATTTCACACCATTGGCTTCTACCCCTACGGCCCTCGCTGTCATTTCATACACAACGCCCACGAGAGGAGGCCGGCGCCCAGTAACGCAACAGTAACCTGCAGAGCGACCCCAAGCCCCCCAGGGAGTTGTGCGGGTCCCATCAAAGGGACATCCTGCAGCAGCACGCCGCTTACAGTCAGAGGGACAGACCAAAGCTTCACCACAGCCTGAGCTTCTCGGGCTTCTCCAGTCACCACGGACTAGAGTCGCCTTTGCTGGAGAGCCCCACGTCCTGCACCCCCCCGCCTTCTTCCATCTCGTCCTCCTGCTCCTCTAACCTCTACGAGGACGTGCTCTCGCCCACCTCCATGTCTTGAGTGAACAGTGCCTTCTCTTTCCCGGGTCAGGAGCTGAAAACCCTCCTTACTCCCCTGGCAATCCATACCCAGCAGTATGCCAACCCGTCTAACAGTGCTCACAATGTAAAAATATATTTTTACAAGATGCTGGGAAAAGTGCAACAATTACAGTGTTAAATTGAATATTATTGATTACTAATAGTTTGTTAACACTTAACTTTCTTAATTAGATGTATTTCAAACAATGAACTAAGTGTAACGTAGCATTCAGAAATACAATCGAGAACAGTTTTGTGGTGACTGTATAGATGAAAGTTTTCTAAAATGTCTAACAAAATTAAAGACTTTGTGGAGAGAGAGAGAGCACACTACACACTACACGACACAGAAATCAAGTTCCTGGTCTACGCAGATGACCTGGTCCTGCTGTCGCCCACAGAACAGGGGCTGCAGCAGAACCTGGCACTGCTAGAGCAGTACTGTCAGACCTGGGCGCTGACAGTCAATCTGGACAAGACCAGAAAGAAAGAAGAAGAAAGCCAGACCTCAGGAAAAAGGTACAAATTCACACTCAACAACAACACATTGGAGCACACATCCAGCTACACATATCTCGGTCTCACCATCAGCTCATCTGGAAGTTTTGACCTGGCAGTGAAGGCACTGAGAGAGAAGGCACTCAGGGCATTCTACGCAATAAGGAGGCTCTTCAACATCAACCCACCAACAAGAATCTGGCTCCAAATATTTCAAATTGTAATCCAACCCATTGCCCTATATGGCAGTGAAGTGTGGGGTACCCTCACAGACCAGGAGTAGCAGGATTACACTCAATGGGACAAACACCCCACAGAAACTCTGCTCATGGAGATCTGTAGAAACATCCTGCATGTGCAGAGAAAAACACCTAACAATGGGTGCAGGGCCGAATTAGACCAGTACCCATTATTGATAAACATACAGAAGAGAGTATTAAAGTATTGGCTACACCTAAAAAACAGCGATGCTGAGCCAAGAGCTGAGCCCAAAACAGAGCCCCCTAAGCTCAGGATAGCAGTGCTAGAGCACCACAACTCAGACTCAAGCACATCACAGCACAGATCAAACAGCAATATCTCACACACTGGGACACACACACATAAACACAACATAAACTGGAATGCTACAGAACCCTAAACAGACAATACGCACTAGCCGAACATTTGACCAAGATAAGAAACAGCAAAAAGAAACAGACCCTGACGAAGTACAGGCTCACTGACCACAGCCTGGCCATAGAAACTGAGGGACACAGGCAGACCTGGCTGCCCAGAGAGGACAGGCTGTGCTCCCACTGCCAGCGGGGAGAAATAGAGACAGGGGTGCACTTCCTACTGCACTGTGACAGATACTCTGGGATTAGAGAAACATTCTTCCGTAATTTCAGAAATCTAGTCTCAGAGTTCCCACACCTGCCAGAATCACAACAGGTCCCAATACAACTGGGAGAGGGAGGAGGGAACTCAATTGAACTGGCAGCCCAGTATGTGATCTCCTGTCATAGCCTGAGGAACAGTGAGTCTGTCATCCCAATAATACTCCATCTGTCTACAGTATATGGCTCAGTATACAGTATATAGTGCGTAGTCGCATACGGTACAGGTTTGTAACGTGCATTTTGAATGGCTGCATCTGTAGAGCCATATAGGCAAGAAAAATGTGAAGATAACATTGAAATATTATTTTTCCTAAATATCCCTCCTTTTTTTATTAAGAAATATTGATACAAAATCTTCAAGGCAGTACAAAAAATATAGACATTCCAATCACAAAATAGACATATGCAATCCCATCACTTTTGCGAAATTCTGACTCAGCAATAAAACTTAGAAATGACAGGTAACAGGAAACCAATCAAGGTTTACATTTTACAGGCCATAAAGACAGATACAGCTCTTCCACGGCATTCTGTAGTCTTGTACAGGGCAGAGTATGCCTTAAACAATAAGCATCAGTCTGAGCTGGTGAGCCTATGGCATTGCGGACCAGCGGCTAAGCCAGTCTTGTCCCGGCCAAGAGTTCACCTTCCAAAAGGCTCTCACTTCCTCTGCACTGGAGGTTCTCTGTTGAAGTAGCAGATAGTCCCGAAGATACTGTGCTGCGGTTTACAGTACAGACAAAGAGGAAGGCATCACTCCTTTCCTTTTTTTGATGTTGCGCCTTCACCATATCACCACTCGAACACAGCAGATCGCCTTCCAGGCTCTGCTCTCGTTTTTTCTTGGAAGCGCTCCCAGGCCCTGGCCGTACAGCACGGCCTGGGCCGACAGCCCAGTGTCTGCTAGGAAACAAGCCATCCAGCTGGCCGTTCTCCTCCATATCTCCTGTGCTGCTCCACAGTCCCACAGCGCATGGTGGATTGTTTCCGGCCGGTCACATCCATCCATGGGACAACAAGCTGTTTTCCCCATTCCTCTCGAGAACATTACTTCTCTTGTGGCTAAAGATCCTTGAGCGATCAGCCAGGCCATATTATGGTGCCTGTTCAGCAACCCAGAGCAGGCAATACATCCCCAAACAGCTTTGCAGTCCTCATCTATGAGGCCGTGGACATGGCATACTGGGGCCCTGCCCTGTACAATACCTTTTAATGCCCTTGAAGTCAATAGGAAGGCCAGTTCGTCTGATTCAAATGCCCTTTGCCTTAAAAACAGAAAAATCCTATAGTAAGCATAAGGCAGCTCAATGAGACAGGTACTGTTAAAGGAATAGAAAGACCCAACCTCCTCAAATATGACCCAAATAAAAACCTACTTAAAAAATAAGTTTTCCCTTGTCCCATAGTGGCAAAAGCGAAAATGGTTAGCCACATAATTACACATCAGGAATAAAAATATATCTGGTATCCCTACCCCCCTGCATCCACTCTTCTTGTAAGCACCTCTCTCCGGGCCCTCTCCCATTTTGAACCCCCCAAAAAACTAAACAGAAGCCTGTTAAGTACTGCTAGTACCGATCTTGATTGGAAGAACACTAAACCAACATACAAAATCAAGGGTAGGACCACTGCCTTTATGACCAGTACTCTGCCGTGCAAAGTCAGAGATTGCAATTTTTTTCCGCACAGTTTTAACTATTCCCACCCAATTCCTGTCCCCGGACCCTGCCTGTCAAAGACGGTTCCCAGTACTTTAACACTATCCGTACGAACTCGAACTCCCAGATCTCCTTGCACCTCTTCACACCAACCGTTAAAAAGCATAAGTTCGACTTGTCTCTGTTTAGTTTTGCACCTGATGCTGCGCAATAATCTTCAGTGACTCACAGAGCTAGATCTTGTAGTCAGAACATAAAATTGACACATCATCCATATGTAGTACTGTCTTAACCTCTAGGCCCCCACTGCCTGGACTGACCACTCCCTTTATTTCTACTTCCCTCCTCAATGCCTGTGCTAGTGGCTCAATACAGCACACAAAGAGGATCAGCGATAACGGACATCCCTGTGGGACACCGCAGCTAATTCTCACTGCTGGGTTTCTATTAAAAACCCATTAACAATTATTCTGCTATTGACATCCCTATACAGCAGTCCCATCCTCTCTATGAACCCCTGCGGAAATCCCATCTTTTGGAGCACTTTAAACAAGTACTCATGCGAGACCCGGTCATAAGCTTTCTCAAAGTCTAAATTTAGTAAACTCAGCCGAATGCCTCTGTCTCTCGTGGAACAGATGGTGTCACGAAGCAGTGCTAAGTTGTCCGTGATATGCCTCCCCACCACTGCACAGGATTGATCTGGGCGAATGACGCTTCCCAGTGCTTTTTTCAAGTGTAGTGTCAAACACTTGGCATACAACTTATCCACAAATCAGTCCCCAAAATATCCCAAAACCTCTTGTAAAACTCAAAGGGAAGTCCATCCACACCCGGTGTCTTCCCCGACTTGCGGGTGTGTAGACTTGCTGTTAATTCTTCCAGGGTCAAGTCTGCAGACAAGCCTGACCACTCTTTCCCTGTCTCTTGCATTCCCCTCACAATCCTATCTTGCAATAATACAGAAGTCTTCTTCAGTCCAAATAAATCTCCATTAAAACTCTCTGCCGTAGCTACCATGGCCTTAGTTGAGACCTTAAGATTGCCATCCTCACTTCGTAGCCCATTCATCTGTTCTCTTCCAACTAGAACTTTGTGCACTTTACCCCTTCTTCCAGATCTCTTACCTTACTATGGAATATCACTCTCCTTGCCCTCTCCTCAGCCAAAGCTGCAAGCTGCAGTTTCACCTCTTGAATTTCTCTTGCAATTACTTTTTCTCTAAAAAGTTTTCTAATTATTCTAAAGTTAACCCTAGCTAAGGGTTTGGGTGATTAGGGTTAGGGGTTCAGATTGTCTCTGTTACGTCCCAGTGTTTGGTCTGTGTGTGTTATTTTTATGTTCCACACTGCTGACCTTTGATTGTTCTCCCTCCCCCATTGGCCCACCATTACACCACTGTTCCGTATGACATCATGATCAATTAGCTTCTCAGCCAATCAGAGTGCATCTTATTCACTATATAACATGGAGGTTTTCTGAAGGAAGAGTCTTTTGTTTGACTTCGGTCCTGTTTGGTTTTTGCTTTCCTTCATTTCCCTCTGGTTATCGCTTCGTTTCACTTTTGCTTCGGCTTTGTTGGTTTGTTGTTTTGTTTTATGTGTGTGTATTTTTGGATAGCTTTGGCTTTGTTTTGTTGGTTTCTGTTCATCTCCTTGTACTTTTGTTTGTGTGTTTATCCTTGTTTTGCCATTACCTTGCCCTAATGTGTTATATGTTCAACCTTTGTGTTCTTTTGTACCCTGTTCCTGTTGATTACTCTTGTTTTCCATTATCTGTATTCCTAGTTCACTTGTTTTTGTGTGAACTGTTGTGTATAAGGTTACTTTAGGTTGTTGGGTACATTCTACACACTTAGTTGATTTTGTATTAGTACGCTAGTTTAGTACGGGTGAGTGCCGTTTGTTTTGTATGGTTTTGGGTAGTCAGTGGAGGTTAACTAGGGTGTTGAAGACGCCGAAGACCGTGTGTTTCTGGTTTTCTTTTGTAGTCAGGTTAGCTTTCCCCCACCTTCCTAGCCAGCTCCATTTTGTTTGTTATTTTCTTTGGCACCACTCTAGTTCCTTACCCCGTGTGTTACCGTGTTTTACCAGTCGCTTATTCAATTTAAAATAATCACTTTTGCACCCACTTTTGTTATCACACTTCCTAATCCCTCACCAGAACCCACCTGCTTCCAAAAGAATTATCCTAAATGTTACACCCCTTCACCCCTAGACACGTGGGGTCGTAACATTACTGGGGGCTCGTCTGGGATCGACAGCTGGCTGAGAATGGGCAGCCTGCGGCCGAAGATCTCGAAGACCGGGGTGTCCCAGCCACTGAGGCTCCTGGCCAAGCTGCCCCTGCCCCCCTTGTGGTCGGACAGGGAGGTGGCCTCGAGCCCGGGGCCAGGCTGGCAAATGGGGGCTGGCACGGGAACCCGTCGTCGAACTATGCGGAGCCGCAGCCTGCCACGCGGAAGGTGTCGGCGGAGGGCAGGAAGTGCAGGCCCAGGTCCGGGCCCAGGTCGCTGAAGACGGGGAAGACGTCGTGTTCCGGGAAGGTGGGGGAGAGCAGCTCGGGGACCCCGCACGACCCGGGAGGAGAGGCAGAGCTCCCCCTGGGCAGGAGGGCAGGAGTCTCGTGGGGCTGGAACGCGGAGGGGAACCCGGCTTAGAAGTTACAAAACAATTGACAGCGGTTTGCCATACCTATTGACAACTCAGCACACAGCATTAATTTTCCTTTCCATCTCTCGCCGTTTTTCTGTTTACATGCAACACAATATTCTTTTAAAATGCTTGACTTATCATAATAGAAACATGGCACACTCACTAGTCAACCTAACCAACAGCCACCCCCCTCCAAATTAAAATGACTCACGTGCCTGCAAACTGACTGACAATTAGGGTTTGGTTTCACAGAGAGCAATCTTATCTCTGCTGTGTCACTGCAGCAAGAAAGAAGCACAACAAAAAATAACCACTGTAGCATCCTCTGACGAGGCACCAGTAAAAGTAGGGGTTATGCTTAACTGGGACAATTATTAATTGTAGCAGTAAGTCACAAAATGATTCTTTTGATGGTATTAGAATCCAACCTTGAGGGATAATAATAATAATAATAATAATAATTGCTTACACTTATATAGCGCTTTTTCTGGACACTCCACTCAAAGCGCTTTACAGGTAATGGGGACTCCCCTCCACCACCACCAATGTGCAGCATCCACCTGGATGATGCGACGGCAGCCATAGTGCACCAGAACGCCCACCACACATCAGCTATCAGTGGGGAGGAGAGCAGAGGGATGAAGCCAATTCATGGAGGGGGATTATTAGGAGGCCATGATTAGTAAGGGCCAATTGGAAATTTGGCCAGGACACCGGGGTTACACCCCTACTCTTTTCGAGAAGCGCCCTGGGATTTTTAATGACCACAGAGAGTCAGGACCTCGGTTTTACGTCTCATCCGAAGGACGATAACTCAAACAACGCACACACACGGGTACTAATACACGAAAATACATTTATAAATACATAAAATGTGCATATAAACATAACAGATCTTATCGTGAGGGTTAGCAGAATACAACAGGTATATTCATTCAGTCATGAAGAGTAACAAATACGAAGAGGGACATACGTTCAGTATATCATTCATTTAGACCGTTTCGTAAATGAACTTGGTCACATTTTCTACACTGGATACTCAAAACAAGTACATCACTCATAGGAATTAAATTGATATTAACTGGTTGAGATAACAATTTAATTCTCGAGCAGTAATGCAGAATGTTGAATACTCATCCATCTGTGGATTCAGATCTCCTGAAGGCACAAAGAACAGTGGCAGGCTTGCTGCTGTCCAATCAGCGCTCTCTGGCTTGGTTCGGCTTGCAACGTGGTGGAGGTTCCTGCGGCGATGCGCTGCTGATGCTCTCTGATGACTGGCTAGTTAGTGTTGGATGAAACTAGCAAAGTTTGTGCACATGAGAAAAGTGACTGCGGGTCCCAGCAGGTCAGGAAGAGGACCAGTTAGTTCCTGATGAAGCGCTAGTCCTGAATCCTTAGCTTCAGATTGGGTTCACGAGGCTTGGTGCTGGCTAACATCGGGTGGATCCTTTGGTTACGCGCTGGCAACCTCGACTCTTGGAACAAAGGAAAGTCCTACACTTGGACACACTGGCCGTTACGTGGTGGTCTTGGCTGAGTCTCAGGATGTTCAGGAGGAGCCCTGAGGCTGAATGTCCAGCAGGCGCGCTGCAAGAATGTCCTGTGCCCTTGGGAACTGTTCTGCCCATCGAAACTGTTCTACAGGCACTCTGTGTTGCCTATTTTTACCTGGAGGACATGCAGGTTGCTCATTGGTTGAAAGTTTCATGGGCATCAGAGATCCACGTGCGGTTAACCTGCCCTACCAGTTCCTGATTGGCTGATGATGAGTAAACCATGCACTCTGACCTAAGGGTTGTAAACCAACTTTGAATAATGCCTTCTCTTGGAATCTCCCAGACTTTGAGGCGCCAGATGACCATTTATTAAAGTTGCTAGAGAATATCAGCATTGGGAGTTGCTCCTTATCAGGACACTCTATAAGATAGCGAAACACCTCAATGTGCACCAAATGGAATGGCCTCTCTGTATCAAGCACCACTGAGATGAAGGAGAGAGGGACTGGCAAGGGAAGAGAAAACTTTAATTCCTGTACTTTAATAAGCCTCGCCGCTACACCTCTCTTACAGTACATCAGGTTCTTATACATTCAATTCAGCCTGTCTCACAATATGGTTGTGGACTAGCAGAGTCAGCTGGGCATTTTGGACAGTTCCAAACACCTCAGAACACAACTTTCAAGGCAACAGGACTTTGGTGAACACACTTAAAACAAGTTTAAGGAACAGAAAAAAAAAGAAAAAAAAGAACTTCTTTTACCCCCTGAAACTTATAACGTACAAATTTATAGGGAAAACGTTACAAAGGAAAGTCAATTCCTAATAAAGCTGCAGAAAAGGCAACAGAAAGAGGAGGACTTTTTTTTTCTCTTTGGTTCTCCCACTCAGCGCCCTCACAGAGGATTCAAACCATTTTCCACTCCTCTCACTCCAGCTACACGATCTGCTTCAGCTTAACAAGGCACTGAATTACATCCAGGAGTATCACTCGTTACAGTGGCTTTTGCAAGACAGCAGGGGTGATCGAGTAGGACCCCCGTGAAAAACGCGCTCCCCTACACTGCCCGTGTTTATCGCATAAGGTCAGTTTCTCAGAGTCTGAATGAGCCCAATGAAACAATCCCTTTGCACAACATTAACTCGAAGTCAAGCATTAAGCTCACCATCTGTGATTGGGCCAATGACTGTTGTACCGTCCGCAAACTTGATGATGGAGTTTGAGTTATGCCAGGTGACACAGTCATGGGTAAATAAGGAGCAGAGGACAGGACTAAGCACGCAGCCTTTGGGGGCTCCAGTGTTTAGAGTCAGGGTAGAGTAGAGATATGTTGGTGCCCACCTTCACCACCTGCGGACGTTCCGTCTAGAAGTCCAGGATCCAATTACAGAGGGAGGTGTTCAGTCCCAGGTCCTGGAGCTTGATGACGAGCTTTGAGGGCACTATGGTATTGAATGCTGAGCTGTAATCAACAAACAGCATTCTCACATATGTTCCTTTCTTATGCAGGTGTGAGAGGGCAGTATGGAGGGCAGTGGCAATAGCATCTTCTGTTGACCTCTTCTGGCGGTATGCAAATTGCAGTGGGTCTAGGGTGTCAGGCAGTGAGGAGGTGATGTATGCTTTGACCAACCGCTCAAAGCACTTCATGATAACTGATGAGTGCAACAGGGCGGTAGTCATTTAGGCAGCTGACTCTGGATTTTTTAGGAACAGGGACAATGGTGGTTTTCTTAAAGCAGGAAGGAACTATAGACTGAGCTAGGGAGAGATTGAATATGTCCAAGAAGACATCTGCCAGCTGGTCTGCGCATGCCTTCAGAACGCTGCCAGGGATGGCATCAGGGCCAGGAGCCTTGCGTGGATTGGTCTTTTTAAAAAATGTACACACATCCGATCTGGATATGATCAGTGGGTTTCCTTCTTGGGTTTCTGGAATCTTCCTGGCTGGATCTGCGTTGCTGACCTCAAACCGAGCATAGAATGAATTGAGCTCATCAGGAAGAGAGGCAGACTGTTGTGCGATGTAGCTGTGTTGCGTTTTGTAGTCTGTAATGGTGCGTATACTACTCCACATGGTCTGTGCGTTGCAGCCGTGGTAATATGACTCTAATTTAACTCTGTAGTTGTATTTAGCTATTTTGGTAGCATTCCTGAGGTCATATCTGGATTTTTTGTTTTTACTCATATCGCCAGAATTGAAAGCAGCTGTCCTAGCTTTCAGTGTGGTGCGTATCTCACCATTTATCCACGGTTTCTGATTTGGATATGTGGGAACAGTAATCCTGGGAACCACGTCTTCAATACATTTACTGATGTAGCCAGTAACATAGTCCGTATACGGATTGATATTATTTTTGGCAGCTTCGCGGAAGATCTGCCAGTCAGTGGTAGCAAAACAGTGATTTAGTATAAAATCTGATTCATCCGACCAACGTTTAATGGTTCTTAACGCTGGCCTCTCCTGTTTAAGCTTCTGCTTGTAAACGGGAAGTAGCAGAATGAAGGCGTGATCGGATTTGCCGAAAGGAGGTCGGGGGAGGGCTTTGTAACCATCCCGGAAGGGAGTGTAATCATTGTCCAACATGTTTGTTCTGCGCGTCGGGCAGTCGATGTGTTGATGTAGATTAGGCATTGTTTTTTTCAAGTTCGCACCGTTGAAATCACCTGCTAAGATGAATGCCCCCTCAGGATGTGTATTCTCGTGTCTGTTAAGGTGAGAGTGTAGTTCATCCAGTGCCTCTGTGTAATTTGCCTGCGGCGGAATATACACCACTGTGAGAACTACCGATGTGAACTCCCTTGGGAGATAGAAAGGGCGACATTTTATTGTCAAATGTTCAAGATGTGTAGAGCAAGATGTTGAAATAATCTCCATGTCTGTACACCAGGAATTGTTTACCATGAAGCATACCCCGCTGCCTTTGCTCTTACCCGAATCCGTTGTTCTGTCCTGACGGTGAATATAAAATCCTCTCGGGAGGATAGCAGAGTCCGGAACAGATGGGTCATGCCAGGTTTCAGTGAATGCCATCACGTTGCAGTTCTTGATGTACCTTTGGAAGGCAAGCCTTGCTCTCAGTTCATCCAGTTTATTGTCCAGTGACTGAACATTAGCAAGAAATATATTTGGGAGCGGGGCGCGATTGCTGCGTTGCCTCAATCTTACCAGAACGCCTGCCCGTTAACCCCTCTTCCTAAGACGCCGTCTTCTTCCCAGTACAGGTACAGGTGAGACACCACAGTCCATACAGTCGGCAGTAATTATTGGTGTAGATTTAACTGTGCCAATATTCGATCTTATGTTCATAAGTGTTTGTCGGTCATAACTAATCACCGAGCAAGCAGTATGTGCAGTTAGCAGTACGAAAAACAACAAAAAATAAAGAAATAGACAGTAGATGTGAAGCACCTCACAGTACAGAATGGCCGGTATACAACAGTATACAACCCAATGTTTAATATGTGGGGAAAAAAACATTGCTTTTGCTAGCAAAGTGGATCGCGCTTGGCGATTGAAGGAGGAAAGGCAGGAGTTAGATGACGAAGCTGGGGCTCGAGAGCCGCTGGTCCGGGACCGACAGCTTACTGGGGGCTCATCCGGAATATCAAATTCCCGTCCTAAGGATTTTTTTTGTGTTGCACAAACTGGTTTGGAACTGGTTAGTGTCCTTTGGTATTTGTTTATTGAATAAAGACCGGTATAGGATTTTGATTTGTGGATTGTGTTTTTTGGCAAGGTACTGTAGTTATGGCTACTTTTGAAAGTTTGTGGAGGAACCTTCCTTTGATCAGCTGGACAAGTGTAGGAAGGACGAATTGCTCCAAATTGCAGATCACTTCCGGATTCAGGTATCAACGCAAGCTCTTAAAAGGGACATCAAGAGAGCTGTGATGGATAGATTAGATTGGTTAGAGGTCATGGCACTAGCGAGCAAGGACGCCAGTTCTCCTGGGGCTGGTGCTAAACCTGCTATGGTTGTGGAAGAACAGGATGAGGTGCAGGGGTGGCTGAAGATTTAGCGGAGGCTGAGGTCAAGGCCACATTACCTCCCTTGGAACCATTCTCTCTAGTCTACATTCAGGCTGCACAGTGGCACACGGCAAGGGTGCCCCTTGTCACCCTTGCTATTCGCTATAGCAATTGAGCCACTGGCTATATATGTAAGATGTAATCCAAACATCAAGGGGGTCCAACTGTTCACTTCCTACCTGAAATTATTACTGGTATAACAATGTTCTCAACCATATCAGGATATAAGGTAAATTTCAGTTAATCTGAGATTATGTCTTTAGGGAACATGGGAAAAGGCTATATAAAACCATTTCACTGGAATCCTAAGGGTATCACATACTTTGGGATTCAGGTGACCCCCAAAATCTCACATCTGTATTCTGTAAATATAAGACCTCTACTGATACACTTAAAGGACAACATGAACCGGTGGACAGATTTACTAATATCTTTCCTGGGCAGAATTAACCTGGTAAAGATGATAATATTTTAACTTCTCTATCCTCTATCTATGATATTCACTCCCATGACTAAAGCTGACATAAAGGATCTGAATAAAATTTTTTTCCTGTCCATACAATATCAACGTTTGTATGGACAGGAAAAAAAAATCAAATATAAGACTTTGCAGTTACCAAGCGATTACGGTGGATGTGCATTGCCAAATCTGAAATACTATACCTGGGCAATACAAGCAAGAATCCTCCAGCAGTGGATTCATGCACCCCCAGACTCCACCTAGGTGGATATGGTGGATATGGAGGCTGAACACGGTAAACCAGCCTCTCTTGTAAACCTCTTAGGCAGAAAAATGACTAATGTACCCCACTAGCTAAAAAGAACCCTTTAATAATAAATGTACTGAGAAGATATATGCTATCTTCACTTGTTTTTGCATCTTCAAGCACAATATAATATTCCAACAAGAGACTTCTTTAAATATCTTCAGATCAGGCATTATGTGAGTACCAAGAATGGTGGTCTTGATTTATTCAGCAGTTCGCACACACTAGAAAAAATATTTCTAAAGAACGGGAACTGAAAGAAATTTCTATCCAAGTTTTACAATTTCTTGTCTAGGCATGAGGTAGACTTCCAAAACTCTTTACAGACAATCTGGAGCCAGGAACTGAGGTGCTGTATAGATGATAACACTTGTAAAACTATTCTTTCATTGCCTTTAACAATCTCCGTCTGTAACCGGTATAAAGAAATGCAGTACAGGTTGTTACATAGAGAATATATATCTCCACAGAGCTACAGCAAATTTAGCACAGGCACATCACCTAACTGCCCTAAATGTAAAACCCAGGTTGGAACACTGTTTCACTGTCTATGGGAATGTACGTATGTCCAGAGGTTCTGGTTTTTCGGTAACCTCCAGGACACATGGCTCCTGCATTCAAAAGTGCTTATGATAACATCTAATGTATAGTCACATATGCTATTCTCCTAGAATAAGTATATGATTGACTGGCAACCTTCCTAAACCATCTGATCCACTAGCCACAAAGGCAGAGAATGTCCAGAACAGACACTATATTGCAATATCTTACATATCTGCAGTGTATTTCTCTGATAGAGAAATGCCAGGAGCAGGAGGGGTCAATATCAGAGGAAGGCAAAGGGCAGGTAACACATGATGAAAGGGGGATGGGTTTCCAAAGCCTGCACATTCACACCCGAAATGGCAACTCTACCTGAGACATCTTTCAGGGAAACACAGGAGGAAAGCCATGTGCCTCAGCAAGTGCCCGGTGCACTCCCCAAGCCTGTGGAGAGGACTGCTGAAGAAGGAGTGAGGGTAGAAAAATATTATAAACCATGGAGGACTGAGTACAGCAAAGGTCAACTATATCCACTTTGGGATCGAGGCCAGCTAGAAACAGAAAGTGGTCTGTGGTCAGCATCAGCACATTTCTGATGGTGGGAAGTGTCACAGAAATCCATCTGTGATAAATTGAGTTTATATGTAAAGGCCAGTGAGTTGTCAGTATTGGTGTGCCTGTAATTTTTCTGTTGGATGGTTTCCTCCTCCCTAATCAAAAATCATCAAATGCAGACAGTGGGGCAGGTAACAATTAGCAAGAATCGAAGAACACAGTGGTTGCCCAGACATATCACAATCACCACACCTTTGGTATTGACACATGAAGGACTGTGGACCAGACCTTGGGCAGAGGAGTGGGGAAATGAAGAAGTGAGAGAGCACTATGACACCTGGAAATCGGTATACTGACAGGTCTCAAACAACCCAGATTGTTTATGCAAAGATTCCTTCTGAAAATCACCTGACACACCTGCCCCTCACTGAGACAGTGGTAAACCCCATCTGAACGGGACTGGCTCACCCAAAGGAAATGCAACCTGAAGAGATGGGGAGCTCTCTCTTCCTCCCACAAGCTCCTTGAAACAAGATAGACAGAGCACGGGAATTTGCTTTCTGAAAGACCACAGGAAAGAGGAACTGCAGAGTAAAGGAGACATCTGGGACAGAAAGGAGGTACTGTGGGACTCTGTTGACCTAGGGGCAAGAAACAAAGATACAGGCCTGGAGAGCTGATACTGAACAGAGTGGAACAGAGTGCAGCATGCAGGAGGATGTCCATTATGACCTGACCATTGCAGAGACCAGGAAAACTGGACTGGGCAGTATTCCTCTTTGTGGTTGTTCTTCCTGCAAACAGAGACTACTCTTGAGGAATATTTACTTTTTATATATCAACTTAATAGTGCTGCACAGGGCAATAATAACATCACTTTATTAAACCTTTACAATTTCTTGCATTAGGAATGATCTTTTCACATATCCCAGCTTGCTCTCCATGAGACACATAGACAGGGAGAGAGCCTGGGGTCAGAGCGCAGAGTCTGCCATTGGAGCAGATGGGGTTAAGGCCCTTGCTCAGGAGCCCAACAGAGTAGGATTCCTCTGCCAGCTGCAGG
The DNA here is from genome assembly GCF_040954835.1 of Lepisosteus oculatus. Lineage (NCBI taxonomy): Eukaryota > Metazoa > Chordata > Actinopteri > Semionotiformes > Lepisosteidae > Lepisosteus > Lepisosteus oculatus. The sequence continues at coordinate 19,724,228 of NC_090711.1, read as the reverse complement.
ATTTGAACCAGCAACCTTCCAACCACAGGCGCAGATCTTTAGCCCCAGAGCCACTGCTCCGCCCCGGAGGAGTGGAGTTAAGGATAAGGACAATCTAGTGCCTTTTTCTTACCACCTAAATGGACTGGAGATCGTCTGGAATCAGATTTCCCTTACAGATCTGTACAGATGCTGTTTTGGGTTGTGATGAACATTGTAATAATTAGAACGGCACTTGAAAATTCAAATTCAAGTTGATTTATCATTCCAGCCATATACAAGTATACAGAGGAGTGAGATATCATTCTTCAGGTCTACGGTGCGAATACAGACAAGGCTCAGACAAGACAATTCTATATAGACAAAGTAGATATAGACATTTCTGACAGGGCACAGGGTGCATATTGGAATTTACTTTACAAGATTGAGCAAAGAATTGTGCAAAGAAGACATCAGACAGTATGCCTGGAGTAGGTCAGTAGGTATCAGGAGCTTGGTAAGGAGCCTGACAGTTTGTGGAAAAAAAGATGTTACAGGAGTCTTACCAGATGGTAGGAGGGCAAAGAGGTTGCGGGAGGGATGGGAGGGATTGTCCATAATACTGTAGGCTTTGTGTGTGCATTGTTTGTAGTAGATGTCCTGAATGGACGGAAGGGAGGCTCCGATGATGTTTTCTGCTGTATTGACAATTTGTTGGAGGGACTTGCGATCTGAGAGCTTACAATTCCCAAACCAAACAATGATACAGTTTGTCAAGATGATGTCGATGGTACCTCTATAGAATATGGATAGTATGGGAGGGGGGAGAGGTTTACTTTTCTCAATAGCTGCAGGAAGTGGAGACATTGTGCTTTTTAAGCTAGGGAGGTGGTCTTGATGGTCCAAGTGAGGTCATCTGTGATATGCACATCAAGAAACTTAGTATTTCTAGTTGTCTCCACAGGGGGCGTTGATGTGCCGTGGGGAGTGATCAGTGGCAGCCCTCCTGAAGTCAATTATCATCTCTTTTGTCTTAACTACATTCAATTCAATTTATTTTTATATTCAGAGACAGATTGTTGTTTAAGCTCCAGTCCACTAAGTGCTCCACCTCCTCTCTGTATGGTACCTCATTGTTGTTACTAATGAGTACCACCACTGTCATGTCATCAGCAAACCTGATGATGCAATTTGCACTGTGTTTAGCAGTGCAGTCATGAGCCATCAGCGTGAACAGGAGGGAGCTGAGTATCAGTTGTGATGATACGCAAACTGAAGGGGGTCCAGAGAGGTGGGGAGTCTGGCCTTAACGTGGCCCATGACTAGCCTTTCAAAGCACTTCATGACAATTGGTGTGAGTGCCGATAGTCATTGAGACAGGACACAGTAAACTTCTTTGGCACTGGTATAATCATGGTGGTCTTGAGACATACAGGGATGACCGTCCTGGCACAGGGAGATATTAAAAATATCTCTAAAAACATCCGCTAACTGCTACACATTCCTTGAGCACGTGACCAGGTATATTGTCAGGTCCAGCAGCCTTACGTGGGTTAACTTATGCTAGTATCTTCCTCACATCAGCTGAGGACAGGCAAAGCACCTGATCATCTGGAGGAGGTATGGTCTTTCTCGAGGGCACTGTATTTAATGTTTCAAATCGCACATAGAAGTTATTCAGCGCATCCAGAAGGGAGGATTCTTCATCAGTCCCGCATGGAGTAGTCCGTAATGGACTGGATACATGTGCTGCGTGTCTCTGGTGTCCAAGAAGTGACCGTGAATCTTCTGTGCGTAGTTGCGCTTTGCCTCCCTGGTGGCACGAGACAAGTTGGCCCTCACAGTCCGAAGGGCTTCCTTGTCACCTGATGTACATGCTACATTGTGAGTTCTTAGCAGTGCGCGGACCTCTGCAGTCAGCCATGGCTTCTGGTTTGCCTGTGTGAAAATAGATTTAGAGACAGTGACATCATCTATGCACTTGGTGACATAGCAAGACACAAATGCTGCATACTCCTCTAGATTGATATGGTTTTCATAGGTTGCAGCCTCCCTGAACATATTTCAGTCTGTGCTCAAAGTAGTCCTGTAGTGGTGAGGTGGCTCCCTCTGGCCATACCAGGGTCTGTTTCAAAACCGGTTTGGCACATTAGAGCAATGGTCTGCATGCTGGAATAAGCATCACAGAAATGTGGTCGGAGTAGCCCAGGTGGGGGTGGGAGGGCAGCCTTGTATGCATTGAGGATATTTGGTCTAGGTCCAGTATGTTCACCCCTCTGGTTGAAAAGTTAACATAGATGTAGAATTTAGGGAAGACTGTCTTAAGATCCATGTAGTTGAAGTCGAGTCGCCGGCAATAATCACACAGCCACCAGGGGTAAGCGGTTTGTACAGTGCCTTGCGAAAGTATTCGGCCCCCTTGAACTTTTCAACCTTTTGCCACATTTCAGGCTTCAAACATAAAGATATAAATTTTTTATTTTATGTGAAGAATCACCAACAAGTGGGACACAATTGTGAAGTGGAACGAAATCTATTGGATTTTTGAAACTTTTTTAACTAATAAAAAAATGAAAAGTGGGGCGTGCAAAATTATTCGGCCCCTTTACTTTCAGTGCAGCAAACTCACTCCAGAAGTTCAGCGAGGATCTCTGAATGATCCAATGTTGTCCTAAATGACTGACGGTGATAAATAGAATCCACCTGTGTGTAATCAAGTCTCTGTATAAATGCACCTGCTCTGTGATAGTCTCAAGGTTCTGTTGAAAGCGCAGAGAGCATCATGAAGACCAAGGAACACACCAGGCAGGTCCGTAATACTGTTGTGGAGAAGTTTAAAGCCGGATTTGGATACAAAAAGATTTCCCAAGCTTCAAACATCCCAAGGAGCACTGTGCAAGCGATCATCTTGAAATGGAAGGAGTATCAGACCACTGCAAATCTACCAAGACCTGGCCGTCCCTCTAAACTTTCAGCTCAGACAAGGAGAAGACTGATCAGAGATGCAGCCAAGAGGCCCATGATCACTCTGGATGAACTGCAGAGAACTACAGCTGAGGTGGGAGAGTCTGTCCATAGGACAACAATCAGTCTTACACTGCACAAATCTGGCCTTTATGGAAGAGTGGCAAGAAGAAAGCCATTTCTCAAAGATATCCATAAAAAGTCTCGTCTAAAGTTTGCCACAAGCCACCTGGGAGACACCCCAAACATGTGGAAGAAGGTGCTCTGGTCAGATGAAACCAAAATCGAACTTTTTGGCCACAATGCAAAACGATATGTTTGGCGTAAAAGCAACACCGCTCATCACCCTCAACACACCATCCCCACTGTCAAACATGGTGGTGGCAGCATAATGGTTTGGGCCTGCTTTTCTTCAGCAGGGACAGGGAAGATGGTTAAAATTGAGGGGAAGATGGAAGCAGCCAAATACAGGACCATTCTGGATGAAAACCTGTTGGAGTCTGCAAAAGACCTGAAACTGGGACGGAGATTTATCTTCCAACAAGACAATGATCCCAAACATACAGCAAAATCTACAAAGGAATGGTTCACAAATAAACGTATCCAGGTGTTTGAATGGCCAAGTCAAAGTCCAGACCTGAATCCAATCGAGAATCTGTGGAAAGAGCTGAAAACTGCTGTTCACAAACGCTCTCCATCCAACCTCACTGAGCTCGAGCTGTTTTGCAAGGAAGAATGGGCAAGAATTTCAGTCTCTCGATGTGCAAAACTGATAGAGACATACCTCAAGCGACTTGCAGCTGTAATCGCAGCAAAAGGTGGCTCTACAAAGTATTAACGCAAGGGGGCCGAATAATTTTGCACGCCCCACTTTTCATTTTTTTATTAGTTAAAAAAGTTTCAAAAATCCAATAGATTTCGTTCCACTTCACAATTGTGTCCCACTTGTTGGTGATTCTTCACATAAAATAAAAAATTTATATCTTTATGTTTGAAGCCTGAAATGTGGCAAAAGGTTGAAAAGTTCAAGGGGGCCGAATACTTTCGCAAGGCACTGTAAATGATGGTCCTGTAAAGGACACACAGCGCCTCTTTGAGTCACCACTGGGCGGGATGTATGCAGCTACAATCATAGCAGTAGTAATCTCCTTTGGTGAATAAAAGGGCTGACACTTCACCGTCATAAATTCTACTTGCGATGAACAGTGACTGGAAACTACTGCAGCATTAGTGCACCACTTTCTGTTTATATAAACACCCAGACCGCCTCCATGAGACTTACCAGTCACTGTGGCTATCTTGTCCACTCAGAAGGAGGTCAGTCAGTCTAGCTAAATGACCGTGTCTAAGATATTATCATTTAGCTATGTCTCTGTAAAATAAGGGCACAGCATTCCTTTATCTCACGCTGGGTCGCCAGCTGTAATCTTAAATGGTCCAGTTTGTTCTCTGGAGAACAAGCATTGGAAAGAAAAACTGACGGGAGAGTCGGTTTGTGGGGATTGGCTTTTAGCCTGGCATGGATTCTGGCTCTCTTGCTCCGCTTTTGTTTCCTTTCCCAACGCTTTCGGCTTCTCCTCTCATACGGACGACTGCAACAGGTGGCGCCGCCAGTGTGGGACCTGATCCTCATAGTAAGTTAAGGTCAACTAATCTTTCCGTCTGAATTTAAGCAGATAGTCCTTGCATCCTTGCAGGGTCAGACGATCGTAGGCTCTTGGGAAATTAGGACTAGAGACAAAATGTAACACAGGAACAACATTTAGCACCATTTTTACCAGATACAGATTAGCCGCTGCGTCTGTGCGCGCCGCCATTCAACAGTGCCTGTTGCTCGTGTGCAGGTGGTTCTGAGAGATAAGAGAACCTGTGGCAAGGGGAGAAGGGTCCTGGTACCCTTTATCATTAGTAGGTGGCGTAGTCATTTACAAAGCTGATAGACTTCCTGCATTAGGGGTCACAGTCTGTGACATAATCACACTGACATGAATTATTAAACTGTGTTAAAAATGTGGCTGGAGAGAAACCAAGAACACTTCAAATATTGTGACAAGAATGTTTTCTGAACAGAAATCAATGGAACATGTCATGCCCTTTTAGAAAACAGTAACATAGTGGGTTCAAATGATTACAAGGAATTCAACATTTAATCTAATTAAAATCAATTTGTAAATAATTTTAAATATTAAAAAATCACATCCAATTCAATAAATTATTTAGTTTTAAAATTGTAGTTCCATATCCCAAATCCGGTTTTTAGTAGGAATACAATTAAACAATTATATGCGCCACAGAATAGATAAATAGCAAAGTGATATGATAATTTTATACAATTTCTGTGATCATTGCATTAAGAACTCAACTGATTGTTTTTATTTTGTGTGTTCAAAATCTCATGTCAGCTAAACTCTTATTCACGATTATAAATGACACACAAATAACAATGTTAAAATGCTGGTTCAATACTACAGCAGCCAAAAAACTATAACAAAAGAATAAAGGAAAATTATGTAAAAAAGGTCAAATGTTGAAATATTTGAAATGGAAAGGAGGACAAAATTATTTTACACATTATTAAAATAAATTCAGAATAAAAACTCTTGGGATTGAAGGCGAGAATATTTTTTTCCCCACATTTTTAACCAATGTTTCAGGTCTTCACATTTTGTAATATGAATTCATAGTAATATCGTAAATTTAAAAACCAAACACTTAATATTTAAATGTTCAGAGCAGTTTTGCTTTACAATTTAACATTCACAATTCCTATCCAGAGATTTAAATGGTTGTTTGCAAAATGCTAATTTTTAAATTAGTTTTGGAAAGTACCCTTTCTCCATTAACTACAGTACATTTAAAACCACATTATTAACTACATTTTTTCTTTTTTTTTAATTGGGCCTCATCCGTAAAGTTTTATTTTGAGCTTTAGGGAAGTAGGAAGGCATATGTAGTTTTCTCTTACAAAATATTCTAAAACATCAGCTGTACAATTTTGAAATACTACTTTCCATCTTAGTTATTTATGTAATTAGAAAATCATGTAATGTATAACACACTTGTTTCAATTGTATTGCATTTTTTTAAAATGTATATAAATTGCCATTCATGTTGCCAACCCCTTCATTTTTCTTTGTTTTCATTGCTTTTCATTTTTAGTTTTTTTAAATACCAAATTTACACATTTCAGTACTTTGAAGTCATTCTTCACTTTGTTTTTTTACAATAGTAAAGTTTTTCTAAACAAATATCAGTTTCTTTAAAATTTAGTTTGGAGTATAAAACTGTAGATATTGGGTTTTAAACATTATTAGTTTTGTGCATGAGAATGCAGACAATTGCTCTGTTTCCATTGGACAGGTGATCAGTTAATTAACACCTGGAACACAGAACCTGAGCTATATAAGACTGACTAAAGGAGGGTAGGCAGGAGTAGGATCATACAGCTGATGTGCTTTTGGCTTAAAAGTGGTAAAGGTTAGAAGTAAAATGGTTTTCCAAGAGTATAAGATTAAGGGAATAGGGTTTTTTTTTAAAAAAAAGGTATACAAAAGGGGTTTTAGTTAAGTTGCTTTAAATAGTGTGGTTTATCAAGTCTGTTCTATTCTGTTACAAGTGTTTTTAAAGTGAGCACAAATGTTTATATTGAATATTTATACTTTTTTTATGAGTAAGTGAAATTAAATATTGAAAGAAATAAAACAATTGGCTTATATTATTAAAGCTTTCCAAATTGTTAATATTTGGAAGACTAACACTTGGTTCTTTATACAAGATCTTATTTTGCACACAAGTATATCCTAGTAGAGTTTAAGAGTATTGGATGAAGGGAATAGGGTCTTAGGTTTTGTTGCAAAGAAGAGGTTTTTGTTGAATTGCCTTAAAAATGGTTTATCAAGGTGTTCTATTCTGGTACAAGTATTCTTAGTTTTTAAAGTGAACACAAAGTTTCTAATGAAAACTTTATATGACTAAGTGAAATATAAATATGGAAAAAATAAAATGTAGCAGATATATAATTAAGCTTTCAGAATTGTCAATATTTGGAAGGCATAAATCTTTATATCTATAAATGGTGTTTGTTCTTTATACATGATCTTATTTTTCAACCTACAGACCTCCATCTTATCTTAGGTTAGGTTTTTAACCTAAAACCTTTCACCTTCAAGGTCACCTGTACACGAACATGGACACAAAAATTGAAAGTGAGTGTCTTTGGCAGAGCGATGGCATGGTTGCAAAGGATAAGCGTATATGACTGGAAGTTTTGTCGGTTCAAATCCCACAGCTGGTAGAGGAATCCTACTCTGTTTTGTCCCTGAGCAACCCCAGCTGCTTCAGGAGCACCGCACTCTGTCCCCAAGTTTCTCTCTCCCTGTCTGTGTGCCAATGTGTCTCCTGGAGAGCAAACTGGGGTTTGCGAAGAGACAAATTCCTAATGCAAGAAATTGTATCTTTTGTTCATTTGCGAAAATCAGGCACAATTTCAACCTGAGACACACCAGGGTCTGAGAGATCTAATCACCAGTGATGGAGACATCAACAACGTTGGTGGGGGGGAAAGGATGATATTACCTTCCTTGTTCACAGGAGGACCAAGGTACATTGACGAAAAGACTCAAGATGCTATGACTTATGGCAGACCTGACTTTCATTACTTTCACATGCAACCCTACATGGGAGGAGATGCAGAGAGCCCTTTTACCTGGGCAAAAGGCACTCCACAGACATGAGGTTTTCGGAGAAAGGTGATGTCCCTCATCAGTCTTCTAACGGAGCAAAATCTTTGAATCAAGATGCCACATGTATACCATAAAATGGCAAAAGAGAGGTCTACCTCACACTCACGTCTTGGTCTGGTTGGTGAACAAGATTCACCCCAAAGATTTTGACAGAATTATTTCAGCTGAAACTCCAGATCCTCATGATGACCAAGTTCTGTTTGATGATGTAGTGAAAGAAATGATTCATGTTCCCTGTGGTCCTTTTGAATCATAACTTGTGTGAAGGACAGAAAATGCACCAAGAAGTATCCAAGAGAGTTCTTACAAGAAACTCAAACCAATCAGGATGGTTATCCATTGTACAAGAGAAGGAAGCCAGAAGATGGTGGCCTTGAGGCAATCCTCACGATTAATGGTCAGGAAGTATTTGTGGACAACAGGTGGGTTGTTCCCTCCAATCCACTTCTCTCAAAAACGTTCAAGACTCACATCAACATTGAATACAGTAGCTCAGTCAAATCCATCAAGTATGTGTGCAAATATGTCAACAAGATGGTGGTTTTTGGATTCCAAAACAAACAAAGCAACAATGATGACAAAGTTTTAAATGGCCAGATGAAATGGCCAATGATGTTTCCCATCCCTGTGCATCATCCACAGAAACTCTTGATCAAGCAGCCCTCCTTGATCCAAAAGCCACTACATTGCACTATAGCACATCTCTGTGCTTCAAATGATTTAGCAAAATCACTGCTTTATCATGAAGTTCCCAAATATTTTTCTTGGGTGAGTGGATCAAGAACATGGAAACCAAGATTACAAGGAACACCAATTGAAGGATTCCCTGAAATCAAAGCCTCTGATGCTCTAGAAAGAGTTTATGCTCAACAATAAAGAGTGTTATTGTGTGTGTTTATTACTTCACACTGTTAGAGGTCAAATGTCCTGAGTGTTTCAAAAGAAGTTGGAAGGCAGAGTGTGTTCAACCTACAGAGAAGCCTGCAATCACCATGGACTTGGATTGGATTGGCTGGTTTGCCTTATAGACTTGGAGATCTCTTCTGCATAATGCTCACTGCATGTCATCTTTCCAACCCACAAGCATTATGGGAGAATCACAAGGAGGCTCTCAGCAAAGACATTTTACCATGCAAGGCAACTGAATCAAAATGCCTCATATGATGATACTATCCTCAGTGAGGCTCTGGTGAAAATTGACAAGGTCCTTTCATTAGGAGGCAAAGAACTGAAGCAATTTGGATTGCCTCAACCAAGAACAGAAAAAAGTGGCATCTCTCAGGAAATGCTCAGGGGAATGTCCTACAACAAAGAAGAGTTGAAGACGTTTGTTGCAAGCAATGAAACAAAGCTCACATCAGAGCAAATGTCTACAGGAAAATTCTAGATGCCATTGATCATGGTGGATGCTTTTCCTCGATGCTCCAGATGGAACTGAAAAGACATTTGCCAGCAGCCATATGCCCCTGCAACTGGCAACCCACTGAAGCTAAGCAGGTGTGAGCCTGGTCAGTACCTGGATGGGAGACCTCCTGGGGAAAAACTAAGGTTGCTGGTGGAAGAGGTGTTAGTTGGGCAAGCAGAGGGCGCTCACTCTGTGGTTCATGTGGGTCCTAATGCCCCAGTATAGTGATGGACAGCATCCTTCAGATGAGATGTAAAACTGAGGTCCAGACTCTCTCTGGTCATTAAAAATCCCAGGGTGCTTCTCGAAAAGAGTAGGGGTGTAACCCCGGCGTTGTGGCCAAATTTCCCATTGGCCCTTACCAATCATGGCCTCCCAATAATCCCCATCTATGAATTAGCTTCATTACTCTGCTCTCCTCCCCACTGATAGCTGATGTGTGGTGAGTATTCTGGTGGATGCTGCACAGTGGTAGTGGTGGTGGAGGGGAGTCCCCATTACTTGTAAAGCGCTTTGAGTGGAGTGTCCTGAAAAGTGCTATATAAGTGTAAGCTATTATTATTATTATTTGTCACTAACTTACTCCTTGCAGACTTCCATTCACAGGGACACATTGCTTTTACCCTTGCTGTGGCATCATCAGTTATAGCTTCAACCCTCCTTGCTGGTGGCAGGACTGCCTATTCCGCATTTAAATTGCCTCTTGATCTGGTCAGACTTGCAACATCTCAAAAGGGACGGCACCTGCACAGGTTTTGATTGAGTGCAAGTTTACTGTCTGGGATGAGCGTACCATGTCGCTGTTCTGTCAAACAAATGACAAAGTCCAGGTATCTGTGTCGGAGAAGTCTCTTTATTACACGTGCATATGTGAGACTGGCTTTTAGGAACCAGACTCAAAAATAAGTAATTAAAGATGGTCTTTTATACTGTGGAACAAACAAGCTAAAGTGATACTCCCCCTACTAGTTAGTAATACAGAAATATGTCTATATATAATGATATACATCACATAAAACTCATGCAAAGATTGGTTGAGCAAACGGTTTAGCGCACCGCCCATATAAGTGTGTCTCAATGAGCTTCGTTTTTAAGCCATTTTTTTTTACCACGCTTGAATATTCTTCTGTCCATATCTTTGGAAGGGAAACACAGAAAGCCTTTAAACAAAATGCATTTTAAAGACCATGGCTTGTGAAAATGTTCACAGCTTCGACATAAAACTATCAGTGAGCTAATTCTTTTTTTAAACCTCCAGTTTTTCATTGATGCGTAATTATACACTAACTGGAACCCGGGGTGACCGCTGTGTACACACATTCACAACGTGAGAAATACTGCTCAATACGGCTTCTTGCGAAAAACCTGTATATCACCATAGGAAGCATAACAGCGTAGCCTCCAATTACCCAGACTGAAAGCACAGGAATAAAGCTTTGTTTGATTTCTGAAACCCTTTCTTTGTCCTGTTTTCATTCAGGTAAGGGTCAACTATATACACAATACTGCTGACAGCAGGAAAAGTTCTATACTTTACTCAGCAGCGTCTTAAAAACAACACCCATGGTGTTCAAACCGATTATTTTTTTTACACAGAAGACTGACACAGCTTCACAAACGTGTCCATGGGGGAAGGTGGAGTGCCTTTCATTGGAAGACTTGCCCTATTCGACTTTGAAAAGACCTGTGAAACCGGTTTAATTCGGCACAGCCAGCACTGAGAGAGAGAGCAGCACCAGACAAATGCAGAAAATTAATGTAGGACTTTCAGGCTCATGTGGATTTGCGCCCTACACCCTGCATTACCACTGTGCACATACAGTATGAACATGTTGTGATATTAAGGAATATCAAAAAGTCAATATAATGCCAGTAATATTTGCTGTTTTAGTTTTTCAAAGAAATGTTTTTGTTATCAGAAACTGATGGCGACAGCTGGGTTTGAACACCTGATCTCAGGGTTACAAGTCAGTCACTATCAATGAAAGTCTTATACTACTGTTTGTGCAACAGTGCATGAATATAGTTATACTGTTATTAATTTATTTCGATACGTGAATCCAAAGTGTATTGGCAGAAAAGGTTAAAACGATCAATTTTCACAAAGTATATAAAAGTACAGTAATATGGTCAGAAGGAACACATAAAAAAGTTTCTGAAATAACCACATGTAAGACTGATGCTAAAAATGTTTAGGGAGAAATGGAAAACTGGTGTGTATTTTTTCTTTAAACTACCAGGACCAGCCATATACACTACAGTTTACATACCGTAATATGTTTACGTTCCTAAATTAATATCTTATGAGCATGTGAAAGGCATACTTTGTATGATTGGAAACGAATACGTAATAGGATAAACGAAATGCTGTGGTTTTACTTTTTGTCAATGAAAAAATAGTATTTTTTAGTTTGAACAAAAGTGAAAATATAGGCTGTGCAGAAGGATCGAAAGCTGAATAGGGGTACAGACTGTCAGACGTCTGAAAGCAGACCAGTCGGAAAGTGTCTGAGTAGTGGTGAAAGAGTAAACAGATGGATAGTGGAATAAGTGATGTAGAGTTTATGAGAAGTTCCGCTGTTAAAAAAAAAAAAGAGGATACATGTAGAAGTGAAACAAAATACAGCGCATTGTAGTACGAAGAAAAATATATTCTTGATGTGTGTGTTTAATGAATTTGTGTGCCAGCATGTAGGTACATATGTGTATGTGTGCGTGTGTGTGTAAAAGAGCGCAGTGCGTAACTGAGTTTTGATATAGTAAATGAAGATGCGAGTGCGTTTAGCCAGCCGGACTGGCTAGAGACTTAACTAAAGAGACTTGATTAAAGCAAATGATGAAAAGCAACTTAAAGAGACTTCAAAAATATAAGAGCGTCTGAAACATATAAGTACAGTACAGGTGGACTTAAATGAGTTAGATAAAGTTTAATGTATTTACTGTATATACAATAAGTTGAAATAGTTTAAACAAAAGTTGATTTATTTGAATGGCTTGAAACCAGATATCGCTGAAATGCTTGGATTTAGAACATGACTGGTGGATAATACTGTGAAATTTGCAGAACTAAATATCTCTATTGAAAAATTGGGAGAAATATGTACACGAAGATGTGAGCGATTCACATGGGGTGTATTCCACAGAAATTGGATAAATCTTAGAGACAAAATAGACAGGCTGACCGGGGGAAATCTCCAGTTTACAATTAGTGTAAACAAGAATATACACGTCTTCTTACGAGAAACTGCAGAAAACGCATGCAGGATAAAGTAAGCAGGGAAATTGGCCTGTGGTTCAACTGACAGGGAAGAACAGTGAAAAATTTATCACCCAGCTAAGAGCTTTGTCTGGGGAGAATAAACAGTCTTTTGAGAGATCTGTTTACCTACAAATTAGATCCGGTAAATCCCTTAAAGCCTCCCTAAGTCTGTCCCAGTCCATTGTGTAATAGTTGTTAAACCTAAAATGTACTGTTAATGGTGTGTCAGTTTCTCTGTTATGGGATACTGGAGCACTACTGTCATGCCTGTCTCACTTCACTGTTCAACAGTGTGCTGTAGAGAAATATATATGGCGAGACGGCAGGAGGCCACAGGAATATTGGGGCAGCGAGGTTTACTTGCAGAGTACCAGATTGTAACATTGATTCTAACATTCGCGAAGACTTAACACCTGAATGTGGGTGGTTCCATCCCAGATCTATTGGACTGGGATGTTATGCAGCATTACAAAGAATGACTATCCAGAACAGGGTATCATGTGGCTTCAACTGACTGTGATCACTCAGTATGTTGATGATATTCTGAGTGCTTCCCCTGACGAGGAAACCCACAAGTCTGAGCTGCTTCAGGTTTTAGAGTTTCTAACATTAAGCCGTTATGATAAGGCCCTTGTGTGTCTAGGACTGTGTAACTTTAACAGGGCCTAGGTCCAATGTTTTACGGGATGAGCACAACTTTTAAGAGATCTGCTTAAGGGGGGAGTGCAGTACAAGGACAAGATTGCCTTGGTTCCAGCAGCAAAAGCTGCCTGTAATTTGAAACAAGCTCTCTTACAGGTGCTGAGACTGGGTTTCCTCAGATGGATCAACCATTCCTTTTTTATGTAATACTGTTTACTGATGGGTCCTTTCTGGTGCATGAGGGAGAACAGAGAACAGACTGATCTGTTATGACAGAATTCGATGTGCTAACAACCGGAAAAATGCCCCTCCACTGCCTCAGCGCAGCAAGCCAGTTTAGAGCACTCATTGGAGATTGTAAAAGGAAAGCCGTTAAAAGGTTATATGTATAACACTGTATGTATTTGGTGTATGTAGGCCACAATTCTGGATGGCTGTGGAGAAATAGGATCACCACGGCAGGGACTCCAGTTAAGAATACTAGCAGAGTAGCAAAACTGGAAAAGTGCTTTTACTAAGTTACTTGTTTTTGGAAGTAGCAGTACTTTTACTCAAGTAACGTTATTTGAATACTTTTCACACCCCTGTTCTAAAGTGTTAGTGTGTTATTGTTTAAAAAGGAGGGGTACTTGAGGAAGTGGAGACTTGTCCCCTCAGACCTTCCCCTGAGGGCTATCCTTGAACTGAAGAAGCTACACCCAAACACCAGACTGTATATGTGTAGTCAAGCATGCCTATGCTTGAGGCTTTCAAACTTACACCGTCCTCTCCAACAACATTGATAAGATTAACTACAGTAGGAGAACAATTCATTGAGGAGAAAACCCAAGATAATACAGATGGTTATGGAATTCAAGGGTGCAAAGAAACATGCCCTACACCAAATACGTTAGAAAACCAGAACTATTCATGAAACAGGCCTGCAATCGTTTATGCCTTTTGGAGAAAGCAGAGATCTTAGAGTGGTACTAAACAATGTGGAAACAATGCGTTTAATACTGAGGTGGAACTGAAACATCAATCAAAGCAAGATGATGCAGTTTTGAGAGACGTCTGTCAGGAACAGAGAAAAGGTGATGAGAATAACCATGAACTGGCACACGCCCAAGCTGGGGGATAAGTGTGAATTGTTCATCAACCCTCTTCACTTTTTCACCATTGTTAGCTTGAGTAGGGGCTTGTACAGTTTTGTTTCAAGGTTTATATAGAAACTATAGCCATGATCCCCCAAGAACATTTCTATTTATTTACAGTGTAATGCCAGTATCAGTACTTTAAAAGCAGCATTAGAGATTAAAATGAAGATGAATTTGTTTAGCAGGCAGTTAGACAGCGGAGCACTTTTAGCAACAGACTGCTCCAGCTACGGTGTTGAAAGGAACATTTCCGCAGGCCCTTCCTCCTGGCGGCTGTCAGGGTGTATAACACTGCCCTCGGCTAGGACTGCTTGCCCTTCATCTGCTTGTCTATGGACAGCATGTTGCACTCCTGTTCTTTTTGGACACTGCATTACTATACTGTTTATACTGGGGTACTTTTAATCTGTATATATCTATGTGGATTTTGCACATATTTTATTGTTTTACAGTGACTATTAGCATATTTTGCACACCTATTTTTTTCCCAACTCTATTTTCTTATTGTATTACTGTAGCTCTTTTAATTTTAGTGTATTCTGATGACTGTCTTGCTTTCTTGGGCTGGGCTGCTGTAACACCTCAATTTCCCTTCGGCATGATGCGAATTACAGTGGAGCCAGGGGGGGTTTAGCTTTTCACTCAACGGTGGCTATTTATGTTTTGGGCTTGCTCTTGCATTAGAAATAGCTAAGCAAATTAATACTATTACTTATCAAGGCCATGGTGGTGCTGTTACAAAAGAATGCAACATTTGGTCTTTAGATTTGAACCTGACAAGCAGACAAGCTAACAAATCACTCTTGGTTAAGTTTTCTCCCAAAAAAGGCGCGTCGTGAATCTGCAGAGAAAATTTCCAGTGACATTTCTGTATGTGTTATCAAAAAGTGCCGATAATGCCCAAGAGAAAACAGGGAACTTGACCTGCTAATTTTCGGTTCAACCATAAAAGTGTGGGTTCAAAACGTAACCCGTGGCCTTTCGTTAAGAATGGAAACTTGGGATGCACAATATGCAGAGATCTGCTGTCAGAAAAAGTACTTGGGATGCATTTATCTGAGGAGTGGATTAATGGAGATGTAAGTAGCCCTTTGCAGAACCAGTTGCGAACCCGGGCCTCTGGCGTCACTCAACGGAGACCCAGCCTGTTGAGCTAAAGAGAGATCTCCCCTCAGCCCAGCGGCTGTGGTCCCTGCTATTACAGAGAAGGGCGGTGATGTCACCGCCCTGGTAAGCCAGCTCTCGCACTCAGTGGTGGCCGTATGCGAAACACCGTGATAGCTTATCACATAAAAGTGCCGTTGATATTGGAGAGACAAAGCAAAAAGAAGGTACTTGAAATGAATGTTAATTTAATTCAAGAAACCGCTGTTTCATTCAGATCTGCCTACATGGTAGCCAAGGAAAGACTTATATAGCTTATAAAAAGTTCACTCCTCACTCGCCTCACTTTTTGTGTTGATCTGAATGGACCTCCTCTGGAGAGATTCAATCCTATGCCTTTCGTATCATCTGGGATTAAAGCAGGGCACCGCCTATCCACTTCATGGGCAACAGGATGGACACTGAAGACAGCTGAGTCCAGACCTCTGTGGTCACTTCTACTGTAAAGATCAGAGTTTTACTCTGGTCTCCACGGTGGATGATTTCACTGACTTTGTGTGAACCCTTGCCATCATAGCTCTCTCATTGGTGTTGCAGCCTTGGCCTGGAACGTGTAGCCAGGGAGTCTAGCTGGACTGTAAGCAATCATTACATCATTACACAATTTGGACTATGAGATGCTGTTAGCCTCATGGAGAAGACATTGGTGGTCTTACCCCCTGCATCACTGATTACATAAACGTCTGTGTTGACTGTGCAGTGCTTCTCCAATAATAAACCCTGGGTCACCAGTGATCTGAAGGCCATCCTAAATAGGAAAAAGAGGGCTTTCCGGGCAGGTGACAAGGAGGAGCAGGAGTGCGTGCAGAAATAGCTGAAGGTGAGAGTTAGGGAGAGCAAGGTGGCTTATAGGAGGAAAATGGAGGACAGGCTGAGGGAGAGCAATGTGAGAGAAGTGTGGAATGGCACGAGGAAGATCTCCGGATCCAAGCTGTCTGGCGGCCAACAGAGTGAGGAAGGCCTGGAGAGGGCCAATGAGCTGAAACTTTTCTTAAACAGATTTGATACAGGATCTAATGTCCATTCACCTCACAGGCCTTCACCCCAGTCACCCTCTTCATATCCTCAGTCACCCCATCATGAGATCCCTCCTACTCCTACTCCATCTTCCCCTGCCCTCCTTGACCTATCCATCACAGCTGACCAGGTCAGAAGGGAGTTGAGGAGACTCCATGCAGGGAAGGCAGCGGATCCTGACGGTGTCAGCTCCGGGGTGCTAAAGATCTGCGCAGACCAACTGGGGTCAGTGCTGCAGTACATCTTCAACCTCAGCCTGAGATTAGAAAAGGTTCCAATGCTCTGGAAGACTTCTTACCTGGTGCCAGTACCTAGAGAGGGGCACCTTAAAGTCTTGAATGACTACAGACCAGTGGCACTGACATCACACCTAATGAAAACTCTCTAGAATATGGAAACTGACAATTTATAAAATGTCCTATTTATCTGTGTCACTTTCTTTCCGGTACAGACAACATTTATGTTTATGTTTTGAGCTTGCTCTTGCTATAGAAATAGCTAAGCAACTTAATACTATTACTTTTCAAGGCATTGGTGGTGCTGTTACAAAAGTAGGCAACGTTTCATCTTTAGATTTGCACCTGACAAGAAGACAAGCTAACAAGACACTCTTGTTTAAGTTTTTTCGGTGTGTAGTGAATCTGCAGAGAAAATTTCCAGTGACATTTGGTTTTCTATATGTGTAATTGAAAAGCGACGATAATGCCCAAGAGAAAATAGGGAACTTCACTTGCTAATTTTGGGTTCAACCATAAAACCGTCAGTTCAAAACGTAACCCGTAGCCTTTTGTTAAGAATGGAAACTTGGGATGCACCATATGCAGAGATGCAAAGAGTCTTCTGCTGTCAGAAAAAGCACTTGGCATGCATTTATCTGAGGAGTGGATTCATTGAGATGTAAATAGCCCTTTGCAGAACCAGTTGCAGAACTCAGAGAAGCGCCGGTTCCCCCACTTCATGGGCAACAGGACGGACACCGAAGATAGCTGAGCCCAGACCACTGTGGTCACTATTGTAAAGGTCAGAGTTTTACTCTGGTCTCCACGGTGGATGATTTCACTGACTTTGTGTGAATTCTCTCATTGGTGTTGCAGCCTTGGCCTGGAAAGTGTAGCCAGGGAGTCTAGCTGGATTGTAAGCAATCGTTACACCATTACACTATTCTGTGGTATCTAGGTCCGATTCAGAAGTCTTTTTTTCTTAACTATTGTAGGATGACCAGGGGAAGGGTCATCCAGGACAGGTATTTCAGGAACAACCTGCTCAATATACTTGACTTGACTCCACGGTGGATGATTTCACGGACTTTGTTTGAATTCTTTCATTCTTAGACCTCAGCAAGATGGCCACCAAGAAAAACCAGCTGACCTTATTCCGAAAAACAAGGAGACACAGGTGAGCCCAGACCTCTGTGGTCACTTCTATTGTAAAGGTCAGAGTTTTACTCTGGTCTCCACGGTGGATGATTTCACTGACTTTGTGTGAATACTCTCATTGGTGTTGCAGCCTTGGCCTGGAAAGTGTAGCCAGGGAGTCTAGCTGGATTGTAAGCAATCGTTACACCATTACACTATTCTGTGGTATCTGGGTCCGATTCAGAAGTCTTTTTTTTTTTTAACAAATCATTCATGGTACAAACTGATGCGTCCGAAACTGGGATTGGAGCCATACTATCACAAGAAGTTGAGGGACTGGAGCACCCCATTTTGTATATTAGCCGTAAATTAAGCCTCGGTGAAAAACATTATTCCACAATAGAAAAAGAATGTCTCGTGATAAAATGGGCCCTGGATTATTTAAGATATTATTTATTGGGAAGATGATTTATATTGTATACAGATCATGCGCCACTAACCTGGTTGTTAAGAAATATGGACAAAAACGATCGAATTACACGATGGGGCCTTAGGCTCCAGAAGTTTCAGTTCCGAACGGTTTATAGACCCGGAAAGAACCAAGGTAATGTCGATGCCCTCTCACGAACGCATTGTTTCTTTTTTTCTGGACGGCCTGAGGATGGGGCTGGTGTCAGGGGGAGGGTCCAGGACAGGTATTTCAGGAACGACCTGCTCAATATATACTTGACTTGACTCCACGGTGGATGATTTCACTGACTTTGTATCTGGGTCTGATTCAGAAGTCTTTTTTTCTAAACTATTGTAAGATGAGCAGGGGAAAGGTCATCCAGGACAGGTATAACCAGCTGACCTTATTCCGAAAAACAAGGAGACACAGGTGTGTCTCGTCAGGAAATAAAATATATGTGCCCCGGAAACAGTGAACCAGCGCGGATGCCAGTAGGTGAACACAGTCTTTGTGGATTCAGTTGTTTTATTGAGCTCAATAATGACATCAACGCGCGTTGGGTCTGCCCCGCAGGACAGACAAACTGCAAGGGTTTCCCAGCTCTTATATACAGTATGATCTCAGGAAGATGTTTTGTTTCACTGCTTCATGTGTATTCATCTTGCCCTTTGATATGTAGCATGAATTGACCGGTTGGTCCTGTCTCAAGTCCTGTCCTTTGATGTGTAGCTGTAATTGTTGGAGCTGCTTAAGATATGTTAAAGCAGCCGACATATTACACAATGCGCCTGAACCAACACTGTAGTGTTGAATACAGATAAATTATATATATATATTTTCCATCAATAATATATATATAAGTGTTTTCCTACTTCAGTGAATGCGTTTTGGAGGAGATAGTGGAATCAGGTTGGTGTTAAGGATTAGAGAATAATGGATTAACGGAAGAAATAAAGGATTACGGTTTACGGTTTTGTGACTTGGATATGACGTGGATTTGTGGTACTTTATGGACTTTGGAATACAGTATATTATGCCATTATCCAGCATAGAACTGAAGCACAAAGCAAGTGCAAATGATCTATTCCTTTAGATAGGCACGTACAAAAAAAGCTTTCATTTGTTCACATAAGTCATATTTAAGCTATAAAGAAAGAAGCAGAAAATAATTAGATAAAACTAAAGCTTTCTGTGCAGCAAGGTTTGATAGTCAATGCACCAGAAATACTGAAAATCTGATGATAGTCTGAAAAAAATATGAAAAGCATTTGTAATATTCGTTTGAAAAAAAATCCCCATTACATGTCTTGTCTGCACTTGGGAGCCATCTCTATTCAATATAAACCAAAATAATCTTTTTAATTGCATTTCTACAAATAAAAACTGATTTTGACAGCAATATTTTCATATCTTTTAAATACAGTTGATAGAAATTATGATTTAACAAATTTCACATCTTTCCATGGAACTCAAAATATTTTCAATTACATTTTAATACGTGTTTATGTATTATTCCCGAGTGAAATATTTGAATCAGTACCGAATATAAAACACATTAAATACAAAAAATACCAAATTAAAGCTAATAACGATGTGTTTATATTGTTTTGAAGTGCTATCGTTATATATTTACTAAAACAATACAATTAAAAACCGTAATAGTTTAATCACATTGACCACGCAATTCCTAACACTAGTAGCAATAATATAGTTCAAGCCAGTATTTCGACAAAAAAAATAAACTTCAGTTTAATTCACTTAAAAATATACTTTACTTTTAGTAAAGAAACCGAAAGTAGATTGCAAAATGTGTTCGTGTTGTTTGAAAGCTGCAGTATTTAAAGAAAAATGTTCGCTTTGAATGTTAATGCTTTTAAAACTTTTAAAATCCCGTTTAACTGTAGGTCGCTTTTTTAAAAAAAATGTGGTTTTGTGAAAGAACTGGAAAGACGAAAAATTTTCACTTAAAATATACTTTACTTTTAGTATCGGTTAAGCACCCGGAAGTCGATTACAAAATTTGTTTGAAGGCTGCAGTATTTAAAGAAAAATATTCGCTTTGGATGTTAATGCTTTTAAAACGTTTAAAATCCCATTTAACTGTAGGTCGCGTTTTTTTTTTATGTGGTTTTGTGAAAAAACTGGGAAAAGAGACAACCGTCACATATTTAGAGAGAGACGCTTCTGAGGCGAGAAAAAACATTCCACAAATAAACTGGGATCACTTCAGAAAAAAACATACGGAAATTCTCTAAATGACCGGTAAAATTTGCCATATTGAAACAAAAAAAGTTTTTTAAACAAATAACTGGATGTGCCGTTAGAGTGACTTTAGTGGAGGAATTAAAAAAAAGTTTCGGATTCAAACAGATTCCAGAATAAAAATGCAGATCTGTCTCCAAGTAACCCAATCATATATAAACAAACCTTAAATCGTGGGGAAAAAAATAATACGCTAAACGTGCTTGTGTCCTTTCTCCTAATCATCCCATGATATACTTGAGTTTTAAAAGCTCTGGTCTGGAATCCATATTTTTAGACACTCGGGTACGGCGGAGACAGCCCGGTGTGAGGACAGCGGACTCTCCTTTCACACAAAGCTGCTGCCCGGTGTCCCTCACACCCGGAAGGGAGGTCCGGGGACAGACGAGCACCCCGAGTCCGGCTTGGAAAAGCGTCTTGTTTATCTCTGAACTGAACCTTTCTCAACAAGGCAGTGTTTTTAAAACTAGCCTTTCACTTGCGTTCTTAAATCACCCTTTAACATCATAACTATAGAGCCTCTATTAATTAGAATCATGTCCCGATACCCCCGCAAAACAAACCGGGAATGTGCTGTACAGCTGTACTGATAGTATAGGTGCAAGGATTATATTATATTAAATCTATTTTTTAAATATTTTAAAATTGGAACAAAACTTCCCATAAGAAATTGTTCATATATGGTACCAGTCCTATGGTATGGTACCCTGGTATTTTTGACAGTTGTACCATAGTAGGAGTACCATGGTACATATACTGTATCCCATGGTACTTTTAAGGTGGTGTGGTACATTGAAACCTATTTTATCCTATGATGTTTTGACAGCAGTATGGTACAAGTGTGGTACTTTTAGGGGTACCATGGTACATAACACTAGTTATTAAAATATGATTGATAGATTAATAGGCCCACTTTATTCACCCTGAAGAAGATAGCAGAGAAAATAGAAACCCAACATAAAATGTACAGGCTATTTAAAACATTGTGCTCATGATGCTGGTTCTGCTGGCCCACACCACACTGACCTTTTAGAATCTTTGCTGCATAAGGTAGCTTCTGTCTCATAAAGGCTCTGATTTCTGCTTGGGTCTTCTCAGGGAACACAGCCTTCACTTCAGCTAACTAGAGAAAGAGAGCAGAAAAATATTATTTACTGGACAAAATAGACTACATGATGATATGACCGTTTATGATGCTATTCTTTTAAATGGGTCACTAGTTTTTTGGGGGGATGAAAGTGACATTGTGACATAGCTGTGCCCCATGGTCAAAATGACAATAGTGGCTATTGTTGTTTAACATAGTTGTTCTTCCTTGTTTAACTACAGTTGTTCAGGTCATGCATTGCCAACCAAATACAAGAAAATGATTACATCTCAAATAAATAAAAGCTATACACCTATAAGGTACTGTAGATGTAGGCCTGCCTAATTAAGTGGCCAGTGAGTGTAGGTTCAAGGTAGGTGTTTCTTATAAAGTGGTCGGTTAAGTTAATGTTAAGTGTTTTTTGGAACTTGGCGAACCTCATTGGACTCATTGTTAAACAGTTTTCTTTTCTTAATACAATATCCTTTTTCGAATTTCTTTGATGTCTCCTCTGTACTTGTCAGCCTGTTCCTTATTTCAATTAGTTCAGCCTTGTCATCTGTAGGATATGACACTCTGTAACTCACTTAACCCTATACAATGAACCTTAGACTACTACTAAGGGGTCGCAGTCTAAAGAGTTAGAAGAAAGATTGAACTTTGTCAACATACCTTAGTACTAAAATCTACTGTATGGATACACTACATTCCTGAATGTTTTAACTTACCTAGTGTTGATTATGTTGCTGGCATATGTAGCTTGCTGATTTGTTAATAATTAGACATTTGTCTCAAACTGCAGCACAGTGAAGAGGACTCAGACAATGTGATTGAAAATGACAACATGCAGGTGTGTATATTTCAATCCTAAAAAAAGAAAAAGCTTCGAACTGAGTTTCACTAACTACATAGCCTGATCAAAATATAAGTCGTGTTTTAGTGGAGAAGATTTTGATGTCACTAACAAATTTGTTTAATATTGCAGCTAAGTGGTAAGGAATCTGATGAGACCCCAAATGATTAGGATGATTTTCATAATGACAACTTACAGATGTATAAATTACAATCCCAAAATAACAAAAAAAGTTTCTCTAGCTACATACCCCAAGTCACAATGCAAGTCATGCTATTATTAGAAAAAATGCAGTCATGATTGATAAATATGTTGAACATTGCACATTATTGGAGAAGAATCTAATGAGACCCCAACGAATGTGGATGATTTTCATAATGACGACATACAGGTGTGTATATTCCAATCCTGAAATAATACAAGATCTTACTTGGGGCAATAATATCATTGTCATCTAAATCTCCATCATAGTTCAGTTTGTGCTGCCAGCTACCAGTAATGCAGTATACCTTGTTAGGTGTTTTGTGTGGCTCCATCTGGACATTTCTATTATACTTGTCTTTTTAGTTTGGTCTATAGACTGTTCTCTGCATGCAAGGATATAAATGTCCGTCATGTCCCAACAGGAAAACTTGTTTGATGCCTCTTTCAATCCGGACAAAAAGATCTACACTGTGTCATATCTAACCATGGGTGCACTCCTAATACAGTATGATGGCATATATCTTGAGACAAATTGTCAACAGCAGCTACAAAAGATCTACTTGAGCTGTTAAAGTATATTGTGCCAGGATGTGTTCCAAAAACAAAATGGTTTCTAGACAAGCAGTTTTTTTATTTGAGTGACAAAGCCCAAGTGTCACGATTGTAGTCCCTCCCCCTTAAGGGCGCTCCGGCTCTTTCACTTCTGAGTTGATTTTGTGCACCTGCCCCCTGTTCAAGCCCACCTTAACAGCCAGACGCTCACTCTGTTCCTGGCTCTGTGTTGGTTCCTGTATCAGGCAAGTCCGGGACCCGGAGCGCCTGGTCCCATTCCCCTCTTGTTCCCCCCGACCATCCACCGGATCCCGGTCCGGTTTTTAATCCCATTTGTCTGAGTCTCAGATGGACCGCCCGGCTCTAGACATTTCGTCTTGGATTTCCCTTTGGACTCCCTTTAGGTCATTGTGCCTTGGACTCACCCCCCAGAACACCCGCACACCATGGACGTACCCCTGTTTTAATTCCTGACCCCTGCATGCTTTTTTCCCTGTGTTTTCCTCACTGTTCCCGGATTGTGTCATCTGCATAGGGTCCTGAAAGATGCTTCATTACACCAAGACCATTACGTTATCGGACATTGCTCATATAACTGTCACTTACTAACACATCTCACACAAAGTGCCAGAGACTGGAGCCTGCTGTGGGCCAATTCAGCATTTGCATACGAGGATGTAAATGGGAAACTGTTATATCTTTTCAGTGGAAACCAAGCTGTACCATCACAAATTAAGTATTTTTTTGCTTTCTAAAAAGTGCTTATATTATGAGAGTCAGTCCTACAAACTGCAAATTGGGATGTGAAGTGTTTTTTCAAAGCTTTGACATGCCATGATTGTAATATTTGTGTGCATCAGCAGTGAAACTCCATGTTGATTTGTGGAGGGCTGAGTAGGAATAACGGTTGCTCAGGGTGAATGTAGAAGGTAATGGGTTCGGAGTTACAGGTTAAATAAAGAGTTTGTTCGAGTGTCACATCCTGGGTTGTTAATTTCTACACTATACGTGTACGAGAAACAAGACATGGTGTCAGAATAGATAGGATTCACATTAGGACAAAAGATTTAAAATGAATGTTGTTGGAATTCCTGCACCACGAATGGATTGGGAGGAGAACAATCTTCCCGAGGCTTGGCACAAATTCAAGCAGCATGTGCAGCTGATGTTTTCGGGTCCACTCAAGAAGACAGGACAGGAAGAGCAATGCACTTATCTTCTCCTGTGGGTCGGAGAAAAGGACAGAGACGTATACAACACATGGACACTCGATGAGGAGGAGCCAAAGGTACTCAAAACCTATTATGGCCATTTTGAAGCGCACGTTAAGCCTAAAACAAACGTTATATTTGCTCGATATAAATTTCACGAGAGAGTACAGGGAGCTAACAAACCGTTCGAACGATTTGTAACAGCTGCGGCTCCTTGTGAAAGACTGTAATTGCTCTGATAGCGAGGAGATGGTAAGGGATCTCATTTTTGGAATACATTCATGGAGAGTGAGAGTAAAGCTGTTGAATGTTGGTTCTAAATTAACATTAGACAGAGCCATAGACAGATTTAGCGCAAACCCACCTGAGAACGATGGGCAACAGCGAGAGCACAGTACTTGCAATCGACAGGCGCCGAATCAGGCAGCTCTCGGAGTGCACCGTGTCAGGGCTGAGAAACCCGCCCGAGCAGGATACGCTAGACCGGAGTGGGGAGCAAAGTGCCAAAAAGAGTGTGGCTACTGCGGAAATAAGGCTCAAGGCGATCAGGACGTTTGCCCGGCGAAAGGCAAGCAGTGCCTAAAATGTGGAAAATTTAACCACTTTGCAAAAGCGTGCCACTCCAGACAAAGAGCACTCCGTGGCAGAGAATAAAACAAGCGGTGAATCCGAAAACGTTGAGCTGTACGAATTTAGTGTCAGACGAAAAACAGACCTCTGACATTGAACAGATTTTTGTAGACATTAAAATAAATGCACAAAAGGTTATAAAGTTTAAATTAGATACAGGTGCTCAAGTTAACGTCATTCCTCGGCATGAATATGACAAGTTTAAAAGTGACGTTGTGCTACAGCCCACATCTCGCTGACTGTCAGGTTATGGCGGCGAGCAACTTGCTGTAAAAGGTGCATGCACTCTGAAATGCAAGTACAAGGACAGAGAAATGTGTCTGGACTTTTATATTGTAGACACTCATGCACCTCCAGTACTCGGACTTAAAGCATGTTTAGACATGCACCTTATTAAACTGGTCTGATCTGTGACCACCCCTCCCACTGAGACAAAGCCAATCTTACAAGACTTTGCAGATGTCTTTACAGGAATTGGGCTTTTTGCAGGTGAATGCACTATCCACCTCAAACCAAAGGCGGTTCCTGTAGTATACACACTGCGACGCATACCTCTTGCACTGCGGAGCCGTCTTAAGGAGGAGTTGCACAACATGGAGAAGTCCAACATTATTGCCAGAGTCACAAAGCCAACGGAATGGGTTAAGGCACTTGTGGTGGTGGAGAAACCTCGCACGGGTAAACTCCGAGTATGCCTTAATCCAAGGGATCTGAACAAGGCTATCAAACAAGATGTGATGTTTTCGTACAAGTGATAGCTACATTTATACACATAAAACAATCCTAATCCTACAAATACATAAGCCATGTGGAGATCTATTGTCAGGATCTTGGAATAGCAATATTGACCCAACTCCAATGATCATTTTTTTGGCTGATAGATATGCCAGCACCCGGAATGTATTGATACCATATCCCCAGTAATGCTCCTCAGGCCTGACAAGCACACTGTTGGTCGTAGGAAGCATCAGACACAGAAATGGTAACAACATCCTTCTTTCTGTTCACTCAGTCTCTGGTGCTGTGGGTCAGTGGAAGTGCGATGCGCGGATCCAGCAATCTCATCTTGTCACTCAGATGGCACAGTCAGTAGTTAGTGGTACTTGATATGGTCCCGCCCAGCAGGATTGCAACGTCTGGCAGGGCATCTCTTCTTCACCTACACCCACTTGCTAGGTATCCGGTCGTGTCTCCCCTCTGCTGGAGGTCCCCAAGCGTCCAGCACCTGTTCACGAGCCCTGTGCACCACTTCCGTTAACAAACCTACAATTCTGTAATAGAGAGTAAATTCAACAGTCCGTTAGCCAAACTTGGCCTCCAGGGAGTTTCTTTGGCTGCCCGTGATGATCTCAAATGGGCTCAGTCTCACAGTTCCGTTTGCTCCAGCCCGCAAACTGCACAGGACCGCAGGTAGAGCATCTACCCACACTGTTCCTTCGGTTGATATTTCCTTAGTTGGTCTTTCAGACTGTGGGTGATGGGGACAATGTGACTTCCAACTTACCCCTAGTGAGGCAATTACAGCCTGGCACACCTTCCCAGTGTAGTATGCCCCTAGATCAGTATCCAAGAGGCAGGATAGTCTGCACCACTGGATCATCTTTGTCATACACTTGGGTATCCACCTGCCCACATCCCATCATCATACAACCCCACATTCTTTACACATTTGTTCTAACCACTATTAAACATCTATTAAAGGCCTCAACCTGAATTCTCCCTTTTCCCCAATAAAGGTTTCACAGGGGTCTCAGACTCCTGCTCTCCCAGTGTCGGTTGCCTGGCATCTGCACGGTTGTTACCTTGAGTTACTGGAACTCTTTATTTATTGTGTTATTTACACCTTACTGCAGCTACTTCAGTCGGCAGCTGCAAAACTACAAATCAGTTCAGAGACAAGCCCAGTATTCTTAACTGGAGTCCCTGCCGTGGTGAGAGAATCCTATTTCTCCATAGCCATCCAGAATTGTGGCCTACATGCAACAAATACATACATTATATACATATACAGTAACCCTTTAACATCTTTCTTTTCACAATCTTCCATCAGGGCTCTAAACTGACTTGCTGCACTGAGGCAGTGGAGGGGCATTTTCCGGTCGTTAGCACCTCGAATTCTGTTGTAACAGCTCAGCCTATTCTCTGTTCTCCCTCATGTATCAGAGAGGACCCATCAGTAAACAGTATTACATTTTCTTAAATTTTCACGCTCCCCCACCTTTTGGCTACAGTATCTAATGGTATAATAGTGCCTACCTCCATGCTCCTGCGTCAGCACAGCTGCCCAGAACCCTTTTTCTACACTTACATAGATTGGAATGGTTGATCCATCTGAGGAAACCCCAGTCTCAGCACCTGTAAGAGAGCTTGTTTCAAATTATTACAGGTGGCTTTTGCTGCTGGAACCAAGGCACTCTTGTCCTTGGACTGCACTCCCCCCTTAAGCAGACCCCTAAAGTTGTGCTCGCCCCATAAAAACATTGCACCCAGGCCCTGTTAAAATTACACAATGCTAGACACAAAAGGGCCTTATCATAACTGCTTAATATTAGACACTCTAAACCTGAAGCAGCTCAGACTTGTGGGTTTCCTCGTCAGGGGAAGCACTCAGAATACCATCAACATACTGAGTGATCACAGTCAGTTGAAGCCACGTGATACCCTGTTCTGGATAGTCATTCTTTGTAATACATAATATTCCAACCCAATAGATCTGGGATAAAACCACCCACATTCGCGTGATAAGTGCACGTGAATGTTAAAATCTGGTACTCAGCAAGTAAAACTTGCTGCCCCAATACTCCTGTGGCCTCCTGCCATCTCCCCATATACATTACTCTATAGCACACTGTTGAACAGAGGAGTGAAACAAGCATGACAGTAGTGCTCCAGTATCCCATAACAGAGAAACTGACACCCCTTTTACAGCACATTTTAGGTTTAACTCCTTTTCTGCACTGGACTGGGACAGACTTAGGGAGGCTACAAGGGATTTACAGGATCTAATCATTAGGTAAACAGATCTTCTCACAAGACTGTTTATTCTCCCCAGTCTTGATTCTAAACCTACAGCGTTTCAGCATGTCTGGTTTCGAGACATTCGAATAAATCCAACTTGTTTCTACTATTACAACTAATTGTATATACATACAAAAACTGTTTATCTAACTCCTTTTACGTCCACCTGTACTGTACTTATACGTTTCAGACGCTCTTATATTTTCCAGTCTCCTTAAGTTGATTTTCGTCAAGTCTCTTTAGTTACATCTCTAGCCAGTCCAGCTGGCAAAACACACACGCACCGTCATTAAGTATACCAAAACTCAGTTACACACATACATGCCGGCACACAAATTAATAAAACACACATACACATCGAGAATATATTTTTCTTTTCGTACTACAATGTGCTGTATTCTTGTTTCACTTTTACATGAATCCTTTTAATTCCTGAAGTGCACTCCAGGTTCGTTGCATTCCTAATTTCGGATGCGGTACTTCTTTAGCCCACCGGTCAATATCTTGCGGTTTTGGATTTGACCGTATGGGGGAATCAGGGAAGGGTAGGTGCGAGTGCGGACCCCCTCGACGGGGTGCGAGACAGTTAGAGTGACGCTGTCATCAACAGCGCTAGCCCCCGCTACATCAAGTCCTTTCCCACTTCGAGTGAGTACAGGTCTGCGGCCGTCCTCCCTTTAAGAGGGGAGTCCCTGTTCCATCTCTATCACACTCGTACCAGGTGTCATACCACTCAGACCCCCCGTCTCCATATGGTCACTGTGGGAATTGATCCCAATTATTTTCATTTCCTGCCTGTCTGTTCCCCTATGGGAGAGCAGGATATAATTTAGTTGATGGTTGTAACATTAACTAGTGCAGTGCGACCAGAAACTAATTCCTCCTTTAGTTTGATTCTCCTGCACTGCCTTTTTTCGCTTTTGTTCATACTCTTTCGTAGTGAGTAAAGTATCTTTTCTTTTGGGTTTTTGTTTTTCCCGTAAACACACTTTTAAGAAGTCACATCCCAATTTCTTTTTGTCTCATGTATCTGCCATCACTGGTGCTGGACGTGCACCAGGGTGGCAGCTACATGCTTGTGCTTTTGCCAATCAATACGCATATGCTTTCTTTACAGGCGTCTTCGCCCCAGATTCCCTCTGACAAACTCAGCTTTTCCCATATTTTTCTCCTTCTTTTCCGTCAACTTATACTTTTCCGATATATAAACGGACCCCTCCACCACTTTCTCAAACCATCAGTTAGCACACATGTTCGGTCTCTTTAAGAGTTTACTTTTGTCGTGTGTGAGGTAACAGCTCATACAGTAAGGGGATGCTTTTACTTGAAAATCCTGTGCATTCCTGCACTCATTTAACTAAGGGCGTCTGTTACCTCCAGATCTAAATGCCTCTCGGAGCCTTTAGAGAGGACTTACACCGCACTGTTCACAGGCAAGGAACGAGACCTCAAAAACCCCCTTCCTTGATCAGTAATTAACCATCCCCAGAACGCCAGCCTCGCTGAGCTCAATCAGGGCGATTCTCGGATCTCAGCGTCCTTTAGATCCTGCTACTTAGTGCTTTGCTCTTTTATTATGAGGTGTGTTCATGTTAGTGTCATGCGTGTGTATATGTATTCACAAACAAGGAAAACACCAAAAACATACTTATATCTTCTACTTCTCTCCTGTTCCCTTTAAAACAAAAAACCACACCACGCCAATCCGTGCACGATCAAGGCGAAGCTAATCTCAGGACCCCGGGCGCAATTAAGGCCCACACCAATCCTGGATTATACGTGCATTTAATGTACCACTCAGCTCCAGAACTCCGGGCGCAATTATAGCCCACACCAGTCCTGAACTTCAGAACTCCGGGCGCAAATAAGGCCCACACCAGTCCTGAACTTCGCGGTAAAGGTCCAAAACCCGTTCAAAAACTCCACGTGCAAATAAGGCATACACCAGTTTCAAACACCTGTACACAATACCGCGAATCACCGCCTGCCAGACCAACTTCTGGGCTTACAGCAAACTTCCCATTAAATACACCAGTGTCTTCCCCAGGCCAGAGGAATTCAGGACCTTGCGTTTACTCCGTCATCTCGGGCGATTCTTGCAGGGAGCAGAGATTTCCGAATCAGTCAGAGAGAGTCGGGACTTTTTTAAAAAAAGAGGAGTCCTTACCTCTCAAAGTAATGTGAGCGCTGACCATCTCTCCTGCCGATGGGAAGTTCTGTGTCTTCTGGAGCATCCGCCGACTTCGCCAAATTTGTTGTAACAGAAAGAATAAGGTTCTGGATCCTGAGATGAAGTTAAACAGATGAGTTTATTGCATGCAAGGAACAATAAAGCGGAAGTCTTGTTTATCGCAAGAAACAAAACTTTTAGGTTATATATCTATCTATCTATAGTCCTTCCTTGCTGCTTCGGACGTCATTCGGTGTTATGGTAAGGGGGGGTCATGGTATTTGGCCAGTTAAGAGACCCTGGCCAAATGGTCAGTTTAAGATTACGCCCCCAGGGGGTTCCTAGTTCGCATCTGGAATCCTTATCAGTTAACCCCCTTTCCTGCCATAAACCCCTATTGCTTAGAAGTCTAATTTTCAGGCAGAACTGACTTAAGTTAACCCTTTTTACATCTTGTGTCTTACTTCAGACCACACAGGTTTGTTCCACTCCAATAACTGAGGGCAACACTCTTTTTAATCTGTTCACAATCACTTTAACAAATCTTATAGTCTGTACACAAGTGTTAAATCGCTAGCTCTCCCTTTCTTATAAAGCAATATTAAAATCCCCATCCTCATGGTAGTCCCCAAACAGCCCTTTTTAAAAACCTCCTTCAATAATAAAAGAAACAGGTCTTTCAAATCCTCCCAAAAGGTAAGATAAAACTCTGCCGGCAAACCATCTATCCCATTTTTCAAATCTTTCATAACCTCTTTTAATTCAATTAAAGTGAAGGGTGCTTCTATATCCGTCCTGTCTTTCTCTGTTAGTACTGATGTCGCAGCCCCCAAAACTCTTGACAGCATCCTCCTCTATTTCTCTTTTAAAAAAAAGGTCTTGATAGAATTCTGATGCTGCCTCTAACATCCCAGCCTTGTCTGTCACTACTTGTCCCGACCGATTCTGTAGTCCCTCCACCACCAGTCTGCTTTGTCTCTTCCTTACCCGGCTGAACTGAAATGTAGAACATGTTTCGGAAAACTGCAACTTCTCAATGTACAATTTAAAAAGGTAATGACGAGCCTTTCTCTCATGATACCTTCTAAGTCTGTCTTTTTGCTCATTGATCTCTGCCAGATCAACCGGCAGCCCATCATTACAGTTCACGTACAGTCTATTTAATCGCTCCTGTAAAATCCTTCCCTCTTTCCGCTCCTTTCGCTGCCGATCTCTACAATACTTTCTGGTTTCTTCTTGGATCCACCTCTTAACAAGATCCCACCATTTCAAGATGGGAGTCTGCTCCCGTCTGGCAGTAATCCAGGACAACAGCTTCTGTCTCATAAAATCCTTATAGGCAACCTCATTCAGAATTTCTGTGTTAAGGCGCCATACACCCTTCCCAAAATCGGATCTCCCACCTGTCACTACAACCTCCAACACATCGTGGTCAGAGTGCCAGACAGGTGTCGTCAGCACTCTCTCAATCCCCAAATCCCTGGAGGTGAAAATATAATCCAATCTTTTAGACGCCCCTTTTACATTCCGCCACGTAGGACCTGCTTTCCCCACTTCAGCTTTCAACGCACTATCAACCAAACCATACTGCACGAGCAGGCTGCGGACATTTTTGACATCTGGGCTGTCTTTCTCCTGAAAATCAATGTTAAAGTCCCCTCCCATGATAATCTTTTTATTCGTCAAACAAAGGGTGCAAAATTAAAATAAAAAGTACAACGTTGAGAAGCCACCGCCGGAGCATACACACATATGAACCTATAACTACACTCACTCACTGTCACATCCACACACAGCAGTCTGCCCGGCACCCCAACCTCACCCTGTCCCACCACAAGGTCATGGGACCCAAAAAGGATCCCGACCCCAGAAGAATGCAACCCTCCCACACTCCACCTTGAAGCTCCCCTATCCCACTCCTTTGAAAAGTCCGCCACATCTCTCTCATTCTTCAGATGGACCTCCTGCAAAAAACACACAGTAAAATCCAAAGATTTTAAATAACCAAAAACCGCCGCTCTCTTAACCAGGCTCCTCAAACCTCTCACATTTATAGTGAGTATTTTCAACATAAGGACTTTGAAAATAAAACCTTCGAAAAAATCTGTCCCTTTACCCTGTGCCTTAATGAAACTAAGAGGCGTACATACACTTCCC
The DNA here is from genome assembly GCF_040954835.1 of Lepisosteus oculatus. Classification (NCBI taxonomy): domain Eukaryota; kingdom Metazoa; phylum Chordata; class Actinopteri; order Semionotiformes; family Lepisosteidae; genus Lepisosteus; species Lepisosteus oculatus. Next base: position 19,691,991 of record NC_090711.1, on the reverse strand, counting down.
TCACAGTCTGTTCATCCCTTCCACAAACAAAAAACCCAAACACAGTCCAAAAATAAAAATCGTGGAAAAGGCACACAAAGAAAAAAGCCCTCTGGGACAGGAAAACAGCACCCCTTCCCACCCACTCTCCCAAAACCCCCACAAAAGAAAGGAAAAATGCCATGATCACAAGTGAAACTTAAACCTTTTCATCCCATTTGCTCAAAACGTCCATCGCTGGAATTTAAGCATCCCGGACTAACTTCTTGAGGCCCACTCACTAACAATTTCGTAATCCTCCTCGCATTCCCTTCATGTTCAAAACTCGTCCCCGGGAACACTCTATATTTTTCAACCCCCCAGCCCGACTTGGTAACCGCACATTACCATTTACCCACTCACACCTCCTTAAATGGCCAGGCGAGGCCTCCAACTCCTTCATAAACTTTCCGTCCTTCTTAAATACTCCCTCAGCAAACGCTGCTTTCGCCTTCCCCGCGTTTCCTCTCCACTGCCGCTTGATATCAGAAAAAAGGCACTTCTGGGACCCAATTTCTGTGTGAGTTTTCCCATTGACTTGGAAACGTTTCACTTCAGAGCCTGCAGTCACACACTTGTACTGAATGCCTTTCTGGTGGATCTCCTGATCTGCAAAACCAGGAGGCCATTGTACTTTTTTTGCTCCTCTCATCCCACTTACAGAGCTCAACAAAATCCCTGAGGAGCTCAGAGTCAAGCCAAAGACCCTCCTCTCTCTCCTTCTTCAGCTCTACCAGAGCCCCCACACCTTTGGTGGATACTAGGATACTGTTGCTTTCTCTGTGCTCTGTTTCTGGAATACAAGAGGCCCTGGAAGACCCCACAGAACCGCCTGACCTTCACAGGCTCTTGCTCTGCTTCATGGTCCGCTTTGATGTGGACGGACCTTCATCCTCATCTTCCTCCACATGCTCTCCCCAACTGAGGTCCTGGGCACAGCACGCCGCCTGCCCCACCTCCGCCATCGCCGCTTTCAAAAAGCCCAGTCCAGGCGTCTCCGAGCTCTCCAAAAGCTCATCACTCTCTATCTGATAGACGTCCTCCACCACAATTTGCATATGCAAAGATGGCCTCGCCCCTTCGCCTGCAACTCCCTGCACATCCCCTTCATGCGGTTCCCAGGCCTTCCCCTTCTCCTTGCCTTCCTCAAAAGGGGTTGTGCTCTGCGCTTTCTCTTGAAAACCGTCTTTCGCAGACTTTTCTCCTTTTCCAGCCTTTTCTTCCGCTGGTCTTTCACAAACAGCAATGCTTCTACTGCCAGAAGCCTCAGCTGCGTCCATTAGCCTGTGCTCGTTACGAGCTGCACCTGGCCAGGCCTCTCCTGATCCATGCACCACCTCTGAAAAACTTCTTTTACTCAAAGGGCAGTCCCTGAAAACATGCCCCTCACCTCCACACAAGTTACACTTAATTTCTTCAGTACATTCCGATGTAAAATGTCCCACTCCTTCGCACCGTCTGGAAACTCGCTCTCTACAGTCCACCACATTATGGCCTTCTTTCCTACACCACCTGCACACCAAAGGCTGTCCGTAGCAATACAAGTAGCCTCGGTTAGGCCGGCTACTTGTATTGTATAGGCCGGCGTCGGGAGCGGTGCACCACCTTCTCTCAGTGGTGAAAAGACAGACGTAGCTAGCGAGCAAGCAAGCGAGGTGGACTGGAGCTCCTTCTTCTCCGGTCTCATCTCTCGTCCATCTGTCTGTCTCTCTCTCTCTCTCGCGCTCTCTCTCTCTCTCTCTCTCTCTCGCGCTCTCTCTCCCCCTCTCCCTGTCTCCATCTCCGGCAGCCGGACACCCGCGAGACCGCCCAAGGCCGGCGTCGGGCATCGCTTCTCTGCCTTTTCAAGTGTGTGGCCTGACCGCAGCTTGTTTCTTGGCCAGAGGGGGGAGGAAGAAGGATCGGAATTTTTTTCGGGGCCTACTCGAAGTTTTTTCTCTGTGGCGGAATTTTCTGGGCATTTTTCTATCAAAATGGAGAGAGGAGCTGCATCCAGAGAGGGGCGAGTGAGATAAGCAGAACATGTCTCCATCTCTTCTCTATACCTATCTTGGAGACGGATCAGGTACTTCCTCGCTTCTTCAATGTAAAAATCTTTCAGCCTGGCTCTTGCCTGAGCCGCCCCTGCTACATCAAAATCGTTCCCCTTATTAAACTGAACATAATACTCTTCTAAGTTACATTGCAGTCTGCGATGCTCTCTCTTCCTCAGACTGCTTTTATGTTTACAATAAGCTATGGTGAAGGTTTTGATCTTTACCTTGAGGTCATCCCACCATGCTCTCAGACTCGGATAGAGTGGTTTCAGATCAAACCAACTTTGGATCAGGGCTCTTACAGCAGAGCAAAACTTAGCCTCTGCCAGTATGGACACATTTAGTTTCCAGTACCCAGGCCCGAAGGAGGGGTTACCATCATTTACCTTTACCCAAAGCATGTCATGATCAGTAAGGAAAGAGGGGACAATACCTGCATCTACCACAGCTAGAGAGCTCTCCAAAAACACATAATCCAGCCATCTCGCACACCCTCGGCTATTCCTCCATGTTGCCCCAGAAACCCTGGGAAAAAGGGATCTGAAGCCATCTGCTAAACAAAAGTGCTGCACCAAATCCCCCAAGCCAGTGGCACCGAAATCAGTGTCAGCATCCACGTCAACATTACAATCACCACAAAGAAAAACAAAACAGTTAGTAATACACAAAGGTTCGAGAGAGGCAAAGAAATCTTTCCTCTTTAATCTCTGTGAGGGAGCATAAATACATATGAACCTATATTTCTTGTCATACGTATCAGCATCTAGCACCAACACCCTCCCTGGTATCCCAACAAAGCTATTCACCACACACAGGCTGTTGTCATTTAGTAAGATACCCACCCCTGCAGAGTACATTCCGATGTAAAATGTCCCACTCCTTCGCACCTTCCACCACATTATGGCCTGCTTTCCTACACCGCCTGCACACCAAAGGCTGTCCGTAGTAATACAAGTAGCCTCGGTTAGGCCCAATTTCAAAAGTAGCAGATGGGTGCAATAGGCCGTCAGGGGCTGAACCGTTGGCCCGAAGGCGCACTTTAAAGCGTCTCTTTCCAGTGCAGTAACCCTTTTTATCTAGAATCTTCACCCCTAATCCCTGAATGTCTACAAAACGTTTCAAAAAACAAACAATGTCCTCCTCGGGCACATAAGGGTTGAACATCGCCACCATCAGAGTCTTTAGCTCTCTAGCAAAAAGGGGTTCAACATAACAGGCCACAAAGGGCTTTTCCTCCTTTTTACGATTAACAATGTCCCAAACACCTCGCACTAGGTCCTCTGAAACAAGTGAAACATCAAAACACTTCTTACCCGGGAAGTCCTGCAAACAAAAAACGTCCTCGGGTTCCAGATGCAGAGCCTTGCTGAGCACGTCCTCCTCAAACTAATCCCTCGACGCAAGTTCTGTCCGTTCTCCATCCGCTCGCAGCACAAAGCGCACGGCGTATCTCACTCGTCCCTCTCTGGATGCAGCTCCTCTCTCCATTTTGATAGAAAAATGGCCGGAAAAATCCGCCACGTAGAAAAAATTTCGAACAGGCCCCAAAAAAACTTTCGATCCCTCTTCCTCCCCCCTCTGGCCAAGAAACAAGCTGCGGTCAGGCCACACACTTGATCTTAGCCAAAAGGCCGAGAAGCGATGCCCCCCAAACACGCGGGCGTTCCGCTGGCGCACATGTGGCGCAGGCCGACTCCTCTGGAGCCCGGGACCCGCGGAGCTGCCAGCCTCCCTGCAGCCAGAGGCCTCAAAGCGGGACTCTGCTCCCCCTCTCTCTTGCCTGCCTGGCTGCCTTCCTGCCAGTCCCGGGCGGGGGCCCTGCTCTTTGATCTTCTGTCAACGGCCCGACAACGACCGCAGCCGCAGGGGGCGCCAGCCGCCCGGCCTCCTTAGCTTAGGCTCCTCCCACCGGCAGCAGCTGTGCCCAACCGGCTGCAAGCGAAAGCCGAGCGTCAGCACCTGCGGGCAGAGGCAAGGGGCAGCTCTCTCTCTGGAGGGAGGGACGGGGACACGCGCGCGCACACACACAAGCCACGCCTGCCTCTCTGGAAAAGTTTTTTGAAGGGAAAACGCACGGGAGCCGAAAAGGGGGCTGGCCTGCTTGCCGAGAGAGTCGAGACGCGGGAAAGTGCACAGAGGGAGCACGGGAACGGAGACGGGGAGGGGGAGAGAGAGACAGACACAGAGAGACACAGATGGACGAGAGACGAGACCGGAGAAGAAGGAGCTCCAGTCCACCTCCCTTGCTTGCTTGCTATCTACGTCTGTCTTTTCACTGCTGAGAGAAGGTAGTGCACCACTCCCGGAGGCGCTGCAATACTGGGCCGATGCGTGGAGAGGACGGAGCAAGCTCCTGATCCAGCTCCCTGTTCCAAAAATCCGTTTAATATGTGGTCCCCCGATGGGGGACGTATCAGATATTAAACTGATAAGAACAGATTTTTTTTTACATTTTTTATTCTCAAAAAACATATTTACATACTATGTACAAAGAGCTGACATCCAATGAAAACAACACAAACAATACCATCACTCAATTCAAAATACAGCAATTCAAATTAGGACATATAATGAACAAATAAACCCTTCCACCATTCTTTAGCTGCATGGTAACCCCTCTTCTGCACATCCAAGACTACCTCACACTTAACACAATACAACAACCTATTGTACAGACCAACAACGCTTACATGCAAACGGTTTTTAACCAAGCCATTTCGTGCCTTCCATAATTCCATTTTGACAAGACTTATCAAGACCCACAACACCAAAGTTGTCTCCTTTGGGTACAATCCCTTTTTTAGTCCATACAATATGACATTCAATATAATTACAAAACGTGGCACCACCATCCCCAACACAGAATCACACATTCCCCACAGCTGTTTCGCGAAAACACATTCCCAAAAAACATGACTGATAGTCTCCAGCCTATTACACTGTGCTCGCGGACATTCCTTTTGCAATGTCAGCTTGTGTCTGTACAAAACATCTCGCACAGGAAGTCTCTGCCAAGCAATAAACCAGTTAAGATCCATCGAATCATGTTGCAGTCCTCTGGGCTGGATCTGTCTCCATGTGTTGTTCGGCACTCCTCCAACCAGCTCCGCTCTGTCCCTGGTCATGATGTCCTCGTAAAGTGCCCTGTGATTAGACAGCACCCCAGCCTCTACATCCTTGGCATGGCTCTGCATCCAGGTCACCGCCTCCCGGTAATGCCAGGGCAGGTCCTCCCCATGAGAGGCCTTATTGTCCCATCGAAACACTCCTCGCAGTTTCCCGGCCACCCAAAACCACACAAAATAATGGGCAAGATGTACAATTGGCTCTTTAGAGGCAGCACATACAGAAGTCACAAACATACAATTAATTTTTATAGGCAAATGAGGCACCCCCCGTCCTCCCATCTCTATTGGCCTATACATATCAGCTCTTGCAATATACTCATACTTTTTTCCCCATATAAACCAAAATATCTCCCGTGTTAGATACCTGTTCAGCCTAAGGGGCATAGGGTAAACAGCCGCCAAATAACTCAACATGGACAGAACCTCTATTTTTACAATGAGCACCTTACCAGTATGAGTGAGTCCCTTATTCTTCCACAGGCTAAGGCAAGTTCTCGCTTTCTCCAGCTTAGCTAGCCAGTTGAAACTGGCAGTCTCCTCTTCCTTAAAGGAGATCCCGAGTATCTTCATGGGCTCCCTGCAAACCTGCAAGCCGCCCACCTTGTCCTGCCGGTCTCTCCACCTTCCAAAGAATTTAACCATACTTTTCTCCTTATTTAATTTAGCCCTGGATGCTTTAATGAATTCTTTAATGAATGTTTATGAATTCATAAACAAAGTAAGGTCATCGGCATACAAGGCTATCTTAGCCCGCTTCCCTCCACTTCCTGGCACCAAGACACCCTCCACCCTCGGGTCCATACACACCAAACGAGCATACGCTTCAATATATAAAACAAATAACAACGGTGAGAGAGGGCATCCCTGCCTCACCCCCGACTCCTGCCTTACAGTGCCTCCTATATGGCCATTTATCAGGATTCTACTCCCCCACTGCTTTGTACAGGGTCTGAATCCAACCCACAAACTGCGCCCCGAACCCCATTCGCTCCATTACTCTCCACAAAAAACTATGGGAGACCCTATCAAAGGCTTTCTCAAGATCTAAATTAACTAACATAAAAGGTAGGTCTCTTTGCCCTGTCCATGCTATGATATCCCTTATTAGCTGTAACGTCCAACTAATTTTACGTCCTTGAACCCCACAAGTTTGTTCCACTCCAATAACTGAGGGCAACACTCGTTTTAACCTATTCACAATAACTTTAACAAAAATCTTATAATCCGTACACAAAGTGTTAAAGGTCTCCAGTTACGTAAATCACTAGCCCTCCCTTTCTTATAAAGTAATATTAAAATCCCCATCCGCATAGTAGCCCCCAAACAGCCCTTTTTAAAAACCTCCTTCAATAATAAAAGCAACAAATCTTTCAAAACCTCCCAAAACGTAAGATAAAACTCTGCTGGCAAACCATCTATCCCCGGCACCTTCCCCTTTTTCAGATCCTTCATAACCTCTGTCAATTCCCTCAAAGTAAAAGGGCCCTCTATATCTGCCCTATCTTGCTCCGTGAGCGTTGATGTCACAGCCCCCAAAACCCTTTCAACAGCATCCTCTTCTGTCTCTCTTGTAGAAAAAAGGTCTTGATAGAATTCTGATGCTGCCTCTAACATCCCCTCCTTGTCAGTCAGTACTTGCCCCCCCTGAGTCTCTAGCCCCTCCACCACCCGTCTGCTCTGTCTCTTCCTTACCCGGCTGAACTGAAATGTAGAACATGTTTCGGAAAACTGCAACTTCTCAATGTACAATTTAAAAAGGTAATGACGAGCCTTTCCCTCATGATACCTTCTAAGTCTGTCTTTTTGCTCATTTATCTCTTCCAGATCAACTGGCAGCCCATCATTACAGTTCACAAACAGTCTATGCAGTCCTTCTTGCAAAATCCTTCCCTCTTTCCTCCCCATTCTCTGCCTGTCCTTCCAAACCTTTCTGGTCTCCTCCTGGATCCACTTCTTTACTAGATCCCACCACTTCAAGATGGGAGTCTGCTCCCGTCTTGCATTAATCCAAGACGCCAGCTTTTTTCTGATGAAATCCCTATATCCAGCCTCATTCAAAATCTCTGTGTTAAGCCTCCACACACCCTTTCCAAAATCCATTCCCCCACCTGTGCCTACCACCTCCAACACATCATGGTCAGAGTGCCAGAAAGATGTTGTCAGCACTCTCCCTATCCCCAAACCCCTGGAGGTAAAAACATAGTCCAATCTTTTTGACACCCCTGTTGCATTCCGCCACGTAGGACCTGCTTTTCCCACTGTAGCTCTTAACACACTATCCACCAACCCATACTGCACTAGCAGGTTGCGGACGTTCCTGACATCTGGACTGTCCTTGTCCTCAAAATCAATATTAAAATCTCCTCCCATAATAATCTTATTTGTCAAACAAAAGGGCACAAAGTTGACATAAAAGGTGTGGCGCTGAGAAGCCACCGCCGGGGCATACACACATATAAACCGATAACGACACTCACTCACCGTCACATCCACACTCATCAGTCTTCCAGGCACCCCAACTTCACTCTGCCCCACCACAAGGTCATGGGACCCAAAAAGGATCCAGACGCCAGAGGAATGCACCCCACCCTCACTCCATCTGGGAGCTCTCCTACCCCACTCCTTTGTAAAATCTGCCACATCTCTGTCATTTTTCAGATGAACTTCCTGCAAGAAACATACAGTGAAGTCCAAAGTTTTTTAATAACCAAACACCGTCACTCTCTTAACCTTGTCCCTCAAACCCCTCACATTTATTGTTAGTATTTTCAACATGAGAGATTTCAAGAGGTCTTCAACATTTCTGTCCCTTGCCCAGTGCCTTAGCAAACCTGAGATGTGTATATACGCTTCCCTCACAGTCTTTTCAAAACTTCCATAAACATTAAGCCCAATCCCGCGTACAGAGGCCTGCCGCGGGACTCTGCTCCCCCTCTCTCTTGCCTGCCTGGCTGCCTTCCTGCCAGTCCCGGGCGGGGGCCCTGCTCTTTGATCTTCTGTCAACGGCCCGACAACAACCACCGCCGCCGGGGGCGCCAGCTCCCAGCCTCCTTAGCTTAGGCCCCTCCCACCGGCAGCAGCTGTGCCCAACCAGCTGCAAGCGAAAGCGGACCGCCAGCACCTGCGGGCAGAGGCAAGGGGCAGATCTCTCTCAGGAGGGACGGACACAAACACATGCCTGCCTGCCTGCCAAAAAAAAAGAAAAGGGTGTATATACTAAGTTTTTTGGAGGGAAAACGCCCGGGAGCCGAAAAGGTCTCGCCTGCCTGCTGAGAAAGCTGCAGACGCACAAGCACACACAAAAGCCACGCCTGCTTACCTAGAAAAAAGATGAAAAACGCACGGGAGCCGAAAAGGGGGCCTGCCTGCTTGGCCAGAAAGCCCTCCTGCACCAATTCCTCAGATACCCGTGGCGCAGTGTCCATTACCACATTCACACTACTCGCATCCGTAACCTGGTCATTTCCACCAATTTGAACAGTGTCCTGGTCCATCGCCGTCACAGTCGCACTCTCAGGTTCCTCTGTCTTCTCCCTTGGTGCCCTTGCAGCCGCTGCCTCCGCGTAAGATTTCTTCCTGCTGGGGCAAGTGTTGTACAGATGCCCCTGCTTCCCACACAGATTACAAGACCCCCCCACCCAGCACTCTGCAATAACATGTCCAATAAGTCCACATCTTCTGCATACCAGGCTCGCACAATCCGCTGCCATATGCCCGTGGTCGCCGCACTTGCGGCATCCAGAGGGCTGTCCCGGATAATACAAATAACCGTTGTCCGCCCCAATGGAAAAGGTCGCCGGGGGATGAACCACCCCGCCTCCCTGAGGCCCACTGGGCCTGAGGCGAACCAAAAACTTTCTCTTACAAGTCCAGTAACCCCCGGCGTCCAAATCTTCTGACCGGCACTCTGAATGTCCACATATCTTTTCAGAAAAAAACAATGTCCTCCTCAGGCACAAAGGGGTTGTACATATGTACAACCAATGGTCGCAAATCCCTGGCAAATAACGGTTCCACACGATAAAAACTCAAAGGAGCATGATCTTTACCAGTCCCCACTCTGTCCCATACTTTGCTACAAATCGCAGCAGACACAAGAGTCAAGTCAATAATCCCTTTTCTTGGGAAATCCTGAGTGCAAAGCACATCCTGCTGCTTCAAGGAAAAAACTTTGGCTACAATCTTCTTCTCGAACCATGCTCTATCCACCAATCCTTTCCCCTTCTCCAAATCCTTCACCACGAAGCGCACTGAGTCCCGCATCTGCCCCTCACGGGACAGAGGGTCCCCAGCCGCCCTGAAGTCGCCGATCTCACCTCTTGTCGTCATCATGGAAGCCCCACATTCACCCCCTAAGCTTCATCTAGAGCGATTCCGGTGGTGGCTTTTTCTTTCTCTGGACCTTTCGCTTTCCTCCGATCCTCTGCTCAGCAGTCTTCTGGAAAGGCTCTTCAGCAACCTCCAATCGTCAGCCTTCCTCTCCTCCCGCTGCCTTCCCGACCCCCGGACTAAGACCAAAGAACTGCGGGCTTGCCTGCTTGAACCCTGATCTTAGCCAAAAGGCCAAGAAGCGATGCCCCCAAAGGCGCGGGCGTTCCGCTGGCGCACAGTGGCGCAGGCCGACTCCTCAGGAGCCCGGGACTCGCGCAGCTGCCGGCCTCCCTGCAGCCAGAGGCCTGCCGCCGGACTCTGCTCCCCCTCTCTCGGCCAGCCTCCTTAGCTCCTTAGCCCCTTCCACCAGCAGCAGCTGTGCCGAGCGAGCGGCAAGCGAAAGCGGACCATAAGCACCTGCGGCCATAGGCAAGGGGCAGCGCTCTCTCGGGAGGGACGGACACACACCCACATGCCTGCCTGCCTGCCTGCCTGCCAAAAAAAAGAAAAGAATGTATATACTAAGTATTTTGGAGGGAAAACGCCCGGGAGCCGAAAAGGGTTCCCCTGCCTGCTGAGAAAGCACCACACACACACAAGCCACGCCTGCCTCCCTAGAAAAAAGATGAAAAACGCACGGGAGCCGAAAAGGGGCCGGCCTGCTTGGCCAGAAAGTCGAGACGCGGGGAAATGCACAGAGGGAGGACGGGAATGGAGTCGGACACGGAGACGGGGAGGGGGAGAAAGAGACACAGAGACACACAGACGGACGAGAGACGAGACCGGAGAAGAAGGAGCTCCAGTCCACCTTGCTTGCTTGCTTGCTTGCTTGTTAGTTACATCTGTCTTTTCATCACTGAGAGAAGGTAGTGCACCGTTCCCAGAGGCGCTGCAATACCGGGCCGATGTATGGAGAGGACGGAGCAAGCTCCTGATCCAGCTCCCTGTTCCAAAAATCCATTTAATATGTGGTCCCCCGATGGGGGACGTATCAGATATTAAACTGATAAGAACAGATTTTTTTTTATTAAAGTACAAAACAAACAAGGTATCACAAAACATCACAAAACAGCACAAAAACATATCACCGAAAACATCCAGTCCTCGGTCTAAATCCAGAAGAGTTTTCCGCCGCTCTTTAGCCGCATGATAACCCCATCTACTATAATCATGTCTTTGGAGTTGACGTAACTCATGCTTAACACGCCCACTTATCCCCTGCACACCCACATCACCCCCATACTTCACCAAATGGTTTCTGCAGTCCCATAAAACCAATTTAATCAAACTCACCAGTAACCACAACAAAAAGTTTGTTCTCTCATCACCCTTGACCAATTTCAATCCCCATATAACCATGTGCTCAATTAGTTTAAAATTCGTCCACAAACTCGTAAATAGGGCTCGATGTTTAACCCGGACTGATTGTGCTACCCCGCAACCCCAGAACACGTGAGCAAAAGATCTGACCTCGGCACATTCAGTCCTTGGGCATACTGGAGACCTTGTCAGACTGTGATGGCACACAACCTCCCACACGGAAAGCCTCCTCCACCCACACAACCAATTCAGATCATTCATCCTATTGGGTAATCTCAATTGCGCCTGTGGTCCGGGACATAATACCCTCATTGAAATCCCCTCCCAAAAAGACCCGCCTGTTGGTAGTACTCCAGGGCGCCAAATCGGAGAAGAAACCTCTCCTTGCACTGCACTCTGCTGGTGCATATACACACATCAAATGAATTTTAGTGCCCGCCCACACCCCATCCACCACAATCACCCTCCCTGGACTCACAACAAAGAAATCAGTTTCCTCCACCACCGTGCTCCCAAAAACAATACCCACCCCTGCTGAATGCACTCCCCCCACACTCCACCGGGATTTCAAGCCACCCCAATCCCTCGTGAAACGTTGAATGTCCCCTTCTCCTGCTAAGTGCACTTCCTGTAGGAAGCACACATCGAACCTTTGTTCTCCTAGAGCCTTAAAAACTGCAGTCCTCTTCATTCTGTCCTTTAAGCCTCTCCTGTTGACTGTATGAATGAGAAGACTCATGGTGGATCCAGGTCTGTCTCTTTCTCCGTGCCATCGGACTGGCCGGAATTAGAATCCTCTGAGCTGTCTGACGCAGGTGAGTACCCACCCGGAGTAGGATAGTGCAGCCCATCCTCCCCGGATGTTGTATCGATTATGTCTGGAGCAACCGACATAGACCTCAGGTAAGACCTGCCCCTCCTCCTGACCTGAGCCGGAGACTCTTCCCCAACTGGGCCGCCTTACCCCTGAAGTAAGACACAAGATGTAAAAAGGGTTAACTTAAGTCAGTTCTGCCTGAAAAGTAGACTTCTAAGCAACAGGGGTTTATGGCAGGAAAGGGGGTTAACTGATAAGGATTCCAGATGTGAGCAAGGAACCCCCTGGGGGCATAATCTTAAACTGACCATTTGGCCAGGGTCTCTTAACTGGCCAAATACCATGACCCCCCCACCCTTACCATAACACCAAATGACGTCTGAAGCAGCAAGCAAGGACTATATAACCTAAAAGTTTGTACCGGCACATCGAACAATACTTCGGTTTTGTTGTTTCTTGCGGGAAACAAGACTTCGGCTTTATTGTTCCTTGCATGCAATAAACTCATCTGTTTTACTTCATCTCGGGATCAAGAACCTTATTATCCTGAAACTCCTCCAAAGGGTCCTCCGTCACCTTCTTCTCCTCCTCTGCCCCAGAATCACTCTCGACCGCTTCATGTCTTCGCTTGGCCAGCACTTTCCCCTGCCCCTGCTCGCTTTCCGCCGTCTCCGGCACTGTAGCATTTTCCTCTTCCGTATCTGGGTCAGCAGGGCCTTGCTGACCCAGATATGGAACTTCCGCTTCCTGCGGAAGTGCGGCCACCTGTACTTCTGCATTGACAGCTGCTACATCCGTTTCCACACCAGCAGCCTCTTCCTCAATCACAGGAGTGACCTCCACCTCCTCTCCATCCACTCTCAACGTGCCATTGTCATATTCTCTCACTCTTCGTATGTCCATCCACAACCAGTTCTTAAACAGATGTCCTTCAACTTCGCTCAGGGTGCACACTTTCTTCCTCTTTCCAGTCCAGAGACATGTCTAAGCAGAAAGGCTGTAACATCATCATCCTCAATGAAAGGTTCATACAAATGGACCAGCACCACACAGAAATTATCATGATAGCAACCCAACACTTCGAAATCCCTCACAAACTCTTCATCCTTCTTGTCTGCGTATCTTGCAGACACCCTCTTGTATGTCTCCTCTTCTCTAAAAGTGACATCAAAATACTTCACAGGCCTATTCCCTTGCACACATAGAACCTCTCCTGACTGTAGGCCCAAACACCCAAACAAAACATAGTCTTCGAACTCATGTCTCCCGGGCAGTTCTCCCCCTCGCATCCAACGAAAGCGCAAAGTCCACTTCAGCTTGGAAGCCTCCCCAGGCCAGTTGTAGGAGTCAAACCCTTCTGCCACCCTGGAGGAGGCCTCCAGGTCGGCTCTTCGAAGGGTCCACTCCAGTCCAAAGCAGGGAAACTTCAAAAGCAATCCACACTATCAAAGCAATCCAATGGCAAGATGTAGTCGTCAGGTAAAATCCTGGTCCACAGGTCATCGCAATCCTCTTCCCGATCTTAGACCAAAAGGCAGAGAAACGATGCCCGATGCCGATTTTTTTATTACAAAATATGACACACCACACAATCAACATATAACACAGAAAAACAATTCTTAAAATCAACTGATAACAATCCAAACAACCAAACAACCAAACACAGCCATAATAACAACCAAAAATATGAAACAAACACAATGTCACACCATCATACCACACAGAAAACCAAAACCATCTTAATTGTTAACAAAAACATTACACAGTAAAAACAATGCCTCCTTGCATCAATATTCAGCTCTCATAATTCAAAAACAACCAACCCACATACCTGCATTCCCCAACACAATAGACAACAATTTACATACTCCCACCCCTTATGCAAAATTTAACAAACCCTCTGAAGCCCTACCCCTAAGCTCTTCATCACTGCATCGAATTACAAATTTCCTCCAAAACCTCACTGCACTCTTGTTCCGTCTTCCCCAGCACACGCACTCCTACAAATTGGTTATCACGTATCCCATACTCAAAGCGTAATTGCTGGTACTTTGCTTCTATGGGTCATGTCACAAACATCATGCCCTCTTTCATTCTTCTCTGTTCCAAACCTGCTGATGCTTCAACGTGAGTACCCTTCACTGCCGGGAACCCCTCCCTCCTTGCCAACTGAGGCCAAATAGGAAAAATACGCTCTTCCCTTTCCTTCCACTATCTGTTCCACTCCACCTCAAGCTCTGCACTCAGTTTATCTACAGATGCAGCCATTCACAGTGCGCGGTACAGACACGTACCGGAGGCAATTGGCTACGGGCTTGCGCATCGTGACACGTGTTGATGCAAAATACCACGGTACGTGATTGGTTGACCGACAGGGGCACTCGTGATGCTTTGGTCGGTCGTAGAAAGATTTAAATGTCTTTACTGTGCCCATTTTAGTATTGAATATTTATATGGAATTTTACCACTGAAGTAGCTGAGCATAAAAAGAAGAGCATACTGTAACGTGTGTGAAGGCCGTAAATTATATTAATTTTGGAACATAAACATACAGTATATGGCTGGTCTCAGTACTTTAAAGAAAACATACACACCAGTATTCCATTTCTCCATAAACATTTTAAACATCGAAGTCTTTAACTAAGGTGATACCGGAGTCAACAAGCATACTTTTAGAATTTGATTAAAAGGGAATATAATATGGAATCGCGTATCTAAAGAAATTAATAACAATATAATTATATTCATGTACCGCAACACAAGAATTGTACACGCTGTACGATGTCTGTTGATAATGTTTTGTAGGGCTTTTTCAACACTCCTCATGTGACCTCACTGGTGGTGCTGTGGGTTAGGTTCCTGACTACCATGTCACATACTGGGTGTTTGAATCCCGCTGGAGCCATGACTCCATAAAATGTTTCCCTGGCTCAGAGATTAAATAAAAAATAAAATACAAAATATCTACCCAAATGAGCCTGAATCTTGCATATTCAATGTCACATATCTCCAAAAAATCACAAATGTTCACAAGTCCACAAATGTTGTGAAATATACCCTAATAATCAATAACATCCCCAAATGGTGTCCAAATGTTCCACAAAGGTACCAAACATAACATGTCCCCAAATCTTTCAAAATGTCTCTGAATTGTACCCACATTTTCTGTTTCCCAAAAGCTTTCCAAATGATTTTTAAACACTCCTAAAAGTTCCCAAAAGGTTCTAAATTGTACCCAAATGTTCCAAAATGTCCATAAATATAATCAAATATGTTTTGACAAAATTTTGACATGTCCCAAAATGATCCCATATATCATGGAAATGTGCCCAAATAAAATCAAATGTTCGGTAACATTCCCAGACATTCCCAAAAATCAGTTCAACTCAATTTATTTTTATATAGTGCCTTTCACAACAAGATTGCCCCAATGTGGTTAACAATGCAAGTAACCATACATTTTGTGAATACAGAAAAGAAGACCAGAAGACAATGGAGGAGAGGAACCAAAAACAAACCTCTAGGGGTCCAAGGTCAACTGGCTGCCCAACCCCTCTGGGCATGCTAACATTATACAATTAAAAAATGAAATAAATGAATGAGGGTATTAATCCATCCATCCATCCATCATGTCTTCTGTTTGTCAGTACTCCATGCAAATCTCTGTAGACCAGCAAAATTCTCCTAAATCCATGGCAGTGATGCAGCATCCAACTCATATGGTGCCCAGCCCGGGCACCATGCGGACGTGTGGGGAGGAGAATAGGATAGTTTAGTCAGTACAAATATATCTACCTGGTTGGCAACACAGAGACACACAATGGCAGGCTAGGCTGAAGTAATAGGACTTCAGTCTGGATTTGAACACTGAGATTGACTTGGCATCCCGAATATGGGGTGGGAGACTGTTCCATAAGCTAGGGGTCCTGTAACAAAAGGACCGCCAACTGTTTTTTTATTAATGTGTAGAATATGAAGAAGACCTGCATTCTGTGATCTAAGCAGATGACTTGGATGGTATACATTAATAAGTTCCATAAGATAGACAGGTGCCTGACCTCTGAGGGCCTTGCAAGTAGAAGGATTTTGAAGTCCACCCTGTACCTGACAGGGAGCCAATGAACAGAGCTAAGTATGTAATGTGGTCGTACTTTCTGCTCCTAGTAACAGTTCTAGCTGCTGCATTCTGAATTCGCTGTAAGGTGTTGAAAGAGTGGTGGGTACAAATGTCCCAAAGTGTTCCATAGTGTTGCCAAAAGGATTCCCTAATGGACTGAAATGCCTCTAAATGTTCCAGACTTCCACAAATGTATCCAAGGTGTACCCAAATGTTCCAAAACCTTCCCCAACTGATTTGAAATGGACTCAAATGTCTAAGAAATGTACATTCTCAAGAGGTTCCCCAACTTATCTATAACATTCCAAAATATTCCCAAAGAACTGTAATATACTCAGATGAGCCCTAGAGGTTCCCAAATGTTGCAAAATGTAGCCAAATATTTGAAGAAAGATGTGAAGACGGGGGTTTGAATTTAATCCTTTCTGTAGGGGGTTTAGACTTCTAAGTCACAAGCTGGGGTTTATGGCAGGAAAGGGGGTTAACTGATAAGGATTGCAGATGCCAGCTAGGAACCCCCCTGGGTGTAATGTTAAACTGACCATTTGCCCAGAACATCGTAAACTGGCCAAATACCATGAACCCCCCTCTTTACCATCAGACCGAGTGACGTCAGAAACGAAGAAGAAAACACTATATAACCCAAAAGTTTGTAACAGTACGTTGAACAATACTTCGGTTTTGTTGTTTCTTGCGGGAAACAAGACTTTGGCTTTATTGTTCCTTGCATGCAATAAACTCACCTGTTTTACTTCATCTCGGGATCAAGAACCTTATTTCTTCTGTTACAACAAATTTGGCGTAGTCGGCGGATGCTCCAGAAGGCGCAGAACTTCCCATCGGCAGGAGAGACGGTCAGCGCGCACATAACTAAGAGGTAAGGACTACTCTTTTATTTAAAAGTCCCGACTCTCTCTGACCGATTTGGAAATCTCTGCTCCCTGCGAGAATCGCCCGAGATGACGGAGTAAATGTGAGTTTCTGAATTCCTCTGGCCCGGGGAAGGCACCGGTGTATGTAATGGGTTGGTTGCTGTAAGCCCAGAATTTGGTCTGGCAGGGGTTCCGCGGTATTCTGTACAGGCGTTCGAAGCTGGTGTATGCCTTAATTGCGCGTGGAGTTTTGAACGGGTTTTGTACCCTTACCGTGAAGTTCAGGACTGGTGTGGGTCTTAATTGCACCCGGAGTTCTGAAGGTCAGAACTGGTTTGGGTCTTAATTGCACCCAGAGTTCTGAGGCTCAGAATCGGTGTGGGCCTTAATTGCACCCGGGGTTCTAGAGCAAGTGGTGCATTAAATGCACGTAGTTCAGGACTGGTGTGGGTCTTAATTGCACCCGGAGTTCTGAAGGTCAGAACTGGTTTGGGTCTTAATTGCACCCGGAGTTCTGTGGCTCGGGATCGGTGTGGGCCTTAATTGCGCCCGGGGTTCTGGAGCTGAGTGGTGCATTAAATGCACGTATAATCCAGGATTGGTGTGGGCTTTAATTACGCCCGGGGTCCTGAGATTAGCTACGCCTTGATCGTGCACAGATTGGAGTGGCGTGGTTTCTGGCGTGGCGTGTTTTTTTTTTGTTTTAAAGGAAACAGGAGTAGAAGAGATATATGTATGTATGTATGTTTTTGGTGTTTTCCTTGTTTGTGAAATACATATACACACGCACGACACTAACATAAACACACCTCATAATAAAAGAGCAAAGCATTAAGTAGCAGGATTTAAAGGACGTTGAGACCCGAGAATCGCCCTGATTGAGCTCAGTGCGTAAGTCCACCCCGGGGCAAAAGCAGTGATGCTGGCGTTCTGGGGATGGTGAATTACTGATCAAGAAAGGGGGTTTTCGAGGTCTCGTTTCTTACCTGTGAACAGTGCGGTGTAAGTCCTCTCTAAAGTCTCGGAGAGGCATTTAGATCTGGAGGTAACAGACGCCCTTGGCTGAATGAGTGCAGTAATGCACAGGTTTTTCCAAGTGAAAACATCCCCCTACTGAATGAGCTGTTACCTCACACACGACAAAAGTAAATCTTAAAGAGACCGAACATGTGTGCTAACTGATGGTTTGAGAAAGTGGTGGAAGGGTCCGTTTAAATATCGGAAAAGTGTAAATTGACGGAAAAGAAGGAGAAAAATATGGAAAAAGCTGAGTTTGTCAGAGGGAATTTGGGGCGAAGACGCCTGTAAAGAAAGCATATGAGTATTGATTGGCAAAAGCACAAGCATGTAGCTCCCACCCTGGTGCACGGCCGGCACCAGTAGTGGCAGATACATGACGAAAAAGAAAGAAATTGGGATGTGACTTAAAGTGTGTTTACGGGGAAAATAAAAACCCGGAAGAAAATATACTTTACTCGCTACGAAAGAGTATTGGAAAAAAAAAGCTAAAAGAGGCAGTACAGGAGAATGAGAAACTAAAGAAGGAATTAACTCCTGATCACGCTGCACTGGTTAATGTGCTACAGCCAGCGACTAAGTTATATCCTGCTTTCCCACAGGGGAACAAACAGGCAGGAAACGAAAATAATTGGGATCAATTCCCTCAGTGGCCATATGGAGAAGGGGGGTCTGATTGGGATAACACTTGGTATGAGTGTGATAAAGACGGATCAGGGTCTCCCCTGTTAGAGGGAGGGCGCCCGCAGATCTGTACTCTCACTCGAAGTGGGAAAGGACTTGATTTAGCAGGGGCTGACGCCGTTGATGACAGCGCCACTCTAACACTGTCTCGCACCCCGTCGAGGGGGTCTGCAATCGCACCTACCTTCCCTGATTTCCCCCATACGATCAAATCCAAAACCGTAAGATATTGACCGGTGGGCTAAAGTACCGCACCCGAAATTAGAAATGCAGCGAACCTGGAGTGCGCTTCAGGAATTAAAATGATTCATGTAGAAGTAAAACAAGAATACAGCACATTGTATTACGAAGAGAAAAATATATTCTCGATGTGTATGTGTGTTTTATGAATTTGTGTGCCGGCATGTATGTGTGTAACTGTGAGTTTTGGTATACTAAATGACGGTGTGAGTGTGTTTAGCCAGCGGGACTGGCTAGAGACGTAACTACAGAGACTTGACGAAAATCAACTTAAGGAGATTGGAAAATATAAGAGCGTCTGAAACGTATAAGTACAGTACAGGTGGACGTAAAAGTAGTTAAACAGTTTTTGTATTATTATAAATTATTATAAATTGTAATTTATACAATTAGTTGCAATAGTGGAAACAATTTGGTTTTATTCGAATGTCTCGAAACCAGACATGCTGAAACGCTGTAGGTTTAGAATCGAGACTGGGGAGAATAACGTCTTGTGAAAAAATCTGTTTACCTAACGATTAGATCCTGTAAATCCCTTGTAGCCTCTCTAAATCTGTCCCAGTCCAGTGGATAAAAATGTACTGTTAATGGAGTGTTGGTTTCTCTGTTAGGGGATACTGGAGCACTACTGTCCTGCTTGTTTCACTCCTCTGTTCAACAGTGTGCTATAGAGTAATGTATATAGGAAGACGGCAGGAGGCCACAGGAGTATTGGGGCAGCAAGTTTTACTTGCTGAGTACCAGATTTTAATGGGTGGTTTTATCCCAGATCTATTGGGTTGGAATATTATGTATTACAAAGAATGACTATCCAGAACAGGGTATCACGTGGCTTCAACTGGCTGTGATCACTCAGTATGTTGATGGTATTCTGAGTGCTTCCCCTGACGAGGAAACCCACAAGTCTGAGTTGCTTCAGCTTTAGAGTGTCTAATAGAAGCAGTTCTGATAAGGCCCTTTTGTGTCTAGCATTGTGAAATTTTAACAGGGCCTGGGTGCAATGTTTTTTACAGGGTGAGCACAACTCTTAACAGATCTGCTTAAGGGGGGAGTGCAGTACAAGGACAAGATTGCCTTGGTTCCCGCAGCAAAAGCCGCCTGTAATAATTTGAAACAAGTTCTCTTACAGGTGCTGAGACTGGGGTTTCCTCAGATGGATCAACCATTCCTTTGTATTATTGCAAGTTGCTGACAGAGGCCACCCAAGGAGCCCGCGAGCAGGTCCTGGAGGCGTGGGGACCACCACCTGAAGGAGGGCACAACCTCATCCCAGGAGAGTGGGTGTGGATCAGGAAATTTCCTTCACAGGTTCTCCAGCCCAGGTGGGATCCAGATCCTGTTGACAACCGAGTCTGCGGTTCGAGTGGAAGGAAAAGATCGCTGGATCCACGCGCCACACTGCCGACGAGCCTCATCCCCATTTACAGACTCAGAATGAAATCATTTCTGTTTATAACAATAATTGTTGCTGTAGGACTATGTTCCGCAGGAATTAATGATCATCTCTCCCACAAAGGAGAACATGGAATTAATTCCTTTTTAGGCCTCTCCTATCTGACAGCTAAGAAAACCAACCAAAGTGCTTGCTGGGTGTGTGCCGCATTACCCAAATATGTACAGGGAGGACTTCCTATGGGAGCCATTCCTTGGCGTCTCGAGGAAGTCATAGGCATGATCATTTGGAGGGATAAATTAGGAGATTTTAATATGACAAACTATGGGGGGTTGCCATAACACGACTTTAACCTGCACAACATTACAATATCTACAGGAGCGAGGCTTAGAGCCCACGAGTTTCACAGGCTCTTACGCTCCTAAATATAACAGAAGCCATACACCACCATACCTGACTCTCAATAAGGAACGTGAGGGAAACATATGTTTTCAGCACACTAATTGGTCTGCACTTGGTTGGATGGAGTCGTTGCAACCTTACCATCGCTGCAAATATATCCACCTCTACCTTCCAAATTCCAGGATGGGATCGGCACACCCCACAATTCGGTATAAGCTTCTTATTTTCAGAGGCATGGGGAGCGCCAAACGGAACATCTTTCATTTGTGGAAAACGAGCCTACCCATGGTTGCCAGCCCAGTGGTCTGGCTCATGTTATTTAGGATATGTGGTTCCTCATATCCGTGTTCAAATCCACAGCCCCTTCGGACCTAACCACAGACCACAAAGAAAATTGGCTGATTGGGAATATTATTTAGGTATAATATTTCCACAAGCCGGCATGAACTTTCTGAGTCGAGAGTTAATTCAAATGGCCTCGACTTTAGAAGAATTAGCAAATTCTACCTCATCTAGTCTGAAGGCTGTTAATGATGAGATGGTAGCCCTCAGAACAGTGGCCATGCAGAACCGACTAGCTTTAGATTATGTACTGGCGGCCCAAGGAAGAACTTGTGCAGTAATTGGCACTGAATGCTGCACATATATCCCTGATAATTCTGAGCACATCTCAGATCTGGCCCAACACATTTACAATGAGGTACAGAAATATCAGGACTATTATACTGAAAATTGGGGAATTGGGTCTTGGGTAAAGTCTGTGTTTGGGGCCTGGGGCGGAACTTTTTTACAGTGTTTATTTGTAGGAATAGTATTGTTTATATGTATAATTGTAATCATCACATTCACAAAAACATGTATCACATCTTGCTATAACCGTGGAACGTACAATGACATGGCAATACATACCTGTTCGCCAAGAAAGGAAAGATCTGCCCTGACATTGTATGTATAAAAATAGGCTACACTGACGTATGCCATATTTTATAAGGGGGGAATGAAGAAAGATGTGAAGACGGGGGTTTGAATTTAATCCTTTCTGTAGGGGGTTTAGACTTCTAAGTCACAAGCTGGGGTTTATGGCAGGAAAGGGGGTTAACTGATAAGGATTGCAGATGCCAGCTAGGAACCCCCCTGGGTGTAATGTTAAACTGACCATTTGCCCAGAACATCGTAAACTGGCCAAATACCATGAACACCCCTCTTTACCATCAGACCGGGTGACGTCAGAAACGAAGAAGAAAACACTATATAACCCAAAAGTTTGTAACAGTACGTTGAACAATACTTCGGTTTTGTTGTTTCTTGCGGGAAACAAGACTTCGGCTTTATTGTTCCTTGCATGCAATAAACTCATCTGTTTTACTTCATCTCGGGATCAAGTACCTTATTTCTTCTGTTACAACATATTCCATAACATTCTCACCTCCCCAAGAGGTTTCCAAATATCTTGAAATGTACCCCTATGTCCCCAAGAATCCCCAAATGACCTTTAACAATCTCCAAAGGTTATGTAATGTTTAAAATGTACCCAAAATGTTGAAACATGAAACGCAGGCTAACTCTGTGTGTAGGAAAGGACCTCAGTGGTGCACCAATCTCTTTTCATACAGAGCTTCCCTTACACAACCAGTTTAGATATTTGGTAACACTTTATAATAACTTTCATTAATAAGTCATTAGCAAACATTATATAATGCTTAACAGATCATTAGTTCTACCCAACCACTCCCTAGGACCCATTGCTCTCTTTACCACGGTACAGACTTTGTCAGCTCAAAGCACAATGCCCATAAGTGTACTAATAGATAGTAAACCTTTACAGTGGATGAATAGTTTCAACTTTAGATTAGGTACTGCAAAAAGATCTACAACTTATGAATACATTATGTCTAAAGATGTAAAGTGTACAGACTTTTGAGTTACAGGTCTGTAGAATGTAGGCCTCTGAGATTTTTTTGTATGCAGTGTAACATTGTATGATGTATATATTTATGCATTGTTTAGTTGCAATATTTTTTAATAAATCTGTTTGCCCTAGTTTTCTTCCAATTGTATTGGACATCTGCCTGACCTGCGTTAGAGAACATGAACTCAAATGACAGCAGGAGCCTCAGGCTGGAATCAAACCTCAGAGCAACAGAGCTGAGCAACATGGTTCCAGAGGGTCTTCATGAATATTAAATATTCGGTACAAGCAGCAAAGGAAATTAAGAAGATGTAGATGGAATTCAAGACTGGACAAACACCTGGCAGATAACTTTTAATATTGCAAAATTCTGCATACAGGAAGCAGAATCACAAAGTACAGAAACATACTTCTATATACTTCTCATACCCTTAAGTAACAACAAAAATAAAAACCTTCAGGTGCAACCATGAAATTCAGTTTGTCAGCCGTTTGTGCTGACACTGAGAATAAGAGAGACTTGTGACGTCAGACACATTCAGAAACACATTAATAAGTAATCTTTTGTGTGAATAACTGTGCAGTCTGCTGCAGGGCAACACCTAACCCTGCCATGCACTGTGCTGATCTGAAAAGGAATAGAGACCTATAAACTGGATAAAGTGATCATACTGGTCTGAATGCCACTGTTTGCTGTCCTGGTAAAAATATAAAACTATTCTAGAACCGTTTGAGGACTTTTTAAAACAATAAGCTCACTTTAATCACTGACGCCCTCTCTGTTCGTCATAGTAATTGGCTGATTTCACTTCTTTTATAAAGTGCTGTAACAGAGAGAACTTGTAATGTTCAAGAGACTGATTTTGCTCCAGCGCCTACTGGCAAAGATTCAGCCTGAAAGTCCTTTATTATACAAGATGTGCAAGAAGCTGAGACCTCTGAGCTATATTGAAGTGCGTTCACATCCTGAGCTACACTCAGCGCTACACCAAGACCAGAACTGACATCCAGGCTTAATGTCCACAAAGGGAGATGCTCAGCCTGCTCTTAAAGCCCTCCCACAGCTGAAGCTCTTTAACACATAAACTTTGTTCAGCTGTGATCTCCTAGTAACCCCTACCTCTCAAAGAGGGATTCCACACCCTGAGTGATATTACAATATGTTATTATTGTTGTTATTGACGATACAAATTGACCATTTAAAGCTCTAATTATGGAGGAAGCAGCTCAGAAACTTTGCTTATTCTTAAAAAAAAGAAATGGGATAAAATCTCTGGCAGTATTTCTGGCCTGTAGTGTCTCAGTCTTGCTCACAGTCTCAAATTGGTCACTGCTCTCTGATGAGGACCAGCTGATGGCCTGTCACAATTATCTTTTAATCTCTTGCTGGAAGTAGAGCTTAAAACCCTTTACAAACCCTTTTTGTCAAATCCATGTTTTTGTTTCATTTTAGCCTTTGTTGGTGGACTTTGAAAAATACCTGTTCATTCTGGATTGCAAAATAATTTTAATACTTTAATGAACAGTTTGTACAATCAAAAACCTTGATTATTAATGATTTAACACAGGAAGTCTAATGGGTCTCTGTAGGATTTTTTTAACTGCCTCACATTCTTCATCCAATCCACCCTCCCCTGTGCATCTTTTCTTTTATCATCACTGACTATTTCTTCAAGCAATACAATGTACCTAAACATCACCTGAATTTCTCTTATTTTTTTACTGTTGTTTACCATTCCAGTACCATTGATGGATGTTTCTTTCTCTTTGGTCTTTCATCAGGAGCCTGTCTGGCACACAGAGAGTGTTGTTGGCAATCTTTTGTTTTCCTCTACAACTGTTCTATTTGTTCTATTTTCATAATAACCAAGCTAATCCTTTGCTCCATCTCCTTCAATTTAAAAATAATTGGATGTAATTTACATGGTCATCAGCATAGGAATGATTCTGAACTTGTTCTGGTGCAGTTAAAAAGTATTGCAGATAATTGTCTGAGCATAGACATTGTACTTTCTTAGAGACCAGGATATTTACTCAGAAGAACTACTGTGATGTCCTATAGTGTCATAGTGCTGTAAGGCCTGTGACCCCAATAAGAATAAAATGTTTCACCAAATTATCCATTTGAAGTGAAACTGAGCAAATAAAGGCATCTACAGTATTAACTATATACTGAGGCTGTACTCAAACCAAAAATTAAAAGCATTTTTAACATTAAGGAGAAGTTAAAATTAATTATTGGAATGTAAACATTAAATAGACTTAACCTTTCAAAATCCTAGAAAATATTCTAATCCGGAAAGGTTTTTCCCTGATAGATACACTTTATACATCTGTTTCAGTGCTCAAAGTTGGCTACACCACTATGATCCCCATTAATACTGTAGCTGTTAGTTTTGTCTGCAACTCAACACTTTGATTTTATACATCGTAAACAACATGTCACGCCCTCTGCAGCCAGGGGGCGCTCCTTCTCTGTCCTGTCCCTAGTTTCCGGTCTGCTGTCCTTCCTGTCCCTCTCTTTCCCTTGGGCTATATATTTCCGGGTCTTGCACTCTGTCCTCGCTCAGCATTGAGGTTCGGATGTCCTGAGACCCGCCTAGCACCAGGGCGCCCCACGTCCGCTCCCTGAGGGCATAGGTTTCTATATGGCATTCCTGAACTCTTTGCACTATGAGCCCGGGTCTTTTTCCCGTCTCGCCGCTACGCATATGGGTCTTTTTCTGCTCTCCTGCTCCCCACGGTTTGTCCCTTTGGACGTCCGTGACACAACAATTAGAAATTTCTTAAACGATTATGGTTTCTAACACTGTGAAACAGTCAGAGCTCATTTGTATTCACATTCCTTATTTTAGGCGAATTAATTGTTTCATTAAAATTGAGTGTGAGTTCTGTAGCAAAGTTTTCCTAACAGGCTGCTGTGCCAGTGAGGAAGATGAGAAGCAGGGGCAAGAGGAATGCTGGAAAAGTGTCTCTTGACTCTTAAACACCCACATCCAGGATTAATAAATAAGCTGCAAATTTACAGACTAGAAAATGAAAACAAAGATATAAATGAACACGGCATCACTAATACTCTCACTGTACTACCTGTAACTAACTGACAGATTGCATATCTAGTACCTGTTAGTGTCACAGAGGCAATTTCCAACTGGAATGAATTCCATCAAACATTTTGTAATATCTCTGGAGGTATAGATAGTAGAGATCTAGTCTAGGGCTTAAATTGAAGCTAACCCCTTGGGCAATAAATGTAAACCACGTTTCTAACATGTCTTACTGTGTCCACTCACCAGACAGAAATATCCAGAAGAAAAAGACAAAACAACAAGAAACAGATTTTTCTTATTCAAAGATCAATTTTTCACGTTGTGGTCCTGAAAAAAAAAGATGAAAATTCTTGTAGAACTCTGTGTGTCTCCCAGCCTGGATACAAAATTGAGACAAATTGAACAAATATATAAAATTCAACATATTTTTTGTAAAGACAGGACCTGGAATGGTATTGCTCACATACCTGGAAAGTTTGTAAAAAGTATTGAAAAATAATAAAAAGCTCTAATAGTTACTTCAATTACTTTACAAAGCCTCCAGAAACTGATGATGCTATTGCCACTGCCCTCCATACTGCCCTCTCACACCTGGATAAGAAAGGAACATATGTGAGAATGTGCTGTTTGTTGATTACAGCTCAGCATTTAATACCATAGTGCCTTCAAAGCTTGTCATCAAGCTTCAGGACCTGGGATTGAACACCTCCCTCTGTAATTGGATCCTGGACTTCTTGACGGAACGTCCGCAGGTGGTGAAGGTGGGAACCAACATATCTCTACTCTACCCTGACTCTAAACACTGGAGCCCCCCAAGGCTGTGTGCTTAGTCCTGTCCTCAACTCCTTATTTACCCATGACTGTGTCACCTGGCATAACTCAAACTCCATCATCAAGTTTGCGGACGGTAGAACAGTCATTGGCCTGATCACAGATGGTGAGGAGTCTGCATACAGGGAGGAGGCATGGTGCCAGGAGAACAACCTCTCTCTTAACATCAGTAAGACAAAGGAGATGATTGTGGACTATAGGAAACATCAGGGAGGAGACCACACACCTATTTACATCAATGGGACGGCAGTGGAGAGGGTCAGCAGCTTTAAGTTCCTGGGAGTTAATATCTCAGAGGACTTAACCTGGACCCACCACACCAACACCGTGGTCAAGACAGCACGGCAGCGCCTGTTCTTTCTCCGCAGGCTAAAGAAGTTTGGCATGCCATCACATATCCAGGCCAACTTCTACAGGTGCACTATTGAGAGCATCCTGACTGGTTGCATCACTACCTGGTATGGGAACTGCTCTGCCCTGGATCGCAAAGTATTGCAGAAGGTGGTGAAGTCAGTGCAGCTTATCACCAGCTGTGAGCTACCAAGCATCCAGGAGATCTACTCAGCTAGATGTCTGAAGAAGGCCAGGTCCATTCTCAAGGACCCCAGTCATCCCAGTCACAAACTGTTTTCCCTCCTACCGTCTGGTAAACGGTACCAAAGCATTCGGTCCAAGTCCAACAGACTACGGAACAGCTTCTACCTCCAGGCAATAAGACTGCTAAATAGCCAACCTGTAGTGGCTTCATGGACACACAGTTTTCACTGTTTTCAGCATAACTGCACTACATGTACATATTGCATACACCATGGACACATAACAGCTCTACTCATATTGAGTTTTATTCAATTTAAAAAAATGTAACCTCAATTTTGTGATTTTTGTGATCCTTGTGATCCTTGTGATTTTTGTGAGCTCTCAGAAAAAGACATTTCATTGCCAGCAACTACTGCTGCACACCATATTGTTGTGCATTTGATAAATAAACTTTGATTTGATTTGATTTGATTTGATTTGAACTGCTAGAGAGGATGAACTACAATTTATTGTTTTCAGGCAGTAGCAAAAATTCCTACCTAGGCCTAAGTTCCTACCTTCCCTTCTGGTCGGAAACAAAATGAATGACATCAATTTGACGCTGTTAGACCAACTTTGTCAGAGTTTTCTTCCTTCCCCTGTGTCTTCCCTTCTCCTTCAGGTCAGTAGGTGTTGGTCCATTTTTGTTTTCAGGTGTTGCTGCTGCTTGTGGGTGGGTCTATGCTAATGCACTAACTGCCCCCACAGCTTTGGTCATTGTCAGACCATTGACAGAAGATCAGGGCCCCCTCCAGTGCATTTGGCTGGCAGCAGGTGACAGCAGGAGTGGAGGCCAGGTGGCCACCTGCTGTAGGGAAGCCACCAGCTGTGCCTTTGCAGGGCTCCAGAGGAAACGGCCTATACTGCAGTCCATTACCGGGATGCCTGCTGCTCATTCCAGTGAGGGTGTAGGATTTGGTGTTTTGTCTTTTTCTGCAAGTCTGAGTCTTTCAGGCTAGGTGGATGTACTTTTTGGCCATAAGAAAGGATGTGGTGAAGTTTAGATATGGAGTGATAGGATGGAGATCAACCACGAATGGGCCTGCTAAATGGAGAACCTTTGTGGATGAAGTGCTTCTCAGGACACTGGGTTTGGAGTTGGAGGATATCTACTGCCTTCAAGATTTTCCAGGTAAAAAAATCTTTGACTTTGCCTTGGTGTCTGCTGTTCAGTATTCAAGAATAGGGACAGGAAAAAAAAGAAAAACATGAGCTTTTAAAATACTTTTTCATTGAGTCTTTGTTTGCAAGAGAGCTTAGGCCTCTGACAGTACATCTGTTCAACCCATATATGTTGGAAGAAGATATTTTTAAAAGATTAGTTGATGTATAAGGAACTGTATGATAGGATTTTTGTATTTTCTGGGGCAGCCACTTGTGTGCAGATGTTGTGGAGCAGCAGGACATTTTGTTGTAGATTGCACTACAGAGGTGTGTAGTAGATGTGGCCCAATAGGTCACTTGGTGTCTGCCTGTGCAGAGGAAATCAAATGTAATTTGTGTAAAGACTGTTTGCAGAGGGCAAAAGACTTTGCAGCTGTAAGCAGTAGGGACATTGGCAGACCACAGTCATGTGAAACAGTCTTGTCTGCACATGTTTCTGCAACAGAGCAAAAAAGATGGTGGCACCTGAAGGTTTTTTGAGAGACTGTGAATGGATGAATAAGAACTTCTCATCCAGGAAGAACTGAGTGTTGAGGGAATATAATGGAGTATTCAACAGTCATGGAAATGGAAGAAATGTTTTAGGTTTGTTTGTGAGTGAAAAGTGGAGGTAAGGGATGTTTATATTGGATGATTTGCATAAAATGATGGGGAATAAAGAAGGAAAGTAGTAAATAACAGAAAGGTGAGGATATTAACATTAAATGTATAGAGATTGGGAGACAAAGTAAAGTGAACCTCAGTTTAAACTTGAGGACTTTGGATTTTGCTGTTTATTTTTTGCAGAAGATGTTGAGGTTTTTACACATGAAGAGAGGATCAAGATGGAGTACAGGAGGGGTTTGCACCTCTGGAATGGGGATTTTATTTGGGGAATTTTGACCTGATAAAAGTTGCAAGGTAGAGGTACCTGGAAGGGTGTTTAACACTTCCATTTGCTATGGAAACAGATGTTTCGTATTGGTGATCGTGTATACTCTGGCTGTTGAGAGCAGAGTTCTACAAATATTTACACTTGGTTTGTATAACTAACCCTCTGGTAACTTACAGAGGGAGACCTTCATGTGGGTTTGAGGGACAAGAATGATGCAGGAACAAGGCAACAGCGTTTTTTGTGGCAGTTTTTTTTAGTTGACTGTGCTTTTAGAGCCATGGGTGAGAAGATTGTGGATGTGCTTCCATAGTGATTTTTTCCTCCATAGCCTCTGCTTTATCACTTATACAGTCAGCCTATTCCAGAGACCTTTTCATTGTCTTACTATGAGCATGTAGATTCCAAAACTCTACGGCAGCAGAAGTGAGCAATTACCTGCTCGAAAACGAATGTGTTCCCAAAAGCATATACTGCACAATTCTGCAACATTTGCAAATATTCCCGATGCATAACAACGTTGTGTACTCTGCATTGTTCCATTTTATACCATGACAGGATAATACATTGTATTAATTATTGTTGCTGCTGGGCTTTGAGTTGCTTACTTCTTAGACTAGCTTGCAGAGAAAGTCATTGCCCTGTTTTGTCTATCAATTAATAAAAAGGTCAATGTAGAACATGTTATTACTGTGAATTTGTTTTTGTGCATTTATAATAGTCCTCGTTGCCCCTATTTGGATTAAAATCGCAAATGCATGTTTTAATTAAATGCTTATATTGATTCACAATCTGACAATGGAAGACGGAACAAAAGCATCTGTGAAATCACGTTCCCGAATGTCCCCCACTGTGCTCGACAATCTTGGGAAGAACACAGAATGGCCCATTAATAAAATTGTTGTAACTTTGGTCCATCAGTTCTTCCTTCCGGAACTTGTAAATCGCATGGATCAGTTCTTGCTTTTTGCTGGGTTTTGCCAATTTCTGAATATAGTCTTTCGGGGAATGCCATACCATCTCTATTGGATTTAACTCTGGGGATTCAGCTGGAGTTCTCACCTAGTTCACTCCCTCTGCTTTAAGCCTCGCCTTTGCAGCTGTGAGTTTTGAGTCATTGTCCTGAAGGAAACAGTCCCTTGATCCAATGTGCTCCCTGATGTATGGGACAGCATGCTGTTTGACCACGACTTCCTCAAAGAATCCACGATCCATTATTCCTTTGAAAATAAGAAGTGGTCCCAGGCCTCTTCTAGATATAGCCCCCCCAAACGTGAACCTTCAGTGGATATTTTGTCTTTGGCTTATTCAGATCTTCCCTTTTTTATGAAATCGACACCATTGAAAACTGTTCCAAAGCCACTGTTTCATCAGTGAAAAGTCCATCATGAAATGCTTCTCCCTGTTCTATCCATTGAAGCACTTGCTTAAGCCTTTTTTTTATTCTTATTATATGGCATGTTTTTTTTATCTCCATCCAAGCCCTCTGCGCACTCTTCTTATCGATGTCGGACTTGTTCACACCGAGGTCAGCCCATAGCCGACTTTGAAGTTGAGCTGTTGTTAGCCTATTTTCCTCCATCACTTTATCAGTGGCTCACACAATAGAACTTGGGGGGTGGAGAGAGAACTTTGATGCAAATAACTTCTGTACAGAAGTTGCATTCTGACAACAATTGATTAAGACAATCTGTCAAAGTGCAATGAAATAAAATATGCTGGACAGAGAGGCAGACATTATTATGCAGAAGACAATGATAACGATTTATGTTGCATTGTCAGATTATGAATCAAAGACACTTAATTTAACATGCATTTGCAATTTAAATTGGAATGTGTGTAACGGGAACCCTTATTATTTCTCTCTTATCAACACTTGTTAATAAAATGCTTTTATTCATTCATAATCTGACTCGCAGAACTCACATTCCCGAATGCCCCCCACCCCACTCAACAATCCTAGGAAGAACATGAAACAGCCTGTTAATAAAATTGTTGCAATTTTGTCAGTTCTTCCTCCTAGAACTTGTAAATCACATTGATCAGTTCTTGCTTTGTTCTGGGTTTAGCAGTTTTCCAAATAGTCTTTCAGGGAATCCCAAACCATCTCTATCGAATTTAGATCTGGGGATTCAGCTGGAGTTTTCACTCCAGTTCACTCCTTCTGCTATAAGCCTCACCCTTGCTGCTGTGTGTTTAGGATCGTTGTCTTGAAAGAGACGGTGCCTTGATTCAAAGTGCTCCCTGATAAATTGGGCAGCACGATAAATTGACCATGACTTTTTTTTTTCACGATCCATAATTCCTTCAAAAATAAGAAGTGGTTCTGGGGCCTCTTCTAGATATCCCCCCCCAAGATGTGAACCTTCAGTGGATATTTGGGCTTTGGCTTGTTCACATCTCCCCTTTTTACAAAATGACATGGTTGAAAACTCTTCTAGAGCCACTGTTTCATCAGTGAAAAGTACATCATGAAATGCCTCTCCCTGTTCAATCCATTGAAGCACTTGTTTGAGCCTTTCCTCTTTATTTTTTACCCTTATCATGGGGCATGTGTTGGTTTTTATATCTCCATCCAAGCCCTCTGCGCACTCTTCTAATCGATGTCAGACTCACACTCGCACCGAGGTCAGCCCACAGCTGTCTTTGAACTTGCATCGCCGGTAGCTCATCATTTTCATCTGTCAGTATCAATAGAATATTGTTACAAAGTTATTTACCTTTGCATCGTCCTTGGTTTAGATTCTCTTTGCCTCCTCTCCCCTTTATAATATCTCACTGTGCTTTAATAAACAAAGATGTCCATGGAAGCCAAATGCTGTACAGTGTCTCTTGTTAACTTCCTGTTTCTTTTCGTCCTCATTATCTGGTGTGAGAGTCTTCTTGATTTTGGCCATAGTCTGTCTCCTTACCAAAGCTATAGTGCAGTATGTTGTTTGTCCTGACAAATGGTACAGATAAATATGTACTATACTGACTAGCTAATATCTGGGCAACGTTTCTTTCCTCTACTCGAACACAATATAAAATACTCAAATTTAAAACAATACACCAGGCAGTGTGATAGACACATTAGCAAGTTAATGCAATTCCGTTGAAAAGCCAGGCGTGATTTTCTTTCCCAGCCTCAGCAGCAGACAGCAGATAATTTTCTAAAGTGCTAATTAAAAAGCCAGGTGTGATTTTTTTTTTTTTTTTTTTTTTAGCAGACAGATCAGGCAAAAACTATGCCTATAATAGTTAACATGGCTCAGCCACTTGTAAGAGCAAGATGACCTTCTGCTATCTAAACTATTTTTTCCAGCTTTTAAAGTCATGCAATGTGATTTCAGACGTCTGCTCTTCTGTCAGTTACGAGTTATGCACAATACTAGTAAAAACCCACCAAGGCACCCCCATGCAGTTGGTAACCCCCAAAACCCAAAGCATAACAGCATCATAAATCCCAAATGGACACTGTGTGCAGCATAACATCCCCCCCCACCCCCTTCAGAAAATGAAACAATCACAGTTCTCACAGACTGTGAAAAGCATTGCTGGAAGTAGTGCTGGCAAGCAAAATAAAAACAATAAAGAACTAAGTCTTTAAACCAGGCTGGACTGGACCCTGGCTGGCCATGGAGAAGGGGCTATGGGCTGCTCTGCCACAGGAACCGATGGCTCCACCGGGACGTCGATCTCACCTGGGGGGTCCAGGGGCATTTGTAGCTCATGGCCATCGTGACCCATCAGAGAGGAAGAAGGTGCCGGGACCCAGCAGCTCTGTGACCTGTGAAGGAGAAGACCAAACGACTGGAGCTTGTGCTGCAGATGGGCCTTCGGATCTGGACCCAATCCTGGACTGTGATCCCACATGGCTTCACCCTGTGTGACCTGTCGTACCGCCTTTTCAAGTGATGCTGGTGTCTGGCCTCCCTGCTGTGGGTGTGCACTGGAGGGCTTGGAGCTGGGTACACCTGGAACCTGTCCAGGGGCATTTGTAGCTCACGGCCGAGCATGACGAAGGCTGGTAAGCTGCCAGTCGTGGTGTGCTGTGAGGCCCTGTAAGGAAGGAGAGTGCAGAGCAGCGTGGCTGAGAAGGAACTGCCCTTGGACAGGGTGGCTCTGATGTGATTTATGAGCGTGTGGTTCAGGCGTTCCACACTCCTGTTCGCCTTTGGGTTGTAGAAAGCAGTGCGAAGATGTCGAATTCCTAGGTCAGCCAAGAAACTCACTCTCTAGACACAAACTGTGGCCCATTGACAGTTGTGATGATGGTTGGCAGCTCCCAGTGGGCACAGAGGGATTCCAGGAAGTCTGTGACAGCTTGAGTAGTGACGAATCCTGTGGAGGCGATTTCTGGCCATTTTGAATGGAAGTCATAGGCCACTATGAGGAAGCGCTGATGGGGCAGGACACCACGCAGCTCCCCACAGATGTCCAGCTGGAGGTGATCCCAGGGCATGGCTGGCCAGTCTGGCCAGGGCTGAAGAGGAAGTCCTCCTGCTAAGGAGGCAGGCCTTGCAGTTTCTGACCAGTGCCTCTGTCCTGGTTGATTCCTGGCCACCACACCAGATCCTGGCACTGTTGCTTGACCATAACAATGCCCATGTGGCCTGCATGTGCCATCTGGAGATCATGGTTGGAGACTAGTCATTCCAGCAAGAGCTCCCCTTTCAGAAGGAAGGGGCCCAGTTCGGCAGAGACTTTGGAGGGCCAGCCTGAGCACATAAAGGTGCGAAGCTGGGAGAGCACTGGGTCCTGTTCTAAGGCCTTCTGTAGTTCCTGGAGAGAGACTGTGGCCTGAAGTGGAATGAAGAGCGTTTGGATGAGGTCAGGCTCGAGTGTGTCTGATTCAAGACCTCCAGGCAAGTCAGGAAAGGTTGCAGCTCTACTGTCCCACTCTACATTCTTGTGTCCTGGAGTGAACTTCAGTGCAAATATGTATTGCTGGAGCCTCTCAGACCAGCGGTGGGGTCTGAGTGGTCGATGCCCTGTTCCTGAAGTGGTGAGCAGCGCGGTGAGGGCCTAGTTGTCTGTCCCTAATCTACGACCGTACAAATACAAGTGCCACCTTTCACATGTCCAGACCTCTTGCCAGGGCCTCTCGCTCCCCCAAAGAGTACTTCTGTTCTGCTGGACTGAGAGCCTGGGAGGTGAAGATGATAGATTGCTGCACCCAGTTGTGAAGCTGGGACAGTACAGCTCCCACAGTGGTGCTGGAGGTGTCGCAAGTGATGAAGGTGGGGCTGGAGAGGTCGAAGTGTCAGGATAGGAAGTGAGGTGAGCTGAGCCTTCAGGAGACGGACGGCTTCAAACCAAGCATGAGTCCAAACCCAAGGGGCATCCTTCTGCAGCTGATGAAGTGGGGCTGTAGTGGCTGAGTAGTGTGGCCGAAACTGGAGATAGTAGGTTGCTGTTTGAGATAGTAGGCTGCTGCTTGCGCTGTCTGAAGAGAATGTAAGGAAGGAGGTGACCTGTGCTGGTGTGGTAGGCTCTGGGATGCACTGAATGGCCTCAATGTTGGACTGCAGCGGGGTGAGGCCGGCACCTGTAAGACGAAACCTCTGTGTTCAGTGTATAACATTCCCTCTCCATTGAGGGTGAGGTGGTTGTGGTGATGCACCTTGAGGACCCTGTGGAGGCGCTCATGGCTGGCATGGGTTGGGCCACGAACCACAATGTCATCGTGATGGACTATTCCAGGGATTCCGGTGAAGAAAGTGATGTCCACTTTTTGGAAACAGCTGGGGGCAGAGCTCAATCTGAAGGGCACTCTTGTGTAGCACAAGACACTGATGTGTGCGACAGCTGTGAAGTTCCGGCTGTCATGGTGGAGAGGAATCTGGAGGCATCCCTGATGAAGACTGAATTTTGTAAATACAGTGGAACCAGAGAACTGTGGGGAGGAGGTACTTGTATAGTATGACAGCTTTGTTCACAGCCTTCAAGTCCACACAGACTCGCAACCATCAGATTGGAAACCCATGAGGAGGCGTCAACTGGTTCAATGACGCCTGCCTTCTCGAGTCTCTGGAGTTCGGCAGTGACCTCATCGCGGAGGGCCAGCAGGATGCGGCACAGAGGCTGGATGACTGGGCACACGGTGTGAATCGAGAGCTTGTGGTTAAACGTGGTATTGCAGCTAAGGCATGGAACACTGCAGGCCACTGGGACTGCCATGGAGAGCCGATGGTGAAAATGGCTGAGCCGCTGTTGTCAAGCAGAGAGAACCTGAGGCGGGGAGGAGACTTGTGCAGCACGTCTGTGTCTGTGAGTCTGGGCTGCCTGGCCGCTGCGGCTGTTCTACATGGCAGGCAGGGAGTGCGGGAGAAGGGATGAACACTAGTGATGAGGACAAGGCACCGGTGGCCTCCATTTGAAACGCTATTTGAATAGCCTTGTTCAGCACTAGGTCATCTAGTGCTGCGAGCAATCTTTCTCAGACTTTTCCGTTATTCATGTGCTCCACTAGCTGGTCTCTTATGAACTTGCATCACGCCAAATTGGCAAGAGGAGGCCAGTGCCCACAGGTCCGCAACAAACTGATGCACAGACTCACCCACCTGCTGTTTGCACTGTCTGAAGAGAATCGTGCTGAGGATGACACTCTGGGGGTGATGAGCTGCGCTTTCAGAAGTTTCACAGCTTCAGTGCATGTTACAACAGAGCTGAGAGTAGAAAATGTGCTGTCCCTCTGTCCCTAGGTAGTGTACGAGGATCGCTTTTTTTTTTTCCAGGCGACCGGCACGTTTCTGAGGTCAAGTGCAGCCCAGTAAGTCTCAAGAGTCCAGCCAGTGAGTCCAGGGCACTGGCGAGGAATGGGGGAGGTGGTGGGAGTGAAAGCTCTATTCTTGTCGCCAATGTTGCACCACAGACAACCAGGGACTGAGGTTGACAGATTTCACAGGCGTCTGCTCTTTATTGTGCATAACTCGTAACTGACACAGCATGGCAAAAACCCGCCAAGGCAACCAAGTGGCGTAAAGCGGTAACCCCCCAAAACCCAAAGAGCAACAGTGTCGTAAACCCCAAACGGATGCTGTGTGCAACAAGTTGCATTTTTAGAAACCTTATCTTGAATACAGCCAGTCCCCTGTGTAAGTGAGCTCAAAATGCGAGAATTAGGCTGGGCAAATGATTTTTAACATTTTTAAAAAGAAATAAAAAATTAGATATAATGTGTTCCAGCTTAACTTAGACATTGCACGACCTATAAAAACAGGTTTTGAGAGTTAAAAACCACTTTTTATGCGTGAAAAATGGGTGATTTTTTCTTCCTTGTGATCAGCTCAGAATCTTTGTGTATGCTGTAAGGTTTTTACTTAGTAACTCAGAATTACAATTTAGCAACTCAGAATTACGACCCCAAGTGTCTAGGGGTAAAGGGGTGTAACATTTAGGTTAATTCTTTTGGAAGCAGGTGGGTTTTGGTGAGGGACTAAGAAGCGTGATAACAAGGGTAAGGAACTAGAGTGGTGCCAAAGGAAAGAAAATAACAAACAAAATGGAGCTTGCTAGGACAGTGAGGGAAAGCTAATCTGACTACAAAAGAAAACCCGAAACACACGGTCTTCGGCATCTTGAACACCCTAGCTAATCTGCACTGACTACCCAAAACCATACAAGACAAATGGCACTCGCCCATACTAACTAGTGTACTACTAATAATAAACAAGTGAACCAGGAATACAAATAAGGAGAAACCAGAGTAATCCACAGGAGCAGGGTACAAAAGAACACAAAAGTTGAACATGTAACACTGGGGCAAGGTAATGGCAAAACAAAGATGAACACACAAACAAAAGTACAAAGAAACTAACGTAAAACCAACAAAACGCCAAAGCCGAAGCTATACGAAAATACACACTTAAGGCAAAACAAACCAACAAACGAAGCCGAAGCAATAACCAGAAGCAAATGGGACCAAAGTCAAATGAAAGGCCTCTCCTTGCTGAAAACCTCCATGTTATATGCTGAATAAGATGAGTTCTGATTGGCTGAGAGCTAATTGATGATGATGTCATACTGAAAGTGTGGTGTAATGGTGGGCCAATGGGGAAGATATTTAGACCTGGCGCGGCACCGAGAGAGGGAGGAGGCACAGAGCTCAGCAGTACAGAACGAACGTTCTGCTGCCTGGAGTGCGAATGGCAGCAATCGTGTCTGCATTTATAACTTAGTTATTAAAATTTATCAAGCAATATGAAGCATCTCTTTTTACTTTTAAGTCCCTTAATTATCATTAAGCACAGCTTTCTCACCACTTAGACTACTTTTTGATACCATCCTTAGACTAGACAGGACAACAAGTTTCTGCTTTATGACATTACAAGTGGAAAGATTACAGATTTGAATTGTCTTTAATTTTGTTATGTTATACATTTTAGAAACATTTCATCTATACAAACACCACAAAACTATTCTTGATTATATTTCTGAATGTTTTTTTACACTTAGTTCACTGTTTTAAGTACATTAATTAAGAAAGTTAGGTGTTAGCATAAACTATTAGTAATCAATAATATTAAATTAAGCACTGTAATAAGTTGTTGCACTTTCCCCCGCATCTTGTAAAAATATTTTCATTGTTCAAATATACATTAAATCTGACTATCATATAATAAGCTAAATACAAAACTAAAGAAAAAATAGGGTTAAATATAATTCAAAATATTTTGCTAACAATGTTACCCGTTTATAAATAATAAAATGTATTAACCAAGGAGTAGGATGGCACAGTTGTTAGTATGCTTTTTGTTTTGTTTCTTTTTCATAAATACAACAGTAGTACCTGATGTCTCAGTGGCTTTCAAAATTAAATTATGCATGCAAACCTGTGAACTAGAAAGATAACTAAAATATCCATCCATTTCAAATGGTGGCGAAGTGGTTAGCATTGCTATCTTGCAGCACTGGGGTCCTAGGTTCAATTCCTGCCATCCTGTGTGTATGGGGTTTGCATGTTCTCTCTGGGTTACATGGTTTTTCTCCATATGTGTGATATGACTCCCTCTTGCACTCCAAAACATACTGGTAAGTTAATTGGTTTATGGGAAAACTGGCCCTGGTGTGTGTGTGTTTGTGTCCGTCTGTCCTGTGATGGACTGGCGCTATGTCCAGGGTGTATTCTGCCTTGTGTCCGTTGCTTACTGGGATAGGCTCCAAATCCTCTGTACTGGATAAAGAGATTAGAAATGGATGGAAGTAAAGGCACTGTGTGGATGGAACTATACACAGTGTAAGAAACCCACTATGAAATGGCAGCATCTCACTGAGAATAAAATATTTTATAGTGCTGGCTTAAGAAAACAGCCTTTCCACCTCTCTTGCACATTGGTATCCATGCCTAGTTATTTAAACAAATTGCCTCCAATTATAAACATCTTAATATGCTGGCTCTGTGGATTCGCATCAGCTATGTTTGCCCATTCCTTCAATTCATGTGCATCCAACACACAGTTCAACGCTAGCAAATACACAAAATCTAAAATACAATCCTCCTTTCAGTATCTATGTAAACATACAGTCTGTTAACTTCATCTTCATCAAAAGTATGCCTAACCCCATTAGGAAGTGTTCTCGTTATCGGTGTATTCCTCAACTTTCCCAAAATTATCTTTTTCTTACCAACATCTCTAGTCTTTTATCCTGCAATAACTCAGCCAACACTTAAATCCCCCAAAGCTGCTTGTGTTAATTTCTTTAAATCACAAATATTGTATGTAAATACTGGTCATGTAATACTCTGCATTGTGGAATAAGTTTATTTTAAAGGGATCTAGAGAAACTAGGAACTAGAGAAATCAAGAAAAGCTTTTTTTTCCTAGAATTAATAAATGCACATCCTGTTCACTGGGGAAATTAAATCCACACTGAGCAATCTTCAATATGTTCAGAATATGACAGTGAGAATCCTATCAGGGATGCATTACACCTGTTTTCAAGTCCTTGCACTGGTTACCTATCAGGTTTCGAGTCAACTTCAAAATCCTCATCCTCATTCAGTACCTACAGTATATGGCTTATGTCTACTCCCCACCTTTGTCTGTCTGACTCTGGTCTTCTAGTTGTCCTCAAGAACATCTACATTCTGTGGGTGATAGGACCTTCCCTAGCTACACCCCAGAGCTCTCAATTTGTAACCCCAGTGATATCAGTCACGTACCCTGAGTGCATTTAAATCTAACCTCAAAAACTAACGAAGACTTAGTGTCTGTATCTGCTTCATTTTCTAATTTTGGTAGCACCTCTAACTGCTTGTCTTTCTTATATGTATTTACTTTGTAATCTGTGGTCCTTTTTATCTGTTTTTACATCTACTGTATTGCTTTGAGATGCCACTTTCAAAGGCATAATAAATAAGTATATTAATAAATAAATACGTTTTTTATTATTGTTATAGAGAAACATGATCAGATTTTCCCTGGTTCAGAAAAAAAGATCTAAAGTATACTAGTTTGTCACTCTTCTCATTCCCTTTGCTAGATGACTTTTCATACTAATCTGATCAATCTAACTGCCTGTTTTCTGTGCTTTCTCTATCCTGCTAGAGTTGCAGTTATTCTGAAAACTTTCTTCTTGAAATAACTCATTTCTAAATACCTTTTTTTCACTGTTAACATCTTGCAGAAACTCTGCGACAAAATATACACTTAGCTCAACCTGACAGTTCATCCTGCTACTAACATTGAATAAAAAAAATCTTAAGATTTCTATATTTATGTCTTTATTTAGTGGTTTCATTAATTACAAAGGCTAAACTTTCTTGGAAAAATGTCTTTTATGTGTTGCGGAAAAAACTGACTTGCTTTAACAAAGTGTTTACAAATCCTTTCACCTGGCAATCTACCTGAATGCCCAACTATCTGACAAGCCCTCCATGAAACCATGGTTGCTATTAATTCATTTAGGGCTCACTGACAGAATTGCTGTTTTTTATGCATGCTAATTTTCTGATTCCTCACTCTGTTTCATGTTTAGAGAGAAGACTTTGATTGTGAAGGGAAATTGATGTACACGTTTGCATGTTCTTTTGTAACATACACCTTTTTGTGATTTTTTTTTTTGTATATGTAAGCAAGTGTTCCTGCATCCCTCTTCTGCACTAAAGTCATGGCTTTTTTTCTGTTTGCTTATTTCAAAGCAACACCTGCTCCATTTCTAAAACTTTTTGCTCATGTGCATTTTTGTATTTTTTACACCTCTAGCACTTTAACGTCCTGAATTTTCATTTGTAGAATGAATTTAATTTTTTGGCCTTAAAAAGCATAAGTTTTCACTATCTTTTGTTTCTTGTCCTACAACTGTTATTATTGATCACCGAATTATTGTACTTGACATCATTCACCCTTTCCTGAATGTCTATGACAGGCAGAGAGAGTGCTGTTTCTGCTGCAATCTTTTGCAGGTGACATTTCACTGTTTTAAACGAACAAAAAATTAGATTGCTCATAAATCACTTATTCTATATAAACACAGCGTAATTGCCCTCCGAAAATCCTCTTTTTCTTGTTCGTTTTAGAGACCTTGATCGAAACTGATTTTAGATGTCAGAAAGGATTTATTTTCTCTGTATTTCCTACATTGCTTTGTCGAGATTTTAACTTGATATTTAGGCTCAGATATAAATCGTACACTAATTAATAGCAGTAAATACTGATGTTTTGCTCCCTCTTACCACAAATATATATATATGTGTATTGTAGCTGAACTTTATTTTGTATGCGTAGCTACTGCGATTCGGACACGGTACGGTTAAAGATGGCGACAAATCAGGCACACGGGGGGCGTCTTCCCGCCTCCATAACTAAAATGCCAAATAGGAGTGGCTTAAGCGACATACACAGTTGTGTAACTGACAGTTTGAGGAAGCCTATCGTGTAAATTTTGCTTTGTTGCCGATAAGTTAAGCTTTCGAAACTCTGCCCCTAAGTCATGTGACTGATTTTTCGCCCTGTTTCGTTGGTTAAATGCAATGATCACAAGCACCACCATGGTAACTGGGGTGTGTAGTTTTTAATTCCATTTGAATTATAACTGTACGTACTGTCTTCATATTTGGCCAGGGCTTTAAAGAGAAGGCACGCCAAAAAAATTTCTGTGCCGTCGTCTCCGCTTTAAAGGTACCCCCGTGCTGGAAGAATTTGACCTCGGAATGTTTGCCCAGCGTAGCATTAGGCTACATCTTTATGCATCAGTTGAAAGATCATATGGAATGGAACGATGGACAACTGATTCTTTCAATTTTAAAGAATCAAAAATAATGCCTGCCTAAATTAGATATTGCATGACTTTAAAATCAATTTAAAACAGGTGACATTTCTTCCAGCTTAGTCTGTGTTTTGTTTATGTAAACATTTTAGTTTTGTAAACACACATAT
Source organism: Lepisosteus oculatus (assembly GCF_040954835.1). Classification (NCBI taxonomy): domain Eukaryota; kingdom Metazoa; phylum Chordata; class Actinopteri; order Semionotiformes; family Lepisosteidae; genus Lepisosteus; species Lepisosteus oculatus. The sequence goes on along the minus strand of NC_090711.1, from coordinate 19,650,813 downwards.
AGAAAAAATCACCTTTTCTACAGGCGTTAAGTAGATCAGCAGGTTGCTGACAAAATAGTGCATGTCACACTTTATTCAATATTATTTACATCTGAATAAGAAAGCCAGGTTTTAGCAAACTATTAATAATCAATAACTTGCATTGTAATTTGCACTTCTTCCACATCTTGTAAAAACATTAATTTACAGAATTTTTTCAAATACATTAAATCCAACTATCAGAAAATAAGTAAAATGAATTCAGTCTCAATTTCAAATTATATTTTATCTTTGTCTCTTCCTACTCTCTCACTGACTTAGATTCGGACACAGAATGGTTAACATGGGAGGGACATGTTTCGCTCCAGTCAGCGCATTATCATTTTGTGCTACGGGGAAGGCCTGTCATTTATTTCAGTCTCCTTCACTCTGCCCAAACCACCCATTAAAAGGGATGCAGTGTGTTAAAAACATTCTCCTTAACCGTGCTGCTCATTTAAATCAAGTTTTCATATATAAGCTGCCCTAACATGTTCTCTGAAGCGGTCTCTGAGTCTCCTTCCTGTTTCTCCAATGTAGATGGCTGGGCATTAACTGCAAGTGTTATAGTAAATAAGGTTGCTGGAGGTACAAGGTGCCATCCGGGTGATCCAGAATCATCCTGAGGGTCCTTGAATGAGTGTGGTGTTAGATATTTACTTGCAGGTGATGCAGGGAGCTCTATTGCTAGGGAAAGTGCCTGGTGTGGATGGTTGCAGAGAGCGGTCAAGGGAGCTGTGAACAAGGTTACACTGATTTTAGGTGGTCAGCAATATGAGATGATTTGGTGGTCAGAAAAGAGGGCCCCAATGGAGGGATCATCCTGTAGGATGGAAAAGGTGTTAATGGTCCTGGGGATAGAAAGTGTGGTGGGGACGTGCCAAAGGAATGGGGTTGTTACAGTGGGAGTTTCGGCTCCTTAACAATGGTCCGAGGGGTGTTTTTTGCTCGGGCAAGGGCCCTGTCCGTAACACTGCTAGGGTGGGGAGGAGTATGTTTTGTGGGGTTGGTTCTGGAAATTGATGTTGCTACAGAGTCATCCATGGTGCCCATGGCGACTCCACTAAACTGTGGGTAAAAAAAGGTTATTGAATGAGAATGCATTCAGTGTGAGAACCAATTCTGCAAGGCGTACCAGGTTGTGGGTGGGTGGCTCAAGCACTGTTTGTCCAGCATTTGCTTGAGGGCTCTAAGGCTGTCATTATGGGGAATGATGTTGTAAAGAGATTCTATGTCCATGGTAAAAAGTTCATATTCGGGGCCCTGAAATTGGAAGCCATTTAAAAGTTGGGGCATGTGGTTGGTGTCCTTGATTATGTGAGGGAAGACCTTCAACCAGCGGTCTTATGAGGCTGTCGAGAAAGTCCGAGATGTATTTAGTTGGACCGCTGCATGCGGACACGATGGCGTGTCTGGTTTGTGGATTTTGGGGAGGAGGTAAAATTGAGATTCCTGGGGATGTTCAATGATGAGCTGGTTCGCCACATGGGGGAGTTCCCTACTGTTAATAAGGGAGATGATGGATACCACTTTCTTTTGGTAGTCAGTGGTAGAGTTCTGTTGGAGAGGGACATAGGCAGAAGTGTCAGGTAGTTGTCTATTTTTGAGATGGGATGCTTCACATGTCAATAACTCCACCAACAAATGACACGGAACCTTCAAACCACTGACATTTAAACCACTGCGATTTGTGAACATCTTGAATAAAGCTAATCCCAAGTGTAAATGAGTTCATAAAGCCAAAATTACTATCTCTACGTCTGCGAAACACCTGACCGTATACTGTAAAGCTTTCAGTGCTTTGTGTATATTCCAACTGTAGTGGAGGAAGGGAGCGTGGGAACATGCTTAGTTTGTGATTGAATTGGGGCTATGTATTCTTTGGAAGCGTTTATCTTCCCTCTAGTTGATCTTTTAGTTGATAGTTTTATCCATTTGAAGTGAAACTGAGCAAATTGAGGCATCTTAGCTATATGCTGAGGCTGTGCTCAAACCAAACAATTTAAAGTTTTATCTAGTACCTGTTAGTGTCCCAGAGGCAATTTCCAACTGGAATGAATTCCATCAAACATTTTGTAATATCACTGGAAGTATAGATAGTAGAGATCTAGTCTAGGGCTTAAATTGAAGCTAACCCCTTGGGCATCAAATGTAAACCAAGTTTCTAATGTCTTACTGTGTCCAATCACCAGACAGAAATATCCAGAAGAAAAAGACAAAACAAGAAGAAACATTTTTCTTCAAAGATCAATTTTTCACATTCTGTCCTGAAAAGATGAAAATGCTTGTAGATCTTGCCCTGTGCGTCTCCCAGCCTGGATACAAAACTGAGAAAAATAGAACAAATATAAAATTCAAAGACGGGACCTGGAATGGTATTGCTCACATACCTGGAACTTTTGTAAAAAGTATTGAAAAATAATAAAAAGCTCTAATAGCTATTTCAGTTACTTTAGAAAGCCTCCAGAAACTGCTAGAGAGGATGAACTACAATTCATTGTTTTCAGGCAGTAGCAAAAACTCCTACCTAGGCCTAAGTTCCTACCTTCCCTTCTGGTCAGAAACAAAATGAATGACATCAATTTGATGCTATTAGACCAGCTTTGTCAGAGTTTTCTTCTTTCCCCTGTGTCTTCACTTCTCCTTCAGGTCAGTAGGTCTTGGTCCATTTTTTTACAGGTTGGTAGGTGTTTGTCTGTGGATGGGGTCTATGCTAATGAGTTAACCACCCCCATAGCTGTGGTCATTGTCAGGCCATTGACAGAAGATCAGAAGCCGAAGATCATCCCTTGCAGCGCTCGTCTGAGTCTGGCCGGCAGCGGGTACACCACCGCCAGGTAAACCAAAGCCGCCAGGACGTCTGCTTTCAACACCATCACTTTCCCTGTGTAGGACAGCGACCGCGTTTTCCATAGACCCAGCTTCGCGTTCACCATGGTGATCCTCTTGGTCCAGTTGTTTGTCTTGTTGTCCTGGCTCTGGAAGGAAACCCCATGTATCCTGAGGTGCTCCGTGCAGAGCTTGAGACCCTCCGGCGCTGTCGTCCTGTGCTTCCAGGGCCCGAAGAACTTCAGTTTGCTCTTCGGCGGTTGAGCTTCAACCCTGAGGCTCTGGAGTATTGCTCCATGACCTGCAGGGCCCTCCTCAACCCCCTGTCTGAACTTAGGAACAGCGTTGTCGTCTGCATACTGGGAGATCTTCAGGGTTTCCCCCGCACCTCCCGGTATCGTCAGGCCATCGATGACAGGGTCCAGTCTCACCGCCTCTGCTAAGGGCTCTGAGAAGAGAACATAGAGAAGGGGTGAAAGGGGGCAGCCCTGTCGTACTCCGGATTCCTGGGGAATGAAATCCCCCAGGTTTCCATTCGCGTTCACTCTGCTGCCCACGTCAGAGTACAGAATCTGAATCCAGCGGCTGAAACTCTCTCCGAAACCGAAGCGTTCCAGCACCCTGAACAGATAGCTGTGGTTCACTGCGTCGAAGGCTTTCTCCTGGTCCAGGCTGACCACCATCATGGGCACGTTCCGGTCCTCGGCCCAGGCGATGGCGTCTCTGGTCAGCTGGAGGTTCCAGCTGACGGATCGCCCTTCCACCCCACACGTCTGGTCACTGTGGATGATGTGGGGGAGGGCGGTCTGCCGGTCAGGAGCTTGGAAAGGATCTTTAAGTCCACGCAGAGCATCGTGATCGGCCTCCAGATTTTGAGGTCGGGGGTGTCTCCTCCCTTGAAGAGCAGGGAGATGATGCCCTCCCTCATGGTGTCTCCGAGTTTCCCCCGGCGGAAGATCTCCTGCGCCACTTCCACCAGATCTGCCGCCAGGGTGTCCCAGAAGCAGGTGTAGAATTCCTTGGGGAGTCCGTCCGGCCCCGGCACCTTGCCATTCTCCATGGACAAGAGCGCCGCCTTCAGCTCCTCGGCCGTGATCGGACCCTCCAAGTCCTCCCTCGCCTCCTCCGGTACTCGTGCCTTCAGCCCCTGCAGAAAAGCATCGCCTGCCTCCACCTCCGTCTGCTTTTCTTAAAAGAGCTCCGTGTAGAAAGCGGTGGCCGCTTCTACCTTGTCGCTCTCGTCCAGCACTTCCTCTCCATCTCCCCGTCTCAGGCTGTGGATCACCCTCTTTTTCTGGGCTCCCCGGACCTGGTTGAAGAAATAAGAGGAACAGGTTTCATTATTTTCATAATGCTCCCTTTGGGCCTTTACCAGGAAAGCCTTGGTTTTCTCGGTGTGCAGTCTGCGGAGCCTCTCCTTCAGGTCCCGTGCCCGGGCTGAATTGAAGGCTCCTCCCCGGTTAACCGAGCTGTAATCCTCCTCTAGTTGTCTCTGGAGTCGTGCAGCTTCCTTCCTCTCCCTGGCCGCCTTCCGTCTGCAGTACGTCTGCGCCAGGGTTCGGGTCCTGTCCTTCACCAACTCCCACCATTCCACCACGGAGCTGTAGCCGTCTCTCAGATCGACCCAGCTCGCGTAGTCTTTCCGGAAGAGTGCCCTGAAGTTGTCTTTTCCAGTATCTCCCGGTTCAGCTTCCAGTACCCATGACCAAATGCCGGCAGGCTGGTGTTAGCCACCACCGTCAGGCGCTCATGGTCGGAATACCACGCTGGGGACACCGTCGCCGACTCCAGGGAGCAGGTCGTGTGCAGGAAGATATAGTCCAGGCGGCTGCACACTCCGCGGGAGTTTTTCCAGGTCGTTCCGGCGTCGTTAGGGCGACACCGTCTGAAGCAGTCTACTAGGGAGAACTGCTTGAGTAGCGACTCCAGCTCTGCTGAGCTAGCGTCGCTCCCGGTCGACGTTGAAGTCCCCGCCGAGCACCACCTGTCTGTTGGTGGTGCAGCAGCTGGCCAGGTCAGCAAACACTTCCTTCCGGATAGAGGGTTCGGTCGGAGCATAGACGTTAATTGCTCTCAACTTCTGCCCCCTCCAGTCAATGTCTGCGACCAGGATCCGGCCCTGCACCACTGAGAAGGAGGAAACCAGCCTCATCTCTGTGTTTCCGAGGAGGATTCCCACTGCGGAAGAGTGGACCCTTCCTACACTCCAGCATGATTCTCCCTTCGTCCATTCCCTGGTGAATGTCAGCTTGTCGCTTTCATCCTTCAGGTGGACCTCCTGTAAGAAACAAACTGATAAAGACTTTGAGGCCAGATCATGAAAGACTCCCCGTCTTTTCACCGGGTCACTCAGCCCTCTCACGTTAGTTGTTAGGAAGGTAAGTTTCACAGTCAGGATTAAACTAGTGAAACTTAAACCTCTTCTCTGTGCTTACAGTGGAAACTTGGGAGTCTACATCTGGGCACTGTTTAGCCTAGATGTAACTCCTCTCGTTCGGGTCCTGGGGGGAATATGCTGGGCTCCCTCCAGGTCTCACTGGGGACTGAAAGGTAAACATGCTGGCCAGGTCCAGCCCTACCATCAGTCCCGGCTCCAGGGCGGCTTTGAAGTAATCCTTGTCTTACTCGAGGATACTCTCCGCAACCGCTTCGGGAAGGCTCTTTTCTTCCCTTTCTCCAGGAGTTTCGGGGACCTCCAGTTGCTCCTGGGCCTCGGGGAGGGGGTTCCGACTTCCTGGGCTGCCTCCTCCTGTTGTCCGTGGGACTCGGGGGAGGGGGGTTCTGTTTCCTGGGTTGTTACTTCCTGTCGTCTTTGGGCCTCGGGGGGGGGGGGAGGGTTTCCATTTCCTGGGCCGCCTCCTCCGGTTGTTCCTGGGCCTCGAGGGAAGAAAGTTCCGTTTCCTCTAGGACGAGGAAACGGTTCTCCCTTACCACTCTTTTTTTTCTGTCCTTCCGAAGGTGGATCTGCCCTGCCTCTCTTCTCCCGTTTTCGCTTTCCCTTCTTGCTGGGAGTTATCCAGGGCCCTTCCTCCGGTCGGCCATTTTGTCCATCTTCCTGGCAGCCATCTTGTGGCACCGGTGCAGCTGGGGGTGTGGCCTCGGAAGTTTCGGTTCTCTGCGGGGGAGGTGCGGGTTCTTTGTTCTCACCTCTCTCCCTTTGTCTGGAGACCGGTTTCTGCCGGCCGGCTTCCACCACCTGCGCAAACGAAGGTTTGCTTACCTTGCATTGGCGAAGGAGGTGGCTCTCGGCGCCGCATCCGTCGCACTTTTTGGCTGCCCGGCAGGTTTTTGCCAGGTGCCCCTTTTTGTTACAGTTGTGACATCTGACGATGTCACACGTGTTTGCCTTGTGGCCGGACTGTCTGCACTTCTTTCAGAAATCTGGCATCCTGGGGTAGTAAAGGTACCCCCTGTCGGCTCCGATGTTGAAGCGAGCCGGGGGGTGCTGGAAACCGTCGACGCCCTCTGGGTCCTCTTTCAGGAGGACTCGGTACTGGCGTTTGCCGTACCAGATGCCGCTATCGTCCCTGATCTCTGTCGGTTTGCCCACCACAGTTACATACCTCCCTAGGTATGCTGTTACCAGTTCCGTTGGTACGTAGGGATTGTATGTGCAAACCGTAATGGCCCTCTGGTTCGTCTTCCTCATAGGCTCCGGCCTGAAATCAGAGAAACCAGGGGTCTTACCTTTCTCCCTGATCAGTCTCGTTGCCTTTTCGTACGCCGCGTCCGTGGCCATGTAGGCCTCCATGTATCTCTCTGCCTTGTTGTCTTGGAGGCAGTAGAGATCTCCGGCCACCAACTGCAGGATCCCTCGCAGGAAGGTCATAAAAAAGGATTTTGCATTTGGCATCGTCTCAGTTTTCTTGGTCCAGTGGAACCGGATCAGTGTCCTCTTGTCTGCCATCTGGAAAGGAGAGAAAGAGAGAGAGCAAGGTCCTGTGGAGAGGAGGGTTTAGCTGCTAAAGGAGCAGCGAGGGAGCCCTGGCCTTTGTCCTTGTGGGCAGAGCCCAGGTAGGTGCAGGCGCAAGAGGAGAGAGGAGAGTGGAAAGTGCTTCTGGGTCTCGAGGAAGAAAACAAGCACCGCGGGCAGGCCACGTGTACCTGCTCCCAGCCAAGATGCCAAGGAGGCAGGGAGAGGGATAGAGAGAGAGGGAGCGGATAGCGCCTCCGAGTCTCGAGGTGGAAAGTAAGCACCGCGGGCAGGCCACGTGTACCCACTCCCAGCCAAGAGGCCGAAAAGAGAATTGATCTTAGCCAAAAGGCCGAAAGAGAAACATGATCAGATTTACATTTCCAATGCAGTTCGCTATCATTATACACAAAAGCCAAACCATAATTTTTGAAGCTAGCAGACTTCAATAAAACACCTGTTGGTGTTAAATGGTGAGGTTTTATTATAATCTAAGGTATGAAAACAAACTAGCTACATTTTTAACACACTTTATAATACGCCACTATTTTGTTGTATCCCAAGTGATTTGAAGCATTTCTGTTTTAATTGAACTTCTGGAGTTTTTTCTCCAATGTTTAGGAGGATATTGCCATAATAAGGGCATGCTTGTCATATGCTAAAAGAATAGCTTATAACAGGAAATGCAAAGTCTGTTTTCTTTAAAAAGCTCCTTTAAAACCTGTGCCCCAGAAGGTCCATTTATGTTGAGCTGTGAAAGTGCTTTACAGTAAAAACCTTGTGTAAATGGTTAAAAGCCATGATCCAGGGACCAAAGGTGATTCAGGAGCCTAGAACCAATATTTGTGTGCTCGGCGCAGTCAGATGTTGAAATTTGTTCCCCGTTTTTGAAAAAGTCCCACTGTATGCTGTTCCTTTTATTTACAATAAGAATCTAGGAACCTCTAGGAGACATCAACTGCAAAGTGACATGACTGAGAGCCTCTTGAGTCCTGCAGATACAGGGTACCTCATAATTTTAATGAAATCAAATGTGTACTGTACGTGTAAAACTGAAGCTGACCTAACAACCATCCCCTTTTCTGCAGAGCGTGTTTAATTGTACTGTTTCAGCACATCAGTTTTTTTTCCCCCAACAACTTTCCAGAGGAGCTATAAATTTTAAATACACACAGTATTTCTCATAAGGTCTGCTATTTGAGGTCCAGTTATTTAGATGCATACATCTTATTTTATCTCAGCTTTTCAGCTGAGATACACAGATGAGACAATTTTTTTACTGCATTGTTTATGTATGATCAAGTAATCATTAGGCATAACAGTTTCCCTTTAGGCCTCTGGAAACACCACCTTCTACCTTGTGAATACCAGTACCTCCTAATTGTCTAAAGGCTTTATTTCTTAAGAGCATGACATTAAAAACTGCTCAACTTTACAGCTGCATGTTTGCTTGCAGCATTCCAATACCTCTCAAGCAGTGAAAACAAATAACCTGCTGCAAAGCTGCTTATTATGGAGAAAAAAATCTGTTACATTCCCAGATCATAATCATTAGCTTTCCCAGCTGCAAATAACTACAGGTGCAAAGAGACAATGTTCAGACACTCAAAACAACCTTTTCTGAACCTGATCAGATTTTCCCTGGTTCAGAAAAAAGACTATTAAAGTCTGTAGTCTTTCCACTTGTATGTCATCGGACATTAACGAGTACAACCCCCCTCTCTGAGGGAGTACTGGCTGTGACGAATTAAACCGGTTTCACAGGTATTTTCAAAGTAGGAAGTACAGTACTTCCTAGTTAAGAAAGCTAGGCTCCTCAATGAAATCGCTTTAACATGCTAACGCGTTGGTGTAACAGTCCAGGCATGGCAAGCTTCCAATGTCAACTTGACTCGATTGGAAGACAATGAACGTATTTTAACCCTAAATGAATTAAAAGCAAACATGGTTTAAATAAAATACATTTTTCCAAGAAAGTTTATAATACGATCTATAGTTGAAATCCGAGTCTAAATATAAAGAAAAAGCATTTTCAGAGAGCAATCACGCTGTGTTTATGTAGAAAAAGCAATTAGGTTTATGAGCAACCTAATTACCTATTTGCTTAAAACGCTATATAAAATAAAGTTTATTTAAAGATGAATGATAAGTGTCGCAGTTTAAATAATTTTCGTAGTAGGGCTGGGACAGATTCCAAGTGCATTTTTGCAATTTATGTTGCATTGTCCAATGTGCTGCTGTAATACAGTTTAGAATACAGTAAGTCTAGACTGTATCGGCTTTATTTATGGGTTGCAATTTAGAAAGTCAAAAACCGCACTCAAAATGCAATTTACAGCTTTCTGGCAGGAGGAGACACCCAAATTAATGTAACATGCCACTATTTGTGCATGAACAAAGTTATACTGCAATTTTCCTTAGATACGCGATTAAAAAATATTTTTTGAATCCCCAGCGGAACACATTCCATAAGAATCAGAGCTTTTATACAGTATATCGCCTTTAAACACATATTTAAACACGCGTTTACGATTTAAATCAAAATGCGATTCAAATCAATATAAATGTTTATTTTGTAACGCATAGGTGACTATTCATTGTTATTAAAAAGACTTAAATTCGATCATGTTGTGATATTTAGAAATATAAATTTGTTTGGTGCGAGTGAGGTTTTATTTAATCTCTGACCAAGGGAAACGTTTCATTTTTTTCAAAGAAATGTTTGTTAAAAAATAGTCATAGTTCCATGGGATTCAATCACAGACCATGTGACATGGGAGTCAGGAAACTAACACACAGCGCCACCAGCGCGGTCACATGCTGAGTGCTGAAAAAGCACTACAGAAACATTATCGACAGACAATGTACAGATTTGATAAAACTATAAAATGTAATTAGGCACAGAACAAGTTTACAGCACTGTAGTGGTTTGATGGGTTTACTGAGACAATTATTAATTGTAGCAGTAATCACGAGGTTGTTCGTTGGGGCTTTTAGAAAATCAATCGTCAGAACAACTAACAACGCACACACACGGGTTCAATACACGGGATACATTTATTAATATAACTGTGCACCAAACATATACTAGTCTGCCTGGATACGAGCGGCAGACCTTACTGTGAGGGTTATCAATATACAAGGTATCTAATCTCGAAGAGATGCAAACACAAAGAGATACACAACAGAGAAAATATGTCAAGATATATCGTTCGGTTACCAAATCGCTAATCAGTGTTATTACCCACTGTTATTCTAAACTCGGAAGTAAATACATTACTCATGAATTAAATTGATAACAACTTGAAGTACAATTGAATTCTCGAGACGCAATGTAGAACATGGGGTTTACTTATCCACTGTGTTTGGATTTGGAATTTCCCGGCACGAACACCAAACCAGCTGACAGGCTCTGTTGCAGCCTCTGTTCCAGCGGTTGTCCAATGACGGCGTCCTCTGGCTACCGGCCAACCAGTCGAGGTGCAGCTCGGAGTAGGACGGGCGGAGGAATCTAACTGTGGCGCGCAGGGCAGTCGTTGCTCCGAGGGGATCTACCAGCAGTCCGACTGGCTAGTAGGAAGTCTCTATGCACAGAGTGTGACCGCGAGTCCTAACAAGTCACTCTTTTGCCTGGGAAGAAACTGGTTCGTTCCTGGTCCAGCGCTGCTTCTGAATAAGCTATTCAGGTTGTCGACGAGGGTCCAACTGTAGGCTGCCGTTGATCAAGCGGAGCATTCACGTTGGTAGAATTCTGAGTACGTACGGGATCCTCGGCCTCACGCTTAGAACAAAGTCCAAGTCCTTTTGCAGACAACAGCAGTTGTCACGTGATTGTCTCTGAGGATGCGCGAAAATGGCCAAGGAGAGCCCAGAACTGGGCTTGCGCTCCCTTTTTGATCAAGACCCAGATGTGTGCTGATTGGTTGAGAGTTTGGCGGGCATTGGAGACCCACGTGGTATTACCACGCCCTGCCAGTCCCTGATTGGTTGGTCAAGGTGAGATATAAGTCACTTACTCTTGACACTTAGGAATGCAGTCCAGATGTCCATTCGGCACTCCCTAGACTGATAAGCGCCAATGGATGAACATTGATCATGATAGCCAGGCTCAGCTAATTGCATCCCCGTCTGGGAGCTTGTTTCTTATCACAAGAAAACACTCTTAAATCAGCTTGCATGAATTCTTTCTCTGTGGCTGCACCACAGAGATGGAGGGTGAGATGGGGCCTCTTTTAGGAGCATACCAACGCTTAATTCTGTCTTATTAACAAGCATTGCACAATAATAAATGCTGACCATGACTTTAGAAGCATAAATTACCTTACACTCAATTTAAACAAGCTGTCTTTAGCCCTGTAAGCTGGTTCATACAGAAATGTAGAGAACCAGGCTCAGAACACACAGCTTCATTAGCGAATACATATGCAGGACAACTGGAGAAGACGTTTTACAGTGGATGGATTTTTGGAAACATCCCAAGTCAACTCCTAGGTACTGTAACTGTCGTGTGGATAGTTTCACAAGAATCAGACAAAGGTTTAAGCATCGCTTGTTCTAGATAAAACTGCAAAAAAAAACAACAACCCATAATGTACTTCTTTGCGGCTCCGTTTGCCCAAATCATATATTCACAACATGAAATTAGAAAATATTACGTAACCAAAATCCGCAATATGGAAACAGAACCTGTGTAATTGTTGACAGATGATGTACTCGTAACATTTTTACAAGACGAACTACAACATTTAAAAAATGACTTGTATGTACTTGATATCTCTAATCAATCCACGGCCACATTGTTAAAAGCAGAGTCCCAGCACAAAACGAAACTAAAACGCCCTGGGCATGCAGTTTCACGCTTCTTATCAGTTGCTCAAAAGTAATTTGACCGTATGAAATGCATAATATAAACCTAGAAACATATACGTGAGCAGTATTTACGTAGTATCGGTGTCAAGACTTACCTCAAATACTGTAAATCAAGTTAAAAATATCTCAAGACCGATTCTGGTCATAATGAAACCATGTTTCGTGTATGTTTTCTTTAAAGTACCGAGACCAGCCATATACTGTATGTTTGTTCCAAAATTAATATCGTTTATGGCCTTCACACGCGTTGCAGTATGCTCCTATTCTTTTTATGCTCAGGCACTAAGATTTCCCTTTAGTGGTAAAATTCCATATGAATATTCAATACTACAACGGGCACAGTAAAGACGTTTACAGTAAATCTTTCTACGACAGACCAACGGACCACGAGTGCCCCTGTCGGTCAACCAATCACGTACCGCGGTACCCCGCGTCATCTTGCGTCAAAATGCGCGATGCCGTAGCCAATTACCTCCGGTACGTGTCTGTACCGCGCACTTTGAATGGCTGCATCTGTATCTGCCTGTGCAGAGGAAATCAAGTGTAATTTGTGTGTAAAGACTGTTCGCAGAGGGCAAAAGGTAAGCAGCAGGGGCATTGGCAGACCACAGTCAGGTGAGGCCATCTTGTCTGCACACTGCAATGCATGTTTCTGCAGCTGAGTAAAAAAAGATGGAGACACCTGAAGGTTTTTGTGGGAGTGTGAATGGGCGAATGAGAATTTCTTACCCAGGAAGAATTGTTGAGGAAATATAATGGAGTATAAGAGAAATGGAAGAAAAGTTTAAGGTGTGGTTGTGAAAAAAACTGGAGGTAAGAGATGTTTATATTGGATGATCTGCGTATGACAATGGGGAATGAAGAAGGAAATTAGTCAATGAAAGAGGTGACATTGAAAGTAAAGAACAGCATTTTAACTACCTGTGGACTTTGGATTTCTGTTTTTTTGCAGGAGATGCGGTTTTTACATGTGAAAAGGAGGGTCAAGATGGAGTATAGGAGGGTTTTGCTCATCTGGAGTGGGGATCTTATTTGTGAATTTTGACCTGATAAATGGTGTCGTGTAGAGGTACCTAGAAGGGTGTTTAGCACAGATGTTTGCTATGGAAACGGATTCGTGTGCGTCTATGCTCTGGCCGTTGCGAGAGCAGACTTTATAAAGATTTACACTTCATTTATTACTAATAAGTTGGTAATTTACAACAGGAGACATTTGTTTGGATTTAAGGGACAAGGATGATGCAGGTACAAGGCAACTTAGCATATTTTTTGCGGCAGTTTTTTAGTTGACTGCTTTTAGAGCCATGGGTGAGAAGGTTGGTGCTACTTGGAGAAATGCAAAGGGTGCTGCAAAGCGTCTGGATTGTGTGTTTATATCCAAAGAGGTGAAGGGAGGAGGAGCCTCTTTCCTGCTGGTCTGGCTCTCCGATAATGACAAGATAGAGGTCGATGTGCATCCACTTGGGAGAAAATATGGAAGTGGTTATTGGAAGGTGAACCCTGAGATTTTGAAGGAGACCAACTACATAGACCTCATGAAGTCAATTAGATAGCTGGCGGGCTAAGAGGAGGCAGCACATTACTGTCACAGAATGGTGGGCAAACATGAAAAGGAGAATGAAAGAAGGAAGGGAATAATTTTGCAGGATGAACTGAATAAGTTGTATATCCAATGTAATGAAGGCCTTCATATAGATATGAATATACAGTATTTCCAGCATTAAAAGCAAAATTGAGGTCCTTTTATGGGGGGGGGGCAAGGAATGTTGAAAGCCTGCTTAGATTTCTTGCAACAGAAGAGAACTTGCTCCACCTTCTCTTCAGTCAAATAAAGCAAAAACAAAGGAGAAGGATGATGGAGGGAGTTCAGAATAAGGATGGTGTTTCAGTCACGGAGAACAAGGGAATGTTGGAAGCAGCAACGGTTTTCTACCAGGAGCTTTTTCTAGCAAAAAAGTAGATGAGGAACTGAAGGAGTTTTCTGGAAAACATTACAATGCAGATCCCAGGGGAGCACAAAAGAGACTTAAGAAACCTTTTCATTTAGAGGAGCTGAGAGCAGCTCTGGCAAGAATAGTCAGGTAAAGTGCTGGGTATTGATGGGCTGCCTACGGAGTTTTTCAAGTGTTCTGGGATATATTGGGACCGATACTGTAGCAGATTATGGGGGACAGGTGCACTATTGAGACTGGACAACTGTGAAGGTTCAATATGAGTTTTGGGTGTTTTCTATGGGACAAGGAGCAGCTCAACATAATTGGTGATGGAGATTAGAAAAGATGTGGATTAGTTTGGGGTTATGGGATAATAAGCATTTGTCCTTTGCATGGAAGGTTCTAATATTAAAGGTGGATATCCTACTGGTGTTGGTTTATTTGGTTGCTGTGTATCCAAGCTTGCAAGATAACATAGGTATTTGACAAGATTTCCCCACAAATATTAAATATGAATACAGATCCAGCCATTCAAAATGCATGGAGTGTGCTGTGCTAAAAAGCGGTGGATGTGGTGCATCACAACACGTGTTATGGTAATAGTATCTGGAATCACTTTGTAAAACTGGCGGATGGAGCTAATAAAGCTTAATCTTTCATGTACAGCATTTGAGCCGTTGCCAGAAAATGCCGGGTTTCCAATCCCAGTCACTACTGAAGGACAATCATTTCCAGTTAAGAACTTGTGTACTCTTTAGACTTTTAAATTTTAAACTGTAATACAGCATGTTAATCATTTAACATTAACAAGTTGGTATTTTATAAAGCCAGATTGCTAAGTTGAAGCAAAAGTACTGCTTCATCATGAATATTTTAATTATGCAGCATTATTTTATGCATCAAAGTCTCTATGGAAGATATTACTAATAGTATTAATAATGAATGACTTTGGACAAGCTGTAAGCTCAAAGTATTACAGTGCAACAGTCTTTATCAGTTCAACTGTTGTGACACTAAAATCCATTTTACAAAATAACGCCACAGTCTCGTTTAAACTGATTGTTTTGTTGCTGCACAAACTGTTAAACCAGAGGAAAAGAGTGTCTCCTTTCGATGTCGGACTCGCGTTCACACCGAAGTCAGCCCAAAGCTGTCTTAGAAGTTGAGCTGCCGATAGCTCATTTTCCTCCATCACTTTGTCAGTGGCTTGCACAATAGAGCTTAGGGAGTGGGGGTGATGGAGAGAGACAGTTGAAAAAATAATTTCTGTACAGCTGGTACATTCTGACGACAATTGATAAGGCGATCCGTCAAAGTGCAATGAAATAAAATACGCTGGGCAGAGAGCTAGACATTATTATGCAAAAGACAAAGATAACAATTTGTGGAGAGCTGCATCAGCATGCGTAGGCTGCAAAGGAACAAGTAATAGGTTTATTCCATGCTGAAAAAGAAAGAAAACAACGTTTCGGCCATGGAGCCTTCTTCCAGTCTGGAAAACTGGATGTTTTGGCTCATGCTTGTTCACATCTCCCCTTTTTACAAAATTACATTGTTGAAAACTGTTCCAGAGCCACTGTTTCATCATTGAAAAGCCCATCATGAAATGCCTCTCCCTGCTCAATCCATTGAAGCACTTGTTTGAGCCTTTCCTCTTTATTTTTTACCCTTATCATGGAGCTTGTGTTGGTTTTTATATCTCCATCCAAGCCCTCTGTGCACTCTTCTAATCGATGTCGGACTCACGCTCACACCGAGGTCAGCCCACAGCCGTCTTTGAACTTGCATCGCCGGTAGCTCATCATTTCTGTCAGTCCATCAATGGCTCACGCAATAGGACTTGGGGGGGGGGGGGAAGATCAACAGTTATAAAAATAATGTGCATAGTTGTATTTACATGTAATAAAAGTATTTTTAGAAATTTATTTACCTTTGAATTGTCGTTGGTTTAGATCCTCTTTGCCTCCTCTCCCCTTTTTAATGTCGTCTCACTGTGCTTTCACAAACAAAGATGTCCATCAAAGCCAAATGCTGTACAGGGTCTCTTGTTGACTTCCTGTTTCTTTTCATCTTCATTATTTGGTGTGAGAGAGTCTTCGTGATTTTGGCCATAGTCTTGTCTTCTTACCAAAGCAATACAGTGGTGCAGCTTGCCTGTACCGGTATAGAGTATGGTACCGATAAAACTTACACCATACCGATGAGCTAATACCAGGGAAAGATACTCCTATTTTATTTAAAACGCAATATGCCAGGAAATGTCTGATGCATTAGGAAGTTAAAAATTGCATCGAAAACCCGGGGCGTAACAATTGTTTCCTTTTTCTGATCACTCACTGTCTGGATGCTCTCCTTACCTCCCCTGCTCTTTGTTTTCCTGTTATTTGCTGAGTATGCCTGCTGCGATCCACTCCTGCCCTCACACCTGAAGACTGTTTTACATTTCTTTGTGCGGTCCATAGTGCAATTAACCTTTTTGCTAGTATCTTTGCAGTCTTTTGAAAGCGAGATGATCTCTGCTTCTTTGACAAAACAAGGCTCGCCAGAGAATGTGAAAGGCATATTTTTTACTTCACGTGGCGTCTTCCAATCACATTACATCAACACCCATGTGGCTCACACAATAGGACTTGGGGTTGGGGAAGAGTTCAACAGTTATAAAAAGGTATAGTTGTAATCATATGTAATGGTAACAACATTCTAAGTTATTTACCTTTGCATCATCCTTGGTTTAGATTTTTTGCCTTCTCTCCCCTTTTTAATGTCATCTCACTGTGCTTTCACAAACAAAGATGTCCATGGAAGCCAAAAGCTGTACAAAGTCTTGTTGACTTCCCGTTTCTTTTCATCCTCATTATTTGGAGTGAGAGTCTTCTTGATTTTGGCCATAGTCCGTCTCCTTACCAGAACTATAGTGCAGTATGTTGTCTGTCCCGACAAATGGTACAGATAAACGTACTATATTGACTAGCTAATATCTGGGCAATGTTTCTTTCCTTGACTCAAGAACAATATAAAATACTCAAAGATAAAACAATACGCCAGGCAGTGTGATAGACACATTAGCAAGTGCAATTCTATTGAAAAGCCGGGTGTGATTTTCTTCCAGCAGATAATTGTTTTCTTCTCTGTTTAGCTGATCTGTCTGTGCTCATCGAAAAGCCGGGCTTGATTTTTTTTTTAGCAGATGGATCAGGCAAAAACTATGCCTAACATAGTTATCATAACTTAACTGCTTGTAAGAGCAAGGCGACTTTCTGCTATCTAAACCATTTTTTCCAGTTTTTAAAGTCACGCAATGTGATTTCACAGACATCTGCTCTTCCTTTCAGTTACGAGTTTTGCACAATGCTAATAAAAACCTGTCAAGGCACCCACATGCTGTAAAGCAGTTACCCCCCAAAACCCAAAGCATAACAGTGTCGTAAACCCCAAATGGACACTGTGTGCAGCATAACATCCCCCCCACCCCCTTCAGAAAATGAAACAATTGCGGTTCTCAAAGACTGTGAAAAGCATTGCTGGAAGTAGTGCTGGCAAGCAATATAAAAGCAATAAACCAGTTAAGTCTTTAAGCTGGTCTGGCCTGGACCCTGGCTGGCCGTGGAGAAGGCGCTATGGGCTGCTCTCCCACAGGAACCGATGGCTCCACTGGGACATCAATCTTGCCTGGGGGGTCCAGGGGCATTTGTAGCTCATGGCCATCGTGACCCATCAGAGAGTTGACCTGTGAAAGAGAAGACCAAAAAGACTTGGAGCTTGTGCTCCTGATTGGGCCTTTGGACCTGGACCCAATCCTGGACTGTGATCCCACGTGGCTTCACCTTGTGTGACCTGTCATACTGCCTTTTGTTGCTGGAGGTGTCGCAAGGGATGAAGGTGGGGCTGGAGGGGTTGAAGTGTCAGGACAGGCAGTGAGGTGAGCCGAGCCTTCAGGAGACGGATGGCTTCAGACCAAGCATGAGTCCAAACCCAAGGGGCATCCTTCTGCAGCTGATGAAGCGGGGCTGTAGTGGCTGAGTAGTGTGGCCGAAACTGGAGATAGCAGGTTGCTGTTTGAGATAGTAGGCTGCTGCTTGCACTGTCTGAAGAGAATGCAAGGAAGGAGGTGACCTGTGTTGCTCTGAAATGCGCTGAATGGCCTCAATGTTGGACTGCAGCAGGGTGAGGCCGACACCTGTAAGACGAAAACCCACAAACTCGGTGTTCAGCTGATAACATTTTCTCTCTGTAGAGGGTGAGGTGGTTGTGGTGATCCACCTTGAACACCCTCTGGAGGCGCTCATCATGGCTGGCACAGGTTGGGCCACAAACCACAATGTCATCGTGATGGACTACCCCAGGTATTCCGGTGAAGAAAGTAATGTCCACTTTCTGGAAACAGCTGGGGGCAGAACTCAATCAGAAGGGCACTCTTGTGTAGCAGAAGACACTGATGTGTGTGACAGCTGTGAAGTTCCGGCTGTCATGGTGGAGAGGAATCTGGAGGCATCCCTGATGAAGACTGAATTTTGTAAATACAGTGGAACCAGAGAACTGTGGGGAGGAGGTACTTGTCTGGTATGACAGCTTTGTTCACAGCCTTCAGGTCCACACAGGCTCGCAACCACCAGATTGGATACCCACGGGGAGGCATTGACCGGTTCAATGACGGCTGCCTTCTCGAGTCTCTGGAGTTCGGCAATGACCTCATCGCGGAGGGCCAGCAGGATGTGGTGCAGTGCCTAGATGACTGGGCACACAGTGGTGTGAATTGGGGGCTTAACGTGGTATTGCAGCCAAGGCCATGGAACACTGCAGGCCACTGGGACTGCCACGGAGAGCTGACGGAGCAAATGGCTGAGCCGCCGTTGTCAAGCAGAGAGAACCTGAGGTGAAAGGTCCAGTCCCAGGACGCTGGCCTCATTGCAAGACACGTGGACATTGAAGGCAGAGATAGACCTGGAGCCATAGTTCACTGGTAAGCTGATTGAGCTCACTATATCAATCTTAGACCTGCCATAACCGCACAGGGTGGTGGATCGTGCTGAGAAGCAAGTGAGAAGAACTGCTCCACTGAGAGTTTGAGGATGGAGGCAGCAGGGGAATGCACACACTGTCCAGCTCCACAGTGCACATTTTGGAAGCCCTGGCACTCTGTTCACTGTATGAACTGTGGTAGGAGCAGAGGACGGTGGAGGTACTTGTCTGGTATGATGACTTTTGTGCTGAGGATGACACTCTGGGGGTGGTGAGCTGAGCTTTCAGAAGTTCCACAGCTTCAGTGCATGTTACAACAGAGCTGAGAGTGGATAATGCGCTGTCCCTCTGTCCCTAGGCAGTGTACGAGGATTGCTTTTTTTCCAGGCAATCGGCACGTTTCTGAAGTCAAGTGCAGCCCAGTAAGTCTCAAGAGTCCAGCCAGTGAGTCCAGGGCACTGGCGAGGAACAGGGGATGTGGTGGGAGTGAAAGCTTCATCTTTGCCACTGTTACACTGTGTAAAACCAGGGACTGAGGTGGACAGATTTCACAGGCATCTGCTCTTTATTGTGCATAACTCGTAACTGACACAGAAGGGCAAAAACCCGCCAAGGCACCCAAGTGCCGTAAAGCGGTAACCCCCAAAACCCAAAGCACAACAGTGTTGTAAACCCCAAACAGACGCTGTATGTGACATAAATTGCATTTATAGAAACCTTAGTTTGCATAAAGCATGTCCCATGTGTATGAGAGCTCATAACGTGAGAAGGCATTAGGCTACACTTTTATGTATCAGTTAAAACGTTCAGCAGTCTCAAACATAAAAATGTAACAATAATGTATGGCACGGTGGGTAACACTTTCAATTTTACAGAAAATCAAAAATCTGAAACGGTAACCTCTGCCTGCCTAAATTAGACATTGCATGACACTTTTTATGCACAAAAAAAATTTCTTCTGTGCAATCAGCTTAGTCTTTGTGTAAGCTTTTTTGTATTTTTTTTCATAAATTAATTTTGTAAATGCAACATGCATACAGAAAAATCATTTTCTACAGGCGTTAAGCAGATCAGCAGGTTGCTGACAAAATACACCCACAACCATAAAGACCGCTCTGAGGCTTCTCATTAAAAAAAAAAAATAACTTTCATTTATACAAATACCACACTTGATTTTTTTTTCTGCATGTCCCACTTAATTCAATATTTTATTTCAAAATAGTCAGGTGTTAGCATAAACTACTAGTAATAAATACAATTTGCAATGTAGTAATATGTTGCACTTCTCCCACTCTTGTAAATTAATGTTTTTAGAAGACTTCAAATATACATTCATTTTGACTATCAGAGAATAAGTAAAATACTGTTGTAACAGAAAGAATAAGGTTCTGGATCCCGAGATGAAGTTAAACAGATGAGTTTATTGCATGCAAGTAACAAAGCCAAAGTCTTGTTTCCCGCAAGAAACAACAAAACTGAAGTATTATTCAATGTGCCGGTACAAACTTTTAGTTTATATAGCATTTTCTTTTCTGCTTCTGACGTCACTTGGTCTTATGGTAAAGAGGGGGGTTATGGTATTTGGCCAGTTAAGAGACCCTGGCCAAATGGTCAGTTTAAGATTACGTCCCCAGGGGGTTCTTAGCTCACATCTGGAATCCTTATCAGTTAACCCCCTTTCCTGCCATAAACTTCAGCTTGTTGTTTAGAAGTCTAAACCTCATACAGAAAAGGATTTAATTTAAACCCGTCTTCACATCTTTCTTCAATACAAACTTACAAAGTAAAAAAATGAAGGTAAAATCTAATTTGAAACTAAGGCAGAATTAACTTTTGTCTCTTCCTATTCTCTCTCACCAGCTTTGATTTGGACACAGAATGATTAAAAATGGGAAGGAATGTTTTGTGCCAGTCAGTGCATTCTCGCACCAGGGGGAAGGGAAAGTCTCCTTTACTCTGCCCAACTCGCCCATTTCAAAAGGGTGTGGTGTGTTAAAACAAACTCTCCTTAACAGAGCCGCATGTAAGAACAAGGTGACTTTCTGCTTGTTTAAAGAAAGCTTTCTTATATAAACTTCTATTTTTGAGACCGTTCAGGTGTATAGATGTGTTAGCATATGTAGGCTGAAAAGAACAAGTAATGGGTGTAAAAGAGGAGAACGAAAATGCAACTTTGCGGCTGTGGAGCCTTCTTCAGATGTGAGAGACAGGGCAGTAAGCTAAGGTAATGTAAAGTAACATAGGAGATCAAAAGCTGGGAGAGGAGGAGCGAGAGGCAGGAGCAGGGGACAGACCGAGTGGCCAATCAGACGTAGTGAAGTCAGGATAGGTGAAGAGATGTGAAATGAAAACTACAATGGATAGAGAATTTAAAAGAAAATGAGTCTGTTGAGAGAAGAGGAAAGGTGTGATCCTAACTGCAGGATAATTTTGGTTTCTGTAGTCTTTTTGATGTGGGAGTTGGGGGGGAAACCTCTTGGGAATAGAGATGGAGAGATTAGTGTGATCATGACTCTCTGTTGCAAGGGAAAGTGCCTGGTGTGGATGGTTGCTGAGAGCAGTCAAGGGAGGTGTGCACCAGAAGTTTACGTAGATTTGGGTGGTCGTGGTATGAAATTGGGTGGTTAGAAAAAAGGGTACTGATGGAGGGATCGCCCTGTAAAATGGAGTAGTTGTTACTATTGGTCCTGGGGATAGAAAGTGTGTTAGTGGTAGGGATGCACCAAAGGAATGCCGTTGTGAGACCAGGAGTTCCTGGTTGATGAGCTGAGGGCTGTTTTTGGCCTGGGTGAGGGCCCTATCGATAACATGTTGGGTATCCCCTGTTGGAAAAACTACATTTTGAGTGCTTGGCTCTGGAAATCCATGTCGTCATTGCAGAGTCGACCTGAAAAGGGGAGAATTTTTGGATGACAGAGCTGTACAGGAGATATCTGTGGGTTTGTAATAGACCGAGGATCAGAGTTGTGGACGGTTAATAGATAAATTTGTCTAGAAACGGAAGAGTGGTGGAAGATGTCACAGTAAGGTGAACCCTATGGGCGAGGAATGTTCCTGCCTTGTGTACGACTACGCCACCTAGCATTACAAACGAGGTGCTAGGGCCCCTCTACATTACCACAGGTTCTGTTATTCTCCCAGAATCACCAATGTACACACAGACCAGCGACAAGCATTTGTAATGTATAAGTGCCCTTTTTATTTTCTACATACATCAACACAATCTACTATTCTAAGAAGCATAAAAAAACAAGGAACATCCACAACAAGAAGAAAATAGTTAAAAGGGGCACAATGCAATCCAGAGGGACAGTGGTCTTTTCTTCTGTATAGTACTGAAGGGAGGCCTTCACTGACTGAAAGTCGTTGGTGGCCTGGAGATGAACAACCACTTTAAGGAGAGGGGTATCGCCCAGTTCAATTTCCCCGATCACCGTTCAGGTTATACTAGAAATCCTCCTCCCAAGCTGTACTCAATTTCTGCTCAGTTTGTATCCATTAGCTGGGCCAGTTTCCTTGTCCTTTGCCTTCAGGTATTAAAGTCTCTGTTACAGTACCTGTCACAATGCCAATATCTCCCATAGTTGTCCATTCCTGTATTAATAGGTCCTTGCCTCCATGGTCTCGCACTCTGCAGCTTCCCTTGCTCTGCCTGTGTTGTATCCAGTGTCCAGTGGGAGTTCTGAGCCACCTCTATCCTGTCTCAGGTGTTTTTATCCCTCTGCTTAGCCAATCCCTTTCAGGGGATTTTCCACAGTCCCTGGCAGAATCAGATTTTTCCAGGAGGCAGCTTGTATTGTTTGAGGACTGTGGGGGTGCTGCGCTAGGTGTCATGGGACCTTAACAGTTCATTGTTCAATTCAATTCAAGGGGCTTTATTAGCATGACCGATGGGTACAATCAGTGTTGCCAAAGCAAATAAAAATAATAAAATTAACATGGAACAAAACAAAAAATAGAAGTAAAATAAAATCTACAGACATGTTACAGACATTTACAACAAAGACATATTATAAAATATTGACATATACTGTAGGCGGCTGGAGCATTATTGGGAGACAGACTCACTGTTCCTCAGGCTGTGACAGGAGATCACATACTGGGCTGCCAGATCAACTGAGTTCCCTCCTCCCTCTCCCAGTAGGATTGGGACCTGTTGTGGTTTTGGCAGGTGTGGGAACTCTGGGATTAGATTTCTGAATTTCGGGAATGTTTCTCTAATCCCAGAGTATCTGTCACAGTGCAGTAGGAAGTGCTATATCTATATTTCTCCCCGCTGGCAGTGGGAGCACAGCCTGTCCTCTCTGGGCAGCCAGGTTTGCCTGTGTCGCCCAGTTTCTATGGCCAGGTTGTGGTCACTGAGTCTATACTTCGTCAGGGTCTGTTTGTTTATTTTTTATTTTGGTCAAATATTCAGCTAGTGTGTATTGTCTGTTTAAGGTTCTGTAACATTCCAGTTTGTTGTGTGTCCATGTGTGTGTCCCCCAGTGTGTGAGATATTGCTGTTTGATCTGTGCTGTGATGTGGTTGAGTCTGGGTTGTGGTGCTCTAGCAGTGCTGTCCTGAGGCTGGTTAGTGTCGGTGTGGCTCAGGTCGGTGAGCCTCAGGACCAGCTGGCTCAGGGGGCTCTGTTTTGGGCTCAGCTCTTGGCTCAGCAGGGCTTTATGGTGGTAGGAATTTTGGTCACTGTTTTTTAGGTGTAGCCAATACTTTAATATTATTTTCTGTATGTTTATCAATAGTGGGTACTGGCCTAATTCGGCCCTGCACCCGTTGTTAGGAATTTTTCTCTGCACACGGAGGATGATTCTACAGATCTCCATGTGCAGAGTTTCTGTGGGGTGTTTGTCCCATTGAGTGTACTCCTGGTCTGTGAGGGGACCCCACACTTCACTGCCGTATAGGGCAATGGGTTGGATTACACTTTGAAATATTTGGAGCCAGATTCTTGTTGGTGGGTTGATGTTGAAGAGCCTCCTTATTTCGTAGAAAGCCCTGAGTGCCTTCTCCCTCAGTGCCTTCACTGCCAGGTCAAAACTCCCGGAAGAGCTGATGGTGAGACCGAGATATGTGTGCTCCAATGTGTTGTTCAGTGTGAATTTGTACCGGTTTCCCTGAGGTCTGGCTTTCTTCTGGAAAACCATAACTCTGGTCTTGTCCGGTCTGACAGTACTGCTCCAGCAGTGCCAGGTTCTGCTGCAGCCCCTGTTCTGTGGGCGACAGCAGGACCAGGTCATCTGCGTAGAGCAGGAATTTGATTTCTGTGTCGTGTAGTGTGAGACCGGGAGCTGCGGACTGCTCCAACATTCCTGCTAATTCATTGATATAGATATTGAACAGTGTTGGGCTCAGGCTGCAGCCCTGTCTCACCCCGCAGCCTTGGGTGAAGAATTTAGTCCTTTTGTTTCCAATTTTCACTGCAGGTTTGCTCTCTGAATACATTGATTTAATTGTCGTACACTTTGCCCCCTGTGTCACTTTGGAGTAGTTTATAAAACAATCTCTCATGCCAAATAGAGTCAAATGCTTTTTTGAAATCGACAAAGCAGGCAAAAAATTTTCCTTTGTGTTTTTGGTGGACGTGTTTGTCTATCAGTGTGTGTAGGGTGTAAATGTGATCAGATGTGCGGTGATCTGGCAAGAAGCCAATCTGACTTTTACTCAGGACATTGTGTTCGGTAAGGAAGGCCAGTATTCGTGTATTTAGGATACTGCAGAATACCTTCCCCAGGTTACTGTTCACATAGATGCCCCGGTAGTTGTTGGGATCGAGTTTATCTCCACTCTTATAGATGGGCGTGATCAGTCCTTGGTTCCAGGCCTCAGGGAAACATCCAACTGTCATGATGAGATTGAGGAGTTTGAGCAGGGCTTGTTGCAACTTTGGGCTGCTGTGTCTCAGCATCTCATTTATGACACCATCATGGCCACAGGCTTTGCGTGGTCTGAGGGCCTGGAGTTTGTCCAGTAGCCCCTGCTCAGTGATTGGGGAGTCTAAGGGGTTTTGGTTGTCTTTGATAGCCAATTCCAAAATTTTGAGTTTTTCATAAATGGTGTTTTGGTCTGATTGATTTGTATTTGGGAGCTTTTCATAGAGATTTTCAAAGTATGTTTGCCAGATTGTTCCATTTTGGATGGCCAATTCTTCTGGTTTTGATTTGTTTAAGTTGTTCCACTTCTCCCAGAAACAGTTCTGATTTAGTGACTCCTCAATTTCTGCAAGTTGTTTGTCTATGTATGTGTTTCTTTTCTTTTTCAGCGTGTTTGTAAAGTTTTACCATGTCACAGATCTGTGTTTTTCATTTGAGACTTTTCGTAGTGCATTTCTGATGTTTTTGCACTCCGTATCAAACCACTTTTCTTTTGTTTTTGTTTTTTGGTAGTTTTTTGATTTAGTTGTTTTTAGCTTAGATTTTGATGCTAGTTTGTGGAATAGGTGATTTAGTTTTTGTGTGGCCAAGTTTATGCCTAGTTTGTTGGTTTGATACGGAGTGTTTAGGAATGTGTCCATCAGTGTCTGAATTTCTTCATCGCACAGTGCAGTTTTGTATCAATCTAGGCTGTCTGTGTCCCATCTGTATGCCTGGTTGAGGTCATACAGCTGGCTGGACTGTGTCAGTGTGTCTCTGTGCTGGTGTGTTCTCTTCATGTAGAGTGTGATCTGGCTGTGGTCGGAGAGGGGAGTTTGTGGCCTGACAGTGAAGGCACTGATACAGGAGGGGTCCAGGTCAGTGATGGCGTAGTCCACCACACTGCTGCCCAGAGCTGAGCTGTAGGTGAACCTGCGTAGGGAGTCCCCTCTAGTCCTGCCGTTGACGATGTACAGGCCCAGCCCTTGACAGATTTCCACAGCTCGCGCCCGGTGCTGTTGACCGTGGTGTCATGGCTGCACCTGAATGAGGTGACCGGTGTGTGGTACAGAGGGGATTGTCCGAATATGTGAATGTTTCCCTGTGTGCTGGTGTAGTCTGCCAGTGTGCCTGTTCATGCATTGAGGTCACCACAGAGCAGCACGTTTCCCTGGCCCTGGAAGTGACCGATCTCCGTGTGGAGACTGGGGAGAATTCCCTCACTGTAGTAGGGGGATTCTGAGGGCGGGATGTAGACAGCACACAGGAAAACCTCGTTTTCTGTACAGATGGTATTTCTTTTGATTTTAAGCCAAACTCGTGACTCTTCTTTCTTTACTAGTTGTATGGAGTGACTGAGCTCCGCTCTGTACCACACAATGATCCCCCCAGAGTCTCTGCCCCGGGTGATTTGGGGTTTTTTGACAGAGGGCACTATGATCTCCTTGTAGCCTGGGGGACAGTGGGTAGCCAAGTCTCCCCGACACCATGTCTCCTGTAGGATCATGATGTCTGTCTCCTTTACATCCTTGATAAATTCAGGATCAGTGCTCTTCAGCCCAAATGCTGCAGAGCCCAGACCCTGAATGTTCCACATACTTATCTTTAGAGATCTCATTGTTATCGTTTGAATTATCTTTGTAATTTGTTATTGTTTTCTGGAACTGTATCAAATTAGTGTTGGACATTTACATCATCAACAGAAACAAGTATTGTGCTGGGTTCTTGTCTGTCGCTGTGGGTGATGGAAGTTCAGCTCATAAGCTGGGTGCAGATGAGGTTCAGGAGCTGCAGGATTTCTCCCAGCTCCAAACTGCTCGGGACTGCTGGTCTGGCCAGGGCTGCGAGGTAGCTGTGCAGGAGGGGCTCGGTTGCTCTGCTGTTGTGCTGGGTGGGGAGGGGTTGTGGTTCTGGGCCGGTTCAGCTGCTGGTCTGGGTTGGAGGGCTGTAGGGTGGTGCTGGTTCTGTTTTTTGTGGGTTGAGCTGGTCTGGGTTGGGGGTGTGGGTGCTGGGGCGTTCCTCTGGTAGTCCTCCTGTTTCTCTCTGGGGTGCTGTTTGGGTGTCTGCCCAGTGTGGTGTCTTTCAGAGTTTTTGTGAAAAGTCCAATGGTCTGTTTTTTGAGGTGTTTATGGTCGTGTAGATGCTGTGGTCCAAGGGTGGAGTGATGGGCCAGGTAGACGTTTGGGAGCAGGGCGCAGCACCGTGAGATCTTGGCATTGATTCTCTGGATGGTGTGGTGCTGCTCGTCCTGTCTCTGCAGCAGGGTGGAGATGACGATTCGGGTGCGAGGGAACTCCTGTATGGCCTCTCTGCCACTCTCCTGATGGACTGGGCCACCTGCTCCCTCTGGGTCCTCAGTTTGTTGGTGCCGGTGTGGATGATGATGTGCTGAGGGGCTCCCAGTACCGACCTGGACAGCAGCTGCAGGGCCTTCTCTGTCGTCGGACACCAGAGCTTTGCTGTTTGTAATCCCGGGAAGAGCCTGTGCTCATCGATGTACCTCCCGTTGGAGTCGATGAGAAGGGCTACTTCCATGCGTCTGCCTCTGGTATCCAGTCTGCTGGAGGGGCGCTGTGCTGCCGGGCGGGGGGCTGCTTGGGGGGGTGCAGTGCATGAGGTGGAGGAGTTGGGTAGGGCTGGGTGTGTGTGTGGGTCACCCTGAGTGTTCGGCAAGGTGGATGTGCTTTTGGGCAGTAGAGTTGTGAGGGGATTTGGGGTGCCGGGGGGTGCAGTGGGTGTGGTGTTTGCTACGGTGGGGGTACTGGGTAAGTGGAAGTTGGTGGTGGGGGTTGTAGGGGTGTCAGGTTGTGTGGGTGTGTCTTTGCGGGTTGGTGGTGGGTGTTGTGTGTTCTGGGTCTCAGGGCTGTTCTGTTGCAGTCAGGGCTGCAGTGGGAAGTAGTGAGTTTCCTCAGCTGGTCTTTGAGAGTCTTGCTTGCCCTCTCCGCGAGCTGCAGTTCCTCTCTCAGCTCTGCTACTTCCAACTGCAGCTTACTGTTGTCCCGCAGCAGCTCTTCCATCTGTGCCCTGAGCTGTTTGTTGGAGGTTTTACATTCGTTCCTGTGTTTGTTAACCTCGTCTCTTAGCTGTTGTGCTGTCTGCCCCTCTGTGAGTCTCCCCAGCATCAGCTCCTTGAACTCAGTGAAGTCCAACTCCAGAGCAGAGAGTTTCTCTCTCAGGGGGTGCATTGTGCTGTGGTCACAGGGGGGTTGGTGTGGGCTGTGTGTGTCCGGGTGGTGTGTTTCTGTGTTGCCGAGGGCTATACTCTTGCTGGGGTGTTCTGTGGCTGAGGCTGTGTTTGTGGGCTCCGAGTCAGGTGGAGCTGAACTCTCCGGTGTGGCGGGCATCCGGCTGCTGGGTCTCTCTCCTGTTTCTGGGGGAGGTTTCTCCAGGTCGGCCTGTGTTTTAAGGTCTGTGAACTTTTCCTCAAAGCTCCAGAGCGGCCTCACTGCCCTGTATCATCACTGTACCATTGTGGTAAGTGTTGACGGTCAGGACAGTGTCTTCTACCTCGCTGTCGCCCCCTATGAAGATTTGCCTGCCTTTGCTGATGACCCTTCTGGTGGTGTTTGTATAATTCTTACACGCAGCTGTGTGCCAGGCATTCGGATGCTCATTAAAAAAGAGCAGGTTGGGTTTTATGCGTTTTTCTCCTGCCTGGCAGTAGTCAGCAATGAGGGTCTCTGGGTTTTCCTTCATCCAGGAGTCTTTGTACTGTTTCCTGGTCTTAACGGTTTTCACGTCCTCAGGGTACTGGAGTACTGTGCTGAGGGAGCAGGGCTGGTCTAGTGGGGCTGTGTTCTGCTCTGTACTCATCTTGCTTCTTTTAAATACAATGGGTCCAGGTGAGAAGAGCAAACAGACGCCCTGGCCTGGGCGTTTTGAATACAATCAGCCCCCTGTTGCTTGGGAACAGGTTCTTCAACCTTGGCCTTTTGAGTGTAGTGGGCCCAAGTGGTATTTTGTTTAGTTTAAACTTTAAGGTAACTTTTTCTAAAGACTTTTTAAACTTTTATCTAGCAAAGGCCTCTTCAAGAAAGGAGAAGAAAGAACAGGGCTTACCAGCTGTTTTTCATGTTGATGGCTGAGTTCTTGGCTTCTCTTGATGCTGCTTGTATTTTCCCTTTCCTTCTTGTTTTCTTTGGTGTACTTTTTCTTTCTCTTTCGTTCTTGTCTTCTTATTCTTATTTCCTTGTTTTAATTATTCCTTTTCTGTTTGTTCCTCTTCATCTCTTGGGGATTTTTCTTTTTGCAGTTTTTCCTCAGGTCCTTTATCCTCTGGTGTAGCTGTATCTTATAGTTGATCTTCAGTTTTTTAGATGTTTGCTTTGTTGTTTTTTTTTCCCAATGGCAAATTATTTCTTTACTTCTGTAGTTTTCTTTAGTTTTGTTAGATGTTGCCTTATTCCTAGACTATTTGTACAGTTCCAGAAAACAAAATCTCAAAGAAATTAGGAGCTCACCTTCTGTGCTTCTCTCTCTCTCTCTCTCTCTCTCTCTCTCTCTCTCTCTCTCTCTCTCTCTCTCTCTCTCTCTCTCTCTCTCTCTCTCTCTCTCTCTCTCTCTCTCTCTCTCTCTCTCTCTCTCTCTCTCTCTCTCTCTCTCTCTCTCATCAGGGTGACTCTAACCCTCACAGAGCCGCTGAAGCAAGCAGTATTAAACCGAACTGGCCTGAACTGGATGGCTCTCTGGCTCTCTCTCCTCCTCCCTTTGTTTGGCTAAACTGGCTCTGCGACTCCTCAGACCTCCAAGTCTCGATACCTAACTGTTCCTGCTAGTATTCATTGGGACAACTGCAGTCACCCCCCCGAGTGAGAGGCAACATTGACACCACCCTGGAAATCAACATTTTAATCACCTAGCCTTTTACTGCCTCAATGGCCCACATCCTGCAACACTCATCAACATAGCCCAATCAATCCCTCCCCTTTGACTGCCTCAATGGCCTACATCCTGCGACAGATGTTAACTGTATATTTGAGGGAGGGGTGAGAATTGGTAAATTGATGCAGGAAGTGCTCTAGCTGGTTATTAGAGCATGTAGCTGCACCAACACAGTCATCGATGTATCGCTTGTAAAGATCAGGGACAAAGCAAGTATAGGAGGCAAAGAAGCATTTTTCTACCCAACCGACAAAAATATTGGCATAGCTGGGTCCCATTCTGGTGCCCATGGCAACTCCACTAACTAAAAGTTATGAATGAGAATGCATTCAGTGCGCGAACCAATTCTGCAAGGCGTACCAGGGTGTGGGCAGGTGGATCAAGCACTGTGCGTTTGTCTAGGGTGTGCTTGAGGGCTGTAAGACGGTCATTATGGGAAATGACGGTGTAAAGAGATGTCCATGGTAAAAATGTAACATTCGGGGCCCTGACATTGGTGGGGAGAAAAGTTGGAGCATGTGGTTGGTGTCTTTGATTGTATGAGGGAACCCTTTCAACCAGCGGCCTCATAAGGCCGAGATGTATGCAGTCGGACAGTTGCATGCTGATACATTGGGGTGTCTGGTTTGTGCATTTTGGGTAGGACGGAAAACTGCTATACATGGGAGGTGTTCAATGATGACCGGTTTGCCCCCTTGGGGAGTTCCATACTGTTGATAAGAAGGGAGATGGTGGAAGCAACTTCCTTCTAGTAGTTGGTGGTAGGGTCCAGTTGGAGAGGGAGATATGCAGAAGTGTCAGTAAGTTGTCTATTTTTGAGACTGGATGCTTCACATGTCAATAACTCTGCCAACAGAAGATGCAGAACCTTCAATCCACAGACTTCTCTCCCTGTCTGTGTCTCCATGGAGTAAAAGATGGGGTATGCGAAAAGACAAATTCCTAATGCAAGAAATTGTATAGGGCTAATAAAGAAATATTACATTATTATTACATTACATTTTAAAGATTGTGATTTGTGAAAATGTTGCAGTTTTTATATAAACAAAGTACCTTGTTCCATTTTCAAGAACATTTTGAAACATAATCCCAGGTGTAAATGAGTTCATAAAACCAGAATTTCTGTCTGCGAAACTGACCATATACTGTAAAGCTTTCAGTACTTTTGTGTATATTCCAATCTCAGTGGGGGAGGGGAGTGTGGGGACATGTTCAGTCTGCAATTGAATTGGGGCTCTGTATTCTTCACACCTGAAACATTTTCTCTGAAAGCGTTTTTCTTCCCTCTTTAATCTTTTGAAGCCAATGCATGCTGATGCAGCTCGTTATGTGAATTCTTGGTTCTTGACTGAAGGCTTTGGAGACCTTTACAGCCATCTTTATTTTCTTTGAGTCAAGTTTGAAGTGTGATGACAAATTAAAAACGTCATTTATTATTGGTTTAATTTTTCACTTAAGCATATGGGAGAGTGTCAGATGTCAAGGACATTACCCACATCTATATCTCTGTAAACCACAGGTTTGAGTGTCCATTAATAAAACGGAGCGCCCTCTATTAAATTCAAGTACTCTATGATTTTTTTTTCTGTTTCAGCGAAATGATAAATGAATATAAACCAAATCAGTCAGTATCTCGGAGTTCCATTTGTAATGTTGCCATAGCCAAAATGTAATGTAGTGGTTCTCTGGAGGCACCAGTTCTGTAGGGTTTGGGTATTTACTGAGACAATTATTAATTGTAGCAGTAAATCACAAAGTTGATTCTTTTGATGGCTTTAGAATCCAACCATGCGACATAACTCAAACAACGCACACACACAGGTACTAATACACGAGGATACATTTATTAATACATAGAATATGCATGTAAACCTAACAGATCTTATCGAGAGGGTTATCAGAATACAAAAGATATATATTCAGTCAGTTACAAAGAGTTACACATATCAAGAGGACATACGTTCAGTATATCATTCATTAAGACCGTTTCGTAAATGCACTTGGTTATAACTTCTACATCAGATACTCAAAACAAGTACATAACTCTTAGGAATTAAATTGATATCAACTGGTTTGGATAACAATTTAATTCTCGAGCTGTAATGCAGTGAAGTTGAATACTCATCCAATCTCTGGGGATTCAGATCTCCTGCGGGCACAAAGAAACAGTTGCAGGCTGTTGCTGTCCAATCTGTGCTCTCTGGCTCCGTGACAGGCTGTGCTGTGTGGCGACGGTGCGCTGCAGATGCTCACTGACCGGCTAGTTAGTGTTGGCTTTAACTAACACAGTTTGTGCACAGGAGAAAAGATGACTGTGGGTCCCAGCAAGTCAGGAAGAGGACCGGTTCGTTCCTGATGAAGAGCTAGTTCTGAATAGTGATTCAGCTGTCCACAGTTCTGACCTGTTCACGAGGCCTGCTGCTGGTGCTAACCTCGGGTGGATCCTCTGGTTACTCTCTGGCAACCTCCACTCTAGACTCCTTAGAACAAAGGAAAGTTCAGGCACTCGGACACACTGGCCGTTCCGTGGTTGTCCGGGCTGAGTCTCAGGATGGTCAGGAGGTGCGCTGCGAGAATGTCCTGCCCTTGGGAGCCTTCTGCTCCTGGGCCGTCCTGCCCTGGAATTCTCCTTTGAATTCCCTTTAGAAAAGTCCACAGAATTCTCCACTGAATCCTCCCTGAATCTTTCAGGCTCTCTGTGTTGCCTGTTTTTACCTGGAGGAACTTCAGCTCGTTCATTGGCTGAAAGTTCCATGGGCATCGGAGTCCCACGTGGGTTACTCGGCCCTACCAGTCCCTGATTGGTTGATCGAGGTGAGATATGAGTCACTTACTCCTGACACTTAGGAATGCAGTCCAGATGTCCATCTGGCACTCCCTAGACAGATAGCCGCCAATGGATGACCATTGATCATGATAGCCAGGCTTAGCTAAGTGCATCCCCCTTTGGGAGCTGTCCTTAACAAAGGAACCTTAAATCAGCCTGCATGAATAGTTTCTCTGTGCCTGCACCACAGAGATGAACAGAGAGATGAGGCCTAATTTGGGAAAGCTCAGAAACACTTAATTCTGCCTTATTAATAAGCCTCGCCGCTACACATTAGAGAGCGCTTTAGTCTAAAATTGTCGGCATCTTGACAGTGGACATTTACCGAGTCACTGGCTCGGATAAAGGTGTAGCACTTCAATGTGTGGTACAATGCAGGGAGTGTCTGGTGTGGGAGGTGGAGCCTCAGATAAGGAAGACGCTTGCCGTAGAAACTACGCCTGACGGGAGATGTGGGTGTGAGACGTTACTAGTCGGGGCAACATTTAGAAAGGCACTCTGCTGGGTATGAGTGAACAAAGACTTGATGAGCCACTGTGAGGGGGTGTATAAGAACAACAATTCTGGAGAGATTGTGCAGAGGAATAGTCTGCAAAGAAAAGAGTGAAAACACCAGTCCGCCAGGAGACTGACGGAAGAAATGGAGCTTTAATTATAATTGCTTACACTTAAATAGTGCTTTTTCTGGGTACTCCACACAAAGCACAGGTAATGGGGATCCCCTCCACCACCAATGTCCAGCCCCACCTGAATGATGCAGCCATAATTTGCCAGAACGCTCACCACACATCGGCTATCAGTGGGGAGGAGAGCAGAGTAATGAAGCCAATTCAAGATGGGGATTATTAGGAGGCCATGATTGGTAAGGGCCAATGAGAAATTTGGCCAGGATGCCGGGGTTACACCCCTACTCTTTTCGAGAAACACCCTGGTATTTTTAATGACCACAGAGTCAGGCCCTCAGTTTTACATCCCATCCGAAGGACGGTGCCTGTTTACAGTATAGTGTCCCCATCACTATACTGAGGCATTAGGACCCACATGGACCACAGAGTGAATGCCCCCTGTAGGCCCTAGTAATACCTCTTCCAGCAGCAACCTTAGTTTTTCCCAGGAGGTCTCCCATCCAAGTACTGACCAGGCTCACACCTGCTTAGCTGTTAGAGTAAGAGTAGGACTGGTGTGTGTGTGTGTGTGTGTGGGGACCAGAGTGGGTTGTGTGGTAGAGGGACCCTCCCCTTGGCAGTACATTGGTATCAGGGAAGCGAGTGGGGTCTATCTAGCTGCACCCTCTGGGAGATAGTGCACTAATGGCTGGGCACAGTGAGGTGTGCTGGCAGCTCTGGGTTCACAACCTAAGGGCACGAGAGTGAGGTGCCAGAGAGGTTGTAAGTGTGTTATAGAGAGGGACAGTGTGTTGGGTCTTGGCATGGTATGTAGTGCTGAAGAGACTTGGTGATGTAGGTAGTGTATTTGTGTAACCCAACCTGATGGCGTCAGGAGAGTACATCAGGGCTGGAGGCAGACCTGGGAGTCTGAGGCACTGGTTGAGTGTGAAACGGTGACCTAATGGAGTAGGAGAACGAGGCTTCATGTTGGGGGTCTGGGAGCAGGAGGTTCCTAGCAGTGAGGACAATAGAATGAACTTGGTGAACCTGAGACTCTGAAAGTAAAGGGCCCACAAGTAACAGATTGTGGAGTCATGTATCCTGTGACCCCAATGAGGGGGTCAGTGTGATCACCACTGTCAGAGGAGAGTGTGTAAGATAAAGAAAAGGAACCTAAAGGCTTATAAAGAGGGTGACAGAGGAGAATGGGAGCCTGACCACACCCAATGCGGTGTCAACTTCCCCTGTGGCACTGCAAATGTTAGGGTATGGTTTCAACATTGATAAACTGTTCTCAGATTACTGGCAATTGTAGACATAACCCTTCTTCCCTCCTTTGTTTAACTTAGTTTTCTGTGAAAAAATCCTTAATCCTGAAACCTTCACTTATTATTCATCCAGACCCCACCTTATTTTTTCTCACTCCGTCACTAGGAGATGAAGGGGCCATGAACATAAAACATTAAAGAATAACAGTAGTTGATTTAAACACTGGGACCCGTTCCCAGGGGGCAGATGTAAGACGACAGGACAACTGGGGGTGACACAGGTATTGGTTCGTTTCTGTCATTTTCCAAAACAGTTTTGCTCATTTTCTTTTCAGGGACTCACTATTATACTATCTTGTTATAATGGAAAAAGCAAACCTTATTTACTCCAGCCCAAAAAAGTTTTTTCACATCCTAAACTCACTATTCTACCCTAATCTATCTAACAAATTACAATACAGGGACATCAAACTGATTAGAAGAAGGACAGACTTGGAAACAAGTAAGCCTAAGTTGCCTAAAAAAAGTGCATACTCATGTACACAATTAATGCACACTTTAGATAAGTGAGCAAAAACTCAAACTCCACAAGTCAAAGGAAGACTCCACTTCTAAATGGTTGTAAAAGTGAGAGACAAGTTCTCTGTCAAGATAGAGGAAACTGAAATTTATTTTGGAACGTTGGAACGAGTTGGCCAGCAGCTCAACATCTAAAAAAATGGGGAATGTCTTCTACCCAGATTTATCCAATAAACCAACCAGAAAACATTCTGCCAACCTAGGGCCGTGACAAAAGGATATGTAACTTTTTATGAAGTACAGGATATAAGCTTTATAATGTTCAAACCACAACTCACTGTAAGCTGTCAAGTTAGTCTTTGATGCATAAAGTATTTATGTATATCTAAAATATTTATGAAGAAGTTGGAGGTTTGTGTACTTTAGTCCAACTGAGCAATCTTGCTTTTGAATGTTTAACATGCTGTAATACACTTAATTAAAAGTCTAAGCAGTATAAACTGTACATTCTGTCATTGGATCCCTCAGCGTTTTCTAGCTACAGCCCAGATGCTACACATTAGACATTAAGCTTTCCCATCTCCACCTGGTGGTTTTGCAGAGTATTTCAACCTATTTAAAAAAATGTGGTATCATGCAGTACATGCAACATGGTTTACTGCAGCATCCCTCACACATTTTGAATATCTGGATCTGTATTAGTGCTAAAGACAATAGTGGTTTGAAATCAGAGGTGCTGCCAACTTTTCCCAACAAAGTCAGACATCTTAATTTCTGTAATCCAAACTTGAACCTTCTCTAAAATTCAAACCCAAGAAATGTTCCCCATTTTAGAGAAATATCCAACCTTAATGTGAGCATTGGCTCTGAGAAGTTTACTTGAACACTTTTTCTGAACGTGTTGACACTGCTGATCATGTCTGACACTTTTGTCCCTGCAGTTCAGTCAAGTCTCTGAGGAATGTTGAATCTAGAAGCCATTGGTGAATGTGGCTAGTTAGAGGATGATGTTTAGACGACTCTTTAAACTCCTTGATTTCAGGCAACCTTGCCAAAAATGTCTGTTTTTGAAATCTCCAAACAGCAAGTTTGGTGGTCTCAGCAAACGCTTTTTTTAATTACTTCTCGATGACTAACCCTGAATGACTCTGTATTTAGCCAGGAAGTAGGTCACATGGAACAATGCAATGATTGCCGCTTTCCCTCTTGTATTAGGCCTCATGAAATCCGACTGCTGCTACTTGACTTTAATTTTTCTACTTTTCCATAAACTCACTTTTAGTGAGAAGGTCCACATCATGCAGTTTTGAAATGTTCTATATATCCCTTTTTCACAGATGCTAACATTGCGGATTTAAAATGTAAATCTATCAAAAAATAATTATGCTTCTATTCCTTGTAGAAACAGTAATTTTTCAGTCTCTTTGCTTCATTTTTGCTCAAGCACTACAACAAATGTGGAGTTCATGTGACAATAACTGAGAGAATGTTCTTGGAAAGCAACACTTTATTTACAGAGCTCCTGTAGCCTTTTTTCAGTGTCATCCTGCATTGAAGGAAAAGACTTTCACAACCCATTCAACCAGCGTTAAATGTATGATATTACACGCTGTGGTACAATGCTGGGAGTGTCTGGTGTGGGGGGGTGGAGCCCCAGATTAAGAAAGATGCGTTGCCGTGGAAACCGCACCTGACGTGATTGTGACATGACCACAGAGTCAGGACCTCGGTTTTACGTCTCATTTGAAGGACGGTGCCTGTTTACAGTATAGTGTCCCTGTCACTATACTGGAGGATTAGGACCCACACAGACCACAGGGTGAGTGCCCCCTGTTGGCCCCATTAACACCTCTTCCAGCAGCAACCTTGGTTTTTCCCAGGAGGTCTCTCATCCAGGTACTGACCAGGCTCACACCTGCTTAGCTTCAGTGGGTTGCCAGTTGTGAGTTGCAGGGTGATATGTCCATAGCAACTTCCATTTTAATTCTCCCAACCACTTTCTCATATACCCCATTTGACCATCCATTCCACTCCCTTAAAAACATTTCTTGAATTCCACAAACACTCATCAATAAAGATTTATTTCTTACTGACCTCTTCCCCTCATTAATCCAATTCAATACCACAGCCCAGGTCACAACATAATTGGGGTCAATCATTCCAAACAAGTTTTCACAACTCTTCCATACCTCCTTTGTATATCCACATTCCCAAAAAACATGCACGACGGATTGTTTTGCATCCTTGTCTTGGGTTGTCATTTTGTTAAATTATGATCAGACATGACTTCTCTTACAGATAGTTTATTCCAGACCATTAGTCAATTCAGATCTTTCAGGTCGCTCGGTAGCCCCTTAGCTTGTTCTTGTGCCCACACATTCTTACCAACTCCACAAGGTAGTTTAGTCTCATTATCCTTTAAATCTGTATCATATAATCTTGTTTCAAAACTAAGGTACACTTTAATTCTGGATGTTTTGTAATCCATTTAACAGCAAACTTGTAGTGCCAGCGTATTTCCTCCCCGTGCGGACATCTATTATTTCAAGCAGTATGATGTCTACTTTTTGCAGCAAACCAAAACCTCACAAAAATCTGTTGCACATGTTCAATAAGTGAATTCAAAGCTACACATAAAGGAGAAATGTACATTCCAGCTTCACTGGAAAATCTGGAACTCCTCTTCAACCTTTTAACTGACCTGTACATATTCACTCCTTTGACATTCATAATGTCCACCCCATAAAAACTTAAAGATCCCGTGTTAAATTCCTTCTAAACATGGCAAGTGTGGGGTAAACATAAACCAAGAAACAAAATTGGCAATGTATCCACTTCTAAGACCAACACTTTCCCAATGTTAGAAACTTTTATTCTTTTCCACATTCCTATTCTTTGTCTTATCTTTACTAATCTGATCTCCTAATTGCATTGAATTGTTTCTTCTGCAAAAAGCAAACCTAAAACTTATAGGACACTCACAGTAACCTAAACCCCCTTGTACATCTCTTCTGTCTTTCCATGTTCCAAAATATTTAACTACACATTCCATGGTTTAAATTAGCCTCTAACGCAAAAGCAGACCTCCTTCCTACTGTTCCAATAACACATACCCGGGATTTAGCACTGCTGTATAGTATTTCGAGCCACCTGACAAAGCTATCAGGCAGGCCTTTCTTCCGCAGGAGTTTCCAAAGGATCCCATGATGGACCCGGTTGAATGCCTTCACCTGATCCAGGCTCACCAGCATGAGCGGCAGGTCCCTATCCTCCACCCAGGCGATGACGTCCTGGATGAGCTGCAGATTCCAGCGATCTTCCGTCCTGCCACGCCACATGTCTGGTCTGCCCCGACCAGTGCCGGCATCACCGTTCTCAAGCGGCCGCCCAGCACCCTGGCCAAGATCATAGTCTGTGCACA
This sequence comes from Lepisosteus oculatus, assembly GCF_040954835.1. Classification (NCBI taxonomy): domain Eukaryota; kingdom Metazoa; phylum Chordata; class Actinopteri; order Semionotiformes; family Lepisosteidae; genus Lepisosteus; species Lepisosteus oculatus. Next base: position 19,612,918 of record NC_090711.1, on the reverse strand, counting down.
AGAGCTGGATCGGCCTCCAGTTGCCCGGGTCCACCTTGTCTCCTCCCTTGAAGATCAAGGAGAGAACACCGGTCTTCATGGAAAGGCTTAGTCCACCGTTGTCAATGCCTCATTGAAGACCTGCACTAGGAAAGGTTCCAGTTGATCCCAAAAGGTGCGGTATTATTCGGTTGGTAGGCCATCGACGCCAGGGACAGTGCCCTTCTTCAAGCCAAGCATCGCTGTTTTCAGTTCCGCCCCTGATACTGGCCCGAAAGTGTGGTGGGATCCCACCACCCTCCCCACACCCTCCAGGAGCCTTTCCTTGATGCTGGAGTCGATCTCCTTCTCTTTAAACAGAACCCTGTGGCACACTCCAGCATCCCGGGTATGTCTGTGGCTGCAGTCCCGTCTTCGTGCCGGATGCTCTCAAATAAACTACGCCTTCTTCTCACGGTGCTGAAGAACTGGGGCGGGCATCGTTCTTCTCCCTCCCTCCCTCCAAACCCCCCACAGCCTAAAGAGGAAGTCCTTAGCTTGCTGCAGCCACTTGTCCCTAAGCTGGCTTCTGATGTGCATGATCCTTTCGCCATTAAAGGTGCCCCCCTGGTTCAGCTCCTCATACAGTGTCTCTAGTTATTCCTGGAGTTGGGCACACTGGCATTCTTCCAAACTCCCCCAGATCCAGCAGTATCGTCTGGTGACAGTTTCGTCCAGCGCAAGCGGAAGGACCATCTTGCGCTGGGATCCTTTCCAGCCTTCCTTGCCTACCCAGGATCCGTGGCCATCATAGATCAATCTGATGTCCCAAATCCAGGTAATCCAAATGACCATAGACCGGTTCGGGTGGTGTCCCTCTCAATCCCTTCTCTCCCGGTCTTCTGGTGAATTGCACAGCCGTGGTCAGGCCACATACTGATGAATCTTCAGCCAGAAGGCCGAGAAGCGATGCCCGACACAGCACAGCTGCGCAGGCTGATGCCTCTGGAGCCCGGTACACACGCGGCTGTTGGACGGCCGGGCTCCACTCGCTCCCCCTTTCTACTGCCTGTATGCCTTCCTGCCAGTCCTGGGCGGGGGTCCGGCTCTTTGATCTTCTGACAACGACTGCAGCCGCAGGGGGTGCCGGCCGGCCTTCTTAGCTTAGGCCCCTCCCACCAGCAGCAGCCATGCCGAGCGAGCTGCAAGCGAGAGCGGTCCGTCAGCACCTGCGGGTAGAGACAACGGCAATATCGTCTGCATAGGCCACCACTTTGACTTCCTGTCCACCGCTCCCAGGTACCACAAGACCGCCCACACTGGCATTTGTTCGAATCTGCTCCAAGAAAGGCTCCACATAAATAACATACAGCAAAGGTGACACCGGGCAACCTTGACGCACTCCACACTTAACTGATATCCCTACATCCCAAAATGCTTTGTAGAATTCAGTGGGTAGCCCATCTATGCCAGGCGCCTTCCCGTTTCTCATCCCAGCCAAAGCCTCTTTAAGTTCATTTAAATTAAAGAGCTTCTTCAAACGACGCCTACTCTTTTCTGGCACTTGTAAAGAGATGCAGTCAAATACAGCAGACCCTGATGCCTCTCCTAAGATTTCCTTTGAAAAAAGATCTTGATAAAAGGCGTGAACTGCTTCATAACCATCATTGTCCACTACTATTTTACCCTAACTCACTCTGACTCCATTCATCCTTCTCCTACCCTGCCTCCTCCTCACCTGTCTGAATAAAAAGGAAGCACACACCTTTTGCTGCAATAATGTATCTACACGAGCCTTAAACAGGAAGCTCCTAGCCCTCTGTTTATAATAGTTTCTCAACCTAGCCTTTGACGCAGCCACCTCATCCATTTACAGCCTTTCCCTCATTGAGTTGTACATAAAGGCTATTCTGTTCTTTTTGTAATATCCTCCCTTCCTTTGTCTCATTCCTACATTTTGAGACAATACTCCCTCGTCGTCTTCTTTTCATGGTTTCCCACCAATCCAAAGCTGAGATATTCCCTTTTTGCCCCCCACCACTCATTCAGACTAGACCTCATACATTCAGTATAGTTCTTCTCCTTTAAAACTTCAACATTCATTCGCCATATGCCTCTACCATACATCTCTTGCTGCAAACATAAATCGACCTTAACAATAGTGTGGTCCGAATACCACTCAGGCAGATCAACAGCCTTCTCCAATGTCACCTCCCTTGAAGCGAAGACATAATCCAGTTGCCTTGCCACTCCCGCTGTATTCTTCCAAGTGCATGCCACTGCACCTGCCGTGACTCGTGAGACACAATTGACCAAAATAAAGCAAGTTAGAAGTTCACGCAGCTGCTTCGGACCTGCATCGTCACGGTTAAGGTCTACATTAAAATCGCCACCAATAACTAGCAATTTAAAAAAAATCAGCCCTCAGAGAACTTATTGCAGGGGCATATACTCATATGTGTCTAATATGATTACAGCCATAACACACATCCATACTTAAAGCTCTTCCAGGCACTATCACGTTGCATTCCTCCACTATCATTCCGTAATTACCAAATAAAACACCAACACCTGATGAATGGACCCCCGTCCACACTCCACCTAGATCCACCTTTGTCATATTTTAATGCCTTCCTCATTCTTTAAATGCACCTCTTGTAGAAAACATACCTCAAATGTTAAGTTTTTCAAAGATTGGAAAAACTGCCGTTCTCTTAACCTTGTCTCTTAGTCCTCTGACATTTACAGTGCCAATCTTCATTCCAAAAGGTTATTTAGGGTTTCTCCTCCCACTTATAATACCCATCGCAGCTATGTACACCTCCCTAACCTCAGACTCGTTTAGTCTGTACACGTATAACTAAGTGACTTTCCTTGAGGTCCCTTCACTCTCTAATTTCACCCCAGGAAATGCCCTTAAGATACTTTTGAGCCCTCCCGCCAGGCTTGGAAACTTCATTTCCATTCATCCATTCACATCTCTTTAAGAAGCTGGACAATGCATCCAACTTCGTCATCATTCTACCCTCTTTCCTGGATACCCCTGCCGCAAAAGCCTCCTTTGCCATGTCTGCATTTTCTCCATCTTTTCTCTTTCTGAAAAGAGTATCTTCTTGGTGCCTATTTCCCATACAATTGAAACTGCAAGATTTTTCTCCCATCATGCACACATTTATACTGGATGCCCTTTTTTTGCACCTCTTGTTCTTCGAAGTCAGCAGGCCACAGAACCTTATTACCTTTTTTCGTCCCATTTACAGACCTCCACGAAATCCCGTGGAAGGTCCGAGTCCAGCCAAAGACCCTCCTCTCCTCCTTGCCTTAGACCTACACCTGTTTCTGAATCATTTGCAAAAGCCGCTCCCCTCCCCTCCTGAGTGTCTCCGAGACATTTGATGATACACTAAATGCAGAAGGACAGCTACTGTGAAGTTCCTCTGACTCCTCTTCCCTTGCCTCCCCTTCTTCTCCCTCAACTAGAGGCAGACAGGAATCGTGAGTCTCAGACTACCTGCCCAGTTTGCTCTTTGGGTTTGTGGAGCTGCATGTTCCACCTTTTCCGCTGCCAATTTTAAATAGTCCAACCCAGGTGTTTTGATGTGACCCTCATCCCCTGATCGGCTTGACTTCATCACTTCAATGGGCCCTTGCACACTATTGGCCACTTGAACTCTTTCTCTGGCTGCGTCTTGTTCCACTTAAGGGCCTGTAACTAAATTCTCCGTTTTGTTCCCATCTTCCCCTCCTCCCCGTAATTCCACTAAATCAGCGGGCGCGGCCTCTTCAACTCTCTGCGGTTTACTTATAGCCATAGAATAACTTCCAGCCCTTTTTGGACAATCTTTATAGACATGGCCCTGATTTTCACATAAGTTACACTTAATTACCTCCTTACATGCCGACATAATGTGACCAATTCCATCACACATCTTACAGATCTGTACAACACAATTAAGGGCCATGTGTCCTTCTTGCCCACAACATCTACAGGTAAGGTAGAACAAATATCCCTTATTCGAGCCGATTGTAAAAGACGGCGGAGGGTGTAGCAAACCATCAGCTGCCTGCGCACTAAACCTAAAGCGCGCCGGATATCTCCGCTTGCCAGTCCAGTACTTCCTTTTGTCTAGAAGTTTGACCACTTCATACTGCACATCCAAGAAACGCCTGAGAAAACTCAAAATGTCCTCCTCCACAGTATACGGGTTAAACCTATGAACAGTGAGAGGTCGCAGTTCTCTTGCAAACAAAGGTTCTATGTAAAAATTCCTCAATGGCTCCTCGTTCCGATGTCCATTAACAATTGACCATATTTTCAAACACTGAACATTTGATATTAATGAAAGGTCAAATACCTTTTTCCCCGGGAAGTCTTGCAGACAATAAGTGTCCTCCGGTCGTACTCCCAAAACAGTCTCCAAGATCTTGGCTTCAAAGGCATCTCTCTGTATGAAGTCCTGGGTCCCATCTTCTTCCCGTAGAACGAAACGGATGGTGTTCCTCAGCTTCAACTCCCTGGTTGTGGGTCCTCTCTCCATCTTCCCAAAAATGGCCGAATCCTTCTCTGCCACGTAGAGAGAAAAATTTAAAAAAGGCTCCTGTCTGGCCTACAGGCAGTCCTGGGAAAAAGTTTCCAACGACTCAGTTTTCAGAAACTAAAACACAAGAATACATTTATTAATACATAAAATATGCATACAGTGCCTTGCGAAAGTATTCGGCCCCCTTGAACTTTTCAACCTTTTGCCACATTTCAGGCTTCAAACAAAGATATAAATTTTTTATTTTATGTGAAGAATCACCAACAAGTGGGACACAATTGTGAAGTGGAACGAAATCTATTGGATTTTTGAAACTTTTTTTAACTAATAAAAAAATGAAAAGTGGGGCGTGCAAAATTATTCGGCCCCTTTACTTTCACTGCAGCAAACTCACTCCAGAAGTTCAGCGAGGATCTCTGAATGATCCAATGTTGTCCTAAATGACTGATGGTGATAAATAGAATCCACCTGTGTGTAATCAAGTCTCTGTATAAATGCACCTGCTCTGTGATAGTCTCAAGGTTCTGTTGAAAGCGCAGAGAGCATCATGAAGACCAAGGAACACACCAGGCAGGTCCGTAATACTGTTGTGGAGAAGTTTAAAGCCGGATTTGGATACAAAAAGATTTCCCAAGCTTCAAACATCCCAAGGAGCACTGTGCAAGCGATCATCTTGAAATGGAAGGAGTATCAGACCACTGCAAATCTACCAAGACCTGGCCGTCCCTCTAAACTTTCAGCTCAGACAAGGAGAAGACTGATCCCATGATCACTCTGGATGAACTGCAGAGAACTACAGCTGAGGTGGGAGAGTCTGTCCATAGGACAACAATCACTTACACTGCACAAATCTGGCCTTTATGGAAGAGTGGCAAGAAGAAAGCCATTTCTCAGAGATATCCATAAAAAGTCTCGTCTAAAGTTTGCCACAAGCCACCTGGGAGACACCCCAAACATGTGGAAGAAGGTGCTCTGGTCAGATGAAACCAAAATCGAACTTTTTGGCCACAATGCAAAACGATATGTTTGGCGTAAAAGCAACACAGCTCATCACCCTCAACACACCATCCCCACTGTCAAACATGGTGGTGGCAGCATCATGGTTTGGGCCTGCTTTTCTTCAGCAGGGACAGGGAAGATGGTTAAAATTGAGGGGAAGATGGATGCAGCCAAATACAGGACCATTCTGGATGAAAACCTGTTGGAGTCTGCAAAAGACCTGAAACTGGGACGGAGATTTATCTTCCAACAAGACAATGATCCCAAACATACAGCAAAATCTACAAAGGAATGGTTCACAAATAAACGTATCCAGGTGTTTGAATGGCCAAGTCAAAGTCCAGACCTGAATCCAATCGAGAATCTGTGGAAAGAGCTGAAAACTGCTGTTCACAAACGCTCTCCATCCAACCTCACTGAGCTCGAGCTGTTTTGCAAGGAAGAATGGGCAAGAATTTCAGTCTCTTGATGTGCAAAACTGATAGAGACATACCCCAAGCGACTTGCAGCTGTAATCGCAGCAAAAGGTGGCTCTACAAAGTATTAACGCAAGGGGGCCGAATAATTTTGCACGCCCCACTTTTCATTTTTTTATTAGTTAAAAAAGTTTCAAAAATCCAATAGATTTCGTTCCACTTCACAATTGTGTCCCACTTGTTGGTGATTCTTCACATAAAATAAAAAATTTATATCTTTGTTTGAAGCCTGAAATGTGGCAAAAGGTTGAAAAGTTCAAGGGGGCCGAATACTTTCGCAAGGCACTGTATAAACCGAACAGATCTTAGAGATTCAGTCACGAAAAGTTACACATATCAAGAGGACATACGTTCGGTATCATTCATTTAGACCGTTTCGTAAATGAACTTGGTCACAACTTCTACATTAGATACTCAAAACAAGTACATAACTCTTAGGAATTCAATTGATATCAGTCTGGGAACTTGCAGCCTTTCGTTTGCGACCAGATATCCCCTCACCTCTTTGTACAGAGCTCTGTGGTTGGTGCAGAGCTCTGGCTGTCTCGTGGCCTCATACCTCCTGCTCCACTTGACAGCTTGGGTGTAGAACTCCGGTCGCCTCTCTGCCTTGGACCCGGTGTTTGACCACTGGACCAAGTGCCTCATCGGGATGGAGAGCCACAGCCCGACAGAGGTTGCAGAAAAAGATGCAGTCGAGTTTCAGGGGGAAATGTGGGACATCTCGACCCCCTTCCTTGACTGGCTGACACATCCGGTTCCTTGAGATGCACTCGTACCTGCCGCCCCAGACGAAGCCGAAGATCATCCCTTGCAGTGCTCGTCTGAGTCTGGCCGGCGGTGGGTACACCACCGCCAGGTAAACCCAAACCTGGCAAGATGTCTTCTTTCAACACCATTACTTTCCCTGTGTAGGACAGCGACCACGTTTTCCACAGACCCAACTTCGTGTTCACCTTGGCGATCCTCTCGGTCCAGTTGCTGGTCTCGTTGTCCTGGCTCTGGAAGAAAACCCCCAGTATTCTGAGGGGCTCAGTGCAGAGCTCGAGACATCGTCCTGTGCTTCCAGGGCCCGAAGAACTTCAGTTTGCTCTTTCGGCGGTTGAGCTTCGACCCAGAGGCTCTGGAGTATTGCTCCATGACCTGCAGGGCCCTCCTCAACCCCCTGTCCGACCTCAGGAACAGCGTCGTGTCGTCGGCGTACTGGGAGATCTTCAGGGTTTCCCCCTCGCCTCCCGGTATCTCCAGGCCGTCGATGACAGGGTCCCGTCTCACTGCCTCTGCTAAGGGCTCTGTGAAGAGAACATAGAGAAGGGGTGAAAGGGGGCAGCCTTGTCGTACTCCAAATTCCTGGGGAATGAAATCCCCCAGGTTTCAGTTCACGTTCACTCTGCTGCCCACGTCAGTACAGAATCTGAATCCAGCGGCTGAAACTCTCTCTGAAACCGAAGCGTTCCAGCATCCTGAACAGATAGTTGTGGTTCACTCTGTCAAAGGCTTTCTCCTGGTCCAGGCTGACCACCATCATGGGCACATTCCGGTCCTCGGCCCAGGCAATGGCGTCTCTGGTCAGCTGGAGGTTCCAGCTGACGGATCGCCCCTCCACCCCACACGTCTGGTCGCTGTGGATGATGTGGGGGAGGGCGGTTCTCAGTCTGCCGGTCAGGAGCTTGGACAGGATCTTTACGTCCACGCAGAGCATCGTGATCGGCCTCCAGTTTTTGAGGTCGGCAGCGTCTCCTCCCTTGAAGAGCAGGGAGATGACGCCCTCCCTCATGGTGTCTCCGAGTTTCCCCCGGCGGAAGATCTCCTGCGCCACTTCCACCAGATCTGCCGCCAGGGTGTCCCAGAAGCAGGTGTAGAATTCCTTGGGGAGTCTGTCCGGCCCTGGCACCTTGCCATTCTCCATGGACAAGAGCGCCGCCTTAGGCTCCTCGGCTGTGATCGGACCCTTCAAGTCCTCCCTCACCTCCTCTGGTACTTGTGCCTTCAGCCCCTCCAGAAAAGCATCGCCTGCATCCACCTCCGTCTGCTTTTCTGAAAAGAGCTCCGTGTAGAAAGCGGTGGCCGCTTCTACTTTGTCGCTCACGTCCAGCACTTCCTCTCCATCTCCCCGTCTCAGGCTGTGAATCACCCTCTTTTTCCGGGCTCCCCGGACCTGGTTGAAGAAATAAGAGGAACAGGTTTCATTATTTTCATAATGCTCCCTTTGGGCCTTTACCAGGAAAGCCTTGGCTTTCTCGGTGTGCAGTTTGCGGAGCCTCTCCTTCAGGTCCCGTGCCCGGGCTGAATTGAAGGCTCCTCCCCCGTTAGCCGAGCTGTACTCCTCCTCGAGTTGCCTCTGGAGTCGTGCAGCTTCCTTCTTCTCCCTGGCCGCCTTCTGTCTGCAGTACGTCTGCGCCAGGGTTCGGGTCCTGTCCTTCACCGACTCCCACCATTCCACCACGGAGCTGTAGCCGTCTCTCAGATCGACCCAGCTCGCGTAGTCTTTCCGGAACAGTTCCCTGAAGTCGTCTTTTCCAGTATCTCCCGGTTCAGCTTCCAGTACCCACGACCGAATGCTGGCAGGCTGGTGTTAGCCGCCACCACCGTCAAGTGCTCGTGGTCGGAATACCACGCCGGGGACACCGTCGCCGACTCCAGGGAGCAGGTCTTGTGCAGGAAGATGTAGTCCAGGCGGCTGCACACTCCCCGGGAGTTTATCCAAGTTGTTCCGGCGTCGTTAGGGCGGGACCGTCTGAAGCAGTCTACTGCAGGGAGAACTGCTTGAGTAGCGACTCCAGCTCTGCCGAGCTAGCGTCGCTCCCCTTCTCCCGGTCGACGTTGAAGTCCCCGCCGAGCACCACCTGTCTGTTAGTGGTGCAGCAGCTGGCCAGGTCAGCAAACACTTCCTTCCGGATAGAGGGTTCCGTCGGAGCATAGACGTTAATCGCTCTCAACTTCTGCCCCCTCCAGTCGATGTCTGCGACCAGGATCCGGCCCTGCACCACCGAGAAGGAGGAAACCAGCGTCACCTCTGGGTTTCCGAGGAGGATTCCCACTCCGGAAGAGTGGACCCCTCCTGCGCTCCAGCATGATTCTCCCTTCGTCCATTCCCTGGTGAATGTCAGCTTGTCGCTTTCATCCTTCAGGTGGACCTCCTGTAAGAAACAAACTGAGAGACTTTGAGGCCAGATAATGAAAGACTCCCTGTCTTTTCACCGGGTCTCTCAGCCCTCTCACGTTAGTTGTTAAGAAGGTTAGTTTCACAGTCATGGTTAAACTAGTGAAAATTAAACCTCCTCTCTGTACTTACAGTTGAAACTTGGGAGTCTACATCTGGGCACTGTTTAGCCTAGATGTAACTCCTCTCGTTCGGGTCCTGGGGGGAATATGCTGGGCTCCCTCCAGGTCTCGCTGGGGACTGAAATGTAAACATGCCTACCATCAGTCCGGGCTCCAGGGCAGCTTCGAAACAATCCTCGTCTTCTTCGAGGATACTCTCCGCCACCACTTCGGGAAGACTCCTTTCTTCCCTTTCTTTGGGAGTTTCGGGGACCTCCAGTTGCTCCTGGGCCTCGGGGGAGGGGGTTCCGACTTCCTGTGCTTCCTCTTCCTGTCGTCCCTGGGCCTCGGGGGAGGGGGGCTCCAATTCCTGGGCTGCCTCCTCCTTTTGTCCGTGGGACTCGGGGGAGGGGGGTTCCGTTTCCTGGGTCTCTGGGGGGAGGGTTTCCATTTCCTGAGGCGCCTCCTCCGGTTGTTCCTGGGCCTCGAGGGAAGAAAGTTCCGTTTCCTCTAGGACGAGGAAACGGTTTTCCCTTACCACTCTTTTTTTCGGTCCTTCCGAAGGTGGATCCGCCCTGGGTCTCTTCTCCCACTTTCGCTTTCCCTTTTTGCTGGGAGTTATCCAGGGCCCTTCCTCCGGCCGGCCATCTTGTCCATCTTCCTGACGGCCATCTTGTGGCACCGATGCGGCTGGGGGTGTGGCCTCGGCAGTTTCGGTTCTCAGCGGGGGAGGTGCGGGTTCTTTGTTCTCACCCCTCTCCCTTTGTCTGGAGACCGGTTTCCGCCTGCCGGCTTTCACCACCTGCACAAACGAAGGTTTGCTTACCTTGCATTGGGGAAGGATTTGTCCCTCGGCGCCGCATCCGTCGCACTTTTTGGCTGCCCGGCAGGTTTTTGCCAGGTGCCCGTCCTCATTGCAGTTGTGACATCTGACGATGTCACATGTTTGCCTTGTGGCCAGACTGTCTGCACTTCTTGCAGAAATCCAGCATCCTGGGGTAGTAGAGGTACCCCCTGTCGGCTCCGATGTTGAAGCGAGCCGGGGGGTGCTGGAAACCGTCGGCGCCCTCTGGGTCCTCTTTCAGGAGGACTCGGTACTGGCGTTTGCCGTACCAGACGCCTTCGTCCCTGACGTCTGTCGGTTTTCCCACCACGGTTACATACCTCCCTAGGTACGCTGTTACCCGTTCCGTTGGTACGTAGGGATTGTATGTGCAAACCGTGATGGTCCTCTGATTCGTCTTCCTCATAGGCTCTGGCCTGAAATCAGAGAAACCGGGGTGCTTACCTTTTTCCCTGATCAGTCTCGTTGCCTTTTCGTATGAGGCGTCTGTGGCCATGTAGGCCTCCATGTATCTCTCTGCCTTGTTGTCCTGGAGGCAGTAGAGATCTCCAGCCACCAACTGTAAGATCCCTTGCAGGATGGTCATAAAGAAGGACTTCGCAGTCGGCATCGTCTCCGTTTGCTTGGTCCAGTGGAACCGGATCAGTGTCCTCTTGTCTGCCATCTCTGAGGGAGAAAAAGGAGGGAAAGAGAGAGCAAAAGGAGCAGCGAGGGACCCCTGGCCTTTGTCCTTGTGGGCAAAGCCCAGCTAGGTGCAGGCGCAGGAGGAGAGAGAGAGAGAGAGAGAGAGAGAGAGGAGAGCGGTAAGTGCTTCCGGGTCTCGAGGAAGAAAGCAAGCACCGGGGGCAGGCCACGTGTACCTGCTCCCAGCCAAGAGGCCAAGGAGGCAGAGAGAGAGAGGGAGCGGATAGCGCTTCCGAGTCTCTAGGAAGAAAGCAAGCACCGCTGGCAGGCCACGTGTACCCACTTCCAGCCAAGAGGCCAAGTAGGCAGAGCAAGAGAAAGGGGGAGAGGAGAGAGCAGAGAGAGAGAACGTTGCTGCCGGATCCCACCCAGCTCAGCTGCTGCTTGGCCTTAACCCCCTAGGCTCAACCTGGAGCGATACCAGCTCAAGCACTCTTCAGGATCTTCGATCGCCTTCTAGGCCTTTGGAAAGACAAGAACTGCGGGCATGCTACTTGAACTTGATCTTAGCCAAAAGGCCGAGAAGCGATACCTTTAACATGTTTTTTTAATGTTTTTATTTCAAAAATAACAAACTGCAACTAACAAAGGTAAGACAACAACATTTTCCTGTAATTCATCCGTACTCCAAATAAAGATAACTCATAATAACAATCAGCCCCCACCTTGTAACAATAGCAACAACCCATATAATATTTCAATCAACAGTCAAAACAACAAATCAAAAATTAATCTAATTATTAATGAGTCAATATTTGTATAAATTCTTCAAAACCCCAAGAACACATTCACCAAAACCATTTACACAAAATCTTTACATTTCCATAATCTCGCCCTTTATGCAAAAGTAATCCCTCCTCCCTCCCCAACATTATTCCTTTATGATTATATCAAAAAATCTATAATAAGCAGCATCATAAACAGAAAACAAAATTACTGCCCCAAGGGAATTTACCCCTTCAACCTTTCCTTAGCTGCAGCAAAACCCCAACGCAGGATGTCCCACCGAACTCGTCTGATGACATCATGATTAACTTTACTATAAACTGATCAGGCTGAACCACTGCTGCCGTTCTCAACCATCTCTCTCCTAGCTGCCCATATATAAAACTTGGTCAAACTAATAATTAACCATAACAACAATTCTCTGTTCAATTTTCTCGACCTCATGACTCCGCGGATCACCACCTGACTCGTTAAAACAAAGTCAAGAGACTTTTTGTAATAACTCCTCACAGTGACCCCACACCCTTAGGGCAAAAACACAACCCCAGAAAACATGAAGTACAGTCTCAACCTCAGAACAGTCGGGATGCGGGCACTCGTCCTGTCTGGACAGGCCGTGTCTATGAAGCGTATCCCTCACAGGCAATCTATTCCAAAGCGTCCGCCAGTTTAAATCCTTGAGTCTATTTTCCAGACCTGCTGGCTGGATCTGCCGCCATTCATCCTCCGACACCCCCACAACTGCAGGTTCCCCCTTCTCCATAATAGTCCTATACATTAGTTTATGGTCCATAGAACCCAAACCCTTCCTAAATTCTGCGTGTTTCTGTAGCCATACCACCGCATGCCTGTAATGCAAAGGCAGTTTTTGCGCTTTCAGAGTTGTCTTGGTCCAAACTACCAAGTGTTTCATTGTGGCCGCAAACCACAGACGAATGAAGCAAGCACAGAGATGATCAGGGTCTTCATATAATGTTTTACACAAGTTTGCGACAGTGTATCTAATTTAAACGGGAGATCTGGCACTGCCCTACCACTCTCCTCCACTGGCCTGTACATGTCCGCTCTCCTAATATACTCATGTCCTCCACTCCAGACGAAGTGGAAGACAGCCCTCACCAGATTTCGACGAAGCCTAGCGGGCAGGGGGAACATGCAGGCCAAGTGAAGGAGCAGTGGCAGTATATCCACCTTTATAACTAGCACCCTGAACTGGCAGCCTGAACAAAAAATTCGTAGCTCGCTTTAACCAATGTTCTTTCAGCCTGAGCTTGAGCTCTGAAACTTTTGTCATATAAAAAAAAATGCCATGATTGGAAACCACATACAGATCTTCAAGCTCCTGCTGGAATCTCTCAAGCTCTCTTTTCTCTTCTACTTTCTTTTGGCAACAGTAGGAAATAGAAGCTTTAGAGATAGCCCTTTTACAGGCTTCCCACCACAGCACCGCTGTCTGGTACCGCCCCCTCTGTAACTGGAAACGATCCAAAAGCGCAACTATCAAGCTCTGATAATATGCTTCCAATAACACTTTCATGTTCAGCTTCCAGTAATTTGATTTTGGGTCTATACCGTCTGGTATCAAATCAACCGATAGCAACAGATGATCTGAAAACCATACCGGAATAACCTGTGCCGCTTGTGTCAAACCACGCAGGGTGGTAAAGATGTAGTCGAGTCTCCTAAAAACATCCCTTCCATTGTTCCATGTATACATTCTCCGTGCCTGACTAAGATCTTTATGACCATCCTTTAAGTTAAACCGTGTTATTAAATCCTTAAAACCACACACACTCACACCACTTGCATCACACACATCAATATTAAAATCCCCTCCCATCACCACGACCCTATTAGTAAACAGATGTGGCTCAAGATCTCTCAAAAACGCCGCCTGGAGCCGCCTTTCGGCAGGCCCGTAGACAGCTATAAGCCACACCTGCATTCCTTCCCATACACCGTCTACTACCATAAGCCTTCCTGGGACTATGCTGTTAACGGCGCTCGCCATGAAATTCGAGGTTCCACAAAGGATCCCAATTCCAGACGAGTGCACTCCCCCTACGCTGCACCAAGACTCCCCTTTAACCCAATCTTTCTTAAGTGTCAGTATCATCTCTTGTGCCTAAATGGACCTCCTGCAGGAAACAAAAGCCAAATTGGCGCTCTTCTAAATATTTAAAGACGCCAATTCGCTTAATATGGTTTTTTAGCCCTCTGGCATTTACAGAACATACAGTACGGCTCATGTTGGATCAAAAGGAGTCCGCAACTGTAACCCATCTCCCAGACTAAAGTTGCTTTGTATTCCTATAGGACTAAGAACATTTTCCACCCCTCCAGGAACCTGCGGGGACCCCTCCCCCAGGGATGATGGACTTACCCCAGGATCATCGGAGGTAAGGAGGTGTGTACCGCCATCTTTCCCGGACTGTTCTGAGGTCTCTGAAACAAAACCTTCCTGTTCCACCACTATATCGCCCTGGCCCGGGGGTATGGGGTCATCGAGAGTACTAACCTCCGCTGAGGCTTCCAAGAGGTCAGCCTCCTCTCCCTGCTCTTCACTCCCCTCCCTCTGTTCCCCTTCCCCCTCTACACCCTCCTCCACCCCTTCCTTCTTTTTACCCCCTTTCTTACTCTCCCCCTTCCCCCTCTTCACAGCAATCGCCTTTCTTCGCCTCGGCTGTCTCTGTCCACTCCCTCCATTCTCTACCTTCTCAGCCTCAACGTCGCTGTTTTCCGAGTCCTCCTCAGAAACTAGGACCTGGAAGCGATTAGCCATAGTCTCAAAGAAGCAATCGTCAGACCTCATTCTTCTCTTCTCTGCAGCCAACTTCCTCTTCGTAGCCCTGCTGGGCTGTATAGACCACTCCGGTGATCCCGACTCTGCCTCCTCCACCAACATGATGAGGTCCCCGGACGCGCCTCTGCAGGTACCTTAGTAGTCGTTGCTATCTTCTCTGGTCTGTTGCCTCCTTCCTCTCTTGCATCTGCACGAGGCCTCTGGGTGGTTGCAGCCTTCTGCGGTGGTCTGGCCTCATCTCCCCTCGGGCCCTCCGCCGAAGTCCGCACCACATCTGCAAAACTCAGACTCTTCGGGCAGACTCTATAAACATGGCCTTCTGTACCACACAGATTCTAAGTCAAGACCTTAGTACAGTCCTTAGTGTCATGGATTGTGGCTTTGCACTTTCGGCACACGCCACCAGGACAGTTTGTAGCTACATTCCCTCTCTGGAAGCACTTTTTGCAAGTCACAGGTTGGCCTGGGTAGAAAAGGTAACCCCTATTAGGCCCAATAGAGAAGTAAGCCGGGGGGTGTACCACACCCTCGCACTCAGACGGTTTAGGTCTTAGCCGCACCGTATACCACCTTTTGCCAGTCCACACTTTGAGTACATCCAGATCTTTTTTACCTTCCCCCTGTACATCCACAAATCTGGATAAAAATGTAATTATATCTCTCTCTGGGACACGGTGGTTAAACAAATGAATTGTCAATGTCCTGAGTTCCCTAGCAAACAGCGGCTCTATTAAAAACTCATTAAGCGGCGACTCGTCTCACAGACATTTTCCCAGGCCTTCTCACAAAGTTCGTCCGTCTCGAGAGGTAGGTCATATATCCCTCTAACTGGAAAATCCTGTAAACGAGTAATGTCCTTTAACTTATCCCAAGGGCCTTCATCAGAACAACTCTCTCAAACCGTTCGCGATTCATCTACTCCTGTTTCCTCTCTGCCTCCTTCACCACAAAGCGCACTGTGCACCGTATCAGCCCCTCACGGGACAGAGGGAGCACAGCCGCCGGACCGTGGGCCCACTTACCACCTTCAACAGCCGTCATCTGGAGGCCCCACTTCGCCCCCTGGGCTTAACCCAGAGCGACTACCCGCAGTGGCCTTGGTGGACGTCTGCTTCGGTCTTCTGCAGGTAAGGTTCCGCCCGTCTGGTCTGGTTCCGTTGTCCGCCGTCGTCCTCTTCTCCTCGCCTTTGTCGTCTTCACCTTTTGGCAGTCGTCAGGCTGCAGTCATGCCACATACCATCAGAGCTTGGCCAAAAGGCCGAGAAGCGATACCTTTAACATGTACTTCTTGTAGGAAGTAGAAATCAGATTTCAAACCCTTAAGAAAATCAAACACCGTGATCCTCTTACTGCGCCCTCTTAAACTTCTTACATTTATGGTGCAAGCTGAAAAGTTATCCATTAGGGCTGTTTAGGGGGTCATCCTCACTGTTACCTTCTGCATCTGGATCTGGCTCTGGGGTCAGACATCCTACCGAACTAATGGGGCTCTTGTTAATAAAAGGAGAAATGCTAAGTCCTTCCATAGAATGCGCTTCCAAACTAGTTTCCTCTACTAGTGATCTGGATAACTCCTCCCCCTCATTCTCCTTACCCCATTCAAATTTCTTCTCCCCTTTTCCTGCATTTTCTGCCAATTTACCTACTGCCTCCTCATCAACATTTTGGAGGGATGAGCCTAACTCAGGAAACCAGGCTATCTCCTCCTCTTTGCTCATTTTCCCCTCATAGGAATCACTCTTGTCACTGGAAACTGGCCTCCCTTGCTTTTGAGGGTCCCCTATGGTTTCAGAAGTAAATGGTCTCTGGGACCTCGTTTTTTTCTTCTTCCCTTTGCCTTTATCCTGTTTAACTTTTGTCCCCTCTATATGTTCCTGCTCAGCCACTCTTCCAGTCACACTCTTTATTCCACACTCACTCACAATAACCATTCCTTCTTCTCCCTCCTCTTGATCCTGAACCCCTTCCGAGGACTTTCCCAGAAAAGTACTACACCCCTCCCCATCAACAGGATCCGCTAATGCACTATATCTGTTTCGTTGAGACAAATGAGGTTGAAGGTTCCTCGTCCCTTGCTGTTCTTCTAATGGTTCTCGCTGTCTCCTCTTCTTCCGTAGGTCCTCCCGCCTCAGGCCGCCGCCAGACTCTAGCCGTGCCATCATCTACGTTTACTCCAGGTGGGTTCTTACTCTTTACTATATTTGCAAAGGTTCTTGCCTTTTTTCCCCCACAGTCTTTATACACGCCCCGAGTCCCCACAAAGGTTACATAGCAGTTAATTGCTGCATTCTTTAGCAAGGTGGCCCAGTTTGCCACACCTCCTACAGGCCACTTCCTTGCATTCTGACTGTATATGTCCAACCCCCCCCACAATTCTGGCATGTTAACGGCTGTCTGGGGTAAGACATATAACCACGATTTGTCCATATGGAAAAGAAAGCGGGCGTGTGTAACAGTCCTCCTTCTACCCCAGGGCTTGAACACAATTGAACTGTGTAGGAACTTTTCCCCGTTCAAGATCCTACTGCATCAAAAATTTTCCTTCCTACCCCTTGCACGTCAACAAACCGTTTCAGGAATGTAATAATGTCCTCCTCTAACATGTGGGGGTTATACATATGAACCGTCAAGGTGCATGATTCTCTCACGAACAAAGGTTCAATGAAAAATTTATCCAGAGGTCCCTGATCTTTCTGTCCTTAGACCATAATTCATCACAAAGACTGTTTGATTTCAGAGTAACATCATATGTGCCTTTCCATATGTTCTCCTTAACTTCAAAGATCTTATATAAAACAGCTTTTTTAAAGGTACTTCTGACCATCCATCCTTCTCTGTCTGCTTCCGATTTCAAGACGGAGCGCACAGTGTCCTTCATTTGTCCCTCTTGAGACAATGAGTGCCCGGCCGCCATCCCCGACATCCTCTTACCAGCGTTAGCTGTCATCTGGGAGCCCCACCTTCATCCCCTGGGCTCAACCGGTGGCTCGACGTCTTCTTTCTCCGCTGTTTCTCCTCCAGATGACAGGGTCTTCTCTCCAACCGCTGACGTCTCCTTCTCTGTGGTTGCTACTTGCAAAGCGTCCGCCACGTCCTCTCCGTCACCCTTCTCGTTCTGACTAAGCCGTCAAGCTGCGGTCAAGCCACGTACTTTCAGAACGCGGCCAAAAGGCTGAGAAGCGATGCCCCTAAAGGCGCGAACCGACGCGCGGGCCTCCCACTAGCGCAGGCCAACTCCGCTGGAGCCCGGGACTCGCGCAGCTGACGGCCTCCCTGAGCCAGATGCCTGCCGCCGGACTCTGCTCCTCCTCTCTCTTGCCTGCCTGCCTTCCTGCCAGTCCCGGGCGGGGGCCCTGCTCTTTGATCTTCTGTCAACGACCGCAGCCACAGGGGCGGCCTCCTTAGCTTAGGCCCCTCCCACAAGTAGCAGCTGTGCCGAGTGAGCTGCAAGCGAGAGCAGACTGTCAGCACCTGCTGGCACACACACACACAACTGCCTGTCTCCCTGGAAAAAAGATGAAAATGTTTTTTGGAGGGAAAACGCACAAGAGCCGAAAAGGGGCCTACCCGCTTGGCCAGAAAGTCGAGACGCGGGAGAGTGCACAGAGGGAGTACGGAGACGGAGATGGACCTCAGAAGAAGGAGCTCCAGTCCACCTCGCTTGCTAGCTACGTCTGTCTTTTCACCGCTGAGAGAAGGTGGTGCACCGCTCCCGGAGGCGCTGCAATACCGGGCCGATGCGTGGAGAGGACGGAGCAAGCTCCTGATCCAGCTCCCTGTTCCAAAAATCCGTTTAATATGTGGTCCCCCGATGGGGACGTATCAGATATTAAACTGATAAGAACATTTTTTTATTATGAAAATACAAAACAAACTATATGGGAATTAATATTCAGATGCAGCCATTCAAAACAAGCGGTGCACTTGACGCAGTTTACCGCAACTTACCGTATTAATCCTGTAAACTCTCGCATAGTGCCGCATGATACCATGTGGTACCGCAAGTAAAATATCCGGAATTTCTGCAAGGTTGAGCTAATAAAGCTCAACCCTCATGTTTGAGCTGTCGCCATCAATGTCTTTACCGAAGATATTACTAATAGTATTAGTAATGAATGACCTTGGACTAGCTGTAAGTGTAAACTCAAAGTATTGCCCTGGTCCACATTCTTTTTTTAATTGTTCGTCTTTGTAAAAGTAATACCACAGCATTTCGGAATCACACATTTGTTTCCAATCATGCAAAGTAAAGTAATTTTTTAGAATCTCCGATTTCACCATGCCTTTCACATGCTCATAAAAGATATTGATTTAGGAACATAAACATATTACTGTATGCAAACTGTACAGTATACAGTATGTATATGTAAATTAAATGTCTTTACTGTGCCCGTTTTAGTATTGAATATTTATATGGAATTTTACCACTGAAGGGAAATCTTAGTAGCTGAGCTTAAATAGAATAGGAGCATACTGTGTGTGAAGGTCATAAACGATATTAATTTTGGAACATAAACATAAAGTATATGACTGGTCTCGGTACTTTAAAGAAAAAATACACACCGGTATTCCATTTCTCCCTAAACATTTTAAGCATTGAAGTCTTTAACTAACATGTGAAATAGCGTAGTTTTAAACTTTTCTGCTAATATAATATGGAATCGCGTATCTAAAGAAACTAATAACAATATTATATTCGTGTACTGCAACACAGTAAGCCTGGTGGTCTGTGTCGGATTAGTAACCCACAGGTTATTTGTTCAAATCCAGCCGGCGCCGTGACTTTTCTTTTAACAAACATTTCCTTGAGAAAAATAGAATAGCAATATGATGGACAATTAATTGACTTTTTATATTTCAAAATATCACAACATGATCGAATTTAAGTCCATTTTTAATAACAATGAATAGTCACCTTCTTTCTTTCTGGCAACTGTCCCTGCTTCTGCTTCCTGCTTCTATCGTGTGTGTGTGTGGGGAGATTTAAAAGGTTATTAATCATATCTTCAGTGTCACATCTTCCCAGTGTAGCTGATCTTTTGCTGCCTGGGTTAACTATCACAAAGCTTTAGAGAACTTAACACTTCTATTATCAACAAATTGTAAAAATGATGTTTAAATTGGCGTTATTAATTTTTCACTTGAGTGTATGGAGGATTGTCAGCTGTCACTGAGAGCAGCCCCCCCCCCCTTAGGCTGTGCAAATGATCTTTTAAATTTTTATAGAGAAATGGAGGCTGGACAGTATGCGTTACAATATAAACATTTATATTGATATAAATTGCTTTTTGATTTAAATCGCTAATGCGTGTTTAATTATATGTATTTTTTAATTCATAATCAGACAAATGCAACATAAATTGTTATCTTTGTCTTCTAAGTATCTTAATTAACTTTCAGTATAGCTTTCTCCCTGTTTAGATTTATTTTTCTTGGGATTTTGGGATCAAACGTGGAAAGATTAGATTAATCGTTTTTATTTTTTAAATTCATTTTAGAAAAGTGTAATCTATACTAAAAAGCTGTGTACTACCTGCTATATAGATACAAATATTTAGACCCGGCGCGGCACCGAGAGAGGGAGGAGGCGCGGAGCTCAGCAGTACAGAACAAATGTTATGCTTCCTGGAGTGCTTAATGCACCAATCGAGTCTACATTTATAACTTATTTTTTAAAATTAGTCAAGAAATACGAAGCATCTCTTTTTACTTTTAAGTCCCTTAATTATCATTAAGCACAGCTTTCTCACCACGTAGACTGCTTTTTGATACCATCCTTAGACAAAGCAGAAACTTGTTGTTCTTTCTAATGACATTACAAGTGGAAAGATTACAGATTTGAATCGTCTTTAATTTTGTTACCTTATACATTTTAGAAATGTTTCTATACAAACACCACAAAACTATTCTCGATTGTATTTCTGAATGTTAGGTTACACTTAGTTCACGGTTTTAAATACATCTAATTAAGAAAGTTAGGTGTAGGCATAAACTATTAGTAATCAATAATATTAAATTTAGCACTGTAATAAGTTGTTGCACTTTCCCCCGCATCTTGTAAAAATGTTTTCATTGTTCAAATATACATTAAATCTGACTGTCAGTAGCAAGCAGCCAGCAGCCATATCACCCTGCAACTCACAACTGGCAACCCACTGAAGCTAAGCAGGTCTGAGCCTGTTCAGTACCTGGATCGGAGACCTCCTGGGGAAAAAAAACTAAGGATGGCTGCACTGGCCACCTCATGGCCTGCTACCCCTGCGAGCAGTGAAAAGCAACACCTTCGGTCAAACTTTTACCCTTTTCCAACTGTTATGTGTGAGATGTCCCACCCAGTCCTGTGCCAATGGTGTGTGGTTATGAGTTGTGATGTCCCGCCTTCCCAAGTGGTCCGGTGTCTCTGGGTCCAAATGTCCGCCATTGCGGTCCCCCTCATTTTATAAATATATGTATTGTAACGCATATGGCCACCATTGGCCTGGTTAAAGTAGCCATATCGCCCTGCAACTCACAACTGGCAGCCCACTGAAGCTAAGCAGGTGTGAGCTTGGTCATTACCTGGATGGGAGACCTGCTGGGAAAAGACCTGCAAGGTTGCTGCTGGAGGAGGTGTTAGTGGGGCCGGCAGGGGGCGCTCACCCTGCGGTCCATGTGGGTCCTAATGCCCCAGTATAGTGATGGGGACACTATACTGTAAACAGGCGCCGTCCTTCGCATGAGACGTAAAACCGAGGTCCTGACTCTTTGTGGTCATTAAAAATCCCAGGGCCCTTCTCGAAAAGAGTAGGGGTGTAACCCCAGTGTCCTGGCCAAATTTCCAATTGTCCCTTACCAATCATGGCCTCCTAATAATCCCCCTCTATGAATTGGCTACATTACTCTGCTCTCCTCCCCACTGTTAGCTGATGTATGGTGAGCGTTCTGGCGCACTATGGCTGCCGTCGCATCATCCAGGAGGATGCTGCACATTGGTGGTGGTGGAGGGGAGTCCCCATTACCTGTAAAGCGCTTTGAGTGGAGTGTCCAGAAAAGCGTTATATAAGTGTAAGCAATTATTATTATCATATAATAAGTTAAATACAAAACTAAAGAAAAGATAGGGTAAAATATAATTCAAAATATTTTTCTAACAATTTTAACTGTTTATAAATAAAATGTATTAACCAAGGAGTTGGATGGCACAGTTGTTAGTATGCTTCATTTTGTTTCTTTTTCATAAATACAACAGTAGAACCTGATGTCTCAGTGGCTTTCAAAATTAAATTATGCATGCAAACCTGTGAACTAGAAAGATAACTAAAATATCCATCCATTTCAAATGGTGGCGAAGTGGTTAGCATTGCTATCTTGCAGCACTAGGGTCCTAGGTTCAATTCCTGCCATCCTGTGTGTGTGGGGTTTGCATGTTCTCTCTGGGTTACATGGGTGTTTCACCATATGTGTGATATGACTCCCACTCGTACTCCAAAACATACTGGTAAGTTAATTGGTTTATGGGGAAAACTGGCCCTGGTGTGTGTGTGTGTTTGTCTGTCCTGTGATGGACTGGCGCTATGTCCAGGGTGTATTCTGCCTTGTGTCCATTGCTTACTGGGATAGGCTCCAAATCCTCTGTACTGGATAAAGAGATTAGAAAATGGATGGAAGTAAAGGCACTGTGTGGATGGAACTATACACAGTGTAAGAAACCCACTATGAAATGGCCCCATTCCTTCAATTCACGTGCATCCAATACACAGTTCAATGCTAGCAACTACACAAAATCTAAAATACAATCCTCCTTTCAGTATGTATGTAAACATACAGTCTGTAGACTTCATCTTCATCAAAAGTATGCCTAACCCCATTAGGAAGTGTTCTCGTTATCAGTGTATTCCTCAACTTTCCCAAAATTATCTTCTTACAAACATCTCTAGTCTTTTATCCTCCAATAACTCAGCCAACACTTAAATCTCCAAAAGGCTGCTTGTGTTCATTTCTTTAAATCACAAATATAATATGTAAATACTGGCCATGTAATACTCTGCATTGTGGAATAATAAATTATTTTAAAGGGAACTAGAGAAGCTCGGAACGAGAGAAATCATGAAAGGCTTTTTTTTTCTAGAATTAATAAATGCACATAAAAATAAATTTACCCCACACACATTTCACTTTTACACATAACCAAAACACGTCTTAATATTTCAGTTTTCTTGCAGTTTGAATAAGAACAACATTTGGTTTTAGTAAGTTTGTCGATGCATCACCTCCCTTTCTTTGTAGCAACTATCCAGGTCTTTTGGTTGAACCCTCAGCCAATGCTCTTATCTTTCCTATTAAGACAGTGTCTGATCATGCACTGACCAGGTCATAAAGGGCCTTTTGCTGCACACATATGGTCTCCTTCTTCCCCTCTGGGTGTTTTTTCAACCACTTCCTGGCATGCTAGTAATGCCAAGGGATTACATCCGCTTTAGGACCTGAGTTGCATCAGTCTCAGCTGTGGCATGGTCCAGGTAAACCATAGCCTGACAAAATATTGGCTCTTATGCGTCACTTCCGCTTGTAAGGCTTTGCATAAACAGGAAACAAAGATGGCATCTAATTTAAGGGGAATGTTGGGTACATCCCTCCCTCCCTCCTCTATCTTCCTGTACATCTCCATCCTTCGAATATACTCATATTTATTACTCCAAATGAAATTAAAGACAGATCTTGTCACCCCCTTTCTAAGTAACGGGGGTAACGGAAAGACATATAAACGTATAAATAAGATATATAGATAAGACAATAAAACGTCTGACTTCACCACTATTACCTTTCCTGTGTAAGACAACTGTATGTTTTTCCAGCGGCCCAATTTCACCTTTAAAAGATTCAATTTCTCCACCCAGTTTAAGCGAGCTGACCCACATGTGGCAAAGTTCTCCCCCCAATATCTTAATTGGACCAGACACAAGGGTCAATCCTCCTGTTGCCTCTTTCCGGGTCTTCCAAATGCCAGAATATTTCATCTGACTTTTGGCAGTGTTAATTTTAGCCCCTGTCGCCTGCCCAAAGAAATGACAAACCTCAATCACTCTCAAAAGTCCCCTGTCTGAGTCCAGCAGACAGGGGACTGTCTGCTGGAGCTATGAGCTATGTCATCCGCATAAGCAGCTAGCTTTGCCTGCTGACCCCTACTTCCTGGGATTACTATGCCCGATATCTCCTTGTGTGCACGGATCAGTTCTCACAGGGGCTCCAAATAGATTATGTACAATAAGGGGGACAAAGGACATCCTTGTCTTGCCCCTTTCCTTATGTCGATAAAATCCCCCAAGAACCCATTGATACAGCTGCCGCAACCAACCAATAAACTTTCTTCCAAAACCAAACCTCTCCAGGACTTTCCATAAGAACTCATGGCTTACCTGGTCAAAAGCCTTCTCCTGGTCGAGATTTACTAAAATCAAGGGCAAGTGGGTCCTCGACCCAGCTAATCGTGTCTTTTAAGTGTAGGTTCCAAAGCAGAGACCGACCCTTCACACCACACGTTTGATAATTTTCGATGATTTCAGCCAGAATCTCACGTAGTCTTAAACAAATTTTTTTTGCCAGAATCTTAGTCGGTTGTCAACAACTGAATAGGTCTCCAGTTCCCTAAATAAGTTTTATCTCCCTTCTTGAACAGCAAAGCCAACACGCCAGTCTTCATTGTTGGTCCTAAGCCTTCCCCTCCCAATAAGTCCTTATAAACTGCCACAATGCATTCTTAATTAAGGGCCAGAAAGCTTAAAATTCAACTGGGAGTCCATCTATTCCGGGAACTTTCTTCCTCCCTAAACTATGGACTGCTTTCTCCACTTCCTCTAGGGACAAGTCCTCCTCTAATCTTATCCTACTCCCTTCTGAAATCTTAACTTGTAACACATTCAGATCCACATCTGTTTTCCGAGGCTACTTCTTCCTTAAAGAAATCTTCGTAAAATTTAGTGGCTACCTTCACCATTTCCCTGACTTCCACAGTGATGCCACCACCCTTCGTCGAATACCATTTTGAAAAGGCAAGACAGGTTTCCCTCACTATACTCTAAGGAGAAATTCCTTAACTTCTGGCTCTCTCCATATATAAGGTTTTTAACTCACTCTTAAGTTTACGGATTTCCTCCCTATCTATCCTTGTCCCACTACTCCTCTGTTCATACAAGTCTTCCAATTTACGTTGTCAATTGGAGATTCCTTCCATCTCCTTTCCTTTTCCTACACCTGCAGTACCTAATCGATTCCCTTTTTACCTGCCGCTTAACATCCTCCAACCAATCTACAGTGTTATCATATAAGGCCCTCCTCGCTTCCCACTTTTTCCAACAGGAGGCAATCAAGTTTTTATACTCTTCCTCTATTAAGATCCTAGTGTTTAATTTCCAAAACCCAGAACCAAAGAGAGATCTCCACCCAAAATGAACATCTTATTGGTTATTAATAGTGGCTATAGTGCTGTGAAGAAGTCCTTCCTTAGTCTTCTTTGTGCATGAGCGTACACATTAATTAACCTAAGGTTCTCCCTCCCTATCTGTCCGTCAACCACTAACACTCTTACTGGAATGACAACAAAGGAAATCATCAAATTAAAACATTAATTCCCAATTAAAATACCCAGTCTGGCTGAACGAACTCCGCCAGAGCTCCATCTTGAAGCACTCTCTCCCCACATTTTGGAAAGACGTCTACTATCCCCCTTGCCATTGACGTGGACTTCCTGTAAAAAGTATAAATCTGCCCTCAAACCCTTCAAAAAATCAAAAATTGCAATTCTTTTGCTATACTTCCTAAGATCCCTTACATTAATAGTACAAATGGACAAACTATCCATTAGGACTGAGTAGATTGTCTAAATCGCTATTCCCCTCTGCACCCACAAAGGGCTCTGGAGTTAAACACTCTACAGAGCTGACCGGGCTTACATTCATAAAGGAAGGAATGGACAAAATCTCAGGAAAGCGTGTCCTCCTTGTTTCCTCAAGTATCTGGTGGGAAAAATCTTCCAGCCTCTCCTCTTTCCCCCTCTCTTCGCCTTCCCTCTCCCCTATCCCCTCCTGCTCTTTACCTAACACCTCCTTCTCCTTCTCCATCAACTGAGTTACAGCCAGGATCTCATGTTCATTGAAACTCTGAAGGGATGATCCCAGCTCAAACAATGTAGATATTCCTTCCTTACTCCTTTTCTCCTAATGGGAGTCAAATTCATCACTAGAACCATCTCTCACCCGTTCTGCAGCTTCCCTGACTGATTCATAGAAGCTCGCCCTTTGTGCCTTGTTCTTTTTCTTCCTTCTAAGGTCTGTAAGCTTTGCACAACCTCTCGCCATCTTACTGGGCCCTGCTACATCACCCAACGTCCCCCTCACCACAAAAACCCTCACATTCACTCCCCCTATCATTCAACACATCCTCACCTTCAATTTCTTTACTCGAGAGAACAGATTCTTCTAACCCCTTCCCTATAGTTGTACTGGGTCCCTCCTCCTCATCAGAGGAAAACTCTCTCCTCTCCTCCTTTTCTGGAACCCCCCCCCCCCTGCTTTCTTTGAGTCCCCACTGTCGACCACTTTCAGAAGTCCAAGTGCCGCATCTGATGGTGAGACTGTCTGTCCCTCTCCAGTTGTCGTGTCTTCAAAGAATCTAATCGCTTAATCTCATCCCGCAGGTTCTTCCGTCTCCTGGGATACCATGGGCCACCTCCAGACGTTCGCCTCCATGTCACTTGCATCCTTACCAGGTATGTGTTTTTCCTTAACAACGTCCGTAAAACTCCTAGCTCTTTTTTCGCAGTCCTTATATACATGCCCTGTAGCCCCACAAAGATTACACACTAGGGCACTACTGCAATCCTTAGCTAGATGGCCAAGCTTCCCGCACCTCCTACAGGCTACTTCCTTACATTTTGACTGAACATGTCCAAAACCCCCACAATTCCGGCATGGTAACGGTTGGCCGGGGTAATGCATATAACCACAGTTTGCCCTGATGGGGGAAAAAAAAGGTGGGTGGATGTAACAGTCCCCCTTCTACCCCAGGCCTTGACCACAAACGGACAGCATAGGATCTTTTTCCCGTCCAGAATCCTTCGGCATCAAAGATCTTCCTTCCTGCCCCTTGTATATCAACAAACCGCTTCAGAAAAGTAATGTCCTCCTCCAGTATGTGAGGGTTGTACATATGCACAGTCAAAGTGTGCAATTCTCTGACAAACAGGGGTTTGATGAAAAACTTATCAAGAGGCACCTGCTCTTTCAGACTTTGAGCCTTGGTCCAGAATTCATCACAAAGGTTACCAGACTTCAGAGTAATATCATATGTGCCCTTCCAATAAAAATATTGGAAGCAGCAAACATTTTCCTTTTTAGTACCCAAGATTTTGTACATAATAGCTTTCTTGAAAAGACTCCTATCCATCCATCCTTCTCTATCTGTCTGTGTCTTCCAAACAAAACGCCCCGTATCCTTCATTTGTCCCTCACAGGACAAAGAAGGTCCGGCCGCCATCCCCTATGTCCTCTTACCGGCTTCTGAAGTCATCTGGGAGCCCCACCTTCACCCCCTGGGCTCAAACCAGGGTGATTCCAGTGGTGGCTTGACAGTGTTTCCACCAGTTGTTCCTCCAGGTGCCTGGACTCCTCCTTAGCCGGTAACATCTCCTTCTCTGCAGGTCTTCCCTCTAGCAAGCCATCCGCCACTCGTCCTCTTGAGCAGACAGTCAAGCCGCGGTTAGGCCCCCGTGCTTTCTGGATCTTGGCCAAAAGGCCGAGAAGGAATTTTTTTTATTATAAATTTACAAAACACAAACAGCAATCATCATCAACACCAATACAGTATCATGCCAGTGAAAATAACCCCTTCCACCTCTCTTTAACCGCAGCGAAACCCCACCTCACGATGTCCCATTTTACTCTGCAGGTTACATCATGTTTTACTTTATATACGACAGTAGATGGTGCTCCGCTTACTCCGTGTTCCGTGAGGCCCAAAGATGATATTTTACCAAGCTGATCAAAAACCATAACAGAAAACTGTCCCAATCTCCGTGGCTTTGGGATTCCACGCAGTATCACTATCACAAAATCAGGTTTTACCCGTGTTAAGACCCCCCCCACACAGATCCTCCATGCAAACCAACAATTCCAAAACACATGTTAAATAGTTTCAACCTCCCCACATTCAGAACGAGAACATTTATCCTGTCTTGATAAACTATGGCGGTGTAATGTCTCCCTGATCGGGGGCCTCTTCCACAAAATTAACCAATTCAGATCTTTAAATTTATTTTCCAAAGCTACAGGTTGGTTCTGTCTCCACACCTCCTCCATAATGCCCACTACAGCTGGTTCCTCTCTAGCTGTTGCTAGTTGATACAAAGCTTTGTGGTTCAGGGACACAAACCCTTCTCTAGCACCGGGGTGCTTCTTTAACCACTGCATTGCATGCCTATAGCACCACAGCAGTTTCTCGGCTTTCAGCATCACGTTTGTCCAAACCACCAAGTGCTTCACTACAGGTGAAAACCACAGGTGTGCAAAGTGAACCCACAGGTGGTCCGGACTGTTGTGCAGAAGCCTGCACAACCCTGAGACAAAGAGGGAGTCCAATTTTGCAGGCAGATCAGGCACCGCCCGGCCCCCCTCTTCCACTGGCCTGTGCATATCCACTCTCCGAATGTATTCATATCCTCCGCCCCAAATGAAACGGAAGATTGTCCTCACTAGATCTTTATGAAATCTAGGAGGAAGCGGAAACACCCAGGCCAGGTGGTGGAGCAACGGCAAGACATCAACTTTCACCACCAGAACTTTCCCTATATACACATCAAGGATCTGCTCTGCTACAATCCCAGTTTTTGTTTAACTTTTGCTATCTTGGTTTCCCAGTTAATTGCGGCAGAGCCACTGGACAGGAAATTAACACCCAGAATATTAATGGGGCCTGATTCCAAAGTGAGGCTTCCGACCACATCCCGTCTCTTTCCATCTGCCAAAAATTTTGACATTGCACTTACTTTTATTAAGTAGTGCAACTGTTCCCGCCGCCATTTTGTCCGCTATCCACAAAACCTGGAGAAGACTCCTGTCTGAAGTGAGGAGCAACGTTACATCTGTGTAGGAAGCAATTTTTGCTTGTGCACCACCACTGCCTGGAACTTCCATGCCTTCTACCCAGGGGTCGCTCCGGATCTGGTGCAGAAAAGGCTCCAAGTATAGAACATAGAGTAAAGGGGACGGGGGGCACCCCTGCTTAACACCACAACTAACCACGAACCTCGTCCCCATTCTTCCATTTACACAGACCCTGGAAACGACCCTGTTATATAGGATTTTAATACATCAAATAAAGGTCCCGCTAAGTCCTAACCTTTTTAGGACCTCCCACAAGAAGGAGTGATGGACTCTGTCAAAAGCTTTGCTTTGATCTAAATTGACAAGCATCAGCTCCAGACCCCTCTCCTCTACCCATTGAATAGTGTCCCTTACTAACTGGAGATACCAGGCTAGTTTCCTCCCCTCAACACTACATGTCTGCTCCCTACAGACTATGCCTGGCATCACCTTCCTCAGCTGCCTGCTCAGCACCCTGGCCAAGATCTTTTATTCGGTGCAGAGAAATTGTATCGGCCTCCAGGTCTTCTTTATTCCCTTTCTTGTAGACCAGAGTCAGGATCCCAGTCTTCATAGTCCCAGCAAGCTCCCCTGACTCCAGGATCTCGTAAAACTTCAAGAAGCATAGGCTGCAAGTGGACCCAGAAAACAGAGTAAAAGTCAATAGGCAACCCATCAATACACGGAGCCGTGCCCTTCTGTAACCCAGCCATTGGTTCTTTTAGCTCCTCACCTGACAAGGCACCATCCAGCTCGCTCATCCATGTTCTCTCTTTCCTTCAACCCCTGGCAGCACCTCGTCCCACAAAGCTGTGTCCACCAATTTTTCAGTGAAGAGCTCTCTAGAATTCTGAGGCACACGTCACCATGTCAGGCAGGTCAGTAATATTAGAGCCAACTTTCTGCCTTAGACCTTCTATGAGGGTCCGAGCTTGTCTAGAGTGAACCGAAGAAAAGTGCAGAGCACTTTTCATTCTTTTCCTGCAGATCACCCTTAACTCTGAAAAGAAAGTCTCTAGCCTTTGCTTGCCAGACCTCCTTCATTCTGAGTCTAAGTTCTGCAGCTTTCACTGCATCGAAAGACCTACCCCGATTGAAGGCTTCATAGAGACTCTGCAGTTCACTTTGCAGCTGCTCCACCTCTCTCCTTTCTCGATCTTTCTTGTCGCGACAATATTTTATTGATTCTTTAGACACGGCTCTTCTTTAGAAACTTCTGTAGTCGGCCTCCGACAACTTTGGTATTTAGTCTCCAGAAACCAGATCTGGGCCCGGAGTTATCGGGGGTCATGCAGACAGACAGCATCATATGGTCGGAAAACCACACCGGAGTTACCTGTCCAGCCTGTGATGATCCTCTCTGGGTGCTGAAGATGTAATCCAGCCTCCTAAAGCGATCCTTGCTGTTGCTCCAGGTGTCATTTTTGGAGGTTGGGCCAGAGTTGCTAAAACCATCCTGCAACTTGAAATGGCCCACCAATTCCCTCAGGACTCGTGTCACTGATATCAATATTAAAATCCCCGCCCATAATCACTACTCTGTTTGTGAAGAGGAGTGGCTCTATTTGCTTTAAAAAACCTGCTTGTAGGCGTCTTTCAGCCAGGCTGTACACCGCAATCAGACGCACCTTTAAAAAACCCCACACCCCGTCAACCATTAATAATCGCCCCGGAACAACCGATAAAACCTCACCACACACAAAATTTGACATCCCACACAAAATCCCCACACCCGATGAGTGCACTCCCCCTATGCTCCACCAAGACTGACTTTTCCGCCATATTCTCAGTAATATCCTCCTGAGATCCTAAGTGGACCTCTTGAAAGAAACAAAAGCCGAACTGGTCTTTGAAGACACCAGTCCGCTTCACGGGGCTCCTCAACCCCCCGGACGTTAACCGAACAAATTATACAGTTCATGTCGGGTCATGAGTTTGTGCCCTTACCTCAACTTCCTGACTCACATTTTTTCCAGTTCCCCCGATTGTCGAGTCACTCTCTTCCTCGCCAGACTGCTGCAGGCTCCCCTCCCCCAAGGAAGATAACTCGCTCACGGGATCCTTGGAGACTTGCAGATTTACCTGTCTCTGTTGTACCCCCTGGCTCAGCTTCACTTTCCTCGCTGGCAACTTCCGGCTCACCTTGCCCTGGGGGAATGGGTTCCCCGCTGACCACCACCTCCTCCGGTCCCTCAGGAGAAACTGTCATTGCAGGTGGATCACAGCTCCCCACCTTCGGTACCCCCTCCCTGTAGCTTTTAACCTCCCAACTGCCTTTTTGCTTTTCCTCCCAGCCAGCTTTCCGGCACCTTCCTCTCGTGCACCTGCAATTTGATTAATAGGGAATATAATATGGAATCGCGTATCTAAAGAATTTAATAACGGTATGATTATATTCGTGTACTGCGACAGGGCTGTGTAGGGCTGTTTCACCTCCCTGTTCATCAGAGTTGTCTTGTAGCCTACTGGTCTACGTGCCTGACTAACAACTTGCAGGTTGTGTGTTCAAATCCAGCTGGTGCAACATGATCGATTTTAAGTCATTTTTGATAACAATGAATAGTCACCTTCTTCCCTTCTGACAACGGTTCCTGCTTCTAGTGTGTGTGTGTGTGTGTGTGCAATAGAGTAAATTTTTATAGAGAAATGGAGGCTGGACAGTATGCGTTACAATATAAACATTTATATTGATTTAAATCGTGTTCTGATTTAAATCGCAAATGAGTGTTTAATTGTGTTTTTTAATCATAATCAGGCTAATGCATTTCTACATTTCTGTATGAACCAGCTTAGAGGTTCATACAGAAAGACAGCTTGTGTTTAAATTGAGTGTAAGGTAATTTATGCTTCTAATGTCATGGTCAGCATTTATTATTGTATTGTGCTGTAAACTTGTTCTGTGCCTAGTCACATTATTTTATAGCGTTATTAAATCCGGTGGCGCTGGTTGTTAGTTTCCTGACTCCCATGTCACATGGTCTGTGATTGAATCCCATGGAACTATGACTTTATTAAACAAACATTTCTTTGAAAAAATGAAACATTTCCCTTGGTCAGAGATTAAATAAAACCTCACTCACACCAAACAAATTTATATTTCTAAATATCACAACATGATCGAATTTAAGTCTTTTTAATAACAAAGAATAGTCACCTATGCGTTACAAAATAAACATTTAGATTGATTTGAATCGCGTTTTGATTTAAATCGTAAACGCGTGTTTAAATATGTGTTTAAAGGCGATATACTGTATAAAAGCGCTGATTCTTATGGCGTGTGTTCTGCCGGGATTCAAAAATTTTTTTTTAAATAAGCTGATAAAGCTTAGACTAACTGTATTCTAGAGTATATTACAACAGAACATTGGACAATGCAACGTAAATTGCAAAAATGCACTTGGAATCTGTCCAAGCCTTCCTACAAAAATTATTTAAACTGCGACAATGATCATTCATCTCTAAATAAACTTTATTTTATATAGCGTTTTAAGTGAATAGGTAATTAGATTGCTCATAATCCTAATCGCTTTTTCTACATAAACACAGAGTGATTGCTCTCTGAAAATGCTTTTCCTTTATATTTAGGCTCAGATTTCAACTATAGATCGTATTAATATAAACTTTCTTGGAAAAATGTATTTTATGTAAACCATGTTTGCTATTAATTCATTTAGGGCTAAAATATGTTCATTGTCTTCCAATCGAGTCGAGTTGACACTGGAAGCTTGCCACACCCGGACTGTTAAACCAACGCATTAGCAAGTCAAAGCCCATTGAGGGTATTGAGCCAGTGTTGGCTTTAGTATTAGCCATACAGAACATTAAAGTGCCCCTTTTCCATTCAGCGGGTGCCTGAGACGCTGTGTCCTATCTTCTGACAGTCGCCGTTGTGAATGAAACGTTTGCACGTATAGTTAAGTTATTACTTGGTTTTCAAAGTGCAATGAAATACAATATTGTTGTTGTTGCTGTTCTGGTTGTTTTTTTCCTGTAAAGCGTTTTGAGAAGCCACCTTTAAAGGCGATATATACTGTAAAACCGCTGATTCTTATGGAATGTGTTCCGGCGGGGATTCAAATTTTTATTTATTTATTTTTTAATCGCGTATCTAAGGAAATCTCGGTATAGCTTTGTTCATGAACAAACAGTGGCATGTTACATTATTATTATTTTTTTTGTTAACAAGGCTCGCCAGCTAATGTGAATCGAAACCTGTCTTGCTAGCTTTCAAAGTCGTGCGAGGTGTAAACGACAATTCAAATAGAGAAAAAAGACCAGACTGACAAGCTGATACATACTCCAAGGCGTTATGGCAAGCAGTGGCCACGTGTCCAAGCTCACCACATCTTCTGCAGATGTCAGTGACACAGTCCACAAAAAAATGCCCACACCTCCGGCACGTTTTAGGTTAGCTGGGGTAGAGCAAGTATCCTCTGTACGGGCCAATACTAAAATTGGCCGTTGGGCTTATCAGGCCCCCCTCTACCTTGTCGTTCGGGCGGAACCTCACAGAGTATACCCTTTTTCCAGTCCAAACCCTCTCATTGTCTATCACTCTTCGCCCCTCTCCTTGTATGTCAACAAATTTTTGCAGAAAGGTAAGTATGTCAGACTCAGGCACCCGCGGACTAAACATATGTACTGTCAAGGTCTTTAAATCCCTTGCGAAAAGAGGCTTGATATGAAATCTGCATAGCGGTTCCTCTTCCTTCAATAATTGGGCTCTGCTCCATACCCTGGCACATTCCACATCCGATATAGCGTCAAATCATAAGTACATTTGCCTTGAAAATCTTCCAAACACAAAATGTCCCATCTCTCAATGCCAAGCGTCTTAAATAGTACCTCCCTTTCGAATCTTCCTCTAACCATCCCCTCCGCCTGTTCTTCCACAATCTTCAGTACAAAGCGCACCGTGCCTCTCAGTAGCCCATCACGGGACAGAGGGCGCCCGGTCGCTGCCGCCGAAGACAATTCACCACCAAACAATGTCATCTGGGAGCCCGACCTTCACCCCCTGGGCTTCACCCAGAGCGATTCCAGTGGTGGCTCTTAGCTGTGCTCTCGCTGCCTCCCAGTCGACTGGTCTCCTCCTCTCCCAGTGGTGCCTCCTTCGCCGCTGCTTGCTTCCCTCACTAGCCGCTTGCCTTCTCTCCTCCGCCGCCAATCCCGATCTCCTGACAAAGACTTCCAGCCGCGGTCAAGCCACGTACTAGTTATCTTGGCCAAAAGG
This sequence comes from Lepisosteus oculatus, assembly GCF_040954835.1. Classification (NCBI taxonomy): domain Eukaryota; kingdom Metazoa; phylum Chordata; class Actinopteri; order Semionotiformes; family Lepisosteidae; genus Lepisosteus; species Lepisosteus oculatus. The sequence continues at coordinate 19,579,276 of NC_090711.1, read as the reverse complement.
CAGAGAAGGAATTTTTTTTTATTACAAAAGTAGCAAACTACAACAAACAAAAAGTAAAACAACAACAACATTTCCTGTAATTCAACCGTATTCAAATTAAAGGTAACAACTCATAATAACAGACAATCGGCCCCAAGCCTTGTAACCATAGTAACAACACAATATATATTCAATCACAGTCAAAACCATCAAATCAAAATTTCATCTAGTTATCAATGAGTCTCAATATTTGTATAAATTCTTCAAAAACCCCAATAACACATTCATCAAAAAAATGTACAGTCTTTACATCTCCATAATCCCACCCTTTATGCAAATGTAAGCCCTCCTCCCTCCCCAACAAATATATATAAATATATTAAAAAAAAATTATAATAGGCAGCATCATAATCAGAAAACGAAATTAGCGCCCCAAGGAAATTAACCCCTTCCACCTTTGCTAAGCCGCAGCAAAGCCCCAACGAAGGATGTCCCAATGAACTCGTCTGATGACATCATGTTTAACTTTACTAAAAACTGATAAGGCTGAGCCACTACTGCCATGCTCAACCACCTGTCTCTGAGCTGCCCACATATAAAACTTTGTCAAACTAATCATTAACCATAACAAAAATTCTCTGTTCCATTTTCTCAGTCTCATAACTCAGCGGATCACCACCCGACCCGTTAAAACAAAGTCTAGAGAAACTTTTTGTAAAAACACTTCACAGTGACCCCACACCCTTTGGGCAAACACGCAACCCCAGAAAACATGAAGTACTGTCTCTACCTCAGAACAGTCGGGATGCGGGCACTTGTCCTGTCTGGACAGGCCGCGTCTATGAAGAGTGTCCCTCACAGGCAACCTATTCCAAAGCGTCCGCCAGTTTAAATCCTTGAGTCTATTTTCCAGACCTGCTGGCTGGATCTGCCACCATTCATCCTCCGACACCCCCACAACTGCAGGTTCCCCTTTCTCCATAATGGTCCTATACATTAGCTTATGGTCCATAGAACCCAAACCCTTCCTAAATTCTGGGTGTTTCTGTAACCAAACCACCACGTACCTGTAATGCAAAGGCAGTTTTTGCGCCTTTGGAGTTGTTGGTCCAAACTACCAAGTGTTTCATCATAGCAGCAAGCACAGAGATGATCAGGGTCTTCATATAACGTTTTACACAAATTGGCAACGAACAGTGTATCTAATTTTAATGGGAAATCTGGAACTGCCCTACCACCCTCCTCCACTGGCCTGTATATGTCTGCTCTCCTAATATACTCATGTCCTCCACTCCAGACGATGTGGAAGACAGCCCTTACCAGGTTGCGATGCAACCTGGCGGGCAGGGGGAACACGCGGGCCAAGTGAAGGAGCAGTGGCAGTACATCCACCTTTACAACTAACACCTTCCCGGTATACGTCAAAGACCTGTTCAACCATAAGTCAAACTTTTGATTCACCTTCCCCATCCTCAGGTCCCAGTTGATCTTGGCAGAGTCCTGCATGTGGAATAGGATGCCCAGGATCTTTACCGGCCCCGTCACCAAGTTAAGACCACCCGCCACGTCTTGTCTATCTTTCCACTTGCCAAAGTACTTAACTGTGCATTTTGATTTGTTCAAAAGTGCACCTATCCCTTTTGTCAGACTGTCTACTATCCGTAGTACTTGTAGAAGGCTTCTGTCAGTAGTGAGAAAAAGCGAAATATCATCCGCATAGGCTGCTATTTTTGCCTGAGCTCCCCCACTCCCCGGGACCACCACCCATTCAACCCAAAGATCACCACGAATCAAATGAAGAAAGGGTTCAATATAAAGCACATACAATAAGGGAGACAGAGGGCATCCCTGCCTCACCCCACACGTGACTGGGATGCCCATGCCTAACTTACCGTTAATACAAACCCTTGTGATGACATTATTGTTCAAAACCTTAATCCATCTAATGAAACCCTCGTCCAGACCCACTCTTCATCACCTCCCAAAGGAAAGTGTGATGTACCCAATCAAATGCCTTATTCTGATCTAGGCTCACTAACATCTCTAGGTTCCTGTCTTCCACCCATTCTATCACATCGCTGATCAGCTGTAGATTCCACTTTACATTTCTGCCCTCCACACTGCAGGTTTGATCCCTACTTACCAGATCCGGCATCACCTTCCTCAGCCGTCTACCCAATACCCTGGCCAAGATCTTATAGTCGGTACAGAGTAATTGGATCGGCCTCCAGTTCTCCAGATCTTCTTTGTCCCCTTTCTTGTAAACCAGAGACATGATACCTGTCCTCATTGTTCTCCCTAGCTCACCCTCCTTCAGAATTTCAGTATAGACCTCCAACAGTACCGGTAGTAGCCTTTCCCGAAAAATTACATAAAAATCTGTAGGTACCCCGTCGATCCCAGGGGTGGTACCTCTTCGTAGGCCACCAATGGCTTCTCCTATCTCTGTTATTGTTAACTCCTCACTCACTCCTTCAACGCCATCAGTCTTCCTGTCAAAACCCACCATCCACTCATCCCACAAACTCGCATCGACAGGTTTCTCTGAAAATAAGTCTGTAAAAGTTAGTTGCACACCTCACCATGCCTTCTATGTCTTTGACGATGGACCCATCTTCTCTCCTCAGGCCCACAAAGAGAGTCTTCTTCTGTCTGGCTCGGACCGAGTCAAAGAACTGCGTTGTGCACCTCTCCTCCCCCTCTATCAAGTTACCCTTCAGCCTGAACAAAAAATTCTTAGCTCGCTCTAACCAGTTCTTTCAGCCTGAGCTTGAGCTCTGAAACTTTTGCCATATCAAAGGAACCGCCCTGGCTGGAAACCACATACAGATCTTCAAGTTCCTGCTGTAATCTCTCTCTTCTCTCTGCTACTTTCTTTTGGCAACAGTAGGAAATAGAGGCTTTAGAGATAGCCCTTTTACATGCTTCCCACCAAAGTACCGCTGTAGGGTACCTCCACCTTTGTAACTGGAAACGTTCCAAAAGCACAACTATCAAGTTCTGATAGTCTGCTTCCAATAACACTTTCGTGTTTAGCTTCCAGTAATTTGTTTCTGGGTCCATACTGTCTGGTATCAAATCAACTGACAGCAACAGAAGTTCTGAAAACCATACCGGAGTAACCTGAGCAGCCTGTGTCAACCCACGCAGGGTGGTGAAGATGTAGTCAAGTTTCCTAAAAACACCCCTTCCATTGCTCCATGTATACATTTTCTGTGCCTGACTAAGATCTTTATGACCGTCCTTTAAGTTAAACCGTGATTTTAAGGATTTAATACCACCCATACTTGCATTACACACATCAATATTAAAATCACCTCCCATCACCACTACCCTATTAGTAAACAGATGTGGCTCGAGATCTCTCAAAAACGCAGCCTGGAGCCGCCTTTCGGCAGGCCCGTAGACAGCTTTCAGCCGCACAGAACTATGATGTTGACATCACTCGCCGTGAAATTAGGGGTTCCACAAAGGATCCCAATTCCAGAAGAGTGCACTCCCCCTATGCTCCACCAAGACTCCCCTTTAACCCAATCTTTCTTAAATGTGGCAATATCATCCCTTGTGCCTAAATGGACCTCCTGCAGGAAACAAAAGCCAAATTGGCGCTCTTCTAAATATTTAAAGACACCAATTCGCTTAAAATGGTTTTTAAGCCCTCTGGCATTTACAGAAACTACAGTGCGGCTCATGTTGGATCGTAAGGAGTCCGCAACTGTAACCCATCTCCCAGACTAAAGTTGCTTTGTATTCCTATAGGACTAAGAACATTTTCCACCCCTCCCGGAACCTGCAGGGACCCCTCCCCCAGGGATGGTGGACTTACCCCAGGATCATCAGAGGTAAGGAGGTGGGTACCGCCGTCTTTCCCGGACTGTTCTGAGGTCTCTGAAACAAAACCTTCCTGTTCCACCACTGTCACCCTGTCGCCCTGGGGGTATGGGGTCATCGAGAGTACTAACCTCCACTGAGGCTTCCAAGAGATCAGCCTCCTCTCCGGGCTCTTCACCCCTCTCCCTCTGTTCCCCTTCCCCCTTTACACCCTCCTCCACCCCTTCCTTCTTTTTACCCCCTTTCTTACTCTCCCCCTTCCCCTTCTTCACAGCAATCGCCTTTCTTCGCCTCGGCTGTCTTCGTCCACTCCCTCCGTTCTCTACCTTGTCAGACTCAACGTCGCTGCTTTCAGAGTCCTCCTCAGAAACTAGGACCTGGAAGCGATTAGTCATAGTCTCAAAGAAGCAATCGTCAGACCTCTGTAGTGTGCTCTCACGAGGCATCAGTTCTGTAGGGTTTGGGCATTTATGGGGACAATTATTAATTGTAGCCGTAAGTCACAAAATGATTCTTTTAATGGCTTTAGAATCGTTTCGTAATTGAACTTGGTTACAACTTCTACATTGGATACTCAAAACAAGTACATAACTCTTAGGAATTAAATTGATATCAACTGGTTGGGATAACAATTGAATTCTCGAGCTGTAATGCATTGAAGTTGAATACTCATCCAATCTCTGGGGATTCAGATCTCCTGCGGGCACAAAGAAACAGTTGCAGGCTTGTTGCCGTCCAATCCACGCTGTCTGGCTAGGTGCCAGCCTGTGCTGTGTGGCTTGCGACGGTGCGCTGCTGATGCTCACTGACCGGCTAGTTAGTTTCGGCTGAAACTAGCAAGAGTTTGTGCACAGGAGAAAAGATGACTGTGGGTCCCAGCAAGTCAGGAAGAAGACTGGTTCGTTCCTGATGAAGCGCTAGTTCTGAATAGTGATTCAGCTGTCCACAGTTCCAACCTGTTCATGAGGCTTGTTGCTAATGCTAACCTCAGGTGGATCCTCTGGTTACTCTCTGGCAATCTCCGCTCTAGACTCTTGGAACAAAGGAAAGTTCTGGCACTCGGACACACTTCCGTGGTTGTCTGGGCTGAGTCTCAGGATGGTCAGGGAGCACGCTGCGAGAATGTCCTGCCCTTGAGAGCCTTTTTGGTCCTGGGCCGTCCTGCCTGGAATTCTCCTTAAAATTCTTTTTCAGAAAAGTCCACTACAGGCTCTCTGTGTTGCCTGTTTTTACCTGGAGGAACTTGAGCTCATTCATTGGCTGAAAGTTCCATGGGCATCAGAGTCCCACGTGTGTTAATTGGCCCTACCAGTCCCTGATTGGTTGATCAAGGTGAGATATGAGTCACTTACTCCTGACACCTAGGAATGCAGTCCAGATGTCCATCTGACACTCCCTAGACAGATAGGTGCCAATGGATGACCATTGATCATGATAGCCAGGCTTAGCTAAGTGCATCCCCATTTGGGAGCTGTCCCTTATCAAAAGAAAACATCTTTAAATCAGCCTGCACGAATAGTTTCTCTGTGGCTGTACCACAGAGATGAAGAGGGAGATGGGGCTTCATTTGGGAAAGCACAGCAACGCTTAATTCTGCTTAATAAGCCTTGCCGCTACACCTCATTCTTCTCTTCTCTGCAGCCGACTTCCTCTTCGCAGCCCTACTGGGCTGTATTGACCACTCCTGTGATCCCGACTCTGCCTCCTCCACCAACTCAGCCCACGATGAGGTCCCCGGACGCGCCTTGTCAGGTACCTTAGTTGTCTTTGCAGTCTCCTCTGGTCGGTCGCCTCCTTCCTCTCTTGCGTCTGCATGAGTCCCTTAGGTGGTCGCAGCCTTCTGCGGTGGTCTGGCCTCTTCTCCCCTCGGGCCCTCCGCCAAAGTCCGCACCACATCTGCAAAACTACGACTCTTCTTCGGGTAGACCCTATAAACATGGCCTTCTGCCCCACACAGATCGCAAGTCAAGACCTTAGTGTCGTGGTTTGTGGCTTTGCACTTTCGGCACACACCACCAGGACAGTTTGTAGCTACATGCCCTCTCTGGAAGCACTTTTTGCAAGTTACAGGTTGGCCTGGGTAGAAAAGGTAACCCCTATTAGGCCCAATAGAGAGTAATCTGGGGGGTGTACCACACCCTCGCCCTCAGACGGTTTAGGTCTTAGCCGCACCGTATACCTCCTTTTGCCAGTCCACACTCTGAGTACATCCAGATCTTTTTTACCTTCCCCCTGTACATCCACAAATCTGGACAAAAATGTAATATCTCTCTCCGGGACACGGTGGTTAAACAAATGAATAGTCAATGTCCTGAGTTCCCTAGCAAACAGCGGCTCTATTAGAAACTCATTAAGCGGTGACTCGTCTCTTCCCTCACAGACATTTTCCCAGGCCTTCTCAAAAAGTCAGTCCGTCTCAAGTGATAGGTCATATATCCCTCTAACTGGAAAATCCTGTAAACAAGTAATGTCCTTCAATTTTATCCCAAGGGCCTTAATCAGAACAACTCTCTCGGGAAGCGTTCACGATTCATCCACTCCTGTTTCTTCTCTACCTCTTTCACCACAAAGCGCACTGTGCACCGCATCAGCCCCTCACGGGACAGAGGGTGCACAGCCGCCGGACCGCGGGCCCACTCACCACTTTCCACAGCCATCATCTGGAGGCCCCACTTCACCCCCTGGGCTTAACCCAGAGCCACTACCCGTGGTGATGTCTCCTTTGGTCTTCTCCAGTTAAGATTCCGCCCATCTGGTTCCGTTGTCCGCCATAGTCCTCTTCTCCTCCTCGCCTTCGTCATCTTCACCTTTTGGCAGTCGTCAGGCTGCGGTGATGCCACGTACCGTCTGAGTTTGGCCAAAAGGCCGAGAAGCGATGCCCCTAAAGGCGCGGACTGACGCGCGGGCATTCCGCTGGCGCACAGTGGCGCAGGCTGACTCCTCTAGAACCCGGGACCCGCGCAGCTGCCGGCCTCCCTGCAGCCAGAGGCCTGCCGCCGGACTCTGCTCCCCCTCTCTCTTGCCTGCCTGCTTGCCTTCCTGCCAGTCCCGGGCGGGGGCCCTGCTCTTGGATCTCCTGTCAACGGCCCGACAAAGACCGCAGCCGCGGGGGGTGCCAGCCGCCCGGCCTCCTTAGCTTAGGCCCCTCCCACCGGCAGCAGCTGTGCCCAACCAGCTGCAAGAGAAAGCGGACCGCCAGCACCTACGGGCAGAGGCAAGGGGTAGCTCTCTCTCGGGAGGGAGGGACGGGGACACGTGCGCGCGCACGTACACACGCCTGCCTGCTGAAAAAAAAGAAAGTAAAGGTGGATATACTAAGTTTTTTTGGAGGGAAAACGCCTGGCGTTTGAAAAGCCTGCAAGGATGGGGACGGGGACACACACACACAAGCCACGCCTGCCTCCCTGGAAAAAGGAAAAACCTAAGTTTTTTGTAGGGAAAACGCACGGGAGCCGAAAAGGGGGGAGGCCTGCTTGCCAAGAGAGACGAGATGCGGGAAAGTGCACAGACGAGACGCGGGAACGGAGACGGAGACGGGGAGGGGGAGAGAGAGAGAGCAAAGAGACACACAGATGGATGAGACGAAACCCGGGAAGAAGGAGCTCCAGTCCACCTCGCTTGCTTGTTCGCTAGCTACGTCGGTCTTTTCACCGCTGAGAGAAGGTGGTGCACCGTTCCCGGAGGCGCTGCAATACCGGGCCGATGTGTGGAGAGGACGGAACAAGCTCCTGATCCAGCTCCCTGTTCCAAAAATCCGTTTAATATGTGGTCAGATTTTTTTTGTTTGTTTTTTATCAAAAATAGCAAAGGAAAACTAAATCACAATTATACTGTCATTTTCAAAAAACACACCCGAAAAACAAACAAAAAAAAGATACTTAAAAACAAATAAACACTGGGTGTCGATCAACCATTCCTTTTCTAAATATCCGCTAAAGATTTCCACTTTCCTTTTACAGCACGATGCCGCAACATTTCTTTATCTACCGCCACCATACACTAAATGTCCCCCACTATTTTGTTGTAAACCCCACCCACACTCCATGACACCCCTTTTTTGACCAAAGCATTCCTAGCGGCCCACAAATGCAATTTAACACAACTCATAAAAAACCATATTACAAAAACCATCCCTTTCATTCTCACACGTCCTCTAACCCCAAACATTATAGTAGCCAGATTTGTCTTAAACCCAGCCTCTATGGATTTCAATAAAGGTGCACATTTATTCCACACTTGTTGGGCAAAAGCACAAAACCAAAAGACATGCTCAATTGTCTCAATAGACCGGCAGTCTGCTCGCGGACATTCAGTTTGTCTAGATAGTTATGCCTGTGCAAAACGTCTCGCACGGGAAGTCTCTTCCAAACCAGCTGCCAGTTCAGATCCATCATGTCTGGCCGCAAACCTTTGGGCTGAACCCTCCTCCAGGTCTCGGCAGCCATGTTCCCGACAATTCTGTCCTCTTGTCCCATTACAGCGCTGTACAGTGCCCTGTGGTTCCTCAGAGTCGGCACATCCTCTGCCACCCGATGTTTCCGGACCCAGGACACCGCATGCCTATAATGCCACGGTAAGTCCTCCCCGTGCGGGACGTCGTTCCTCCAACAGGTGAGATGTCGCAAGCTGTTGGCAAGCCAAAACTTTACAAAAAACTGGTAATTATGCACTACAGATTGGCTTAAAGCAACACATAACCCCGACACATATATACAATTTAGCTTGATTGGTATATTTGGTACTCCTCTACCTCCCATATCAATTGACCTGTACATATCCCGGTGCTTAATATACTCGTATCTTCTGTTCCAAAGAAAACCAAAAGTTTCTTTAGTAAGATACCTATTGTATCTCGCAGGCATCGGCTATATATTCACCAAGTAAATCAAGGCTGGTAGAATGTCAGTTTTTAAAACTATTACTTTTTCTACAAATGTTAAACGTTTATCACCCCATCTTAACCTCACCCTTATTGCCTCCAAAGCCTGAAGCCAATTGTAGTGCACCGTTCCCTGATTTTGGAATGAGATACCCAAAATCTTTAAAGGGCCTCTACAAAAATCCAGGCCATATATGCCCTCCTCTCTGTCTCTCCATAACCCAAAAAACGTAACTTTACTTTTATTTCTGTTTAGTCTGGCCCCTGATACCCTGGCAAAGTCTTCGAAGATGGCCAAAGATTTTTGCAAGCTGTGATCGGAGGTCAGCACCAAGGTAATGTCATCTGCATACAAAGTCATCTTAACTTGCTCTCCGCCACTCCCAGGCAACAATAATCCATCTATGCCTGGGTCTCCGTTTACCATCCTTGCAAATGGTTCCATATAAAGGACAAACAACAAAGGGGACAGTGGGCAACCTTGTCTCACACCAGAATGCTGTTTCACCAGTTTGCCGACAAAACCATTAACCACCTGTAGCGGCAATGCTTGTTAATAAGACAGAATTAAGTGTTGCTGTGCTGTCCTCGCTGAACTTCTGGAGTGAGTTTGCTGCACTGAAAGTAAAGGGGCTGAATAATTTTGCACGCCCCACTTTTCATTTTTTTATTAGTTAAAAAAGTTTCAAAAATCCAATAGATTTCGTTCCACTTCACAATTGTGTCCCACTTGTTGGTGATTCTTCACATAAAATAAAAAAATTATATCTTTATGTTTGAAGCCTGAAATGTGGCAAAAGGTTGAAAAGTTCAAGGGGGCCGAATACTTTCGCAAGGCACTGTAACTGTTTAGCCCCAACATCTTCCTGTTTGCCAAGATCAACGTTAAAATCACCACCGATGACAAGCATCCTATTAGTAGCACATATCGGGTAGAGCTCCTTATAAAAATCTGCTCTCAGAGTGCTTATTGCGGGCGCATACACGCATACAAATCTAAAATTATTATTCCCATAGCATACATCCACACTCAGGGCTCTTCCCGGCACTATTACATTGCAATTCTCCACAATCATTCCACAGCTACCAAACAGAATGCCCACACCCGACGAGTGGACCCCACCCACACTCATCTTGGATCCTCCCTTATCCCATTCACGCGAAAAAAGAACAGCATCCTTCTTATTCTTCAAGTGCACCTTCTGTAAAAAGCACACCTCAAAATTCCGGTCTTTTAGGGACTGAAAGACAGCAGTTCTCTTAACTCTATCTCCAAGCCCTCTTGAGTTAAGTGTAACAATCTTCATTGAATGTTAATCACTTTCTCTCCTCCCACTTGCTAATGATATTCATCGCCGCAATATATGCATCTCTAACCTCAGTCTCCTTAGGCCCGTACACGTATAACTTAGTGATATCACTTTCTAATTTTACTCCCGGAAAGGCTCTAAAACTACCTTTAAGCCCTCCCCCACGAGTCGGGAACCGTACATTTCCATTCATCCATTCACATCGCTTGAGAAAACTAGCAGGCGCTTCTAACTTCTTCATTATTTTGCCCACTGTTCTAATTACCCGAAAGCCTCCTTGGCCATACCCGCATTGCTTCTCCACCGTTTCTCAATATCGGAGAAGAGAATTTTCTTGGAACCTATTTCTGCATGCGTTTCCCAAACAACTGAAACCGTTGAATATCCCTCCCTACAAGTACACACTTATACTTAATCTCTTTTTTTAGAATCTCCTGCTCCTCAAAACCGGCAGGCCACTGGGCCTTATTATTCCTCTCATCCCATCTGCAGATTTCCACAAAGTCCCGAGGTAGATCAGAATCCAGCCAGAGGCCTTCCTCTTCTCCTTGCCGTGGATCTATACCGGACTCCAAAACCTGGGTGAGTATTGGATCTCTGCTTTCGTGGGTGTCTGCAGTTTCAGGAACATATGGCGTCTCAACAAATTCTGAGGAAGCACTACCAAGGAGCTCCTCCGCCTCTTCCTCCAAAAACCTCCCCTTCTTCCCCCTCGACTGAAGGTGAGTAGACTCCTCGGGTCGCAGACTCAGGCCTGTCACTTCACGTTGATTCCTCCAGTTCTCTGCCCACTTTCTTTGCAGAGAGCTCTTCTGGTTCCACAGATTTCCTCTTAACAGTCTTCCTAGCCATGGATGCACCCTCTTCTTCCTCCTCCTCCATCCATTCTTCCCAGCTCTTCCTTCAAGCCTGTGGGTCCACGTGCACCACCTCTTCCGCCGCTAATTTTAAAAAAGCCAGCCCAGACATTTCGGCACTGCCTTCATCACCTGATTGACTTGCCTCCATCTCTTCATTCAGCACCTGCACATCATTGACCCCGGAAACCCCTTCTTCAGCTGCTACTTGCTCCGATGGCGGTTTTACAACCAAGACCACCACCCTGCCTCCATCTCCTACCCTACTCCTTTCTCCTTCACGACCCCCTTTTCCAACCCCCAAGGACTTACTAATGGCCGCCGAGTAACTGCCAGCCCTCTTGGGAAATTCTCTATAAACATGGCCTTGTTTTCCACAAAGGTTGCATTTAATTTCCTCCGTGCACATGGCCAATTTCATCGCACCGCCTACATATTTGAACCTCACAATTGAGGGCCATATGTCCCTCCTGCCCACAACGCCTACAAGTAAGGGGTTGACCCGGGTAAAACAGGTAACCCCTATTTGAGCCGATTGTAAATGTCACCGGCGGATGCACCAAACCGTCCGCTGCCTGCGCGCTGAACCTAAATCTCACTCGATATCTCCTGTTCCCGGTCCAGTATTTTCTTTTGTCCAATAGCTTAACCCCTTCATCTTGCACATCTACGAAACGTTTAAGAAAGTTCAAAATGTCTTCCTCCGCAACATAGGGATTAAACATATGAACTGTCGGCAACCGCAATTCCCCTGCAAAAACGGGTCTATGTAAAAGTCTTTTAAAGGCTCCTCATTCCGATGTGCATTTACAGCTGCCCATACTTCCGTGCACCGAACGTCGGAAATTAGAGAAAGGTCAAATACCTTTTTTCCTGGGAAATTCTGCAGGCAGTAAGTGTCTTCCCATCGCACTCCGAAAGCCTTTTCGAGGACCACGTCTTCAAAAACATCTCGGTAGATGAAGTCCTGGGTTCCGCATTCCTCCTTCAGACAAACCGGATGGTATTCTGTAGCTTCGCCTCCCTGGTGTTCTGTCTTCTCTCCATCCCTCTGATTATGGCCGGATCCGTCTCCGCCACAAAGAAAAAAGCAAGAAAAAAGGCTCCTACCTAGCCTATAGCAGGCTCAGGAAAAAAAAAACCCACCTTCCCTCTTCCTTACTGTTCCTTCAGCCGCAGTCATGCCACGCACTGAGATCGCAGCCAAGAGGCCGAGAAGCGATGCCCCTAAAGGCGCGGACTGACGCGCAGGCGTGCCGCTGGCGCACAGCGGCGCAGGCTGACTCCTCTGGAGCCCGGGACCCGCGCAGCTGCCGGCCTCCCTGCAGCCAGAGGCCTGCCACCGGACTCTGCTCCTCCTCTCTCTTGCCTGCCTGGCTGCCTGCCTGCCAGTCCCGGGCGGGGGCCCTGCTCATTCATCTTTTGTCAATGGCCCGACAACAACCGCAGCCGCGGGGGTGCAAGCCGCCCAGCCTCCTTAGCTTAGGCCCCTCCCACTGGCAGCAGCTGTGCCCAACCAGCTGCAAGCAAAAGCGGACCGCCAGCACCTGCGGGCAGAGGCAAGGGGCAGCTCTCTCTCTCAGGAGGGACGGGGACATGCGCGCGCACGCACACACGCCTGCCTGCCGAAAAAAAGAAAGAAAAGGTGGATATACTAACAACACATCCCATAAACACTGATGATCCACCCTGTCAAATGCTTTCTCTTGGTCTAGATTAGCTATCAACAGGCACTGTTGTCTGTCTTCTGCCCAAGCAATAGTATCTCTGAACAGGCCAAGGTTCCAGTGTTGGGACCTACCTGCCACGCCACAGGTCTGATCCGGCTGTATTGCAGATGGCAAAACTTTCATTATCCTATCACACAATATTTTTGCCAAGATTTTGTATTCGACACACAATAACTGGATTGGCCTCCAATTTTCTAACCTCTTAGGATCACCTTTTCTAAATAACAGAGACAAAACTCCCTGTGCCATTGTATCTCCCAAAGTTCCACCATCTAAAATTGCTTGAAAGACTTCAAGCATCGATGGACCTATCAGATCCCAGAAAGTAAGGTAAAATTCCACCGGGATACCATCAACCCCCGGAACCTCCCTGTTTTCATTCTCTGTGTAGCCCCCTCAACTTCAGCTAGTTCAATGCGTGTTACTAGGGCCCTATTTTCCTCAGCACTGACCTTCTTCTCGATATGCTCCAACCCACCGACCCCCTTTACTTACTCTCCCTCCCTCTTACTAAAGTATGTGGTAAAATACTTTATAGCTTCCTCCAACATTTCATGCGGAGTACTTACCACATCTCCCTCCGCTGTAAAAAAGCTCCCTAAAGCTCTTTTGACCCGCTTGGCTTTAACTGATTTAAAAAGCAAACCTGAGACCTCTTCTTGTCCGTCCAGGAAGCCGATACCAGCTCTGGATAAAAACTCTCTGGACTGTCTAAGGTAAAGTTCTCTAAGTCGCGCCTTCAACTCCTGGGCTTTCGAGAAATTAAAGTCTGCACCCTTCTTTGTCACCTCTTAGATACTTTCCAAATCTTTTTGAAACCTTCTCACTTCAAAATTCCTTCTAAGATTTCGACACTTGCAATACCGAATTGAGATTACCTTAACCTGCCACTTAACATACTCCCACCATTCAATTAACGACGGCCAATCTTGTTTCTGTCCTAACCAAAAAAAACATTTGTCTCTAATTAGCTCTTTGTAACTGTCCTCACACAACACCGCTGTGTTTAATTTCCAGTATCCTGGACCATACTTGACCCCCACACATTCCACCTCAACCACCACCAATTCATGATCAGAGAAGTAAAAAGGTACAACTAAGGCTTTAGCAATCACCAAACCTGGGGACAAAAACACATAATCCAGTCTTTTGGTGACCCCTGCTGTATTCCTCCAAGTAACTGGGGGAATCATCCCACCTGTTGAAGGCCCCTTAAAACAAAAACTATCAAATCAAAATCCCTCAGCAGTTTGTTAATTTCTAGGGACCCTGCTGTTCTTTTATTTAGATCTTCATTAAAGTCACCGGCAATCACTAATTTTCTGTTAGTCACACACCAGGGGACTAGGTCAGAAAAAAATCTCCCCCTTGTCGTTCTGTCCGCCGGTGCGTAGACAACAATAAATCTCATTTTTGTGTTTAAATATACCCCATCCACCACAAAAAATCTCCCTGGCCTCACCATATAAGTTCCTCTAATAACAATGTGATTATTCCCAATTAATATACCTACCCCAAAAGAATGTACTCCCTCCACACACCAAAAAGACTTCCCCAAATCCCAATCTTTAGAAAACCACTTCACATCTATATCTCCACCCAAGTGCACTTCCTGTAAAAAACATATCAAACTTATTTTCACGCAAAATTTTATACACGGCAATCCTTTTAGGCCTATTTTTCAATCCTCTAACATTTACAGTTAGGATTTTGAAGGTCATATTGACCCCCCACAGTCTCCTCCCCAGGGATCTACATCCGGTTCTGCAGAACTGTCTATCTCCGAGGAATTTGTATCACTAGTCCTATAGGGGTTTGGACTCTCCTCCTCTGAATGGGACTGCACCATATTTGGAGCCACCGAGACGCAGCGCAGGTAAGTCGACTCCATTGACATCCCTTTTTGCAGGTACTCCTTCTGACCCCGATCCGAAGCTGCACCATCCTCCCACTCTGGGGAGGGTTCCATTACCATGCCTTCTTCCACGCCCTCCTCTGTATGAACATCCTCCTTGGCCTTCTTCTCCTCCCCCCCGGGCAACTCTTCTTCGGAATCCTCCCTTGGGCTTTTCTGGACTGCCCCATTCCCATCCGTGTCGGAATCACCCAAGTCCATCGCCAGGCCTTCTAGTGGCAGGGGCGCTAACAAGTCCAAGGCTCTAGCCACCTGGCCCGCAGGTAAGCTACCGCTAATGTCCAAACCATTGTCCGATGCTCAGCTCACATCCACCTCTGCTGTCTCCTCACTCTCACCTTCTTTGCCGTCACCTGTTTCAACCTTTTCACCCTTGTCTCCCTCTGTCTTCTCAATTCCTTCACCTTCCTTTCCTTCTTCAGCTTCCTCATCTCCTTCTTGCTTCGAGTCAGTTACCTCCTCTATGGCTTCTGGGAAGCCTCTCTCTTGTTCCCTAGCCATCTCAGGGTCTTTCCATAAGCAGTCTCTATATGGGAAGCAAGTTTTCTGATGACATCTCCCCTTAGTGTGGTCCTGTGCTCCACACCTCGAGCAACAGGTGACAGTACAGTCTTTATCCATGTGGCCGAAGGAACAACATTTTCTGCAGTAACACGGCTGATTCTAGTAATATATGTAGCCCTTGCTTTGACCCATGGAAAAGGTCGACAGGGGGTACGAAAACCCGTCCTCGTTCCTAACACTCCACCTGAGTCGGACATGATATCTGCGCCTCCCAGTCCAGACCCGAAATCTGTCACCCAATTATTTGGGGACCTGCCAGGACATCCACGTGCCTCCACAGGTAAGCCCTAATAATGTCATCCTCAATGAAAGGGTCATGCATGTTTACAATTATAAATCGCACATCGTCCTGAGCCAGACCCAAAATCTCAAAGTCCTGTAACCACTCATTATCCTTCATCTCCACACACATCCCAGAGACTCTCTTGTAAATCTGATCATTATTAAAGGTAACATCAAAAAAGCGATTTCGCTTTCAAAATTCCAAATAAAATCTTAGATTCAAACTCCTATCTGCCCATCGTTTTCTTCTCTCTCATCCATTTAAAACGCAAGGTCCATTTCAGCCGAGGAGCCTGGCTGGCCCACCTGGTGGGGGCCGGGCCCTCAGTCATTGTGGGAAGTGCGGTCTTCTGCCGTTCTTGTCACAGATCTTCAACGTAACCTAAATGCAAAAAACAATTCAAAAACAAGAATCAGCAGTACGAACCTTCCCTTTGGATCCAAACGTCAGCAGGCATGGATAGCAGTCCACCGATCTCTCCCCTGATCTTGGCCAAAAGGCAGAGAAGCGATGCCCCTAAAGGCGCGGACCGACGCGCAGGCGTTCTGCTGGTACACAGTGGCGCAGGCCGACTCCTCTGGAGCCCCGGACTCATGCAGCTGCCAGCCTCCCTGCAGCCAGAGGCCTGCCGCTGGACTCTGCTCCCCCTCTCTCTTGCCTGCCTGCCTGTCTTCCTGCCAGTCCCGGGCCGGGGCCCTGCTCTTTGATCTTCTGTCAACGGCCCAACAATGATCGCAGCCGCGGGGGGCGCCAGCAGCCCAGCCTCCTTAGCTTAGGCCCCTCCCACCGGCAGCAGCTGTGCCCAACCAGCTGCAAGTGAAAGCGGACCGCCAGCACCTGCAGGCAGAGGCAAGGGGCAGCTCTCTGTCTCTCGGGAGGGACGCTCCCGGAGGCGCTGCAATACCAGGCCAATGCGTGGAGAGGACGGAGCAAGCTCCTGATCCAGCTCCCTGTTCCAAAAATCCGTTTAATATGTGTGCCATGTACCGCCATTTGGCCGTCCAGACGTTCTCCTCATCAATGACCTTTTTCCCCTCACCCTGAAGATCCACAAATCTCTTCAAGAAAATGAAAACATCAGACTCTGGTATGTGGCCATTAAACATGTGAACAGTAATCGGCCAAAGCTCATGGGCAAACAGGGGTTCGATCACAAATTTTATCAGGGGTTCTGTGGTCCTCAATAGCTCCACCTTGTTCCATACGCTGATCACTTCGCGTTCCGAGGTTACCGTTAGGTCATAAAGATTCCTGTTCTGGAATCTTGGATACACAAGATATCTTCCTTCCTTACTCCTAGAAAATCAAACACGATTCTCCTCTCGAAGGTCCGCCTGACCATCCACTGCGCTGCATCTTCCTGATTCCTCAAGACGAAGCGCACCATGCGCTTCTTTCTCATCTTTTTGTACAGTCTTTAATTTGATCACATCTAGTCGACAATAAACCATATTTTACAATGCTTATCAATAACCATAAAACCCAATCCACCGTTGATCTTTTTTCCGTTTCTCTCCATGCTGACATTACTTTCTCGTAAGTCAGATTAAAACTTGGACACGCTTTTTTAAACATTACATTACAATCGACCCACACACACTTGGCTGTTTTGCACTCCCAAAAAACATGTCTCAATGTTTCAACTCTTTCGCAACCCTCATAAGGACACTGCTTAGCCTTTGTAAGTTTATGAGAATACATTACTTCCCTAACAGGGAGTCTCTTCCACAATCCCAACCAATTAAGGTGTTTAAATTGACTGTCCAAGCCCTTAGGTTGGATCCTGACCCAATGTTCTTTCTTTTTCTCAACCATTGCGCTGTCAGATCTTTCATTAATTAATTTATACAATATCTTATGATTCAAACAATCCCTTCAGGATGAGCTTTGAACCACTTCAAAGTGGCCTTAGGCCCCAAATTGTCAAAATATCTGAGGTGTGGCATTGCCCAGGTGAACCATAACCTTACAAAATATTGGTACTTATGAAAGACTTCAGAATGTAAAGCATTACATAGACTGGACACAAAAATAACATCAAGTTTGAGGGGGATGTTTGGAACACCCCTTCCTCCCTCTTCTATTACCCTGTACATGTCTTTTCTACTAATATATTCATACTTTTTGTTCCAAATGAAAACAAATATATCCCTCACCACCTCCTTCCGAAATGCTGGAGGCAATGTTAAAACTAAAAGGCGACCGGACACGACGGACGTTACCTCAGTCGCTTGAAAACTAGGGTCCCCGCATAAAATACCTAACCCTGATGAATGTACTCCACCCACACTCCACCAAGACGGACCTTTCATCCACTCCTGGGAAAATTTATGCACATCAGCGGGACCCCCCAAGTGTGCTTCCTGTACAAAACAAAGGGCTAGGGTTAAGATCTGATAAATATGTAAACACAGCCAGTATTTTTACATCATTTCTCAGTCCCTGTGTATTACTGGACACAATCTTACAAGTGTTCATAATTGTAAGAATCAGAAATCAAGTCCAGCATCTAGGAACTCCTGCAAGGCTGGACTCTCCACCCTCCTCCCTTCGGCTGATGAAAAATACCCTCCAGGGGTCAAGGGTAAGTCCAGGCCGAGAGGGGAGGCCTCACTCTCTCCAGGAACACCACTAAGCGGTAGAATCCCACTCTCGTCCGGATCACCGGGTCCTTCAGGGTCTGCCTGACTTTCTTCCTGGGGTGGTACTCCTTCATGATCATCTAAAGATGAATCCGGCAGTTTCCGTTCTGCCTCTTGTGGAGGATTGAGTTCTGCTGCTTCCTGAATCACAGCCACCCCTGCGTGCAAGTCTTCCATCTCTTGACTGAACTCAGTTCCCACAATCCCCTCAGACTCCTCCCCTTCCCTCCTCAGGCTCTTCTCTCCATCTGGCGCCTCTTCTGAGCTGGACTCCACCTCCTCTACATTCGATGTTTTAGGATCTTCATACTCCATATCTGACGATAACGGCCCTTCTTCCCCTGATGCTGAGAAGGTTTCCTTAGACCTCTTCTCCTCATTCCCGGGACTGTCCTCTCCTGGTGCATGCCTCCCCTTTCTTTTACGTTTCCTCTTTTTTTCCACGGTCGTCCATCCGGATGTCGAAAGTCCCTCCTCTTCCAAATCCGCAACAGCTGAAACAGGAGGCAAAAGAGCCGTAAAAAGTTCTCGATGGTCGTGGCTCAATCTTCCGTCCGGGGCCTGCTGTTCTCACGCTTCCCTCCGTGTAGAATGGCCCTCCCCAGGATCTTGGTCTGTTGGCTTCCGAGGATCCTCCTGGTGAGTATCGTCTCCTATTCCCATCTCGCCTCCCTTGACTACTGATGTCGCGGAAACTGCACTCGTAAATTCCTTTTCAGAAACGACAGAAGCAAAACTCCTAGCCTTCTTAGGACACATTCTGTAGCTGTGGCCTTGTTCTCCACACAGATTGCAGACTAAAGGATTCTTGCAACCTGCTGCCACATGCCCTGCTCTCCCACATCCTCTGCACATCTCAGAAGTGCAGTCTACTGAGATATGCCCTAGTTGTCCACACCTGCAGCAAGTTCTCGGCTGCCCGGGGTAAAGCACGTAGCCTCTATTTGGCCCAATGTTAAAATTAGCCGGGGGGCTCATAACGCCGCCCACCTCCACATCGCTTGCATGGAAACGCACCATATACCGACGCTTGCAAGTCCAATAACCTTCTTCATCTATAAGCTTCTGTCCCTCCCCATGAATATCCATGTACCTTTGTAAAAAGGTGACAATGTCCGCTTCCGGCACATGAGGGTTGAACATATGGACTACCAACGTAATTCTCGCGCAAAGGTTCCACATAGAAATGGCACAATGGCTCCTGCTCCTTCAATAGTTGCGCCTTAAACCATACTCTAGTACATTCTTCCCCTGATGTAACAGTCAGATCAAAAATACACTTTCCCGGGAAATCCTGAATAGTCAAAACATCTATCTTCTTAACTTCCAAAACCTTGTCCACAATTTCCTTCTCAAACCTTCCTCGAATCATCCACTCCCCTCTCTCGTTTCGATTTTTAAGAAGAAAGCGCACCGTGTCCCTCATTTGCCCCTCACGGGACATCGGGCGCACGGCCGCCGCAATAGAAGGCATCTCACCCCTCGTCGTCGTCATCGGGGAGCCCCACCTTCACTCCCTGGGCTCAACCCAGGGAGATTCCAGTGGCTCTGGTCTTCTTCCAGCCACTGCTCCCTCCGATGTCCAGAAATCCGACTTCTTGGTAGTGCTTTCTTTGATGTTGCAAAAGTCTTCTCCCATAGTCTTCAACAGACTCTCCCTCCACGCCTTTCACGACCCCAGGCAAGCCGTCGAGCCGCGGTCAAGCCACGTACTCTCAGGATCTTGGCCAAAAGGCCGAGAAGGAATACTGTGAACAGATTAAAAAAAAACGTTTATTCCAAACAATCAATTAACAGAACAAAAATAAAACCATCCAACCACAAAGAAACCCTACAACCTAATGTACATCCTGTTACACCCTACACTGCACCTCCCCCTACACCCAACCCACTGCTTCACCAAGTTATCCTAGCTTCCTACATAGCTAAAACACCCCACCAATTCAATAGAGAAATCCCTAAAAGCATGCCTCAACGTCTCCACAGGCTCCCAAGGCCGAGATAACTTATGCCTACATAAAACCTCCTCCACAGGTAACTTCTCATGAACCATCCACTGATTGAGATCATTCAAACTGTTATTAACACACCTATGGTGCATATAATCCCACACTATATAATCTATTTTCACAATCAAACCACTATATTCTGCCAGGTGCAAGTCATGCTATGTCTTCGAGACTTAGGAATTTGTAAGTATTGCATGCAAGAACACACACACGCTTACCTCTAGGAAGGAAGAAATTGCTGGTTCCCACCCAGCTCAGCTGCTGCTGCTGCTTGGTCTTAACCTGATGGGCTCAACCCAAATTGAGACCACCTCAGGCACTCTCAGCTCAGGCACTCTTCAATCGCATTCCAGACCTCGGGAAAGAGAATTGTGTTCAAGCCACATGAATTTTATCTTGGCCAAACGGCCACGAAGCCATATTGGGCCTAGCATCCCACAAAGCCTGCTTCAAGTAACATTGGCTGACATCCCACCTTCATAATCACCAAAACACATGACAAAACAATAGATGGACAAAAACACAATCCTAAAATGCATGCCTCAAAGTCTCCAGAGCATAGACTTCCTCTAACAAAAACTAGGCTGAGATAACTTATGCCTATATAAAACCTCCAGCACAGGCTACCATCCACTTAATGAGATCCTTCAAACTGTTAAACTTAACTGTTAAACTCCGAAAACTTAATATGCACAGTCCCGCATTATATTCCACCTTCACAATCAAGCCACCATGCTCTGCCAAGACATACAAGTCATACAATTCCCTGTGATTGCCACATACAGCCTTATTCGTACATGTCGAACACTTTTTCCTCAAGTTCAAACCCAAAATAATGCACCAGGGCTTTCTCAGCATGCAACATTAAATTGGACCACTTAGTCTCCCCTCATCTATGCCCTAAACTATAAATGAGAATATACAAACTTCACACAACAACTACTATCCAAAGTCCTACATAATACAGTAAAGAGCAGGCAATCCAGTTTCAGGGAATGTCAGGCACACCCCTACCCCCATCCCCAACAGCCTTATACATCACTTCCCTCCTCATGTACCCACAGTCCTCCACCCCCTCGTATAAAATCAAACGCCAAATGGGTCAATAGCCATTGAAATGAGAACGTTGCTTAAAACATTGAAATGAGCTTAAAACATTGGCAGCGCACCCAACTTCAAAACATGCACCTTGCCAAGAAATACCAATAAAGAATAAACTAAAGATTACACATATAATTCATACAATAAAAGCAACAAAGGACACCAAGCTTTCTCATGATTGCTCAACCCGTGTACAACAATTTCAACCACTTCTTTACAAAATCCACCAAAACCCATACAAGACAATACAAGCAGAAACTGATTCATATGATTCAGTTTTTCCTGTTCAGTATTGTTGTAACAGAAGAAATAAGGTTCTTGATCCCGAGATGAAGTAAAACAGATGAGTTTATTGCATGCAAGGAACAATAAAGCCGAAGTCTTGTTTCCCGCAAGAAACAACAAAACCGAAGTATTGTTCCACGTACTGTTACAAACTTTTGGGTTATATAGTGTTTTCTTCTCCGTTTCTGATGTCACTCGGTCTGATGGTAAAGAGGGGGGTTCATGGTATTTGGCCAGTTTATGATGTTCTGGGCAAATGGTCAGTTTAACATTACACCCAGGGGGGTTCCTAGCTGGCATCTGCAATCCTTATCAGTTAACCCCCTTTCCTGCCATAAACCCCAGCTTGTGACTTGGAAGTCTAAACCCCCTACAGAAAAGATTAAATTCAAACCCCCGTCTTCACATCTTTCTTCATTCCCCCCTTATAAAATATGGCATACGTCAGTGTAGCCTATTTTTATACATACAATGTCAGGGCAGATCTTTCCTTTCTTGGCGAACAGGTATGTATTGCCATGACATTGTACGTTCCACGGTTATGGCAAGATGTGATACATGTTTTTGTGCACGTGATGATTACAATTATACATATAAACAATACTATTCCTACAAATATACACTGTAAAAAAGTTCCGCCCCAGGCCCCAAACACAGACTTTACCCAAGATCCAATTCCCCAATTTTCAGTATAATAGTCCTGATATTTCTGTCCCTCATTGTAAATGTGTTGGGCCAGATCTGAGATGTGCTCAGAATTATCAGGGATATATGTGCAGCATTCAGTGCCAATTACTGCACAAGTTCCTCCTTGGGCCGCCAGTACATAATCTAAAGCTAGTCGGTTCTGCATGGCCACTGTTCTGAGGGCTACCATCTCATCATTAACAGCCTTCAGACTAGATGAGGTAGAATTTGCTAATTCTTCTAAAGTCGAGGCCATTTGAATTAACTCTCGACTCAGAAAGTTCATGCCGGCTTGTGGAAATATTATACCTAAATAATATTCCCAATCAGCCAATTTTCTTTGTGGTCTGTGGTTAGGTCCGAAGGGGCTGTGGATTTGAACACGGATATGAGGAACCACATATCCTAAATAACATGAGCCAGACCACTGGGCTGGCAACCATGGGTAGGCTCGTTTTCCACAAATGAAAGATGTTCCGTTTGGCGCTCCCCATGCCTCTGAAAATAAGAAGCTTATACCGAATTGTGGGGTGTGCCGATCCCATCCTGGAATTTGGAAGGTAGAGGTGGATATATTTGCAGCGATGGTAAGGTTGCAACGACTCCATCCAACCAAGTGCAGACCATTAGTGTGCTGAAAACATATGTTTCCCTCACGTTCCTTATTTAGAGTCAGGTATGGTGGTGTATGGCTTCTGTTATATTTAGGAGCGTAAGAGCCTGTGAAACTCGTGGGCTCTAAGCCTCGCTCCTGTAGATATTGTAATGTTGTGCAGGTTAAAGTCATGTTATGGCAACCCCCATAGTTTGTCCTATTAAAATCTCCTAAATTATCCCTCCAAATGATCATGCCTATGACTTCCTCGAGACGCCAAGGAATGGCCCCCATAGGAAGCCCTCCCTGTACATATTTGGGTAATGCGGCACACACCCAGCAGGCACGTTAGTTGGTTTTCTTAGCTGTCAGATAGGAGAGGCCTAAAAAGGAATTAATTCCATGTTCTCCTTTGTGGGAGAGATGATCATTAATCCCTGCGGAACATAGTTCTACAGCAACAATTATCATTATTGACAGAAATGATTTCATTCTGGGTCTGGGGATGAGGCTCGTCGGCAGTGTGACGCGTGGATCCAGCGATCTTTTCCTTCCACTCGAACCGCAGACTTGGTTGTCAACAGGATCTGGTAGGGTCCGTCCCACCTGGGCTGGAGAACCTGTGAAGGAAATTTCCTGATCCACACCCACTCTACTGGGATGAGGTTGTGCCCTCCTTCAGGTGGTGGTCCCCACGCCTCCAGGACCTGCTCGCGGGCTCCTTGGGTGGCCTCTGTCAGCAACTTGCAATAATACAAAGGAATGGTTGATCCATCTGAGGAAACCCCAGTCTCAGCACCTGTAAGAGAACTTGTTTCAAATTATTAAAGGCGGCTTTTGCTGCGGGAACCAAGGCAATCTTGTCCTTGTACTGCACTCCCCCCTTAAGCAGATCTGTTAAGAGTTGTGCTCACCCTGTAAAAAACATTGCACCCAGGCCCTGTTAAAATTTCACAATGCTAGACACAAAAGGGCCTTATCAGAACTGCTTCTATTAGACACTCTAAAGCTGAAGCAACTCAGACTTGTGGGTTTCCTCGTCAGGGGAAGCACTCAGAATACCATCAACATACTGAGTGATCACAGCCAGTTGAAGCCACGTGATACCCTGTTCTGCATAGTCATTCTTTGTAATGCATAATATTCCAACCCAATAGATCTGGAATAAAACCACCCATTAAAATCTGGTACTCAGCAAGTAAAACTTGCTGTCCCAATACTCCTGTGGCCTCCTGCCATCTTCCCCTATACATTGCTCTATAGCACACTGTTGAACAGAGGAGTGAAACAAGCAGGACAGTAGTGCTCCAGTATCCCCTAACAGAGAAACCAACACTCCATTAACAGTACATTTTTATCCACTGGACTGGGACAGATTTAGAGAGGCTACAAGGGATTTACAGGATCTAATCGTTAGGTAAACAGATTTTTTCACAAGACGTTATTCTCCCCAGTCTCGATTCTAAACCTACAGCGTTTCAGCATGTCTGGTTTCGAGACATTCGAATAAAACCAAATTGTTTCCACTATTGCAACTAATTGTATAAATTACAATTTATAATAATTTATAATACAAAAACTGTTTAACTACTTTTACGTCCACCTGTACTGTACTTATACGTTTCAGACGCTCTTATATTTTCCAATCTCCTTAAGTTGATTTTCGTCAAGTCTCTGTAGTTACGTCTCTAGCCAGTCCCACTGGCTAAACACTCGCACCGTCATTTAGTATACCAAAACTCACAGTTACACACATACATGCCGGCACACAAATTCATAAAACACACATACACATCGAGAATATATTTTTCTCTTCGTAATACAATGTGCTGTATTCTTGTTTTACTTCTACATGAATCATTTTAATTCCTGAAGCGCACTCCAGGTTCGCTGCATTTCTAATTTCGGGTGCGGTACTTTAGCCCACCGGTCAATATCTTACGGTTTTGGATTTGATCGTATGGGGGAAATCAGGGAAGGTAGGTGCGATTGCAGACCCCCTCGACGGGGTGCGAGACAGTGTTAGAGTGGCGCTGTCATCAACGGCGTCAGCCCCTGCTACATCAAGTCCTTAACACCTTCTATGCACACTTCGAAGCTCAAAACCCTGAACCAACCACCTGGACCACTGACTCCCCTGCCACCCCACCCCCCACACTATCCAAGCTAGATGTGTGGAAATCACTAAGTAGAGTGAACACACCTAAAACTGCTGGACCTGATGGTATCCCTGGCCTGGTACTCAGAACATGTGCCTGGCAGATTGCTGATGTCTGTACCGACATCTTCAACATGTCCTTGGCCCAGGCCACTGTACCTAGCTGCTTCAAGACGACCACCATCGTGCCAGTACCGAAAAAATCAGCCCCCAGATGCCTGAACGACTACCGCCCTACTGTGCTCACCCCCATCATAATGAAGTGCTTTGAAAAACTACTTATTCCACATATTAAAGCCAGCATTCCAAAAACACTGGATCCTCCACAGTTTGCCTATCGCACAAACCGCTCCACAGAGGATGCAATCTCTATAGCTTTACACACCACACTAACCCACCTAGATAAAAGGAACACCTATACAAGAATGCTGTTCATTGACTTTAGCTCAGCATTTAACACCATCATACCCCTAAAACTTTCTACGAAACTCAGGGCTCTAGGTTTAGATACAACCCTCTGCAGCTGGATCCTAGACTTCCTCACCAGCAGACCCCAGACTGTCAGGATTGGCAACCTCACCTCCAACACACTCACCCTTAACACTGGTGCCCCTCAAGGCTGTGTGCTCAGCCCACTGCTTTACTCCCTGTTCACCCATGACTGTACTGCCAAGTTCAGTACAAACACCATCATCAAGTATGCTGACGATACCACAGTCATGGGCATGATCACTGACAATGATGAGACTGCCTACAGGGAGGAGATAAAACAACTTGCAGACTGGTGCCGAACCAACAACCTATGTCTCAACATCAGCAAAACCAAAGAGCTGATTGTTGACTTCAGAAGACAAGGAAAAGTTCACTCCCCCATCTACATTGAAGGGTCTGCGGTGGAGATGGTGAATAACTTCAAATTCCTAGGTCTTCACATCTCTAAGGACCTTACATGGACACTGAGCACCTCCAGTCTCATCAAGAAGGCACAACAGCGGCTGTACTTCCTGAGAAGGCTGAAGAAAACACACCTACATCCACAGATCCTCACCAACTTCTACAGATGTACGGTGGAGAGCATACTGACCAGCTGCATCACAGTCTGGTACAGCAACTGCACCGCATCCGACCGTAAGGCACTACAGCGGGTGGTCAAAACTGCCCAACACATCATCGGCAGTGCCTTACCATCCATCCAGGAAATATACAACACCAGGAGTCTGAAAAAAGCCACCAAAATTATATCTGACCCCATTCACCCCAGTCACTTGTTTGTTCCCCTACCATCTGGCAGAAGGTTCAGGTCACTCCAGTCGCACACAACTAGACTCCAAAATAGCTTCTTCCCCAGAGCTGTCAAGTTGGTGACGCCCCCACTCCCTCCCACCATATTATGATCTCTCCTAACGTCTTCCTGTACCCACAATGACTGAACTCCTACACCACTACACACACGTAAGACGAAATTGTACTGTCCCCTCAATAGCCCAGTAAAACTGTACCGGTCGTAATAATATTTAATATTTATTAATTAACCATACTATTTGCATGGTTCCAAGAATTACCTTGCACTGTTTTTGTCCTGTTATATTTTCTCTGTTTGTGGACTTTTGCACAGTTTTGATTACTTGATTACATGTTATTTATGTTATGTTATTACATGTTACTGTTATTGCTATTGTGTTACTGTCTATTGTCTTATCTTTTGTCCTATTTATGATCTGAGGCTGTACTCAAACCAAAGAATTTAAAGAATTTATTATTTATTTGAAAATGCATTACCTAAAACATGAATTATCATTTAATGGCATTTCTAATTATGTGAATATACATGAACTAATGATCTGTTAATCATTATATAATGTTTGTTAATGACTCATTAATGAAAGTTATTATAAAGTGTTGCTGATATTTTTAACTGCCAAAATTCTTTAGTTGCGTGGTTCAATGTTAATATTCCTTATCATTTGATATCAAATCAGTATTACACATTTTTTTACAAAAATATGTTTTTAGTATGTATTCTTAGAAAAGGATTTAGCCACATCTTTAACATTTGAGGAGAAGTTAAAATTAATTACAGGAATGTGAACATTAAATAGAACTAACCTTTCACAACTCTAGAAAATATTCTAATGTGTAAAGGTTTTTCCCTCATAGATACACTTTATACATCTGTTTCAGTGCTCAAAGTTGGCTGCACCACTCTGATCCCTATTAATACTGTAGCTCTTTGATTGCAGCTGCACACTTTAATTTCATACATCATAGAAATGTCTTATTATGGTTTCTAACACTGAAACAGTCAGAGCTCATTTGTATTCATTGTATTGTATTGTATTCACATTCCTTAATTTATGCAAATGATTGTTTCATTAAAATTGTGTGAGAGTTCTATAGAAATGTTTTCCTAATAGGCTGATGTGCCAGTGAGGAAGATGAGAAGCAGGGGCAAGAGGAAGGCTGGACAAGTGTCTCTTGACTCTTAAACACCCACATCCAGGATTAATAAATAAGCTGCAAATTTACAGACTAGAAAATGACTAGAAAATGAAACCAAAGATATAAATGAACAAGGCATCACTAATACTCTCACTGCATTACCTGTTACTAACTGACAGACTGCATATCTAGTACCTGTTAGTGTCACAGAGGCAATTTCCAACTGGAATGAATTCCATCAAACATTTTGTAATATAGCTGGAAGTATAGATAGTAGAGATCTAGTCTAGGGCTTAAATTGATGCTAACCCCTTGGGCAGTAAATGTAAACCACGTTTCTAACATGTCTTACTGTTTCCAATCACCAGACAGAAATATGCAGAAGAAAAAGACAAAACAGCAAGAAACAGATTTTTTTTTCTTCTTCACAGATCAATTTTTCATGTTGTGGTCCTGACAAAAAAGATGAAAATTCTTGTAGATTTTGACCATTGTGTCTCCCAGCCTGGATACAAAATTGAGACAAATATATAAAATTCAACATTTTATATGCAACAACAAGACAGGACCTGGAATGGTATTGCTCACATACCTGGAAATTTTGTAAAAAGTATTGAAAAATAATAAAAAGCTCTAATAGCTATTTCAATTCTTTTCAGTCAAATAAAGCAAAAACAAAGGAGAAGGATGATGGAGGGAGTTCAGAATAAGGATGGTGTTGTGGTCACAGAGAACAAGGGAATGTTGGAAGCAGCGACTGTTTTCTACCAGGACCTTTTTTCTAGCAAAAAACTAGATGAGGAACTGAGGGAGTTTTCTGGAAAACATGACGCAGATCCCAGAGGAGCACAAAAGAGACTTGAGAAACCTTTTCATTTAGAGGAGCTGAGAGCGGCTCTATTAGGAATAAATTCAGGTAAAGTACTGGGTATTGATGAGCTGCCTACAGAGTTTTCAGGTTTTCTGGGTTGTATTGGGACTGATGTTGTTGCAAAATATGGGGGCATATTCTTCGTAAAAGACAAATGGGGGACCATGTGTGAAGGTGTATTAACCTTGCAATTTAAAAAAGGATAGACAACTGATTTGAGAAACTGGAGACCTTTGACAATGCCTTGTACAGATTATAAAATAATAATTATTTTTGGGAGTATGTAAGTATAATAAGTATGGTGAAGTTCTCTGGGTTATGGAGAGGACGGACAGATGCACTATTGAGACTGGAGAACTGTGAAGGTTCAATATGGATTTTGGGTGTTTTTTATAAGGGACAAGGAGCAGCTCAACATAATTGGTTACAGAGATTAGAAAATGTATGGTTATGGAAGAATAAACACTTGTCCTATGTTGGGAAGGTTTTCATATTAAAGGTGGATATCCTACTGGTGTTGGTTTATTTGATTGCTGTGTATCCAACGCGTGCAAGATAAGGTAGATATTTGACAAGAGATTTCCCCACACAAATATTAAAGTACAGATCCAGTCATTCAAAATGTGTAGTATGCTGCATTAAAACGTGGTAGGCATGGCTCATCACAATGCGGGTTATGATAATAGTATCTGGAATCATCTTGTAAAACTGCCAGGTGGAGCAAACGGAGCTTAACCTCTCATGTACAGCATTTTAGCTGTCGCCAGAAAATGCCTGGTTAAAAATCCTGATCACTGCTGAGGGACAATCTTTTTCCAGTTAAGAATTTAAATCAAAAACTCGTTAGACTTTCAGTAATGTTAATCATTAACATGGGTTAAGGCCAAGCAGCAGCTTAGCTGGGTGGGATCCAGCAGCAACATTATCTCTCTGCTCTCTCCTCTCCACTCCCCTTTTCTCTTGCTCTGCCTCCAGAACCCCAAAGAGTGCTTGAGCTGGTATCACTCTGTGTTGAGCCCAGGGGGTTATGGCTGTTGTAACAGAAGAAATAAGGTTCTTGATCCCGAGATGAAGTAAAACAGATGAGTTTATTGCATGCAAGGAACAATAAAGCCGAAGTCTTGTTTCCCGCAAGAAACAACAAAACCGAAGTATTGTTCAACGTACTGTTACAAACTTTTGGGTTATATAGTGTTTTCTTCTCCGTTTCTGACGTCACTCGGTCAGATGGTAAAGAGGGGGGTTCATGGTATTTGGCCAGTTTACGATGTTCTGGGCAAATGGTCAGTTTAACATTACACCCAGGGGGGTTCCTAGCTGGCATCTGCAATCCTTATCAGTTAACCCCCTTTCCTGCCATAAACCCCTGCTTGTGACTTAGAAGTCTAAACCCCCTACAGAAAGGATTAAATTCAAACCCACGTCTTCACATCTTTCTTCATGGCCAAGCAGCAGCTGAGATCAGTGGGAACCAGTGCTTTCCTCTCCTCTCTCTCTCTGCCTCCTTGGCCTCTTGGCTGGGAGTAGGTGCCCGTGGCCTGCCCGCACCGCTTGCTTCCTCCTCGAGACTCAGAAGCGCTGTCCGCTCCCTCTCTCTCTCTCTGCCTCCTTGGCCTCTTGGCTGAGTGGGTATACGTGGCCTGCCCGTGGCACTCAGTCTCTCCTCGAGACCCGGTAGCACTTTCCGCTTTCCCCTCTCTCTGCCTCTCCTGCCTCTCGGCCGGGACCGAGTGCGTGTGGCTCACCACAAGCACCCGTCTCCCTCCTCAAAACCAGCGATTCGGCAGCAACGTTCTCTCTCCCTGCTCTCTCCTCTCTTCTCCCCTCCCCCTTTCTCTTGTTCCGCCTCCTTGGCCTCTTGGCTGGAAGTGGGTACACATGGCCAGCCCGCGGTGCTTGCTTTCCAACTCGAGACTCGGAAGCGCTATCCGCTCCCTCTCTCTCTCGCTCTCTCTCTCTCTGCCTCCTTGGCCTCTTGGCTGGGAGCAGATACACGTGGCCTGCCCGCGGTGCTTGCTTTCTTCCTTGAGACCCGGAAGCACTTTCCGCTCTCCTCTCTCTCTCTCCTCCTGCGCCTGCACCTAGCTGGGCTTTGCCCACAAGGACAAAGGCCAGGGCTCCCTCGCTGCTCCTTAAGCAGCTAAACCCTCCTCCCCACAGGGTCTTTTCTTTCTCTCTTTCTCTCCATTTTTCCTTTTTTCTTCGTTCCAGGAAAAAGAGAAGATGGCAGACAAGAGGAAACTAATCCGTTTCCACTGGACCAAGAAAACGGAGACGATGCCAACTGCAAAATCCTTTTTTATGACCTTCCTGCGAGGGATCCTGCAGTTGGTGGCTGGAGATCTCTACTGCCTTCAAGACAACAAGGCAGAGAGATACATGGAGGCCTACATGGCCACAGACTCCTCATACGAGAAGGCAACAAAGCTGATCAGAGAGAAAGGTAAGCACCTTGGCTTCTCTGATTTCAGGCCAGAGCCGATGAGGAAGATGAACCAGAGGACCATTACAGTCCACACATACAGATGCAGCCATTCAAAACGCGTGGGGTATTTCGTGGTACATATACCGCGTGTCGCATCAAAACACAGTATTACGTGGTGTAACGTGTCATTTGACGTCATACCGGAAAGTATCCGGAATCATCTTGTAAAACCGCCAGGAGGAGCCAATAAAGCTTAACCTCTCATGTACAGCATTTGAGCTTTATTTAAACTGTGTATTACAGCATGTTAATCATCAGTCATTAAAAAGTTGGTATATTTTATGAAAGCAAGATTGCTCAGTTGGGCAAAAGTACACAACCTACCTTTATCATAAATATTTTATGCATCAAAGCCTTTACCGAAGATATTACTAATACTATTAATAATGAATGACTTTGGACAAGTATTACGCTGGTCCACATTCTTTCTAACCGTCATTTTAAACTAAAAGACTTTTATTTTTTTCTTTGACAAACACCACAGAATTTTGTTGATCTAATTAACGAGGACAGGACATTAGCTAGCCAATACGATAAAGGAATTTCTTTTTTTGCTAATTTCTTAAGCACATTTGTACAAGCACTTGGAATCTGTCCAAGCCCTACTTAGTCAGGCATTTTTTTTTACTGTAACGGACATAAAAACTCCCTTGCTTTTAACAGAGCATTTAATAATTTCTAACAACGACAATTATTTAAACTACGACACTTTTATCATTCAATGAGAGCTCAAAATATCACAAGGATCCTCAAGAGATCAACAAAGACATGTGTATAAGATACTGTCCATGGGAATCCAAGCTTTTTTATCTAGGCTAAGAAGTAGTATTTAACATTTCTTCATTACACAATTAAGTCTAACTTCCGGGATGTGCCTATATTAGTACGCTGGGCAAACGTTCCAAGGTAAAACTCTTCCAGCATGGTACCTTCCAGTACCTTTAAAGTGGAGACGACGGCACCAAAATATTTTGGCATGCATAAAAAACAGCAATTCTGTCAGTGAGCCCTAAATGAATTAATAGTAAACATGGTTTACATAAAAGACATTTTTCCAAGAAAGCTTAGCCTTGGTCACTAATGAAACCACTAAATAAAGACATAAATATAGACATCTTAAGATTTTTTTTCAATGTTGGTAGCAGGATAAACTGTCAGGTTGAGCTAAGTGTATACTTTGTCCCAGAGGTGCTGCAAGGTGTTAACAGTGAAAAAAGGTATTTAGAAATGAGTTATTTCAAAAAGAAAATTTTCAGAATAATTGCAAATCTAGCAGGATAGAGAAAGCACAGAAAATAGGCAGTTAGATTGATCAGATAAGTATGAAAAGCCATTTAACAAAGAGGGAATGAGAAGAGTGACAAACTAGTATAATTTAGGTCTTTTTTTTCTGAACCATGGAAAATCTGATCATGTTTCTCTATAACAATAAAAAAAACTTTATTTTATATATCACCTTTAAAAGTGGCATCTCAAAGCAATACAGTAGATGTAAAAACAGTTAAAAGGACCACAGATTACAAAGTAAATAACCAGACAAACGTAAACGCGGTTTTAATTAAATGCTTTTATTCATTCTTTATCAGACTCACATTCCCGAATGTCCCCTGCTCCAGTCAACAATCCTAGAAAGAACACGAAACAGCCTGTTAATAAAATAGTTGCAACTTTGTTCGGTCAGTTCTTCCTCCCAGAATTTATAGATCGCATCGATCAGTTTGTGCTGACTTTGTGCTGGGTTTAGCAGTTTTCCGAACATTTCAGTGAATGACAAACCATCTCTATTAGATTTAAATGTGGGGATTCGGCTGGACTTTTCACCCAGTTCACTCCTTCTGCTACAAGCCTCGCCCTTGCTGCTGTGTGTTTCTGATCGTTGGCTTGAAAGAGACCGTGCCTTGATCCAAAGTGCTCCCTGATAAATGGGGCGGCATGCTGTTTCACCACGATTTCCTCAAAGAATTCACGATCCTTAATTCCTTAGAAAATAAGAAGTGGTCCCGGGCCTCTTCCAGATATACCCCCCCAGACGTGAACCTTCAGTGGATGTTTGGGCTTTGGCTTGTCCACATATCACCCCATTTTACAAAATGACATTGTTGAAAACTGTTCCAGAGCCACAGTTTAGTCGGTGAAAAGTACATCATGAAATGCATCCCTCTATTCAATCCATTGGAGCACTTGTTTGAGTCTTTCCTTTGTTTAAAACCTTATAATGGGGCATGTGTTGGTTTTTTTGTATCTCCATCCAAGCCTTCTGCGCACTCTTCTAATCGATGTCGGACTCACACTTGCACCAAGGTCAGCCCATAGCCGTCATAGCCGGTAGCTCATCATTTTCATCCGTCAGTCTTTCGATGGCTCGCACAATAGGACTTGGAAAAAAAAGAGATCAACAGTTAGTTATAAAAATAATGTGTGTAATTGTATTTACATGCAAGAAAAGTATTTTTAGAAAGTTATTTACCTTTGAATCGTCCTCGGTTTAGATTCTCTTTGCCTCCTCTCCCCTTTATAATGTCGGCTCACTGTGCTTTCACAAACGAAGATGTCCATCCAAGCCAAATGCTGTACAGTGTCTCGTGTTGACTTCCCGTTTCTTTTCATCTTCATTATTTGGTGTGAGAGAGTCTTAGTGATTTTGGCCATAGTCCGCCTTCTTACCAAAGCGATACAGTGGTGCAGCTTGAAGTCTGTACCTGTATACAGTATGGTACAGATAAAACTTACAGCATACCGATGAGCTAATACCAGGGAAAAACACTCCTATTTTATTTAAAACACAATACACCAGGAAATGTGTCTGATGCATCAGCAAGTTAAAACAAATTGCGTCGAAAAGCCGGTTGTAACAATTTTTTCCTTTTTCTGATCACTCACTGTCTGGATACTCGTCTCACCTGCCCTGTTCTTTGCTTTCTTATTTGCTGAGTATGTCTGCTGCGATCCACTCCTGCCCTCACACCTAAAGAAGACTATTTTACATTTCTTTGTGCGATCCATAGTGCAATTTAACCCTTGCTAATACATTTGTGTGCTGTCCTTTGAAAGCGAGATGATCTCTGGTTCTTTGACAAAACAAGGTTCGCCAGATAATGTGAAAAAGACACGAATCGAAACCTGTTTTTATAGCTTTTAAAGTCGTGCAATGTGTAAGCAGGAACACATCATTATATCTTATATATGAAAAATACATAATATAGCTCCCAAACAAACACAAACGTGTTTTTAATAAAATGCTTTTATTCACTCGTAATCTGACAATTTCAGGAAGACTAAGGAAGGACTAAGGAAGTTGTCATCTGTTGTTGAAGCTCTGTGAGCTCGGTGACTTTGAGACCACTTGTGTTCCCAAGTTGTTTGAATCGCCACAATTCAAATAGAGAAAAAAAGAGCTGACTGACAAGATTTAAGATGTGGCTGTCAATGTTAGATTAAAAAAAAAACACATTGCCCTACGTTAGTTACATTGCTTGAAAAATAATTTTATTTTGAGAGACTGGATAAGTAATTCAAGTGTTTTTTTTTAACTTCCTGAAAAACAAGTCATAATTTAACAATATATGCAAGTTTTATGATATGTCGCTGTTGTGAATGTCTGTGGAGTGTATCTTATTTGCCTGTCCTGGCTGGTGGAGCTCATCCAGCTTTGTCTGGATATCTTGGTCAAATATTCGGCTAGTGTGTATTGTCTGTTTAGGGTTCTGTAGCATTCCACACGGCTGGACAGCTTGTTCCCCCCTCCCGACCCTCTCTGTGTACAGTAGAGCCTCCTGTACTGGCTGGACAGGAGGCTCTACTGTACACAGAGAGGGGTGGGAGGGGGGAACAAGCTGCCCAGCCGTGTGGTTGAAGCTGATACCCTGGATTCTCTCCAGACACAGCTGTATGGGCTCCACCATCCAGGACAGGAGGCTCTACTGTACACAGAGAGGGGCAGGAGGGGGGGACAAGCCGATACATACTCTTAGAGTTTGATAAATAGGGAATAAAATATATAGTACTAAAAATAAGATACACTCTACAGACATTCACAGCAGTGACTGTCAGAAGATAGGACACAGCAGCTCAGACACCCGCTGAATGGAAAGGGGCACTTTAATTTTCTGTACGGCTAATATTAAAGCCAATACTTTTATATTCTTTTCTGTATGTTTTACAATAGTGGGTACTGGCCTAATTCGGCCCTGGACCCGTTGTTAGGTGTTAATGTGTTGTTGTTAAGTGTGAATTTCTACCTGTTTCCCTGAGGTCTGGCTTTTTTTCTGGAAAACCATAACTCTGGTCTTGTCCAGATTGACTGTCAGCGCCCAGGTCTGACAGTGCTGCTCCAGCAGTGCCAGGTTCTGCCACAGCCCCTGGTCTGTGGGCGACAGCAGGACCAGGCCATCTGCATATAGCAGGAACTTGATTTCTGTGTCATGTAGTGTGAGACCAGGAGCCGCAGACTGTTCCAACATTCCTGGTAATCCGTTGATATACTGTAGAAATTAAACTGTGTTGGGCTCAGGCTGCAGCCCTGTCTCACCCCACGACTCCACGGCCAGTGGTGGTGATGTAATTAATGCAGATCAGAAAATCAAGGAACAAAACAATTATTGCGCCCGGCTCCTCAATGGGATAGCTTTGACGTGCTAATGCGTTGGTTTAACAGTCCAGGTGTGGCAAATTTCTAATGTCTCCCGACTTCGGCAAAAGGAACCTGCCTTTCACTGGAAGACAATGGACACATTCTAGCCGTACATGAGAATATAGCATAAATATACCAAGGGAATGGGTGAGGTCCCATCACAAAAAGAAAACTGCGAGCCTGCAGTACAGCGACCATAGTACAGTATGGAGACCAAGACCTTTTACGGGAAGAGACGAGATGCTTTTGCCGCCCCAGCTTGCAAAGAACAAAGGGTAAGCAAATACAGCAGGCTTCATCTGAAATACGCGATTATAGGGCATGTTACAAGGTATCATTGCCGTTTTGAATTATACATTAAATTATAAATATTTTTTTGCAGCCTGTTCTTCAGGAAAACACTGCATGGGCGAAACGATCTTCTAAATCTACCACCAGGACAGTAAAAAAGAAAGCGGTAAGACGGATAAAAAGAAAAGTTTATGTTGACGCCTGTTCCGCAACTGATGAATACTACTGTGTGACTATTTCTTACAGGCTGTGGGTCTCTGCTCTTGGCCACTGGCCAGGGTGCCAACCTGTAGAAGCAGCACCTGTATGGAGACTTTTCGGCAGCAGCGGGAGCAGTACGACGCATTACTGGTGAGGATTGGGAGTTAAGAGACACTCCTAAAGATGCAGAAGGAGACAGTATGTTCCGGTAGTCAAATGCTAGGGCAGCTGTCTCCGAACAG
Organism: Lepisosteus oculatus; assembly: GCF_040954835.1. Taxonomy (NCBI): domain Eukaryota; kingdom Metazoa; phylum Chordata; class Actinopteri; order Semionotiformes; family Lepisosteidae; genus Lepisosteus; species Lepisosteus oculatus. Next base: position 19,543,292 of record NC_090711.1, on the reverse strand, counting down.
ACCTTCATCTCCCGATAAGTGCCTCTCCCCGCCGCGCAGGTTGCAATGCCTGGCAGAAGCTCTGACCCCCACAGAGCACACACCGCCTCAGGACACTCCATCCCGGCCTCTCTGCTCGCCACGGCGCAGGAATTGGCTGATGCTGTCCCCGCCTTCTATCTCCCCCCAGGAAGCACCATTTACAGAGCGGAATTCACAGACGCCAGTGGGACAAATAATTCTCCCAGATATCCAACTGTTGCCCATCACTCAAGAGAAAGAGGGGGGTTGTACTTGCGGTGCATCGGTATAGATGGGAAAGTGAGAGCCGACCGCTACGCCGCCCTCGTGTTTCGAAATCTTGTGACTTTTGAAATTTACTGGGGGTGGACCACATCGGTAAATTTCGATGGGTCCAGAGGCAAAAGTCTCAACGATTACTTTGTGCGACTGGAAAAGAATTCGTGATCGAATCAACAAAATGCTTCGAAGAAAAAGGCACTCTTTTCCTCTGGTCTAACAGTCTGTCCACAAACAAAACATTCCTGTTAAACAAGAGGAATGTAAAAAAAACAATTACTTTTTGACAATGTGTGTGTGTCTCTCTCTCTCTGCTGAATGAATAAAAGCATTTATTTAAAAACGTGTTTGCGTTTGTCTGGGTATTTACTTTGTAATCTGTGGTCCTTTTAACTGTTTTTACATCTACTGTATTGCTTTGAGATGCCACTTTTAAAGGTGATATATAAAATAAAGTTGTTTATTATTGTTATAGAGAAACATGATCAGATTTTCCCTGGTTCAGAAAAAAAGATCTAAAGTATACTAGTTTGTCACTCTTCTCATTCCCTCTTTGCTAAATGGGTTTTCATACTAATCTGATCAATCAACTGCCTATTTTCTGTGCTTTCTCTATCCTTTAAAATAAACTATTATTCCACAATGCAGAGTATTACATGGCCAGTATTTACACATGATATTTGTGATTTAAAGAAATTAACACAAGCAGCTTTTGGGGATTTAAGTGTTGGCTGAGTTATTGCAGGATAAAAGACTAGAAATGTTGGTACGAAAAAGATAATTTTGGGAAACTTGAGGAATACACTGATAACAAGAACACTTCCTAATGGGGTTAGGCATACTTTTGATGAAGTTAACAGACTGTATGTTTACATAGAAACTGAAATGAGGATTTTATTTTAGATTTTGTGTAGTTGCTAGCATTGAACTGTGTGTTGGATGCACATGAATTGAAGGAATGGGCAAACATAGCTGATGCTGATCCACAGAGCCAGCATATTAAGATGTTTATAATTAGAGGCAATTTGTTTAAATAACTAGGTATGGATACTGATGTGCAAGAGAGGTGGAAAAGCTGTTTCCTTAAGCCAGCACTATAAAATATTTTATTCGCCGTGAGATGCTGCCATTTCATAGTGGGTTTCTAACACTGTGTATAGTTCCATCCACACAGTGCCTTTACTTCCATCCATTTTCTAATCTCTTTATCCAGTACAGAGGATTTGGAGCCTATCCCAGTAAGCAACGGACACAAGGCAGAATACACCCTGGATATAGCGCCAGTCCATCACAGGACAGACAGACACAAACACACACACACCAGGGCCAGTTTTCCCATAAACCAATTAACTTACCAGTATGTTTTGGAGTGCCAGAGGGAGTCATATCACACATATGGAGAAAAACCATGTATCTAAAATAGAACATGCAAACCCCATACACACAGGACGGCACGAATTGAACCTAGGACCCCAGTGCTGCAAGATAGCAATACTAACCACTTCGCCACCATTTGAAATGGATGGATATTTTAGTTATCTTTCTAGTTCACAGGTTTGCATACATAATTTAATTTTGAAAGCCACTGAGACATCAGGTACTACTGTTGTATTTATGTAAAAGAAACAAAACAAAAAGCATACTAATAACTGTGCCATCCTACTCCTTGGTTAATACATTTTATTATTTATAAACAGGTAACATTGTTAGCAAAATATTTTGAATCATATTTTATCCTGTTATTTCTTTAGTTTTGTATTTAACTTACTATATGATATTCAGATTTAATGTATATTTGAACAATGAAAATATATTTTTACAAGATGCGGGGGCAAGTGCAACAACTTATTACAGTGCTTAATTTAATATTATTGATTACCAATAGTTTATGCTAACACCTAACTTTCTTAATTAGACGTATTTAAAACCGTGAACTAAGTGTAACATACCATTCAGAAATACAATCGAGAATAGTTTTGTGGTGTTTGTATAGATGAAACGTTTCTAAAATGTATAATGTAACAAAATTAAAGACAATTCAAATCTGTAATCTTTCCACTTGTAATGTCATTAGAAAGTACAACAAGTTTCTGCTTTGTCTAAGGATGGTATCAAAAAGTAGTCTAAGTGGGCAGAAAGCTGTGCTTAATGATAATTAAGGGACTTAAAAATAAAAAGAGATGCTTCATATTGCTTGATTAATTTTAAAAACTAAGTTATAAATACAGACGCGATTGATGTCATTAAGCGCTCAAGGCAGCGGAACGTTTGTTCTGTACTGCTGAGCTCCGCGCCTCCTCCCTCTCTCGGTGCCGCGCCGGGTCTAAATATCTAAACATATGTATCTATATAGGAGGTAGTATCACTGTATTCCACTTTCTTTGTAAACAGGGAAAAACAGATTCACAACGTGACGCTGTGTCACTGTCTAAAAAGAAAATGTTTTGAACACCCTATATTGTAATGAGCTGCTGAGCTGAGAATAGGAGTTCCTGCTGTCAGAGGGGGTGGAAAGTGCCCGTGGTCATTTAATTAGTATTACAATTCGCACTGATTCCCTTGTGAAGATATGGACATAAGAATATTCATGTGTGATCAATAAATGGCATTAAGCACTTAAAATTAATATGGTTAATAATAGTAAACTGGAACATGCTGTAACAAGATCGGCTAAACTGAGAAGCCTGTTCCCAGACACCCTGCCCCCACTGCCATTAGAATATACACAAAGCACTCCCCAGACTGTCCGCCCGTTTCACTGTTACCTGGATACCTCTTTATTTAGAATTCACTCTCCCCCCTGCCTGTCTCACTTCTTTTAATCCTTCTGTGCCCGGATTGCAGCGGGTAAGATGTTTTTCCAAGAAAAAAAGAGAAATTAAAAAAAGAGAAATTTCACCAGAGCCTCTTCTCTTAGTTTAGAAGGATTCAAGCAGGATTTTAGATGAAAGGCAGCGACCTTAATCAAGCCCAAATCATAATTGAACCCATTCAGAGCCTACATTAAATTTTAGCATTTCATTCTGAGCAGAAACCCTCATACCTGAAGAAGGCTTGCGTTTTCTCTCTTCTCTTTTAAGCATGTGTACAATGCTGTAATACAATTTAAAATAAAAGTTTAAACAGTATCAACTAAACTCCATTAATATAAGTGTCGAGTGGTATTAAATAAATACAGCTTTTTAGATTATTTAGAAATATAAAAAGTCAATGAATTGTCCATAATATTTCTATTTAATTTTTTTAAAGAAATGTTTATTAAAAGAAAAGTTGCAGCACCAGCTGGATTTGAACACACAACCTCTGGTTTACAAGTCAGGAACATAGACCACAGTACCACCGGCAGGGTCACTTGACCAATCAACAGACATTGCACAGCGTGTACTACTGTGTTGCAGTATATGAATATAATTATATAGTTATTAATTTCTTCAGATACGCGATTCCATATTATATTAGCAGAAAAGATTAAAACGACCACTTTTTATACACGCTATTTCACGTTAGTTAAAGACTTCGATGCTTAAAATGTTTAGGGAGAAACTCTGGTGTGTATTTTTTCTTTAAAGTACCGAGACCAGCCATATACTGTAATACTGTATGTTTATGTTTATGTTTAATATCGTTTATGGCCTTCACACACGTTATGCTCCTATTCTTTTTATGCTCAGCTACTAAGATTTCCCTTCAGTGGTAAAATTCCATATAAATATTCAATACTAAAACGGGCACAGTAAAGACATTTAAATCTTTCTACGACCGACCAACCGCGAGTGCCCATGTCAACCAATCACATACCACTGTATTGCGCGATGATGTAGCCAATTACCCGCGGTACGTGTCTGTGCCGCGCACTTTGAATGGCTGCATCTGTATGTACAGTACACAGTGGTAGCGCAGGTTTAACTGAAGGGGGCAAATCCACCTGAGCCCAAAAGCCCAACATATTAATTTGTATTCGCCTAGCGCTACGCGGTTTTCATCACTCACAGAATGTTGATGGTATTCTGAGTGCTTCCCCTGACGAGGAAACCCACAAGTCTGAGTTGCTTCAGCTTTAGAGTGTCTAATAGAAGCAGTTCTGATAAGGCCCTTTTGTGTCTAGCATTGTGAAATTTTAACAGGGCCTGGGTGCAATGTTTTTTACAGGGTGAGCACAACTCTTAACAGATCTGCTTAAGGGGGGAGTGCAGTACAAGGACAAGATTGCCTTGGTTCCCGCAGCAAAAGCCGCCTGTAATAATTTGAAACAAGTTCTCTTACAGGTGCTGAGACTGGGGTTTCCTCAGATGGATCAACCATTCCTTTGTATTATTGCAAGTAGCTGACAGAGGCCACCCAAGGAGCCCGCGAGCAGGTCCTGGAGGCGTGGGGACCACCACCTGAAGGAGGGCACAACCTCATCCCAGGAGAGTGGGTGTGGATCAGGAAATTTCCTTCACAGGTTCTCCAGCCCAGGTGGGATCCAGATCCTGTTGACAACCGAGTCTGCGGTTCGAGTGGAAGGAAAAGATCGCTGGATCCACGCGCCACACTGCCGACGAGCCTCATCCCCATTTACAGACTCAGAATGAAATCATTTCTGTTTATAACAATAATTGTTGCTGTAGGACTATGTTCCGCAGGAATTAATGATCATCTCTCCCACAAAGGAGAACATGGAATTAATTCCTTTTTAGGCCTCTCCTATCTGACAGCTAAGAAAACCAACCAAAGTGCCTGCTGGGTGTGTGCCGCATTACCCAAATATGTACAGGGAGGACTTCCTATGGGAGCCATTCCTTGGCGTCTCGAGGAAGTCATAGGCATGATCATTTGGAGGGATAAATTAGGAGATTTTAATATGACAAACTATGGGGGTTGCCATAACACGACTTTAACCTGCACAACATTACAATATCTACAGGAGCGAGGCTTAGAGCCCACGAGTTTCACAGACTCTTACGCTCCTAAATATAACAGAAGCCATACACCACCATACCTGACTCTCAATAAGGAACGTGAGGGAAACATATGTTTTCAGCACACTAATTGGTCTGCACTTGGTTGGATGGAGTCGTTGCAACCTTACCATCGCTGCAAATATATCCACCTCTACCTTCCAAATTCCAGGATGGGATCAGCACACCCCACAATTCGGTATAAGCTTCTTATTTTCAGAGGCATGGGGAGCGCCAAACGGAACATCTTTCATTTGTGGAAAACGAGCCTACCCATGGTTGCCAGCCCAGTGGTCTGGCTCATGTTATTTAGGATATGTGGTTCCTCATATCCGTGTTCAAATCCACAGCCCCTTCGGACCTAACCACAGACCACAAAGAAAATTGGCTGATTGGGAATATTATTTAGGTATAATATTTCCACAAGCCGGCATGAACTTTCTGAGTCGAGAGTTAATTCAAATGGCCTCGACTTTAGAAGAATTAGCAAATTCTACCTCATCTAGTCTGAAGGCTGTTAATGATGAGATGGTAGCCCTCAGAACAGTGGCCATGCAGAACCGACTAGCTTTAGATTATGTACTGGCGGCCCAAGGAGGAACTTGTGCAGTAATTGGCACTGAATGCTGCACATATATTCCTGATAATTCTGAGCACATCTCAGATCTGGCCCAACACATTTACAATGAGGGACAGAAATATCAGGACTATTATACTGAAAATTGGGGAATTGGGTCTTGGTTAAAGTCTGTGTTTGGGGCCTGGGGTGGAACCTTTTCTGTAATCTGTAGGAGTAGTATTGTTTATATGTATAATTGTAATCATCACATTCACAAAAACATGTATCACATCTTGCTATAACCGTGGAACGTACAATGACATGGCAATACATACCTGTTCACCAAGAAAGGAAAGATCTGCCCTGACATTGTATGTATAAAAATAGGCTACACTGACGTATGCCATACTTTATAAGGGGGGAATGAAGAAAGATGTGAAGACGGGGGTTTGAATTTAATCCTTTCTGTAGGGGGTTTAGACTTCTAAGTCACAAGCTGGGGTTTATGGCAGGAAAGGGGGTTAACTGATAAGGATTGCAGATGCAAGCTAGGAACCCCCCTGGGTGTAATGTTAAACTGACCATTTGCCCAGAACATCGTAAACTGGCCAAATACCATGAACCCCCCTCTTTACCATCTGACCGAGTGACGTCAGAAACGGAGAAGAAAACACTATATAACCCAAAAGTTTGTAACAGTACGTTGAACAATACTTCGGTTTTGTTGTTTCTTGCGGGAAACAAGACTTCGGCTTTATTGTTCCTTGCATGCAATAAACTCATCTGTTTTACTTCATCTCGGGATCAAGAACCTTATTTCTTCTGTTACAACACTGATGATTAACATGCTGTAATACACAGTTTAAATTTAAAAGCTCAAATGCTGTACATGAGAGGTTAAGCTTTATTGGCTCCTCCAGTTGGTTTTACAAAGTATAAAGTATATTGTAAAGTATATTGTAAAGTATATTGGTTTTTATACAATGCTTTTTCAGCACTGTAGTGCTTTTTCAGCACTCTTTTCAGCACTCTGCATGCACCTTGCTGGTGGCACTGTGGGTTAGGTGTTACTTTTACAAAGACGTGTTAGGTGTTACTTTTACAAAGACGGTCAGGCAGAACTGTGCGTTCCACGGTTACAAGATGTTATTGATGTTTTTGTACAAGTGATAGTTGCAATTATACAATTATACATATAAAACAATCCTAGTCCTACAAATACATAAAGTCCTACTCCAGGACCCAAACGCAGACCTCAGCCATGTGGAGATCTATTGTCAGGATCTTGGAATAGCAATATTGACCCAACTCTGATTATCATTTTTTGGCTGATAGTGGAGAGAAATAACTGGAATAATCTGTGACAGGAAAATTCCCAGAAAGTTAAAGTGCAAAATGTACAAGACTGTGATTAGACCTGTACTACTATATGGAGCTGAATGCTTGGCAGTTGGAAAGAGGGAAGAGAACTTGATGAGAAGAACTGAAATGAGGATGTTGAGATGGATTCTGCAGATTTCAATGAAGGATAAGATCAGAAATGAAGAAATCCGTAGACGATGTAGGGTGGTGGATGTGGTTGAGAAGATGCGAGAGGCGAGGTTACGGTGGTATGGACATATCATGAGGAGGGACGTTGAGGAAGTAACAAAGAGGGTAATGGAATTTGAGGTGGAAGGTAACAGAGGAAGAGGCAGGCCTAGAAAGAGATGGATAGATTGTGTGAGAAAAGATATGGAGGAATGTGAAGTGAGTGAGGAAGATGTGCTCGACAGAGACAAATGGAGAAGAGCAACCAAAGCAGCTGACCCCAGGACAATCTGGGACTAAGGCTGTGAAAAAGAAGAAGAAGAAGAAGAAGAAGACTGTGCACATTTAATCCACTAAGTATTGAATATTATAATATGAAATGTTACCACTTAAGGGAAATTTTAGTAGCTGAGCATAAAAAGAAGAGGAGCATAACGCATCTGAAGGTCATAAATGATATTAATTTAGGAACATAAACATTACTGTATGTAAACTGTACTGTATATGGGTGGTCTTGGTAGTTTAAAGAAAAAAATACACACCAGTTTTCCATTTCTCCCTAAACATTTTAAGCATCAACGTTTTATAAAACGGTCCCCAAATATGCGATTGCTGTATAGAATGAATTTTAATGTAAAAAATATATTCAACTATATTTAATTAAGCTGTTTACGAATATAGTCACGCGTTGCTACGCAACGCAGAAACACAGCCACTTACCAGCAAAGAGAGGACATTAGCTAGCCAATATGATAAAGGAATAAATGATTTTTTGTTTATTTCTTTTGCACATTTATTTGAACATTTCCATCGACTGTACAAGCACTTGGAAACTGTCCAATCCCTAGTTCATCTGTATTTTCTTTTATGCTCCGGGCATGCTCCCAGTCTGGCGCCGGTCTGTGTCTTCTAGGATATAATGCCGGAGATTTTTTGTTAAATTTGGGTTTCCAATAACGCCGCAGCAAACTCTTGTTTTTATGTCTACTATAACGGACAATTTCCCTTGCTTTTAACTGAGCGTTTCATAATTTCCTAAAATTAAAACGATTTAAACTATGCAACAGAATTCTGGGGTCTCCCTATACCAAAGACTACGGTACGGCTTCAGAATGGTGATTGGCTGACACCATCTGACACCCTCTGACTGGGAAAAAAAGACCTGCTGATCTGTTCTACATACCAGGAAGACAACAGCATACAGTATGTTGTTTCTATTCGAAACGTGTAAGTTTAATTAAGAAGTAAAAAACTTACAGTTGTAATGTTGCCATAGCCAAAATGTAATGTAGTGGCTCTCTGAAGGCACCGGTTCTGTAGGGTTTGGGCATTTACTGGGACAATTATTAATTGTAGCAGTAAATCACAAAGTTGATTCTTTTGATGGCTTTAGAATCCAACCATGCGATATAACTCAAACAACGCACACACACAGGTACTAATTCACGAGGATACATTTATTAATACATAGAATATGCATGTAAAACTAACAGATCTTATCGAGAGGGTTATCAGAATACAAAAGGTATATATTCAGTCAGTTACGAAGTGTTACATATATCAAGAGGACATACGTTCAGTATATCATTCATTTAGACCGTTTCATGAATGAACTTGGTTATAACTTCTACATTAGATACTCAAAACAAGTACATAACTCTAAGAAATTAAATTGATATCAACTGGTTGGGATAACAATTGAATTCTCGAGCTGTAATGCATTGAAGTTGAATACTCATCCAATCTTTGGGGATTCAGATCTCCTGCGGGCACAAAGAAACAGTTGCAGGCTTGTTGCTGTCCAATCCGCGCTCTCTGGCTCCGTGCCAGGCTGTGCTGTGCGGTTTGCGACGGTGCGCTGCTGATGCTCACTGACCGGCTAGTTAGTGTTGGCTTTAACTAGCAAAGTTTGTGCACAGGAGAAAAGATGACTGTGGGTTCCAGCAAGTCAGGAAGAGGACCGGTTCATTCCTGATGAAGAGGTAGTTCTGAATAGTGATTCAGCTGTCCACAGTTCCAACCTGTTCACGAGGCCTGCTGCTGTTGCTAACCTCGGGTGGATCCTCTGGTTACTCTCTGGCAACCTTTCGCTCTAGACTCTTAGAACAAAGGAAAGTTCTGGCACTCGGACACACTGGCCGTTCCGTGGTTGTCCGGGCTGAGTCTCAGGATGGTCAGGAGGCGCTCTGCGAGAATATCCTGCCCTTGGGAGCCTTCTGCTCCTGGGCCGTCCTGCCCTGGAATTCTCCTTTGAATTCCCTTTAGAAAAGTCCACAGAATTCTCCTGAATCTTACTGAATCTTACTCTCAGGCTCTCTGTGTTGCCTGTTTTTACCTGGAGGAACTTCAGCTCGTTGATTGGCTGAAAGTTCCATGGGCATCATAGTCCCACGTGGGTTACTCGGCCCTACCAGTCCCTGATTGGTTGATCAAGGTGAGATATGAGTCACTTCTGACACTTAGGAATGCAGTCCAGATGTCCATCTGGCCCTCCCTAGACAGATAGGCGCCAATGGATGACCATTGATCATGATAGCCAGGCTTAGCTAAGTGCATCCCCCTTTGGGAGCTGTCCTAGGAAACCTTATCAAAGGAAACCTTAAATCAGCCTGCATGAATAGTTTCTCTGTGGCTGCACCACAGAGATGAACAGAGAAATTGGGCCTCATTTGGGAAAGCTCAGAAACACTTAATTCTGCCTTATTAATAAGCCTCGCCGTTACACAGTGTACACAGATTTCTAAGCTGATCAGGAAGAAGAAAGAACACCCGTGTTTCGCACATAAAAAGTGGTTATGAACTATCGAAACCTGTTTTATTTATTTTATTTTTATTTAGATGAAGAGTTCCCGTCACCCCCATTTCCATTTAAATTTAAACAAAAACAACAATACTGTTAAGCTGGGCAAACGATATTAATTTTTTTTTTAAAGAAATAAAAAATTAGATATAATGATGTGTTCTGGCTTAGACATTGCACGACATTAAAACCTATAAAAACAGATTTCAAGAGTTAATTTTTTATTTTTTTTTTTATGTAAAAAATAATTTTCAGGCTTTTTATTCTCTCACAATGGCAAGGACTCCAGTTAAGAATACTGGGCTTGTCTCTGAACTGATTTGTAGTTTTACAGCTGCCGACAGAAGAAGCTTAAGTAAGGTGTAAATAACACAATAAATAAAGAGTTCCAGTAACTCAAGGTAACAACCATGCAGATTCAGATGCCAGACGAGCAGCACTGGGAGAGCGGGAGTCTAAGACCCCTGTGAAACCTCTATTGGGGAAAAGGGAGAATTCAGGTTGAGGCCTTTAATAGATGTTTAATAGTGGTTAGAACAAATGTAAAGAATGTGGGGTTGTATGATGATGGGATGTGGACTGGCACATACCCAAGTGTATGACAAAGATGGTCCCATGGTACGGACTGCCCTGCCCCTTGGATACTGATCTAGGGGCAGACTACACTGGGAAGGTGTGCCAGGCTGTAATTGCCTCACTAGGGGTAAGTTGGAAGTCACATTGCCCCCATCACCCACAGTCTGAAAGACCAACTAAGGAAATATCAACTGAAGGAACACCGTGGGTAGATGCTCTACCAGCAGTCCTGTGCAGTTTGCGGGCTGGAGCAAACGGAACTGTGAGACTGAGCCCATTTGAGATCATCACGGGCAGCCAAAGAAACTCCCTGGAGGCCAAGTTTGGCTAATGGACTGTTGAATTTACTAACTATTACCGTATTGTAGGTTTGTTAACTGAAGCGGTGCACAGGGCTCGTGAACAGGTGCTGGACACTTGGGGACCTCCAGTAGAGGGGAGACATGACCGGATACCTGGCGAGTGGGTGTAGGTGAAGAAGAGATACCCTGCCAGATGTTGCAATCCTGCTGGGAGGGACCATATCAAGTGCCTCTAACTACTGACTGTGCCATCTGAGTGACAAGATGAGATCGCTGGATCCGTGCATCGCACTTTCACCGACCCACGGCACCAAAGACTGAGTGAACAGAAAGAAAGATGTTGTTACCGTTTCTGTGTCTGATGCTTCCTAAGACCAACAGTGAGCTTGTTAGGCCTGAGGAGTGTTAGAACACTCCGGGTGTTGGCAAATCTATCAGCCAAAAAATGATAATCAGAGTCGGGTCAATATTGCTATTCCAAGATCCTGACAATAGATCTCCACATGGCTGAGGTCTGCGTTTGGGTCCTGGAGTAGGACTTTATGTATTTGTAGGACTAGGATTGTTTTATATGTATAATTGTATAATTGCAACTATCACTTGTACAAAAACATCAATAACATCTTGTAACCGTGGAACGCACAGTTCTGCCTGACCGTCTTTGTAAAAGTAACACCTAACACGTCTTTGTAAAAGTAACACCTAACCCACAGTGCCACCAGCAAGGTGCATGCAGAGTGCTGAAAAGAGTGCTGAAAAAGCACTACAGAAACATTATCAACAGACAATGTTCAGCGTGTACTATTCTTGTGTTGCGGTACATGAATATAATTATATCGTTATTAATTTCTTTAGATACGCGATTCCATATTATATTCCCTTTTAATCAAATTCTAAAAGTATGCTTGTTGACTCCGGTATCACGTTAGTTAAAGACTTCGATGCTTAAAATGTTTAGGGAGAAATGGAATACTGGTGTGTATGTTTTCTTTAAAGTACCGAGACCAGCCATATACTGTATGTTTAAGTTCCAAAATTAATATCCTTTATGGCCTTCACACGCGTTACAGTATGCTCCTATTCTTTTTATGCTCAGGTACTAAGAGTTCCCTTCAGTGGTAAAATTCCATATAAATATTCAATACTTAAACGGACACAGTTAAGACATTAAATATACATATACATACTGTATACAGTACAGTTTGCATACGGTAATATGTTTATGTTCCTAAATCAATCTCTTTTATGAGCATGTGAAAGGCATGGTTAATTGGAGATTCTCAAAAATAACTGTACTTTGCATGATTGAAAACAAATGCGTGATTGCGAAATGCTGTGGTGTTACTTTTACAAAGACGGTCAATGAAAAAAAGAATGTGGACCAGGGCAATACTTTGAGTTTACAGCTTGTCCAAGGTCATTCATTATTAATACTATTAGTAATATCTTCGTTAAAGACTTTGATGGCGACAGCTCAAACATGAGAGGTTGAGCTTTATTAGCTCCACCTTGCGGAAATTCCAGATACTATTATTTTGCTTGCGGTATTATAGGAGAATTTACAGTAACTAGCGGTATTTACCGGTAACTCGCGGTAGACTGTGTAAAGCGCACCGGAAAATAATGTATTGCCCGCGCATTTTGAATGGCTGCATCTGTAGTTCTCAAGATTTTGTTTTTTCAATTGTTTCTTATTTTAGTTTAAACCAATCCTCACACGGGATGCCCAAATATGTAAGGGTTTTGTGAGTTTACTGGCAGTGTTTAGTTGTAACAGTAAATTGATTTAAAGATCCACAAGGAATCATTACACAGAAAACATTTGATGCATAAAAGCATTCAAAATATCAAGCTTATAGCAAGTGCACAGAAGAGATGCATAAAAATAAAGACAATATATTGAGTAAACTGTTTTTCTAACTTGATCACTTTCATTATCATAATCAAGTCAGGTGCTCATGAGTAACTACTTCTACTTTGAAGAAATTGATATTAACGTCTCCATAGTTAATCAAAAGTGCATTAATGTTGATCATTTTAATTAGATTAATGAGGAGATTAATGTAACCAATTGTGTACTAACATAATATCTCTATTTTTATGTATTGCTTCTGTATCAGTTTGATATTTTGAACATCTTATGTACACTTCTACTATTGATTTTGCTGTGACGTAAATACTTGTGAAGACTCCATGTTGCTCTAACGATTGATTCCTAATAGCCAAGGTAAACACCCAATTTACTATAACTGGTACCTGTAAATACTGTGCCAGTAAGCTGACAAAACCCCTACGCTTGATAGGGATAGTGTAAAGGCTTGATCTTGATAAGAATTTAATGTCACTTTATGCCTTTTGCCTCAAATTAGAACTTGAAATTACGAATTGTACAATACAGTAGTTAGGCAACGCTTTCTAATTTGCTATTTTCCAACCATTCCCTGAACTATTTATACAAGCCTTTTGTTTGTATTAGTTTTATTCCTGATAAACTCATATATTTGAATAAAACTCAAGTCCTAATTTGAATTTACACAGATCAACCTCACCGCTCTCTTGAATTTGGGCTGTTAATAATCGTTTTATCACATTAACCCGATTTTGTTTTCAGAAATCAGTCATTTAGAGCAGTCAGTGATTTTGAGCAAGTGTCAAGTCCTGAGAACAGAGAAAAGCGCCACCACTGCATGCAAACGCGCAAGTGTGACGTCAAGTAACCTTGACCTCAGGTTCACATGCTTGTTGTTCTCGAGTTTTCTTGCATTTTTGTTATTTATTTTACATCGAAATGTCAGGACAAACGTTGATGAATAGTGCCGTGTTTTTAATGAGAAGTGGAGTAAAAAAATATTTCGTATTTGAAAGCAACAACAAAGCGCTGTGCTTAATATGCAGAGAAACCGTCGCTGTTGTCAGAGTTTAATATCCGAAGCCATTCCGATACGAAGCACAGAAGTACTCAGACTTGATGCAAAATACGTTAATTTAAAGTAGAAACCCCGAAGAAAAATTGTTTATCAGCGTGAAATATTCACAAAGCGATCATAACAATCAGAATCCTTTGTAAGAGTGAGTTGCAACATAGCCCATGTCATAGCTAAGGTGCCAAAGATTTTTTTTAATTACGCTCAGAAATCGATATTTTCATGACTCAATGTGAAAGTTCAGCGCGAAAATGATCACTTCAGATTTGTTTTCGTGTAAAATCCTTAGTACAAAAATTAATTCGTTTTGAAAAAACAGGTGGAATGTGGAAAAAACAAAAGATTCTCAAGTTCGTTTACTGCATTATGCAGTTGACTACATTTTAGTAGGATATCTTCAATCCCATGAGTTTTTTAATCTGAATATTTCTGCTTTTTGTGTTTTAATAAAATATAAAGAATTTTGTTCTCCTTTCTCTTTCATATTGTAAACGTATAACCTTCTTATCCTGCATCATTTTGCTTTATTCTTAACAGTTCTAGTATTGAAATACAATTTTAACATCGTTATTTGTGTCATTTTTAACGTCATTAGACAATTGAGGTGTGACTTTGAACACATACAATAAAAAATAGTTATCAGTTGAGTTCTTAACAGTGAAATGATCACAGAAATGTTATAAAACGATCACATTACTTTGCTATTTACCTATTCTGTGGCACATATACTTGTATTTCTCCTAAAAACCTTCCCTTTAATTCAATTAAGACAGTTTTGAAATAAATCATTTCTTAACTTGGATGTAATATTTAAATCTATTTAAAGTGATGTGAATTGCATAATTTTTTAGGTCTTCACATTTTGTAATATCTATTTATAGTAATTTAAAATATCCCCTTTTCTACCAAACACTTGATATTTAAATGTTCAGAGCAGTTCTGCTTTACAATGTAACATTCATAATTTTTATCCAGACTTCTAAATGGTTGTTTGCAGAATGATATTTTTTAAATTTGTGATTAACTAGGTTTGGAAAGTACCCTTTCTCCTTTAACTATCTGCATTTAAAAAACATTGCTCTTTTTAGTCTTTTTTAATTGGGTCTTATCTGTAAAGTTTTATTTTGACCTTTAAGGAAGTAAGAAGGCATTTGTAGTTTTCCTTTACAAAATATTCTAAAACATTAGTTTTACAATTTTGAAATACTACTTTCCATCTCATCTATTTATATAATTATAAAACCATGTAATTTATAACACTTGTTTGAATTATATTGCTTTTTAAAAATGTATATAAATTGCCATTAATGTTGCCAAAAACTTACTTTTTTCATTGACTTGCCTTTTATTTTTAGTTTTTTTTAAATACCAGTTTAATTTCTGTACTTTTAGTCTGTCTTCACTTTTTTACATCAGTTTTTTTTCTAAACACATGACTGTTTTTTATTATAAACACATGACAACATTTTATTAGAAGATATTGGTTTTCAACATTATTAGTTTTGTGCATGAGAATGCAGACAAATGCTCTGTTTCCATTGGGCAGGTGAACAATTAACACCTGGAACACAGAACCTGAGCTGTGTAAGACTGACCAGCTATATAAGATTGATTAGAGGAGTTTAGCTTTGGTGGGAGTAGGTTCACAAAGTTGCTGTGGCTTTAGAGTAGATGGTTTATAAAAGTGCTCTGTTTTGGTAAATTACATTTGCTTTTATCATTTTTAAAGTGAAAAGTATTTTTGGGGAAAAAAGTGTTTATGGTGATTACTTTTATTTAGTAAAACTAAATATGGACAAGCTATGAAGACAAATGAAAGTTAAATAAAAGATTACCAATATAACTACTTAAAGCTTTGAGGGTTGTCAGTATTTGGAAGATGTATTTTGTTTATAATCCAGCAATGTATAAGGGGTGAAACTGCAAAAAAAAAATGAAAGCTGTTTATTAACAAAAGAATCATTCTTAGTTAATATGTAGCTTGATTCTTTCTACACTAGTACAGACGGTAAAGGCCAGTTCCCTTTCCAGCTTGGTGCTGAAATTAGTTCTCAGCTCTGTAGTGGGGAAAATATACTAGCTTTCCATTGTAACTAACCAGAAGAAATAGCTTCTGCTTTCCTGATGATACTAAAGTGCAAGACTAGAGTATTACACTTCTTGATGTAGACTAAGAAACTATCCCATAATGCACAGAATATTGTGTAGGGGTTATGTGAATTCACAGGCACAGTGATTAGATCTGAGGAAAGACTGTTCTGACTAATTATAATTGAGTTCCTGGCAGCCACTGATATTAATCAGTTAACATGATATTTTTTAGAGTATTGGACACTTTGCTGCATTTATGATAGTTCTACAATTCTACAGTATTGTTTATATGACTTAAAAAGAGGAGCACACTGAACTGTGTATTTAAAGAGCAGGGGCCAGCTGTTGTTGCCTTGCATAAGCAGAACTGTGCTCTGCAGAATCCGGTAAAGCCTTGTTTTTTGTCAAACCAGTTTTATTGTTCATTTAATTGATTTTAGCCTAAACCAGTTTTCGCATGTGATGCCAAAATATATAAGGGTTTTGTGAATTTACTGACACAGTGTTAAGTTGTAACAGTTGTAACATTGTGTCAGTTTACTTTGGCTATTAGGAATCGATCTGTAGAACAACAAAACAACAAGGAGTCTTCACAAGGTTTCACCACACAATATATTTATTCATGCATACAACTATATAAAAGCTAAAAAAATATCAAGCTCACAGCAAGTGTACAGAAGAGATGCATAAAAACAAGGAGAATGGTTTAGTATACCATTGGTTTCTCTTACTTCCTCTTCACTCTTTAACAGCATTCAGCATTCAGGTGCTCATGAGTAACTGTCTAATTTATTTAAACGGATATTAACATGTTAATTAAAACCTCTTAGCCATTGGCTCTACAGGGTTAATTTTGCCCTGGAAGCAGGTACCCCTATATATTTTGCATTTTATTGGAAAACATGTACAGAGCAGGCCTTGTTCAAGGTAACCCATTGGGTATCAAGTCTGAACCATTAAAACTTTTTTATCCCTGACCCAGTACACAACCTAGAGTTGTAAATGCAGAAAAAAACAATAAAACACTTGTTTTTTCTATTTCCCATAGTCAAAATTTGTAGCATTGGTAGATAACTACAGATGCAGCCATTCAAAATGCACGGTACAAACCCGCGGTACAGTAACCTACCCACAAGCCACCGCAGGGCACCGCGGTAAGTGATTGGCTGGCCAAAATGACCGCATTATTTGCGCTTTACGCAGTCTACCGCGAGTTATCGTAAATTCTCCTATAATACCGCAAGTAAAATAATAGTATCCGGAATTTCCGCAAGGTGGAGCTAATAAAGCTCAACCTCTCATGTTTGTGCTGTTGCCATCAAAGTCTTTAAGGAAGATATTACTAATAGGATTAATAATGAATGACCTTGGACAAGCTGTAAACTCAAAGTCTGGTCCACTGGTCCACATTCTTTTTTTCATTGACCATCTTTGTAAAAGTAACACCACAGCATTTCGCAATCACGCATTTGTTTCCAATCATGCAAAGTACAGTAATTTTTGAGAATCGATTCACCATGCCTTTCACATGCTTATAAAAGAGATTGATTTAGGAACATAAACATATTACCGTATGCAAACTTTACTGTATACAGTATGTATATGTATATTTAATGTCTTAACTGTGCCAGTTTAAGTGTTGAATATTTATATGGAATTTTACCACTGAAGGGAAATCTTAGTACCTGAGCATAAAAAGAATAGGAGCATACTGTAACGCGTGTGAAGGCCATAAAGGATATTAATTTTGGAACTTAAACATGCAGTATATGGCTGGTCTCGGTACTTTAGAGAAAACATACACACCAGTACTCCATTTCTCCCTAAACATTTTAAGCATAGAAGTCTTTAACGTGATACCGGAGTCAACAAGCATACTTTTAGTATTTGATTAAAAGTGAATATAATATGAAATCGCATATCTAAAGAAATTAATAACGATATAATTATATTCATGTACTGCAACACAAGAATAGAACACGCTGTACATTGTCTGTTGATAATGTATCTGTAGTGCTTTTTCAGCACTCTGCACGTGACCTTGCCGGTGGCGCTGTGGGTTCGGTTCCTGACTCCCACGTCACACGGTCTTTGATCGAATCCCGCTGGAGCCATTACTTTTTTTTTAACAAACATTTATTTGAAAAAATGAAACGTTTCCCTGAGTCAGAGATTAAATAAAACCTCACTCGCACCAAACAAATTTATATTTCTAAATATCACAACACGATCGAATTTAAGTCATTTTAATAACAATGAATAGTCACCTACAGATGCAGCCATTCAAAATGCGCGGGCGATACCGCATTATTTTGCGATACGCTGTACGCAGTCTACTGCAAGCTACCGGTAAATACCGCTAGTTACCGTAAATTCTCCTATAATACGACAAGCAAAATAATAGTATCCGGAATTTCCGCAAGGTGGAGCTAATAACGCTCAACCTCTCATGTTTGAGCTGTTGCCATCAAAGTCTTTAACGAAGATATTACTAATAGTATTAATAATGAATGACCTTGGACAAGCTGTAAGTGTAAACTCAAAGTATTGCCCTGGTCAACATTCTTTTTTTCATTGACCATCTTTGAAAAAGTAACACCACAGCATTTCGCAATCACGCATTTGTTTCCAATCATGCAGAGTACAGTAATTTTTGAGAATCGATTCACCATGCCTTTCACATGCTCATAAAAGAGATTGATTTAGGAACATAAACATATTACCGTATGAAAACTGTACTATATACAGTATGTATATGTATATTTAATGTCTTAACTGTGGCCGTTTAAGTATTGAATATTCATATCTAATTTTACCACTGAAGGGAAATCTTAGTAGCTGAGCATAAAAAGAATAGGAGCATACTGCAACGCGTGTGAAGGCCATAAACGATATTAATTTAGGAACATAAACATACAGTATATGGCTGGTCTCGGTACTTTAAAGAAAACATACACGAAACATGGTTTCATTATGACCAGAATCGGTCTTGAGATATTTTTAACTTGATTTACAGTATTTGAGAGGTATGTCTTAACACCGATACTACAGTGCTTAAGTACTGCTCACGTATATGTTTCTAGGTTTATATTATGCATTTCATACGGTCAAATTACTTTTGAGCAACTAATAAGAAGCGCGAAACGGTATGCGTTTTAGTTTCGTTTTGTGCTGGGACCCGTGGATTGATTAGAGATATCAAGTACATACAAGTCATTTTTTAAATGTTGTAGTTCGTCTTGAAAAAATGTTATGAGTACATCATCTATCAACAATTACACAGGTTCTGTTTCCATATTGCGGATTTTGGTTACGTAATATTATTTTCTAGATTTCACGTTGTGAATATATGATTTGGGCAAACAGAGCCGTAAAGAAGTACATTATAGGTTGTTGGTTTTTTTTGCAGTTTTATCTAGAATAAGCGATGCTTAAACCTTTGTCTGATTCTTGTGAAACTATCCACACGACAGTTACAGTACCTAGGAGTTGACTTCAGTGATGTCACTGATGGGATGTTTCTAAAAATCCATCCTCTGTAAAACGTCTTCTCTAGTTGTCCTGCATATGTATTCGCTAATGAAGCTGTGTGTTCTGAGCCTGGATCTCTACATTTCTGTATGAACCAGCTTAGAGGGCTAAAGACAGCTTGTGTTTAAATTGAGTGTAAGACAATTTATGCTTCTAAAGTCATGGTCAGCATTTATTATTGTACTGTGCTGTAAACTTGTTCTGTGCCTAGTCACATTATTTTATAGCATTTTTATAGCGTTATCAAATCCGGTGGCGCTGTGTGTTAGTTTCCTGACTCCCATGTCACATGGTCTGTGATTGAAACCTGTGAAACCGGTTTAATTCGTCACAGCCAGCACTCTTCAGGTTTGAGGGTCTTCTGCTCAGAATGAAACGCTAAAATGAAATGTAGGCTCTGAATGGGTTCAATTATGATTTGGGCTTGATTAAGGTCGCTGCCTTTCATCTAAAACCCTACTTGAATCCTTCTAAACTAAAAACCAGTGTTAGTGAGTTCTAAATAAAGAGGTATCCAGGTAACAGTGAAACGGGCGGACAGTCTGGGGAGATCGCAAGTTTTCCATGTAAATAGTTCCCTGGTTCCGCACCCCTTGGTGTTTCTCTCGCTCTCTCTCGGGTCACCTGATCATTAGCTCGAAAGATTTGAGTGCTTTGTGTATATTCTAATGGTAGTGGGGGCAGGGTGTGTGGGAACAGGTTTGGTTGAAATTGCATTGGAGATCTATGTTCTTCACACCTGAAACATTTTCTCTGAAAGCATTTTCTTCGCAGTTTAACCGATCTTGTTACAGCATGTTACAGTTTACTATTATTAACCATATTAATTTGAAGTACTTAATGTAAAATCTTGTAAAAATATATTTTCATTGTTCAAATATACATTAAGTCTGACTATCATATAATGAGTTAAATACAAAACTAAAGAAAAAATAGGGTTAAATATAATTCAAAATATTTTGCTAACAATGTTAACTGTTTATGAATAATAAAATGTATTAACTAAGGAGTAGGATGGCACAGTTGTTAGTATGTTTTTTGTTTTGTTTCTTTTTCATAAATACAACAGTAGTACCTGATGTCTCAGTGGCTTTCAAAATTAAATTATGCATGCAAACCTGTGAACTAGAAAGATAACTAAGCTATCCATCCATTTATAATGGTGGCGAAGTGGTTAGCATTGCTATCTTGCAGCACTGGGGTCCTAGGTTCAATTCCTGCCTGAACAATTCCTGTTCTCTCTGGGTTACATGGTTTTTCTCCATATGTGTGATATGACTCCCTCTGGCACTCCAAAACATACTGGTAAGTTAATTGGTTTATGGGAAAACTGGCCCTGGTGTGTGTGTGTGTTTGTGTCTGTCTGTCCTGTGATGGACTGGCGCTATGTCCAGGGTGTATTCTGCCTTGTGTCCGTTGCTTACTGGGATAGGCTCCAAATCCTCTGTACTGGATAAAGAAATTAGAAATGGAAGTAAAGGCACTGTGTGGATGGAACTATACACAGTGTTAGAAACTCACTATGAAATGGCAGTATCTCACTGAGAATAAAATCACATCAGTATCCATACCTAGTTATTTAAACAAATTGCCTCTAATTAGAAACATCTTAATATGCTGGCTCTGTGGATCCGCATCAGCTATGTTTGCCCATTCCTTCAATTCATGTGCATCCAACACACAGTTCAATGCCAGCAACTACACATAATCTAAAATACAATCCTTATTTCAGTATCTATGTAAACATATAGTCTGTTAACTTCATCATCTTCATCAAAAGTATGCCTAACCCCATTAGGAAGTGTTCTTGTTATAAGTGTGTTCCTCAGCTTTCCCCAAATTATCTTCTTCTTGCCAACATCTCTAGTCTTTTATCCTGCAATAACTCAGCCAACACTTAAATCTCCAAAAGCTGCTTGTGTTAATTTCTTTAAATCACAAATATCATGTGTAAATACTGGCCATGTAATACTTTGCATTGTGGAATAATAGTTTATTTTAAAGGGAACTAGAGAAACTAAGAACTAGAGAAATCAAGAAAGGCTTTTTTTCTAGAATTAATAAATACACATCCTGTTCAATGGGGAAATTAAATCCACACTGAGCAATCTTCAATATATTCAGAATATGACAGCAAGAATCCTATCAGGGATGCATTACACCTGTTTTCAAGTCCTTGCACTGGTTACCTATCAGATTTCGAGTCAACTTCAAAATCCTTATCTTCCTTGTATACTGTCCTACAACTGTTATTATTGATCACCGAATTATTGTACTTGACATGACTTCATTCAGCCTTTCCTGAACGTCTATGACAGGCAGAGAGAGTGCTGTTTCTGGTGCGATCTTTTGCAGCTGACATTTCACTGTTTTAAACGAACAAGAAATTAGATTGCTCATAAATCACTTATTCTATATAAACACAGCGTAATTGCCCTCCGAAAATCCTCTTTTTCTTGTTCATTTTAGAGACCTTGATCAAAACTGATTTTAGATGTCAGAAAGGATTTATTTTCTCTGTATTTCCTACATTGCTTTGTCGAGATTTTAACTTTATATCTAACTTTATATCTAGGCTCAGATTTCAACTATAAATCGTACAGTAATTAATAGCAGTAAATACTGATGTTTTGCACCCTCCTACCACAAAAATATATGTTTTGTAGTTGGGATTAACTTTATTTCGTACGCGTAGCTACTCCGATTCGGACACCGAACAGTTAAAGATGGCGGCAAATCAGACACCCAGAGAGGGGGGGGGGGGGCGTCTTCTCGCCTCCATAACTAAAATGCCAAATAGGAGTGGCTTAAGCGACATACACAGTCGTGAATTGAAGCTTTCGAAACTCTGCCCCAAAGTCATGTGACTGATTTTTCGCCCTGTTTCGTTGGTTAAACGCAATGATCACAAGCACCACCATGGTTACTGGGATGTGTAGTTTTTAATTCCGTTTGAATTATAACTGTACGTACTGTCTTCATATTTGGCCAGGGCTTTAAAGAGAAGGCGCGCCAAAAAATGTCGGTGCCGTCGTCTCCACTTTAAAGGTACAACCGTGCTGGAAGAATTTGACCTCAGAACGTTTGCCCAGCATAGTTATAGTGGACATAAAAACAAGATTTCGCTGGCATTATATCCTAGAAGACACAGACCGGCACCAGACCGGTAAATGCTTGATGAACTAGGGATTGGACAGTTTCCAAGTGCTTGTACAATCGAAGGAAATGTTCAAATAAATGTGCAAAAGAAATAAACAAAATAATCATTTATTTCTTTATCATATTGGCTAGCTAATGTCCTCTCTTTGCTAGTAAGTGGCTGTGTTTCTGCGTTGGGTAGCAACGGGTGACTGTTCTCAGGCGGAAGATGTAAACAAGAATTAAATGTGATAAAGTATAGTTTGGATGTTTATACATTCATGTTAATTGTATTCTTGATTTATTTCAATAAGTGTTCATGTTTCATTTGCTAATTTAGAGCATATTGTGCAATGAAGAATAAAATAGCTGCATGACAAGTGACTTCCTTCTCTCAGTGGAAATGAAAAGGTAGCCTGATAAATTATAAGACAGTAAGAAAGGTTCCAATCAGGAGGAGACAATTCTTTCCATTTTTTTTGTTTGATTGCTGGTAGCAAACTGATCTGAGGATCTACTCCAGGTCTTTCTCTTTTTATCATACAGTAAATTTTATTTTCTTTCTTTCTGAAACACAATATAACAAAAAAAAACCTCACAAACTCAAAGAAAAAATCCTTGCTCCCCCCCCTCCCCTTGGCAGTACTTCCTCCCATGCTTTTAACTAAGGACATCTAAAATACTGTCAAACAGCTACAATGGTATCTCTGTACAAGGCTTTGACTGTGTCAATCACAGCACCTACCGTTCCCTTACCAGCAACAACATGGATTCTAACACTCAGACATTAAAAAAAGTCAGGCCAAGAGAGAAAATACCGAGTTTTACAACATGCGGTACCAGTAACATTTTACCCACAGTAGACTCACCAACCAGATGTGTTTCAGTTTCTGTGATAAGCCTAGATTAATCATATCCTCTCCTCTAGTAGGAGCACCAAGTGTAAACATGTAACATCCCTATTAAAAATAATGGCAAAACAGAAGTTCACTCTTTTTAGAACATACCTTCCTATGGACACTCCTAAAATGTATAAAATAGTGCCCACAGCATCTCATAATAGAGGCAAATGGGGAACTACAAACTCATTTCATACAATGCCATCCATGAGGGGTTAAATACGCCCTGAGAGAAATTAATTTCTGGATAATTCAACGGCTGTGATTTCTGGAATATGTATTATCCCAAATATTTTCAAAAGAAATTGAATCATTTCAATGAATCTGTGCCATTCAAGTACCTGCTCCAGACAGTAACCACTGCTAAGGGTTTATATGAAGCTTGCATTAAAAGACTTTAAAAAATGTCATGTTCCCATAAAAAAGTCATGCCTTGGAGTATAGACCCCCAAAGGAATGCCATAGACTCAAACTGCAAAATAAACACATACAAAAAGAAAGTATTTGTATTGTAATTGCAAATCCTGGTACTGTATGAGTGATTGGTATGACTTTCCTCATTACAAATCTCTTATTAGAATTTAAATTTCTCTGTAACTCCAGGTCAGAACAGAGAAAATGTAACTGCCTTAAGGAGTTTACGATTATGAAAAATAGAAGGATAAGCATGATACGTATGTCTTCTGTCATTTTCTAAGTCATGTTACTGAGCACCAAATCTTATTGAGAATATGAATCCATTTAAGGTTTATACCATTAAAGTAACGGTTTATTCCATGCTGAAAATGTTTGTACCAGACTTTTTTGAGGCCTGTTTAATTGTGTCTGAAGTCTGATGTTGTAAATTTTATTGTTAAAAAGATCCATGAAAATGTCACTACTAAAGTTAGCTGGTACTGTTGGTATTGTAAGTGGCAAGTAGAGCTCATATTTTAGATTTTGTGTAGTTGCTAGCGTTGAACTGTGTGTTGAATGCACATGAATTGAAGGAATGGGCAAACATAGCTGATGCGGATCCACAGAGCCAGCATATTAAGATGTTTATAATTAGAGGCAATTTGTTTAAATAACTAGGTATGGATACTGATGTGCAAGAGAGGTGGAAAGGCTGTTTCCTTAAGCCAGCACTATAAAATGTTTTATTCTCAGTGAGATGCTGCCATTTCATAGTGGGTTTCTAACACTGTGTATAGTTCCATCCACACAGTGCCTTAACTTCCATCCATTTCTAATCTCTTTATCCAGTACAGAGGATTTGGAGCCTATCCCAGTAAGCGACGGACACAAGGCACAATACACCCTGGACATAGCGCCAGTCCATCACAGGACAGACAGACACAAACACACACACACCAGGGCCAGTTTAAATCTAACCTCAGAACCTTTCTTTTCAGAAGACTTAGTGTCTGTATCTGCTTCATTTTCTAATTTTGGTAGCACCTCTAACTGCTTGTCTTTCTTATATGCATTTACTTTGTAATCTGTGGTCCTTTTATCTGTTTTTACATCTACTGTATTGCTTTGAGATGCCACCTTTAATGGTGATATATCAAATAAAGTTTTTTATTATTGTTATAGGGAAACATGATCAGATTTTCCCTGGTTCAGAAAAAAAGATCTAAAGTATACTAGTTTGTCACTCTTCTCATTCCCTTTGCTAAATAGATTTTCATACTAATCTGATCAATCTAACTGCCAGTTTTCTGTGCTTTCTCTATCCTGCTAGATTTGCAATTATTCTGAAAATTTTCATCTTGAAATAACTCATTTCTAGATACCTTTTTCACTGTTAACATCTTGCAGCAACTCTGCAACAAAATATACACTCTGACAGTTCATCCTGCTACCAACATTAAATAAAACAAATCTTAAGATTTCTACATTTATGTCTTTATTTAGTGGTTTCATTAGTGACAAAGGCTAATCTTTCTTGGTAAAATGTCTTTTATGTGTTGCGGAAAAAACTGACTTGCTTTAACAAAATATGTTTACAAATCCTTTCACCTGGCATTTTCGTAGTTAGAAATTATGGAACGCTCTGTTAAAAGCAAGGGAGTTTTTATGTCTGTTGCAGTTCTTTTGCAACATGAATATAATTATATCGTTATTAATTTCTTGAGATACGCGATTCCATATTATATTCGCTTTTAATCAAATTCTAAAAGTATGCTTGTTGACTCTGGTATCACGTTAGTTAAAGACTTCGAAGCTTACAATGTTTAGGGAGAAATGGAATACTGGTGTGTATTTTTTTCTTTAAAGTACCAAGACCAGCTATATACTGTATGTTTATGTTCCAAAATTAATATCGTTTATGGCCTTCACACGCGTTACAGTATGCTCCTATTCTTTTTATGCTCAGCTACTAAGATTTCCCTTCAGTGGTAAAATTCAATATCTACAACGGGCACAGTAAAGACGTTTACAGTAAGTCTTTCTACGACAGACCAACGGACCACGAGTGCCCCTGTCGGTCAACCAATCACGCACCACGGTATTTTGCGTCATCGCGCGTCACGTTGCACGACGCCGTAGCCAATTACCTCCGGTACGTGTCTGTATCGCGCACTTTGAATGGCTGCATCTGTATGTACTGCCTAAAGCCTATTCTCGTCTTTGAGGCCACCATTCTCTGTGGCTGATAAAACAATTTACATGCTGTTAGGATGGAGTCTAACAGGGGGTCTAAGGCGGCAAAGGGGATCATATTCTGGGGTCCCCCTTTTTAGTTAGTTTTCCCTGTCCTCCTCTGGATCACTAAGGTGAAGCGTCCAGGATATGGCCTCAAATTTTGATCGGGTCATATTCGACCTGCAGAAAGGTATATCACAGGGCTCCCGAGGTCTCTCATTATGAGAAGTGAGGAGCCCCATAAAAATAAAAATTCCTGTATTGTACAGGTCCACTACGGACACCGGCTGCCACTCTGACTTTATGCCCTGAGCCTTTCGCTTGTCTGCATTTTTGTTTGTTATTGCACAGCTGGAATAAATCTAGCGGGGAGTATGTTTTGGAAGTGTCCAGCTGGACACCTGGTGTCCGTGCTGGACTGAACCTAAACTTTTCTGGTTTTACATCCTCGTCCACTTCGGTCTTCCACCTGCCCTCTAGCTCTTCAGCTGGGGGGGGGGGGTTTCTTCTCTTCCTGCCCCGGGCGGGTCTTGTGGGCTGGGGTGGAGTGCTTCTTGGAGTGGGAATCTTCCAACCTCTCTTTGGCCGAGGAACCTCAGCACTTGTTGAGGGGGCGGAGGGGGTGGGTGGTTCTTCGATGTCCTCACTGAAAAACAAAGGAAATTAGAAATAAATACTGAAACTAGGAATGAGTTTCATTATTTTATTACTGACCAACAGCCTTCGTTGCTAGGTGACAAAGTTAGGGCAATAGGATAGCACTCCACATGTGTAATGATTGAGCAGAAGACCAAGGAGAATGAGTAAACTTTGCCTGGCTGTAATTGCAGACGAGTCTGTTTATTCACTCTTTAGTGCCAGGTGACCAAGGAACCCATTTGATCTTTAAAAAAAAAACCCTTATAAATATGCACAGAAATATAAAAACTCACAGACAGTAGTGATTTCTAAAATCATATGTCCAAGAACTTTACGAAGACTGTAAGACGCAAAAAGCAGCAGTTTTGGATGTTTGTAAGTATCAAACAAGGAAACAACAGCTTTTTACTCAAAACTATAATAACCAAACTTTGGTCTTGTCTGTGTTGTCCAAGAGACTCGGAAGGATCACCTTTCAATATTTGCAGTAAAAAAAAACATGCAAAGACTTTTTTCTTTTCAGAAAACATTTTCAAATCTTATATTTCTTTGTGTCCAATGAGACTCAAAAAGGCCATTTTCTCAAATTTGCAACATATACGCAATATGTGTTTCTCATTCTCATATATACAGATAACATTTGATATAAACATCAATAACAATTTTAGAACTAATAATAGCAAAGGTCTGGATTGTATAAATAAAACAAAATACTTACAAATCCAGCAGTGGATCCAGTCCTTCATTAAAGGCGTCTTCAGTGAACAAATCCGCGCTGTTCAGACGCGAGCGTGCATCTGACTCTTCCCCTGAATCGCTCTGATATGTTTCTTCAATAACCTGAGCAGCCGTCATCTTTTTTGCCTTTTTAGGTGCTTTTAGGTGCAAGCCGGTACCAGCCAGAACTACAGGAGAGCACATATTTCATCTTCTGAATGAATTTATCAAAGAGAATGGCATCGACTGGAAAAAAATGCATCAGCGTTTGTACAGATGGTGCTAGAGTGATGACAGGCAGACACAGTGGTGTAGTCGCACAAACTAGAGAGGTTGCTCCAGATATGAAGTGGGAACACTGCAGCATCCACCGCGAGGCTTTGGCAGCCAAGAAAATGCCTGAGG
The DNA here is from genome assembly GCF_040954835.1 of Lepisosteus oculatus. Classification (NCBI taxonomy): domain Eukaryota; kingdom Metazoa; phylum Chordata; class Actinopteri; order Semionotiformes; family Lepisosteidae; genus Lepisosteus; species Lepisosteus oculatus. The sequence goes on along the minus strand of NC_090711.1, from coordinate 19,515,331 downwards.
ATTTAAAATCTGTCAGACTCTACTGTCAAAGTTGTGAATTCTATCAAGCCTTGACCAATGAATTCATGTCTGTTCAGTGTGCTTTGTAATGAAATGGGCAGCGAACGTGTGGCTTCTGCTACATACTGAATTGAGATGGTTATTAAGGGGCAAAGTGCACACGGGGTTCATTGGACTGCACTCTGAGGTACAGATGTTTTTGCATGACCAGCAATCTCTCTTGGCAAGTCTATTTGATGATCCAGTGTGGCTGGTTACATCAGCCAGGCAGGCTAATTTTATCACATGTTTCAATGAGCTGAATATGGGACTGCAGGGGCTGTCTTTAACTGTCTTTTACGTAATTTGACAAGATCACTCCTATAAAGAAAAAGCTGCAGGTTTTTGTTAATAAAATCAATGCAAGTGATGTCTCTTTCCCAACTGAAGAACTATCTACACACACATGGTGTGGCATTTGATGCTGCTGTTCATGATGTGATTGAGTGCACCTCTTGTCATTGGAAGAACAGTTCTCAGAGTACTTTCCAGTTGAGGCCACAACAGAGTGGATCAGGAACCCCTTTACTGTTGATGTCGTAGGAATACCCAAGGATCTGACCTGTGCCGAACAAGAGAAGTAACTCGAGTTATCATCTGATGCGACTTTGATGTCAGAATTGGAATGACAGTCACTGTTGGAAAACAGAGTGAATATCCAGCCCTCTCATTAAAGTCTGTGTGGTTTTTGATGCCTTTTGTTACTACCTACCTTTTGTGAGAAAGGCTTCTCTGTTCTCACTGCAATCAAGACAAAGTACCACAACAAAAATGGATGCTGAGCCAGATCTGCGTTTGAAGCTCACTGCCCTCGTCCCTGACATTGCAAGGCTTTGATAGATTAAACAGGCTCATCCCTCTCACTGAAACGGTAAGTGCTCAGGACTGTTTTAATTATATGTGTGTGTATGTGCACACATACGCTCATGTTGGTCATTGAGATTTTCTGGGGTTCCTATGAGAAGATGACTTGTAGGTGGTACTTGGATGCTTTGGTTTGATCAGGGGTGGTACTTGGTCCAAAAAGTTTGAGAACCACTGGTCTAAGGCGATATCATTTCCTTCATAACATTTGATGTACATTTTATTCAATTCTGTTGCAGAGACTCTCCTTCTATTCTTTCATTTCTGTCATACTACTTTGTAATTTTAATTAAAAGAAGAATTGTCTATCTGCCTTTCTTCCATACTTTTTCAACTTAAATTTTTAATTCAGTACTTCGTGATCTGAGAACCAGATTGACTGAACAGTCACATTTGATACAAAAATATAATCAAAGGAACAAGTAATAGGTTTATTCCATGCTGAAAAAAAAAAGAAAGAAAACAACGTTTCGGCCGTGGAGCCTTCATCAGCTTTCTTCTTCTTCCACACCTGAAGAAGGCTCCACTGCCGAAACGTTGTGTTATACAGGGTTCTGTGTTGTAGACACACTGCCTCAACTTTCCCTTCTGAATGTTGTTTAAACCATTTCCTAGCATGTTCGGAATGCCACGGCAGTGCTTCTGCTTTTGGGTCTAGGTTCGATACTAGATCCAAGCTTTACACAAAACAGAAACGAAAATTATGTCCAGTTTCAGGGGGATGTTGGGAACACTCCTCCCTCTCTCTTCTATTGTCCTGTAAATGTCTGCCCTTCGTATGTATTCATATTTGTTGTTCCAGATAAAATTAAAAACTATTCTAACAACCTCTTTACTGAATGTCGGAGGCAGAGGGAAAATGTACGCTAAAAAAGATAAGAGTGGACAAGATGTCTGTTTTAACTACTGCTATCCTTCCTGTATATGACAGTTGTATACTTTTCCAGAGACCAAGTTTTATTTTCAGAAATCTTAGTTTTGCTGTCCAATTTAACCGTGCTGACCCATGCGTTTAAAAACGTACCCCCAAAACTTTAATAGGTCCAGATACTAACTTTAATCCACCCGGTGTCTCTTTCCTGTTTCTCCATGTGCCACAGTATTTTATTTTGCTTTTCCCAATGTTGAGCCTTGAACCTGTTGCTTCTACGAAATGTTCATGGATCTCAAGTGCCCTCATCACTCCCCTGTCTGAGTCTAATAGCAAGACTGTCGTCTGCGTAAGCCGCAAGTTAAGCTTGCTGGCCCCTACTGCTGGGAATCCTTATACCTGTTATTTCTTTATGTGACCTTATTATTTTTAACATTGGTTCTAGGCAGATTATGTATAGTAAGTGTGACAGAGGGCACCCTTGCCTTACTCCCTTCTTGATGGCAACCGTCTCTCCTAAAAACCCATCGATGTTGACTCGAGTTCCAACATTGATATACAATTGCCGCAGCCAACCAATACATTTTCCCTCGAAACCAAATCTTTCTAAAACTTGCCATAAAAAAACTGATTGACACGATCAAAAGCTTTCTCCTGGTCTAAGCTTATTAAAATTAGTGGTAAGTGCCTATCTTCAACCCAACTTATAGTATCTCTGATCAGGTGTAAATTCCAAAGTAGCGTACACTCTTTTACTCCACAAGTTTGATCATCCCTGATAATTTCTGATAACGTCTCCCATAGTCTTAGACAGAGGACTTTCGCTAAGATCTTATAGTCAGTTGTTAACAATTGAATAGGTCTCCAATTTTCAAGGCATGTCCTATCATCTTTCTTATACAACAGAGATGGCACACTGGTCCTCATAGTTGTGCCCAAATCTCCCCCCTTTAAGAATTCTGTATAAATGTTTAAAAGTGTGTTTTTGATCGAAGGCCAGAAGGTTTTGTAGAATTCCTTTGGAAGGCCGGCGATACCCGGTACCTTCCTTTTACTCAAACTAAAAAGTTCCCATTCTACCTTTTCCAGGGTCAACTCCTCTTCTAAGCCAATTGTACTCTCCACTGCAATCCTTAATTTGTAGTGTATCTAAAATTTTGTCTGTATTCTCCAGAGTTGGCACCTCCTTATAGAATTCTCTGTAAAAATGAGTGGCTTCTCTTACCATCTCCTTCGCATCTCTAGTGACACCCCCATCCTTCATCTGGATACTGTCAAGTATCATCCATTATGGTCTTTTCTCACCATTTTAAATGAGGTAGACAAATTGCCTTCCTCAAGCTCTAGAGCATGGTTCTGAGGCTTAAAGAGAAACCCTTTAGCTTTCTCCATATACAGGTTTTTCAACTCATTTTTGGTTCTTAAAATTTCCTCTTTCTCCACATGCACACCACCACTGTTCCTCTCATACTTCTGTTGTACTTTGGAAATTTGCTCCTTTTTCTTACTCCTCCTCTTCCCGCAGTATCTAATTGATGCTCCCGTTATTCTTTGTTTGGTGTTTTCCCACCACTCCATTGCTGAATCAAATAGGGTCCTTCTTGCTTCTAATTGGTCTCTATTAGTATTTTAAATTCATTTTCTACTAAAAATTCTGTATTTAACTTCCAGAAACCGGGTCCAAAGCTCACCTCATCACCCTCTAATTCTACTTTAACTAAATCATGATCTGAAAACCATGCTGGGACTAGTAGCCCAGTCTCTTTTCTGAGCCTTGGCTGTTACTCCAAGTTAGGCACCCTCTTCCTCCACCGCCCTGCCTTACACTATCTTTTAGGTAATAGTTTTGGAAAAGGGAGCAAATCCTCCTAGTTCCTTCTGTCCTACTACTGTCATACTACAAGTCCTCATTTAAGTCTCCCCCTAGTATGATCTTCCTATTTGTGTAACGCAGCTAGGTTGTGGTGAAAAAGGATCTGATGCAGATGCAGGAGACCTTGGGAGGTGAGTAGGCGGACAGAGCAAATCCAGGAGCTGAGTCGTAGTCCGAAGGCGTAAGGTAGGTCAAGATCCGGCACTGGTGGCGAACAATCCAGAACGAGAGACAGGTTCGTGGTCGAAAAAAGAGCTGCAGGGTCAATTCCGAAAAATAGTCACTGGTAGCAAACAATCCAAGGGGCGAGACAAGAACTGAAGTCCGAAGGCAAAAGGTGAAGTCAGAAAATCCAGTAAGGCAAAAGAGAAAGAAACGCTAGGTAGAGCAACACGAAGTGAACTCAATACCGAGCAGTGATATACGGGTAAGGGAGGCTTAAATAATGCAGCCTGCCGCACAGTAAGGCGTCTGATGAGAAATGAACACGTGCAGCGGCGTTTGTAATTATCACCCTGCTGCTGGAACTGATAAGACCTCTTAGGAGCTGGTCTGGGCCGGTTAGTGGTCATGACAATTTGTCAAAAATAAAGGCTTTATCCCTGTAAAGAAATCTCTCCTTAATCTTTTCTGTGCCAGAGCATAAACATTTATTAGTCTTAGATTCTCGCTCCCCACCTGTCCATCCACTATTAGTATTCTTCCGGGTGTCACAACAAAGGTGTTTTCTAGTTTAAAACATTCATTTCTAATAAGAATGCCTACTCCTGCAGAATGTATTCGTCCTATACTCCACTCTGAGATGCCCTCCCCCCATTCTTTGGTAAAACGCCTGCTGTCTTCCTCACCCTAAACATGAACTTCCTGTAGGAAGAAAAAGTCAGCTTTCAAATCTTTAAGGAAATTAAAGACTGCAATCCTCTTACTATATCTTCTTAGCCCTCTTACATTTATGGTACACACCGAAAGGTTATCAAATAAGAACTGTTCCCTTCTATTTCTGAAAAAGTCTCTGGAATTGGACACTCCACAGAGCTAACCGGACTCATGTTCATGAAAGATGGAATACACAGGATGGCAGGAGAGTGCATCTCCAAACTTGTTTCTTCGACTACTTGTCTAGAAGGTTCTTCCAGCCCCTCCTTCCTCTGTATAATACACCGGTATTATATGTGTATAGAACTGTTTAGTTCGCAAAAAAAAGAGAAAATTGTCATGTTGTGGAAGTTTGTGTGTTTTCTTTTATTTGTATGAGAGAGAGGTTAAAGAGAAAAAAGTTTTGGTTTACCTCCTCCTCCTCTTTTTCCCCTTCCTTTATCTGGGTTACTGTCAGAATCCCATGTTCTATATTTCTCTGGAGAGTTGTTCCCAACTCAAACAGCATGGCTAACCCTTCTCAAAAGTCCCTCTGGAGATTCAAACCTTCACGGTTCCGACTCCTAGCCGCCATTCCCGATGTCCCCTTACCGGTCAGCAGTGCAGTCATCGTGGAAAGCGTCGCTTTCACCTCCCAGCCTTCAGCTGGAGCGATTCTGGCTTGATGGAAAAGGTCTTCCTGGTGTTACGCCGCTCCTGCTGCCCCCTGACGTCTAGTCTTCTCTCCACACGTCCTCCTGTCCCATTTGGACCTTTTTCGTAAATCGTACAGCTGCGGTTAGGCCACATACTGCATGAAATTTGCCAAAAAGGCCGAGAAGCGATGCCCCAAAACGTGGACCGATGCGTGGGTGTTCCGCTGGCGCACAGCGGTGCAGGCTGATTCCTCTGGAGCGCAGTACAAACGCAGCTGCCGGCCGCCCGGACAACGACCAAAGCCGCGGGGGGCGCTCCAGCCTCCTTAGCTTAGGACCCTCCCACCAGCAGCAGCTGTGCCAAGCGAGCTGCAGGCGAAAGCGGACAGTCAGCACCTGCGGGCAAAGGCAAGAGGCAGCTCTCTCTGCGGAGGGGGACATGCACAGCACCTGCCTTCCTAAAAAAAAGATTATAAATCTAAGTTTTTTGGGGGAAAACGCATGGGAGCTGAAAAGGGGGCCTGCCTGCTTACCGAGAAAGTCAAGACGTGAGAAAGTGCACAGAGGGAGGATGAGAACGGAAAAAAGAGATGAGAGATGAGACTCGAGAAGAAGGAGCTCCAGTCCACCTCGCTTACTTGCTGGCCGGCTACGTCTGTCTTTTCGCCGCTGAGAGAAGGTAGTGCACCGTTCCCGGAGGCGCTGCAATACCGGGCCGATGCGTGGAGAGGACGGAGCAAGCTCCTGATTGAGCTCCCTGTTCCAAAAACGGTTTAATATGTAGTCCTCCTATGGGGGACGTATCAAGATATTAAACTGATAAGAACATTTTTTTTTACAAAATATACTTTATTTCCATACTACATCTTAAAAAAAGGAAACATTCTCACAAATAATAAACATAGCATGCACTAAAAAAACTTTTCGAACAGCGGTGATTGTCCGTTATCAATCTATGCAAGTGGATGACGGGAACGGATTTGTGCAATTAAAGAGTCCTTCCAAGCCCTACCACTTGCTTGTGTCTGTTAGTCCCTGTACAGGGCCCAAAGTCCTTTCCAGGACTTCATCCTCCTTCTGAGGTTCACCAGGATCCTCTCCTCCAGCTCCCTTGCTCCCCGCTCTGTTGTGCCAGATGAGAGTGTTCCTTGCATCCCACAGGCCTCTTTTTGTAAGGGACAGTAGGAGCCGGAGTGGGAACTGTGTCCCCTTGTCCAATCCAGTTGGTGCCAGCCCCAGCAGAATGTACTGGTAACATAGCACCGCTCCCACTCCCAGGAGTTGCATAATGTTGTCCATTCTGCCCCACACCGCTTTGGCGAAGGGCGACTCCAGAACCCATGCTCTTGAGTCTCCTCAACGAAACACGTGTCCCGGGGGCAATGCGGATTCCTGGTGAGCGAGTGTCTGTAGAGGACCTCTCTGGTTGCAAGTCTCTTGTGTATGGCCATCCAGTTGAGGTCCTTCAGTTGGTTGTCCAGTTCTTTCGGCTGAATCCTTTTCCAGACTTGTCTGGGAACCTGCAGCCTTTCGTCAGCAACCAGCTCACCTCTTTGTACAGGGCTCTGTGGTTGGTGCAGAGCTCTGGCTGTCTCGTGGCCTCGTACATCCTGCTCCACTTGACAGCATGGGTGTAGAACTCCAGTTGCCTCTCTGCCTTGGGCCCAGTGTTTGACCACTTGACCAGGTGACTCATTGGGATGGAGAGCTACAGCCTGATAAAATACTGGTACTTGTGGCCGATGGGCTCTTGCAGCGCCCGACAGCGGTTGCAGAAAAAAATGCAGTCGAGTTTCAGGGGGAAATGTGGAACATCTCTACCCCCTTCCTCAACTAGCTGGCACATCCTGTTCCTCGTGATGTACTGGTACCTGCCACCCCAGACGAAGCCGAAGATCATCCCTTGCAGTGCTCGTCTGAGTCTGGCCGGCGGTGGGTACACCACTGCCAGGTAAACCCAAACCTGGCAGGATGTCTTCTTTCAACACCATTACTTTCCCTGTGTAGGACAGCGACCGCGTTTTCCACAGACCCAACTTCGCGTTCACCCTGGCGATCCTCTCGGTCCAGTCGATGGTCTCTTTGTTCTGGCTCTGAAAGGAAATGCCCAGTATTTTGAGGAGCTCCGTGCAGAGCTCGAGACCCTGTGGCACCATCATCCTGGCATTACAGGGCCCGAAGAAGATAAGAACTGATAAGAACAGATTTTTTTTTACAAAAGTTTTATTCAAAACACAGCAAAATCACCACATCGGTCACACCTCACCATACAGTCTCAAGAGGGCAAATAACATTTTCACAATTCAACAATCAATAAATGAAATCACAAATCAAAAAGATTCTTCCATTTTTCCTTTGAGCAAAGTAACCCCACCTCCAAACATCCCTTAGAACCCTCTCTCACACCATCCCCTTAACCCTCTCCACCACCCGTTTCACAGACCACACAACATTCTGCTTGGCTAGCTCTTCTCTTGAATCCCTGTTTTATTAGACTAACAAACAACCAGCCCAAAAAACCCACTGTACAAGGAACATGGGTACACCTAAACCCATATTGAACTACATCAAAGTACAGAACAAAGGAAGAAGACGAATTCCACAAAATATCATGACAAGTCCATACTTCATGAACCAAATGACACTCCCAGAAAGCGTGCTGCACAGTCTCCTCCCCCGAGAACCCCTCCATTGGACAGTTGTTAATCCTAGATAACTTATGCCTATATAACACTTGCCATAAAGGCAATCTGTCATGGACTATTTGCCAGTTCAAGGCCATTAATCCATGGTCCAAACTTTTAGGCTGTACTCGGGCTCACACATCTCAATGGAAGCCCAACACTGCCAGGTTAACCTTTTTAGCCCCCATTACCAAACTATACAGCCGCTTGTGACTTTCGCGAACGTCCCTGTCCTCAAAGGGAAAAAGCTCCCTGCTCATCTCCTGTGCTCTCTCATAATGGACTCAAGCGGTAGCAGCATGTGGCCTAACATTCATCCACCGATACACAGACCTCATACATGCCTCAAACCACAAACACACAAAACTCTTAAACCGTCCCTCAACCCACCACCAAGGACTTTACACAGGCCTGAAAAGAAAGTACAATCTAATTTCAGGGGCAAGTTTGGAACCCCCCTCCCTCCCTAACATCCATGTACATAATATCCTTCTTAATGTATTCATACTTCCCTCCCCACATAAACTCAAAAACCATCCGGGTCAGCAGTCTCCTGAATACACCAAGGCCGGCAGTATGTCAGACTTCAACACAACCACCTTCCCCACAAAGGATAACCACCGTGTCTTCCACAACCCAAATTTGACTCTCACTCGTGCAAAAATCAAATTCCAATTATGCAGCTCATTCCCTTCTCTACAGAAAACAACCCCTGAAATCTTCACCCCATGCTCGGCTACCTGCAGCCCCCCAGGCACTGTCCACACTGTGTGCCACCTGCCACACTCCATCACCACAGACTTCTGCACATTGAGTTTGGACCCTGAAGCCCCTGCAAACTGCTCAAACCTGTATAAAGCCTACCTCACACCACCCTCAGATGTCAAGAACAAGGTGGCATCATCCACATATTGTGAAATTTTGACCACCTCCCCTCCACTCCCTGACAACCACAGCACATGCAGTGCTGGATCTGCCCTCAAGTAGCATGCCAGGGGGTCCACAAACAACACATATAACAGTGGGGATAAAGGGCACCCCTGGATCACCCCAGAAGACTGCAAGAACCATTCCCCCTGTGCCCGTTCACCACCACCCTACTACCTACTGCTGCATACAGAATCTCTAACCAATTTAAAAAAAAACTAAACTAAAACCTAAATGTGCCAAAATCCTAAACCAAAATCCGTGATTAACCTTGTCAAATGCCTTCTCTTGGTTCACATTGACCAGCAAATGAAGCACTCTCTGGGCCTCCACCTATGCCACCACATCCCTAATCAGTGCCAAATTCCCTAATATTGACCTCCCTGGGTCAAGTTTGGTCCAGGTGTACCAAATCTGGCATCATAGTCCTTATCCGTCTCACCAGAACCTTTGCAATTAACTTGTAATCTGTGGTCAACAAGGTGACTGGCCTCCAGTTTTTTAGATCTGTTGCGTCCCCTTTCTTAAATAATAACACTATCAGGCCTTCTCTCATTGTTCTGCTCAACCTGCCATCCCTATATATTTCATTCAGGACAGCAAGGGCCCCAACAGATCCCAGATGGTTGCATAGAACTCCTTAGGGAGCCCATCCACCCTGGGACTTTCCCATCCTTGAAGGATTTAACAGCACCTTCCAATTCTTCCAGCGTGAATGGATGCTCCAGATCGTCCTTCCCGCTACTGGTCAGTCGTTATTCCAAGAAACTCAGGAAAAAGTCCCCCATCCCTCCATCAACCTTCTTTTCCTCAAACAAATCGGGATACAAATCTGTTGCACACCTCACCATCTCTGCACTCTTCTTCACAACAATGGTGTTTCTGGTATGCAGTGCCCAGATCACCGTCCTCCTCTGTCTCACCCTTACCCGCTGTAAGAAAACGGTGCAGCACTTCTCATTTTTCTCAATAAACTCTTGACACCTACGTACCAGTCAAGCTCTTGCTTCAAAGAGAGATCTTAGGCGAGCCCTGCACTCTCTTTGGCATACAAAATCTCAACCCTTCTCATGACCTCCACCACCTCTTTCATATCCCTCTTCATAACACCCTTACAAAAATCCCTAACACCCTAGTCTTCTTTTTTTCCCCCCAATTCTGTTTGTTAAATATCACAGTGGAGACATCAATATTTAAACTTTTACATTTTTTTAAGAGAATAATAATGAATGTAAGAAAAAGAAATGAAGAATGGAGTTAAGGGAAAAAAATTAGAGTGAAAGAGGAAAGAATGAAAAAAGACAAAAAAAAACTAAATAAAAACAAAAAAAGGTACAGTCTCAGCTATATCAGAGTTTACCATTTAAAGGCATAAAGGTTATAGCATAGTTATATAAAATGGCTTAGGAATATATACTGAGCTCCTCTTTTAAATCTAATGCTCTCAAAGGCTTATCCCACAGGTCTTTAAAATGTTCCAGCTCACCTTTTAGGATGAATCTAAACTTTTCCAAAGAGATCAAGTCTCTTATTAGTAATTCCCAGAGAGCTAGAGAGGGAGGCTCGTCACCCACCCACCTGGTCATGATTGCCTTTCTTGCCAGCATCAGGGCAGGCTGGACTACTTCTCTATGGTTCAGCAGCTGAACAGGCAAGACTCCCAAAATGCATGTGAGAGGATGAGGATCTAACTGTATTACACAGATCAAAGATATTCTTTTACATACCTCCCACCAGAACCTCTGAACATATGTACATTCCCATAGACAGTAAAACAGTGTTCCAACGTGGGTTTTACATTTTGGGCAGTTATGTGATGTGCCAGTGCTAAATCTGTGGAGATAAATATGCTCTATGTAACAACCTGTACTGATTTTCTTGGTTACAGACGGAGATTGTTGAAGGCAATGAAAGAATACTTTTCCAAGTGTTATCATCTATACAGCACCTCAGTTCCTGGCTCCAGATTGTCTGTAAAGATTTTTGGGAAGTCTACCTCATGCCTAGAGAAAAAAGTGTAAAACTTGGATAGAAATGTCTTTGAGTTCCCGTTCTTTAGAAATATTTTTTCTAGTGTGTGCGAGCTGCTGAATAAATCAAGACCACCATTCTTGGTACTCACATAATGCCTGATCTGAAGATATTTAAAGAAGTCTCTTGTTGTTATATTATATTGTGCTTGAAGACACTCAAATGATTTAAATCCCCAAGAAGTGAAACTAAAGGTTGCCGCTAGTCACGCAGCTGTGGCAGTCGGCAATAAAGTACGCTCAGTTATAGGGGGTTCAACTATTATACTAAAACAAAAACTGTCTACTACTCGCCAAAATAATTCGTCACAGTCTTAAATTTCGATACAAAACAGTATCATCTATATCTCAACATTAACATTAATAACAGAATCTTAAAAATAGAGAACATTTAAAACGTCAGAAAAAGTTCTAAGCGCAGGCATAATTGCTCAGTTCTCTGCTCGATCAGTTCTACAAACAGAAGCCAAGGCTGCTCGTTTAGCAGCGGACCTCTCACATTCTATTCAGACGTGGAGGATTGCTGTTGAATATTTTTAAGGAAGTTCTCTGCTTCTTTTAAGCTGGAAAGAGTAGTAGATCCCCCCGAGGCATCAAACACTTTAATGATCGCTGGATACAGGAACGAATACCTCGGTCCAGAATCACGCAGCCTCCTTCTCACTTCGGCTGTTTCCGCCCTCTTTTTCTGCACCTCGACCGAGGTCTTGAAAGATGGAGACTCTTTTCTCCACCACAATGATTACTTTCTTGGCCCTGGCCACTTCCATTACCTTCTGCTTATCCCGGTAGTTGTGCAGCCTCAACAGCACGGCCTGGGGTACAGGTGTTCCGCCCTCCCCCGACTTGTGCCGGGGTCCCGTGCGATGGCAACGTTCCAGCTTGATTTTGTCCCCCTTCATTTCCATGCCAAGGGTTTCAGGGATCCATCTCTCAAAAAACCAAACTGGGTTGCTTCCTTCGATGTTTTCTCTTAGGCCGAGGATTCTCACATTTTTCCGCCGGCTTCTATTTTCGAAGTCTTCAAGATGACCACTGCCTTGCGCAGGTCTGTCTCAAGCGCCCGTATCCTGTTGCCCGCCGTTACACTGCCCTCTTCCAGGTCCGAAACTCGCTGTTCCACTTCATCTATTCTTTTAATCACTATGTCCATTTTAGTGGATATAGCAGCAACAGGTTCTCGAATCGTTGCGAGTTTTGAATCTAATATTTTGGCGATGTTTGATGTTACTTTTTCTATGATTAGGTTGGTCTCAACTGTACCATCTCCATCTGAAGTGGATTCACCATCTTGCTAGTCTTCTTTCTGTTGTCTTCGTGTCTTTCTTGACGCTTTTGTTTGGTTTTGGGCAAGAGGGGTTTGTCCGAAATAGTCGGCAAGTGTTATGTTGGTATTTTGTGTTAAAAGACTTTATTTTTATGCCTATTTTGCTAAATTCGGCAAGGAGCTCGACAGATACACGTCCTTCTCCTCCTAGCGCATAGCCACGCCCCCCCCAGTCTTCTTTTTAACGCACTCCCACCAGTCCACCAAAGACGAAAAACACCCCTACAGCCCTAACCATGCCCAAAACTTCTCATTCTGCACAACCATCACATCCATCCTCCACACATCACTCCCAAAACTCAGCACCCCAAGCTCCAACTCACACAGCAACCCATCATGATTGGAAAGCCAAGATGGACTCAGACTTACATCCACCACTTGCACCCCCTGAGGCACAAACCAGTAATCCAATCAACCCCTGGCCCCACAGAAATTCCTCCAGGTATATCCCTGCTGGTCAGGGAAGACATCTATATGCATTTTTCATGCAGAAGTCCCTCACTACCTTCCCCCATAATAGCCCTATAAAGTCTCCCTCCTGCCCCTTATCTAGACACACATTAAAATCCCCTCCCACTAACACAATACGGTTCATATAAAACGTACGAATGAACACCACCCACACTATCTATCCTTCCTATCCCTCAAATGTACCTCCTGCAGAAAAACATCCAAAAAGCACACAGACTTCAGAAACAAAAAAAACCCTGTCCTCTTCAGCCTAACTTGCAACCCTCTCACGTTAGTATAAAATACAGAAAAAAACATGATGGCATCAGTAGTTACCTATACCAGCATTGCTCAAGAACTCTTCTATGTTGGCCGCATCCTGTGGTGGGCCTTCATAACTACTTGTGCTACTCGGGGAGCTAGGAGACCAGGCGAGGCTTTTGCTGACCTCCGTTCCACCCCCCTTACTCTCCTATATCCCCCCAATTCCCACTCCCTGGGGCTGGGGATTCCAAGTTAGCGCCTTCTCTTACACACCCCCTCACCTTCTACTACCTTGGATATTAACCTGGGAGGCGAGAGCGACTCCCCTCCAGCTTTCTCCTTCAAATTCCACTTCCATTTTTTTTTTCCTATCACCAGTTCAAAACCATCTCCCTCCCCTTCTTCCTCTTCTCTTATACTGCCATCTTCACTCATTTCAGCCTCCCACTGACTCCCACTCCCTTCCCCCTCCTCCTCCCTTAACCCCTCCTTTCCACTGACTTTCCCGCACCCCCAGCATCCTGTCTTCTGTCCTCCTCCTCTTCTTCTGCCTCTTCATCAACTGGGAATTGCTCCAAATACCTATTATGAAGAACTATTACCTGTTCTGGTTGTCGGTCCCAACAGTCCTTAAACAGGTGCCCAGCTTCATTACATAAGGAACACCTTGGCCCTTATCACACAGTCCTTTATCTCGTGCTCCTCCCCCCTGCATCTCCGGCAAATCATCTTATTACATTCTGCTGCCAAATGGCCACCACATCTTCGGCACAATCTCGGCTGTCCTGCATAAAATAGAAACACCTGATTGGATCCCTAAAAGTTTGCCGGTGGATGTCTAAAACCACCCCTCGACATGTCATCCATCCGGAATTTGTACTGCCAATGGCCAGTCCAGATTCCCAGACCGTCTTGCACCCTCTGTGCCTCACTCAGGATGTCTACGTACCGATGCAAGAAGGCATATATATTCGTTTCTGGCACAAGAGGCCAGAAAAAGCCGTAAAGATGCATCACTTTGCACACAAAACACCTCCTTCAGATCCAGAACTTGCTTCAATACATGCTGGGAGAAGTCCTCCCTCCCCAACATCAAACCAACATCTCCCAGCCATCTAAACTGGAGAGTGTTCTTCAGTCCAGGCCTGAGGCCGGCTTCCATGTCCAGCAAAAAACAAAAAAAAGAAAACCCTAAAGATAGCAAGAAACTCACCTGGCACTCTGAACAAGCGCCCGTCCTTCTCCGGGAGTCCTTGGAAGTGTCCAAACCCAAAAAGAAGAAAAGAATAATCCAAGCAGAAGAAGCAAATCCAACACAAGAAAATCTTAAAAAACACGTACTTCCTCCAGGCTCCGGTCGCATCTGATCTTGGCCAAAAGGCCGAGAAGCAATGCCCCTAAAGGCATCGACCGAGTTGGCCTTTTGTGACAGGCTGACTGCCCTGGAGCCGGGAACTTGCGCAGCTGCCGGCCTCCCTGCAGCCAGAGGCCTGCCACCTGGACTCCGCTCCCCCTCTCTCCTGCTCGGCTGCCTGCCTGCATGCCAGTCCCGGGTGGGGTCCCTGCTCTTTGATCTTCTGTCAACGGCCCAACAAAGACCACAGCCACGGGGGGTGCCAGCCTCCTGCTCTAACAGCCAGTCTCCCCCACACACAGAGCCAGTTCAGATCTTTCAGTAGATTATCTAACTTTGCCGGTTGAATTTGAAGCCACACCTCCTTTGTTACTCCAGGGACAGCATTGCTGCTCTCCTTCCTTACTAGCTTGTACATCTGCCTCTGCCTCAGTGTAGTCAGCCCTTCCTTCACTGCCTGATGAGATTTTAGCCAGTGTACTGCCTATAATGCCATGGCAATTGTTCCGCTTTAGGAGTTATGTTTGTCCATGTCACCAGATGTCTCATTACTGGTGCAAACCAAAGATGCTCAAAGGAGCTGCAGTTATGTGATGGGTTCTCATGCAATTATGTACATACTGTACACTGGAAATAAAGATACAGTCCAGTTTTAAAGGGATGTATGGCACTTCCTTTCCTCCATCCTCTAACAGTCGGTACATGTCTCTTCGCTTAATATACTCATATTTTCGCCCCCACATAAAAGTGAAGACTGTCTTGACTACGTCTCTCTGGAGGCGAGCTGGCATAGGATACACCACTGCTAGGTGGAAAAGCAATGGGATGACATCTTTCTTTAGTACCAGAACTTTCCCTATGAAGGACAGCGATCTTGTTTGCCATCTCCCCAATTTCTCTTTCACCTTTCTCAGACGTTCCTCCCAGTTTAATTTTACCATACTTTCCTTATGAAACTGTACTCCTAGCACCCTCACTGGGGTTTGTCATAACTGTTAATCCACATATCGCCTCCGTTCTATCTCTCCATGTCCTATAATATTGAATTGTACTTCTGCTTTTATTCGACATAGAACCCGTGCCCTTTGCAAATCCCTTCTCTATGCTTAGTGCCCTTTGCATACTTCATTCTGTACTATGGAACAGGGTGATGTCGTCCACATAAGCCCCTACTTTGACTTCATGTCCTCCACTTCCAGGGACCAGAACCCCACGCACGCCTGGGTCTTTCCGGATTCGCTCTAAAATGGGTTCGGTATACACGATGTACAACAAAGGGGATAGCGAACAACCTTGACGCACTCCACATTTAACCAGTATTCCTCCGCCTAACCTGCCATTAACACACACCCTAGTTTCCACCTTCCTATAGAATGTTTGTAACCAAGTGACAAATTTCTCACTTACCCCCATTCTTCTCAGTGTCTCCCATAGGACAGCGTGGTTCACCCTGTCAAAGGTTTGTTTTGGTCCAAGTTCACCAACATTAATGGCAGTTTTCTATCTTCAACCGATTCCAGCGTGTCTCTGATCAGATGCAAATTCCAACTTATTTTCCTACCTGCAACTCCGCAACTCTGGTTTCCCTGCACTAGAAACACCATTACCTTCTTCAGTCTTCGTCCCAGTATCTTTAATCTACACATAACAGTTGTAACGGCCTCCAATTATCTAGGCTAGTCTTGTCCCCTTTCTTTTATAAATCAGAGCCAATATCCTAGTTCTCATAGTTGGCCCCATCAGACCCTGTTCCAAAATTTCAGTAAATACCTCTGAGCCTTCTCTTACACACCCCCTCACCTTCTACTACCTTACACGAAGAACTATTATCTGTTCCAGTTGTCGGTCCCAACAGTCCTTAAACAGGTGCCCAGCTTCATTACATAAGGAACACCTTGGCCCTTATCACACAATCAAAATCAAATCAAAGTTTATTTATCAAAAGCACAACAATATGGCGTGCAGCAGTACTTGCTGGCAATGAAATGTCTTTTTATGCTAGCTCACAAAAATTACAAGAATCACAAAAATCACAAAAATTCACGTTACATTTTTTAAATTGAATAAAACTCAATGTGAGTAGAGCTGTTATGTGTCCATGGTGTATGCAATATAAACATGTAGTGCAGTTATGCTGAATATAGTGAGAATTGTGTGTCCATGTAACCATTACAGGTGATTTGCTAAGGAGCTACAGGTTGGCTATTTAGCAGTCTTATTGCCTGGAGGTAGAAGCTGTTCTGTAGTCTGTTGGACTTGGACCGAATGCTTTGGTACCATTTATCGAATGGTAGGAGGGAAAACAGTTTGTGACTGGGATGACTGGGGTCCTTCAGAATGGACCTGGCCTTCTTCAGACATCTAGCTGAGTAGATCTCCTGGATGCTTGGTAGCTCACAGCTGGTGATAAGCTGAGCTGACTTCACCACCCTCTGCAATACTTTGCGATCTCGGGCAGAGCAGTTCCCATACCAGGCAGTGATGCAACCAGTCAGGATGCTCTCAATAGTGCACCTGTAGAAGTTGGCCTGGACATGTGATGGCATGCCGAACTTCTTTAGCCTGCGGAGAAAGAACAGGCGCTGCCGTGCTGTCTTGACCACTGTGTTGGTGTGGTGGGTCCAGGTTAAATCCTCTGAGATGTTAACTCCCAGGAACTTAAACCTGCTGACCCTCTCCACTGCAGTCCCATTGATGTAAATAGGTGTGTGGTCTCCTCCCTGATGTTTCCTATAGTCCTCAATCATCTCCTTAGTCTTACTGATGTTCAGAGAGAGGTTGTTCTCCTGGCACCATACTGCCAGGGTTTCAACATCCTCCCTGTTTGCAGACTCCTCACCATCTGTGATCCCTTATCCCTTATCCCAGTCCCTTATCTCGTGCTCCTCCCCCCTGCATCTCCGGCAAATCATCTTATTACATTCTGCCGCCAAATGGCCACCACATCTTCAGCACAATCTCAGCTGTCCTGCATAAAATAGAATCCCCTGATTAGATCCCAAAAAGTTTGCCGGTGGATGTCTAAAACCATCCCTCGACATGTCATCAGGCCAGAATCTGTACTGCCCAGACTGTCTTGCACCTTCTGTGCCTCACTCAGGATGTCTACGTACCAATGCAAGAAGGCATATATATCCGTTTCTGGCACAAAAGGATTATACATGTGCACAGTCAGAACTCTGTCCTCCTGTGCCCAGAGTCCCATTACTTCAAAATTTCCCAGCTGTCCTGCATCCTTCTTTTCCCGAAGTGCGTTCCAACACTTGTTCGATAAATCAAAAGCCACATTAAAAAAGCTGTAAAGATGCATAACTTTGCACACAAAACACCTCCTTCAGATCCAGAACTTGCTTCAATACATGCTGGGAGAAGTCCTCCCTCCCCGACATCAAACCAACATCTCCCTGCCATCTAAACTGGAGAGTGTTCTTCAGTCCAGGCCCTGAGGCCGGCTTCCATGTCCAGCAAAAACAAAAAAAAGAAAACCCCAAAGATAGCAAGAAACTCACCTGGCACTCTGAACAAGTGTCCGTTCTTCTCCAGGAGTCCTTCGAAGCGTCCAAACATTGGAAGCGTCCAGAAAAAGAAAATCTTAAAAAAACACTGACTTCCTCCAGGCTCCGGTCGCATCCGATCTTGGCCAAAAGGCCGAGAAGCAATGCCCCTAAAGGCGCCGACCGACGCGCGGGTGTTCCCCTGGCACACAGTGGCGCAGGCTGACTGCCCTGGAGCCCGGAACTCATGCAGCTGCTGGCCTCCCTGCAGCCAGAGGCCTGCCACCTGGACTCCGCTCCCCCTCTCTCCTGCCTGCCTGCCTTCCTGCCAGTCCCGGGCGGGGTCCCTGCTCTTTGATCTTCTGTCAACGGCCCAACAAAGACCGCAGCCACGGGCGGTGCCAGCCTCCTTAGCTTAGGCCCCTCCCACCAGCAGCTGCTGTGCCGAGCGAGCTGCAAGGGAAAGCGGACCGTCAGCACCTGTGGGAGGGAGGAGGAAGGAGCAGCTCTCTCTTGGGAGAGACACACACACACACCTTCCTGCCTGCCTGCCTCCCTCCCTAAAAAAAAGAAAAAGGTGTATATATCCAAGTTTTTCGGAGGGAAAATGCACGGGAGCTGAAAAGGGGGCCTGCCTGCTTGCCGAGAAAGTCGAGACACGAGGAAGTGCACAGAGGGAGGACGGGAATGGAGACAGAGACAGGGAGAGAGAGACACGGACGGATGAAAGACGAGACTGGAGAAGAAGGAGCTCCAGTCCACCTCGCTCGCTAGCTAGCTACGTCTGTCTTTTCACTGCTGAGAGAAGGTAGTGCACCATTCCCGGAGCCGCTGCAATACTGGGCCGATGCGTGGAGAGGACGGAGCAAGCTCCTGATCCAGCTCCCTGTTCCAAAAATACTTTTAATATGTGGTCCGTATCAGAAATTAAACTGATAAGAAAAGATTTTTTCAATTTTATTGAAGGACAGCGATCTTGTTTGCCATCTCCCCAATTTCTCTCTCACCTTTCTCAGACGTTCCTCCCAGTTTAATTTTACCATACTGTTGTAACAGAAGAAATAAGGTTCTTGATCCCGAGATGAAGTAAAACAGATGAGTTTATTGCATGCAAGGAACAATAAAGCCGAAGTCTTGTTTCCCGCAAGAAACAACAAAACCGAAGTATTGTTCCCCGTACTGTTACAAACTTTTGGGTTATATACAGTTTTCTTCTCCGTTTCTGACGTCACTCGGTCTGATGGTAAAGAGGATGGTTCATGGTATTTGGCCAGTTTATGATGTTCTGGGCAAATGGTCAGTTTAACATTACACCCAGGGGGGTTCCTAGCTGGCATCTGCAATCCTTATCAGTTAACCCCCTTTCCTGCCATAAACCCCTGCTTGTGACTTGGAAGTCTAAACCCCCTACAGAAAAGATTAAATTCAAACCCCCGTCTTCACATCTTTCTTCATTCCCCCCTTATAAAATATGGCATACGTCAGTGTAGCCTATTTTTATGCATACAATGTCAGGGCAGATCTTTCCTTTCTTGGCGAACAATGCCATGACATTGTACGTTCCACGGTTATAGCAAGATGTGATACATGTTTTTGTGCACGTGATGATTACAATTATACATATAAACAATACTATTCCTACAAATAAACACTGTAAAAAAGTTCCGCCCCAGGCCCCAAACACAGACTTTACCCAAGATCCAATTCCCCAATTTTCAGTATAATAGTCCTGATATTTCTGTCCCTCATTGTAAATGTGTTGGGCCAGATCTGAGATGTGCTCAGAATTATCAGGGATATATGTGCAGCATTCAGTGCCAATTACTGCACAAGTTCCTCCTTGGGCCGCCAGTACATAATCTAAAGCTAGTCGGTTCTGCATGGCCACTGTTCTGAGGGCTACCATCTCATCATTAACAGCCTTCAGACTAGATGAGGTAGAATTTGCTAATTCTTCTAAAGTCGAGGCCATTTGAATTAACTCTCGACTCAGAAAGTTCATGCCGGCTTGTGGAAATATTATACCTAAATAATATTCCCAATCAGCCAATTTTCTTTGTGGTCTGTGGTTAGGTCCGAAGGGGCTGTGGATTTGAACACGGATATGAGGAACCACATATCCTAAATAACATGAGCCAGACCACTGGGCTGGCAACCATGGGTAGGCTCGTTTTCCACAAATGAAAGATGTTCCGTTTCGCGCTCCCCATGCCTCTGAAAATAAGAAACTTATACCGAATTGTGGGGTGTGCCGATCCCATCCTGGAATTTGGAAGGTAGAGGTGGATATATTTGCAGCGATGGTAAGGTTGCAACGACTCCATCCAACCAAGTGCAGACCATTAGTGTGCTGAAAACATATGTTTCCCTCACGTTCCTTATTTAGAGTCAGGTATGGTGGTGTATGGCTTCTGTTATATTTAGGAGTGAAGAGCCTGTGAAACTCGTGGGCTCTAAGCCTCGCTCCTGTAGATATTGTAATGTTGTGCAGGTTAAAGTCGTGTTATGGCAACCCCCATAGTTTGTCATATTAAAATCTCCTAAATTATCCCTCCAAATGATCATGCCTATGACTTCCTCGAGACGCCAAGGAATGGCCCCCATAGGAAGTCCTCCCTGTACATATTTGGGTAATGCGGCACACACCCAGCAGGCACTTTGGTTGGTTTTCTTAGCTGTCAGATAGGAGAGGCCTAAAAAGGAATTAATTCCATGTTCTCCTTTGTGGGAGAGATGATCATTAATCCCTGCGGAACATAGTTCTACAGCAACAATTATCATTATTGACAGAAATGATTTTATTCTGGGTCCGGGGATGAGGCTCGTCGGCAGTGTGACGCGTGGATCCAGCGATCTTTTCCTTCCACTCGAACCGCAGACTCGGTTGTCAACAGGATCTGGTAGGGTCCGTCCCACCTGGGCTGGAGAACCTGTGAAGGAAATTTCCTGATCCACACCCACTCTCCTGGGATGAGGTCGTGCCCTCCTTCAGGTGGTGGTCCCCACGCCTCCAGGACCTGCTCACGGGCTCCTTGGGTGGCCTCTGTCAGCAACTTGCAATACTGTAACAGAGAATCAGTTAGTATACTCAAGCCTACTCTGTCATGTCCTGGAGAGTCACTCAGTCTCATGGGACGCCCCGTGATCACCTCAAACGGGCTCAGCCCCACTATTCGATTTGTCCCAGCCCGGATGCTGCACAGTACGGTGGGCAATGCATCCACCCAGGGGATCTCTCCCAGGTGGTACTTTGTCAATTTAGCCTTCAAAGTCCGGTTCACCCGTTCCACCATGCCGGAGGACTGCGGGTGATGAGGGCAATGCAAGTCCCATTTGATCCCTAGTAGGTCTGCCACCACCTGACACACTTTTCCAGTAAAATGTGTGCCCTGGTCTGAGTCTATGCGACATGGGAGTCCCCATCGGGGAATTACTTCTGTCACGAGATATTTGGCAGTTGTCTGCGCAGTCTCTCGTTTGACAGGGACAGCCTCCAACCATCTAGAAAACTGGTCCACCATCACTAGGAGGCCTGTTTTCCCTTTACAGGGTGGCAGTGAATAATAGTCTATTTGCCAGTGTCTAAAGGGCCCCTCGGGTGCAGGACGTCGAAGATTAGGAGCCCGAACCGGCGGTGCTCCAGAGGCTTTTTGGCACTCTCCACAGCGTTGTACCACATCAGCTGCGAAGGGTGTGAAGCCTGTGCCCACCCAGCTCTGAGCAAAGCGTCGAGTCATTTGGCTAACACCTGGGTGCCCTGTGGAGTGTATTTGCTGTGCCAGGTAGGGCATTAGTTGCTTGGGACAGGCGGGTCTGCCTGTACGCTGACACCTCCAGGTCCCATCCTTCTGCAGCCCCACATTGCGTTCCATCCAGGTCCATTTCTCAATCCTTGGAGCCTGGGCCTGGAGCTCGCTGAGCTGTTCCGTCCGGAGTGCCTGTATGTTCACTGTGCAAACTGAAATAATCTGAAGAGGTTTTTCTATAGCCCACTTCTCCCATTGCCCCAGGGCAGCTTGACGTGCTGTCCAGTCTGCTAGCTTATTGCCCCTGGCCTCGGGAGTGTCCTCTCTGCTGTGGCCCTTACATTTGACTACAGCTACCTGCTTTGGGAGTTGGAGAGCCGCAAGCAGCTCAGACACCAGATCTGCATTCTTTACCGGAGTGCCAGCAGAGGTTAAAAAATCCCTATTACTCCATAACCTTCCAAAATCATGGCATACTCCAAATGCGTATCGTGAGTCCGTGTATATTGTGGTGGTCTTGCCTTTTGCTAATTTACAGGCTTCCACCAAAGCTTTCAGTTCAGCTCGCTGTGCTGACGTGGGTACCTCAAATCTTCCCCCACATTGGATATCATGTTCTGTAGTCACAGCCCAACCCGCTTTCCTCTCCCCACTAGAATTTATGAATGAAGTTCCATCAGTGAAAAGGATGAGGTCTTCATTCCTTAGTGGTTGCTCGGCTATTTTGATGCCCTCATCTTCTCCCATTGCCAAACATCACAGCTGTGTTCTAACATGTAGGCTTCTGATGGGTCAGGTAACAATGTGGCTGGATTTAGAGCTCCTTCACGTTCAATCGTAATATTTGGAGCCTCTAACAAGACCTGCCACTTGCTCCATCGTATCGCATTAACCTGACTGACCCGATTCAGGGACATGAGGGTGTGTACCGCATGTGGGCATCGAACAATCAGTTGTTGATCTAGCACTATGTTATTGACTGCCTGTACTGCTAGACAGACGGCCTGAACGGCTCGTAGACATGGTCCCCAGCCCCTGGCTACCTCGTCCAAGGATCCAGAGTAATACCCTACCGGGCGGTACCTACCCCCATGTTCCTGTGTTAGTACAGCTGTCCAAAATCCATTCTTTTCACTTACGTAGAGGTAGAATGGTTGATCTGTCTGAGGAAACCCCAATGCAGGAGCCTGTAACAGAGCTTGTTTTAAATCATTAAAAGCATGTTCAGCTTCAGGACTCCAAGCAATAGGATCAAGGGACCTCCCTCCCCCCTTTAATAGGTCTGTAAGTGGTTTGGCCCTTTCAGAAAAAGCATCAACCCAATTTCTATTGAAATTGCACAGACCCAGAAATGATCGGAGCTCTCTCACCGTATTGGGACTAGGGTGTGTTCGGATTGCCTGGGCCCGATCTTCTGTCAATTCCCTTTTTCCCTGACTAATCTTTTGTCCCAAGTAAATTACGGTGTCTAGGCATAACTGTGCTTTGCTATAACTAGCCTTGTGTCCTTTTTTAACCAAATGGTTGAGAATAATTTGGAGGTCCTTCTTGTGGGTTTCCTCGTCAGGAGACGCGATTAAAATATCATCCACATATTGGATAACGACGGAGGACACTTGAGGCAGCTCCCGGAGATGCCTCCGAAGTGCCATGTGATACACGGTGGGGCTGTTATGAAACCCCTGTGGTAACCTGGTCCAAGTATATTGTTCTCCATCTACAACAAAGGCGAACCAATCTTGTACCTCTGGGTGTAGAGGAACAGACCAGAACCCATTAGCCATGTCAATTACTGAAAACACCTGGTGCTCAGGGGTCAGTAGTTGAAAAATAGCAGAGGGGTCTGCTACTAAGGGGGTGAGACATTTGATGTGTTGATTAGCTTTTGAGTAATCAACTGTGAATCGCCATGCTCCGCTGGCTTTCTTTACGGGCCATATTGGACTGTTGCTTGTACTATGTGTTTTTCGTACAATGCCTTGAGTCAATAGTTTTTGTATTACTGGTCGAACCCCTTCCTCCGCCTCTTTGTTGATTTTATATGGCTTTGTGTATGGCGGGGATTTCCCAGTAAATGTGGCGGGTTCCATATCCAGAAGCCCGCATTCGTCCTTATTCATAGTCCAAATTGGATGCCCTTTTAGTTCGTCTTTTTGGAGGGACCAGATGTTTACCTCCACCCTCTCCTCATGTACGGTTAATGTAACCCCTTGTAGGTATTTCAGAGCATCCCATCCCAACAGATCTGGGGTAGATCCTACCCACATGACAGCATTAAATGTTACCTCCCCATCTCCTAGTCTAATCTTGAATTCTTGAGTTTCTCTGAGTGTTATTCTATTACCCCCTACACCAGTGGCCTCCAGCTCCTTCCCTGTGAACATGACACCACACCGTTTGGCTGACTGTTCAGATAAACACGATAATTGAGCCCCAGTGTCCCATAAAAGTGACATTTGAATCCCATTAATCGTGCATTGTAATTTGAGCTCTTTTTCACTCAGTTCCTGAGATAGGCGTAGGGAGGCCACTAGGGGGAGTCCTAGTTTAAAAGCTCCCTGATAGCGCGTATGTCTGCTTCGCTCAGATCCTGTAATTGTGACAACAGGTTTTTTTGCCCCTCTCGATTCGAGGGATTGAAAGGGGGATCTCGGTATCTTCCAAACCTGCCCTCACTGGCTAATCGCTTTTTGCAATTCTTTTGCCAATGTCCGAAATTTTTACAATAATGGCACCGAGTTGTAATTTCGCTTTTTGGATTTAGTCGGGTGTCAGGGCCAGCTCCACCCTTCAGTATGGGGGGTGTCCACCCTGTTTGTATTGCCCGCACCTTAGCATACATATTTCTCTCGATTTGCCGTGCCATTTTAACTATTTCCTCAAATTGTTTAGTCGTATCTTGCCCTATTTCGGGCTCTTTTAACTGAAGGGCTTTGGCTATATCAGGCTTAAGACCGCCCAAATAAATTTGTTTAATCACAGCAGAGGCTTCACTATTCACATCATCTTCGTACCTTAGTCCTGAGCATTCCAGCCAGAGTGTGACGAAGCGGTCAGTGAAGTCAGCCACATCCTCGCTTTCTTTCTGCTGACATGCAGATATCTTTTTCCAATCTGTCTTTGGTGGATAATTTTGTTTAAGCCATCGCCAAACCCATTCCCATCGCCCTCCCCTGCCGTTATCCTCACACAATTGTTTAAGTTCTCCGACACGCTTTTCCCCTGTCCTTCTGAGGATCATAGCGGCAGTCAGGGGGGAGATACCATAGGTATCTTTTAATTCCTGAAGCGCACTCCAGGTTCGCTGCATCCCTAATTTTGGGTGCGGTACTTCTCTAGCCCACCGGTCAATATCCTCCGGTTTTGGATTTGATCGTATTGGGGGTTCAGGGAAGGTAGGTGCGAGAATGGACCCCCTCGGCGGGGTGCGAGACGGAGTTACAGTGGCGCTGTCATCAACGGCACCAGCCCCTGATACATCAAGTCCTTTCCCACTTCGAGTGAGAGTACAGACCTGCGGGCGCCCTCCCTCTAACAGGGGAGACCCTGATCCGTCTTTATCATACTCATACCAAGTGTTATCCCAATCAGACCCCCCTTCTCCATATGGCCACTGAGGGAATTGATCCCAATTATTTTCATTTCCTGCCTGTTTGTTCCCCTGTGGGAGAGCAGGATATAACTTAGTCGCCGGCTGCAGCACATTAACCAGTGCAGCGTGACCAGGAGTTAATTCCTTCTTTAGTTTCTCATTCTCCTGTACTGCCTCTTCTAGCTTTTTTTCCCTATACTCTTTCGTAGCGAGTAAAGTATATTTTCTTCCGGGTTTTTATTTTCCCCGTAAACACACTTTTAAGTCACATCCCAATTTCTTTGTTTTTCGTCATGCATCTGCCACCACTGGTGCTGGCCGATCACCAGGGCTGCAGCTAAATCTTTGTTTTTGTTCCAATGTTCATACGCTTTTTTACAGGCATCTTCGCCCCAAACTCCTTCTGACAGACTCAGCTTCTTCCTATATTTCTCTTCCCTTTCAGTTAATTTACACTTTTCCGATATGTAATCAGATACTTCCACCACTTTCTCAAACACCCAATTAGCACACATGTTTGGTTTCTTTAGGATTTACTTTTGTCGTGTGTGAGGTAACAGCTCATTCAGTAGGGGGATGCTTTCACTTGAAAAACCTGTGCATTCCTGCACTCATTCAGCTAAGGGCGTCTGTTACCTCCAGATCTAAATGCCTCTCCGAGACTTTAGAGAGGACTTACACCGCACTGTTCACAGGTAAGAAACGAGACCTCGAAAACCCCCTTTCTTGATCAGTAATTCACCATCCCCAGAACGCCAGCATCGCTGCTTTTGCCCCGGGGTGGACTTACGCACTGAGCTCAATCAGGGCAATTCTCGGGTCTCAACGTCCCCCAAATCCTGCTACTTAATGCTTTGCTCTTTTATTATGAGGTGTGTTTATGTTAGTGTCGTGCGTGTGTATATGAATTTCACAAACAAGGAAAACACCAAAAACATACATACATACATCTCTTCTACTCCTGTTTCCTTTAAACCAAAAAAAAAAACCACGCCACGCCAGAAACCACGCCACTCCAATCTGTGCACGATCAAGGCGTAGCTAATCTCAGGACCCCGGGCGTAATTAAAGCCCACACCAATCCTGGATTATACGTGCATTTAATGCACCACTCAGCTCCAGAACCCCGGGTGCAATTAAGGCCCACACCGATCCCGAGCCACAGAACTCCGGGTGCAATTAAGACCCACACCAGTTCTGACCTTCAGAACTCCGGGTGCAATTAAGACCCACACCAGTCCTGAACTACGTGCATTTAATGCACCACTTGCTCTAGAACCCCGGGCGCAATTAAGGCCCACACCGATCCTGAGCCTCAGAACTCCGGGTGCAATTAAGACCCAAACCAGTTCTGACCTTCAGAACTCCGGGTGCAATTAAGACCCACACCAGTCCTGAACTTCACGGTAAGGGTCCAAAACCCGTTCAAAACTCCACGCGCAATTAAGGCATACACCAGATTCGAACGCCTGTACACAATACCGCGGAACCCCTGCCAGACCAAATTCTGGGCTTACAGCAAACAACCCATTACATACACCGGTGCCTTCCCCGGGCCAGAGGAATTCAGAAACTCACGTTTACTCCGTCATCTCGGGCGATTCTCTCAGGGAGCAGAGATTTCCCAATCGGTCAGAGAGAGTCGGGACTTTTAAATAAAAGAGGAGTCCTTACCTCTTAGTTATGTGCGCGCTGACCGTCTCTCCTGCCGATGGGAAGTTCTGCGCCTTCTGGAGCATCCGCCGACTACGCCAAATTTGTTGTAACAGAAGAAATAAGGTTCTTGATCCCGAGATGAAGTAAAACAGATGAGTTTATTGCATGCAAGGAACAATAAAGCCGAAGTATTGTTCCCCGTACTGTTACAAACTTTTGGGTTATATACAGTTTTCTTCTCCGTTTCTGACGTCACTCGGTCTGATGGTAAAGAGGATGGTTCATGGTATTTGGCCAGTTTATGATGTTCTGGGCAAATGGTCAGTTTAACATTACACCCAGGGGGGTTCCTAGCTGGCATCTGCAATCCTTATCAGTTAACCCCCTTTCCTGCCATAAACCCCTGCTTGTGACTTGGAAGTCTAAACCCCCTACAGAAAAGATTAAATTCAAACCCCCGTCTTCACATCTTTCTTCAATACTTTCCTTATGAAACTGTACTCCTAGCACCCTCACTGGGGTCGTCATAACTGTTAATCCACCTATCGCCTCCGTTCTATCTCTCCATGTCCTGTAATATAGGATTGTACTTTTGCTTTTATTCGACATAGAACCCGTGCCCTTTGCAAATCCCTTCTCTATGCTTAGTGCCCTTTGCAGACTTCCTTCTGTACTAAGGAACAGGGTGATGTCGTCCACATAGGCCCCTACTTTGACTTCATGTCCTCCACTTCCAGGGACCAGAACCCCACGCACGCCTGGGTCTTTCCGGATTCGCTCTAAAATGGGTTCGGCATACACGATGTACAACAAAGGGGATAGCGAACAACCTTGACGCACTCCACATTTAACCAGTATTCCTCCGCCTAACCTGCCATTAACACACACCCTAGTCTCCACCTTCCTATACAATGTTTGTAACCAAGTGACGAATTTCTCACTTACCCCCATTCTTCTCAGTGTCTCCCATATGACAGCGTGGTTCACCCTGTCAAAGGTTTTGTTTTGGTCCAAGTTCACCAACATTAATGGCAGTTTTCTATCTTCAACCCATTCCAGCGTGTCTCTGATCAGCTGCAAATTCCAACTTATTTTCCTACCTGCAACTCTGCAACTCTGGTTTCCCTGCACTAGAAACACCAATACCTTCTTCAGTCTTCGTCCCAGTATCCTTGCCAGTATCTTGTAATGTTCACATAACAGTTGTAACGGCCTCCAATTATCTAGGCTAGTCTTGTCCCCTTTCTTTTATAAATCAGAGCCAATATCCTAGTTCTCATAGTTGGCCCCATCACACCCTGTTCCAAAATTTCAGTAAAAAGCTCTGACAGCATTGGCTCCAACCTTTCCCAAAACATCACATAAACCTCGGTTGGTAACCCATCCACCCCAGGGACTGTGCCCTTCCGCAACCCTTCCAGTGCCTCCTTCATTTCTACAGTTGTTATTGGGCCGTCCTCCCATTCCTTCCTCCCCATCTAACTTCACACTCACACCAGTCATCAACCTGTCGCGCATGCCAATATCCACCTTTATTCCTGCTAACAGTTCAGTGTAGTTTTCAGTAGCACAGTCCAACATTCCTGCTTCATCCTCGACTAATATCCCTCCCTTCTTCAGAAGACCATTACAGTGGTCTCCTGCTGCGCTCTCACCGAGCCAAAGAACTGGGGTGAGCATTGTTCCTCTCCTTCCATTCGTGTACCTCTCAGCCTGAAAAGATAGTCCTTAGCCCACTGGAGCCATTTTGTTCTGAGAGTTGTCCTGACTTTGGATTACTTTCTGCCCCGCACGTTTGGTCCCGGCCGATCACATAAGCTAGTACTCCTTTCAGGCAGTTCACCAACACCTTGGGGATAAGCTTGCAATCCACACAGAGCAATTACAACGACCTCCAGTTCTTTAGGTCCATTGCTGACCCAGCAGCGTGAGGATGCCTTCCCTCATCGAGTCGCTCATGATCTTTCTATGGAAGACTTCTTCCGTAACCTGCATCAAAAGGGCCCCTACAACATCCCAGAATGTGCGGTAGAATTCAGCGGGTAGCCCGTCTCTACCTGGAACTTTACCTAGCTTCATGCTTAGTAAAGCATCACCAAGTTCTTTCAGGCTGATTGGTACCTCCAGGTGCTCCTGGGCCTTTTTGGGTATCTGTGCCACGATGTTATCTAATAACATTGTCACCATGAGTTCATCTACTGGCTTTTGGGTAAAGAGAAGCTTATAATAGTTCCTCACTGCTTCCAACATCTTATCGCTACCAGGTACTATCCTCCCCAATTGGGTCTGGATGCCTGCCATCACTCTCTGCCTTTACCTCTGCCGTATTTGGCAGAAGAAGAAGCTGGAGCATGTTTCATGTGCTTGTAAGTACTCCACATGAGCTCTAAGAGGTACTTTTTTGCTTTTTGTTCATAATAACCTCGTAGTTTAGCTTTTGCCATTGAAATAGCCTCCAAACACACCACCGTGCCCTTATTACACTGAGAATGTAAGCTATTCAGTTCTTCCTGCAGCTTCCTACCCTTCTGCCATTCTCGCTTGAGTCTTACTAAGAAGTAAGCTCTCGACTCCCCCCTAATCTTCTTCTTCAACTGCTCTCCCCAGTCAATCAGGGAGATACCCTGCTTTCTCTCCTTCCACCACTTACACAGTTTAGATCTCATTAGACTGACATACTCTGCTTCCTTCAGAGTCTCCGTGTTCAGTTTCAACACCCCACATCCAAACTGATTGTTTAAATGTGGAAAGTGAATCTCCACCTGGGCATGGTCTGAAAACCCAACTGGCTCCACCACCACCTTCTCAACAAGTGCCCCTTGTGAAGCAAAAACATAGTCAAGGCGTTTTGCAGTGCCCTGAGCACTCCTCCACGTGGGCCCAACTTTCCCCTTTGCTGCCCAAAAGGCACAGTCAAAAAGGCCAAACTGAGATAAATGGAGGTTAAGTTGACTCGCCCTTCTTGTCCTGGAGATCGACATTAAAATCCCCTCCTATAACAATCCACTTGTTAGTCAGGCAGACGGGGTCTTTAAAGGAGTCTGACCGTAAAGTGCCATTGCCGAGGCATATATACACACACACACACTGGAAGCTACTAACACCAAAACAAATATCGAAAACCAACACTCTCCCGGGCACTACATTCTCACATCTTTCTACCATACAATCGTTATTACCTAGTAAGATTCCTACGCCAAAAGAATGGACCCCACCAATATTCCACCGTGAGTCTCCTCTATCCCACTCCCGTGTAAACTGTACAACATAACTCTCATCTTTTAAGTGGACCTCCTGCCACAGACAGATGTCAAAGTACATAGTTTTCAGGTAAGTGAACACCGCCGTCCTCCTAACCGTGTTCCTTAACCCACGTACATTTAATGTTAGGATCTTCAGCATTAGGGTTATAACAAGGACTCTGAGTACTGGCATAGGAACGGCATCAGCCCCACATAAGCCTGACGCACAGCCACCCCTCTGGTGACAGCAGCAATTTGTAGACATGCCCAGAGCCCCCACACAAATTGCATCTGGGCTCAGATCTGCATGTCAATGCACTGTGACCTACTTCATCACATTTCCTGCACACCTGGACCTTGCAGTCCGAAGCATAATGACCTCTCTGCCCATAACGCCTACATTTGAAAGGTTGCTCTGGGTAATACAGGTAATACAGGTAGCCTCTTTTAACCCCAATTGTAAAGGACACGGAGTGGTGTAAAAGCCCGTCCTCTGCTTTGGGGTCAACTCTGAAGCGAACCATGTACTTTCTCTTCCTGTTCCATATTTTCTTCCTGTCAAGTATATTCACCCCAGTATCCTGCACATCCAAAAACCTTTTTAGGAAGTTCATAATGTCATCTTTGAACATGAACATGTCATAGGGGCTAAACACATGGACCCATAAGGGCCTCAGCTCACGAGCAAACAGTGGCTCGAGTAAAAAATTTACAAAAAGCTCTTCTTGTCTACGTGCAGTCGGTATGGACCACACCTTCACACACGGGTCAGGAGATGACAGTGAAAGATTGAAAATGTGCTTACCCAGGAAGCTCTGGAGGCAATAAACATCTTCCGGTTGACTTCTTATCTTCAAGGTACTTGAAGATAATGTTGTCATCAAAGGCATCCCTCTCAAAGTCCTTTTCAAAAGCTTCTTTCTGTAGCACGAAACACACTGTAGCGGCAATGCTTGTTAATAAGACAGAATTAAGTGTTGCTGTGCTTTCCTAAATGATGCCCCATCTCTCTCTTCATTTATGTGGTGCAGCCACAGAGAAGCTATTCATGCAGGCTGATTTAAAGATGTTTTCTTTTGATAAGGGACAGCTCCCAAATGGGGATGCACTTAGCTAAGCCTGGCTATCATGATCAATGGTCATCCATTGGCGCCTATCTGTCTAGGGAGTGCCAGATGGACATCTGGATTGCATTCCTAGGTGTCAGGATTAAGTGACTCATATCTCACCTTGATCAACCAATCAGGAACTGGTAGGGCAGAGTAACCCACGTGGGACTCTGATGCCCATGGAACTTTCAGCCAATGAACGAGCTGAAGTTCCTCCCGGTAAAAACAGGCAACACCGAGAGCCTGTGAGAACAATTCCAGAAGGAAATCTCTAGGGAGAGTTCCAGGTGTGCGAGACAATTCCAGGGCAGGACGGCCCAGGAGCAGAAAGGCTCCCAAGGGCAGGACATTCTCGCAGCGTGCCTCCTGACCATCCTGAGACTCAGCCCGGACAACCACGGAACGGCCAGTGTGCCCGAGTGCCAGAACTTTCCTATGTTCTAAGAGTCTAGAGTGGAGGTTGCCACGAGTAACCAAAGGATCCACCCAAGGTTAGCATCAGCAGCAGGCCTCGTGAACAGGTCGGAACTTTGTACAGCTGAATCACTAGTCAGAACTATCGCTTCATCAGGAACGAACCTGTCCTCTTCCTGACCTGCTGGGACCCACAGTCATCTTTTCTCCTGAGCACAACTTTGCTAGTTTCAGCCAAAACTAACTAGCCGGTCAGTGAGCATCATCAGCGCACCGTCACAAGCTGCACAGCACAGCCTGGCATGGAGCCAGAGAGCCTGCAGGAGATCTGAATCCCCAGAGATTGGATGAGTATTCAATTTCACTGCATTACAGCTCGAGAATTCCATTGTTATCCCAACCAGTTGATATCAATTTAATTCTTAAGAGTTATGTACTTGTTTTGAGTATCTAATGTAGAAGTTATAACCAAGTTCATTTACGAAACGGTCTAAATGAATGATATACTGAACGTATGTCCTCTTGATATGTATAACACTTCGTAACTGAATGAATATATATCTTTTGTATTCTGATAACCCTCACAATAAGATCTGTTAGGTTTATATGCATATTTTATGTATTAATAAATGTATTCTTGTGTATTAGTACCTGTGTGTGTGCGTTGTTTGATTTATACCGCAAGGTTTGATTCTAAAGCCATTAAAAGAATCATTTTGTGATTTACAGCTACAATTAATAATTGTCCCCATAAATGCCCAAACCTTACAGAACTGGTGCCTCGTGAGAGCACACTACAACACCATGTACCTTGGCTTTGCATTCTTGGTGGCCAAAGTCTTCTCCATTTTCAGCAGTATGGCCGGAATCCTCTCCCCCACAAAAAAGTCATCATTGCCCTGGATAATACACCGTTCACCCCTTCCCTCTTTCAGCTAGGAACTCAAGCCGGGGTCAGGCCACGCACTTGGGATCTTCGCTAAAAGAGCGAGAAGCGATGCCCGATACTGTTGTAGACAGACGTGGGGGTCCCGCTTCTGGATCGTGGCATTGGCTGCCACCTCTGGATCCCAGAGAAGGCACAGCTGGCTGGTGGCATTCCTGCATCAGGCAGCCACCTGGACTCCACTCCCACTGTTGCCCATCTTCCAGCCCGACATGCGGGCCTTGATCTTCTGTCAATGACCTGACAATGACCGCAGCCCCAGGGGGTGACTACTTCATTAGCTTAGGCTCCTCCCACAAGCAGCAGCATCTACTGACCTGCAAGCAGAAACAGAGCAGCAGGTAAGGAAATGACAAACTGGCTTTCAGGTCACACATATCTACCTCCCTACCAGACAAAGGACAGAAGAAGGAAAAAGGAAGATCATCAGTCCCCTTTGCTTGTGTGGTCTGTCACTGGACCGTGAGTGAAGGTAGTGGACCATTCATGAAAACATAATACCATGTCTATGCATAGCAAGCTCCTGATCAATTTCCCTGTTCCGAAAATCTGTTTAATATGTGGTTACCCATATGGGGGAAATTTTGGATATTAAACTGAAAAGATAAGAATAAAAAAAAGTTTATTCCAGTCAATTAACAGAACAAAAATACAACCATCCAACTGCAGACCCTACAACCTAATCCCCATCCATCTTTCCCTTGCAGCAAAATGACCCCATCAATATACGTCCTGTTACACCCTAAACTGAACCTCCCCCCACCCCCAACTCACTGCTTCACCAAGTCAACCTACTGTAGCTCTACAACTCTTGAATAAATTATATGTAAAGACGTAAAGTGTAAAATCCTGCGTACATTCTTTCAATGTTACAAAGCAGACAGAAACATGAAATAAACAGTTTAACAGACTACAAATCATCAACAACAAACTTTATTATTTGAAAACACATTACCTAAAATATGAATTATCATTTAATGGCATTTATAACTATGTGAATGTATATGAACTAATGATCTGTTAATCATTATATAATGTTTGTTAATGACTCATTAATGAAAGTGTTGCTGATATTTTTAACTGCCAAAATTCTTTAGTTGTGTGGTTCAATGTTAATATTACTTATCATTTGAAATGAAATCGGTATTACACATTTGTTTACAAAAATAACAGTTTTTAGTATGTATTCTTAGATAAGGATAAAACATTATAGTTTTTTATGAAGTTTATAGACTGCATATAGTAAGAACAAGCACAAACGTTTCCAAAATATCTACCGTAAGTTACAGAGGTGAAGACTTTAATGCACAAAATGTTTATGGAGGTGGTGGAATACTGTGTGTGCTTAGTTTTTATATTTAGCCATCACTATCATCTACTGTATATACATTAGTTATATGTTATATATGAGACTATATGAGACCAAATGGCTTTAAAGGCACTACAGTACAGCATGTGTGAAATATATTTTTTATTATCAATATTTAGTTAGATTGTTTCCCGATTACTTGTTGCTAAAATTTGCATTAATTTAGGTATACATTATACTATACTTCTGTTTTTATTTTCAGCATCAAAAATGTCCCTTTAGTTGTAAAATTCCATATTTATATTCCAAGGGGATTTAAACATGCATAGTAGAGAAAAAGACTAAATGAAGTAATCGTTTGACTAACACCTAACGTACCACAAATGACATCTATCGATCGTCTTTTGCCAGTGAACCACACTTCCCTGCCGTACTGCAGTGCTGTGTGGTACCACTAATGCAGTAATAAGGAGTGGCTGCATCTGTACAAGCTTTTGAGTTACAGCTCTGTAGAATGTAGGCCTCTGAGATTTTTTTGTATGCAGTGTAGCTTTGTATGATGTGTAAATGTATGCGTTGTTAAGTTGCATTATTTTAAAATAAATCTGTTTGTTTGCCCTAGTTTGTCTCCAGTTTTATTGCACATCTGACCTGCACTAGAGAACATAATGAGCTCGCATGACAGATGGAGCCTCAGGCTGGAATCAAACCCCAGAGCAAAAGAGCTGAGCGACATGGTTTCAGAGGGTCTTCATGAATATTAAATATTCAGTACAAGCAGCAAAGGAAATTAAGAAGATGTAGATGGAATTCAAGACTGGACAAACACCTGGCAGATAACTTTTAATATTGCAAAAGTCTGCATACAGGAAGCAGAATCACACCATATAGAAACATACTTCTATATACTTCTCATACCCTTAAGTAACAAAAAAAAAACTTGCGGTGCAACCACTAAATTCAGTTTGTCAACCGTTCGTGCTGACACTTTGAGAATCAGAGAGTCTTGTGATGTCAGACCCATTCAGATACATTTTAATAAGTCATCTTTTGTGTGAATAACTGTGCAGTTTGCTGCAGGGCAACACCTAACCCTGCTGTACACTTTGCTTATCTATAAAGGAATAGAAACCTATAAACTGGATAAAGTGATCATACTGGTCTGAATGCCACTGTGTGCTGTGCTGGTAAAAATATAAAACTATTCTAGAACCATTTGAGGACTTTTTAAAACAATTAGCTCACTTTAATCACTGACATCTTCTCTGTCCATCATAGTAATTGGCTGCTTACACTTCTTTAACATAGTGCTGTAACAGAGAGAACTTGAAATGTTCAAGAGACTGATTTTGCTTTAGCACCTACATACAAAGATTGAGCTTGAAAGTCTTTTATTATACAAAATGTGCAAGAAACCAAGATTTCTGAGCTGTATTGAAGTGTGTTCACATCCTGAGCCACACTCAGCTCTGCACCAAGACCAGAACTGACATCCAGGCTTAATGTCCACAAAGGGAAGTGCTCAGCCTGCTCTAAAGCCCTCCCACAGCTGAATCTCTTTAACACTTAAACTTTGTTCAGCTGTGATCTCCCAGTAACCCCTACCTCTCAAAGAGGGATTCCACACCCTGAGCGATATTACAATATGTTATTTATTGTTGTTGTTATTGACTTGATAAAAATTGACCATTTAAAGCTCTAAATATGGAGGAAGCAGCTCAGAAGCTTTGTTTATTCTTAAAAAAAGAAATGGGATAAAATCTCTGGCAGTATTTCTGGCCTGTAGTGTCTCAGTCTTGCTCACAGTCTCACATTGGTCACTGATCTCTGATGAGGACCAGCTGATGGCCTGTCACAATTATCTTTTAATCTCTTGCTGGAAGTAGAGGTTAAAACCCTTTACAAACCCTTTTTGTCAAACCCATGTTTTTGTTTCATTTTAGCCTCTGTTGGTGGAGTTTGAAAAAGACCTGTTCATTCTGGATTGCAAAATAATTCTAATACTTTAATTAACAGTGTTCAATCAATAACCTTGATTAGTAATGATTTAACACAGGAAGTCTAATGGGTCTCTGTAGGTTTTTTTAACTGCCTCACATTCTTCATCCATTCCACCCTCCTCTGTGCATCTTTTCTTTTATCATCACTGACTATTTCTTCAATCAATTCAATGTACCTGCACATCACCTGAATTTCTCTTTTTTTTTTTACTCTTGTTTACTGTTCCAGTGCCATTGATGGATGTTTTTTTCTCTTTGGTCTTTCATCAGGATCTCAGCCTGTCTGGCACACAGAGAGATTGGGAATCTTTTGTTTTCCTCTACAACTGTTCTATTTGTTCTATCTTCATAAGCACCAAGCTAATCCTTGCTGCCTCTCCTTCAGTTTGAAGATAATTGGATGTAATTGACATGGTCATCAGCATAGGACTGATTGTGAACTTGTTCTGGTGCAGTTAGCTAAAAAGAATTGCAGATAATTGTCTGAGCATAGACACTGTACTTTGTTAGAGACCAGGATATTTACTGATAAGAACTACTGTGATGTCCCATAGTGTCATAGTGCTGTAAGGCCTGTGACCTCAATAAGAATAAAATGTTTCACCAAATCATCCATTTGAAGTGAAACTGGGCAAATAGAGGCATCTATTAGCTATATGCTGAGGCTGTACTCAAACCAAGCAATTTAAAGCATCTTTAACATTAAGGAGAAGTTAAAATTAATTATAGGAATGTAAACATTACATAGAACTAACCTTTCACAACTCTAGAAAATATTCTCATCCAGAAAGGTTTTTCCCTGATAGATACTTTATACATGTTTCAGTGCTCAAAGTTGGCTACACCACTCTGATCCCCATTAATACTGTAGCTGTTAGTTTTGCCTGCAGCTCAACACTTTGACTTTATACATCGTAAACAACAATCAGAAATGTCTTAAACAAATATGGTTTCTAACACTGTGAAACAGTCAGAGCTCATTTATATTCACGATCCTTAATTTAGGTGAATGAATGAAGTGTCTCTTGACTCTTAAACACCCACATCCAGGATTAATAAATAAGCTATAAATTTACAGACTATAAAATTAAAACAAAGATATAAATGAACATGGCATCACTAATACTCTCACTGCACTACCTGTTACTATCTGACAGATTGCATATCTAGTACCTGTTAGTGTCACAGAGGCAATTTCCAACTGGAATGAATTCCATCAAACATTTTGTAATATCTCTGGAAGTTTAGATAGTAGAGATCTAGTCTAGGGCTAGGACAGAAATATCCAGAAGAAAAAGACAAAACAAGAAGAAACAGATTTTGTTCTTCTTCAAAGATCAATTTTTCACATTGTGTCCTGAAAAAAAAGATGAAAATGCTTGTAGATCTTGCCCTGTGTGTCTCCCAGTCTGGATACAACTGTGTCTTCCCTTCTCCTTCAGGTCAGGAGGTGTCAGTCCATTTTTGTTTTCAGGTTGGTAGGTGTTGCTGCTGCTTGTAGGCGGGGTCTATGCTAATGAGTTAACCTCCCCCATAGCTGTGGTCATTTTCAGGCCGTTGACAGAAGCTCAGTGCCCCCGCCAGTGCATAAAGCTGGCAGCAGGTGACAGCAGGAGTGGAAGCCAGGTGGCCACCTGCTGTAGGGAAGCCACCAGCTGTACCTTTACAGGGCTCCAGAGGTAACAGCCTAACCTGCAGTCCACCAGCAGGATGCCTGCACCTCATTCCAGTCAATTTATAGTTTTTGTTGTTTTGGCTTTTGAATTGGATTTGGATTCTGCTTAGCCAGGGGCTTGGATGGAGAGAACTTTTTGGGCTTTTTTTTTTCTCAGTGTCTGAGTCTTTCAGGCTAGGTGGGTGTACTTTTTGGCTATAAGAAAGGAGGTGGTGAAGGACAGATGTGGAGATATGGCATGGAGATCAATCACGAATGGACTGCTAAAAGGAGAACCTTTGTGGATGAAGTGCTTCTCAGGACATTTGGTTTGGAGCTGGAGTTCAAGATTTCCAGGTAAAAAGATCTTTGACTTCGTTTGCTGCTCAGTGTTCAAGAATTGAGCCATTACTTGCAAGAGAGCTTAGGACTCTGACAGTACATCTGTTCAACCCATATGTGTTGGAAGAAGATATTTTTAAAAGATTAGTTGATGTACAAAGAACTGTATGATAGGCTTTTTGTATTATCGACCTTGTGTACAGACTTTGTGGAGCAGCGGGACATCTTGTTATAGATTGCACTGCAGAAGCGTGTAGTAGGTTTGGCCCAATAGGTCACTTGGTGTCTGCCTGTGCAGAGGAAATCAAATGTAATTTGTGTGCAAAGACTGTTTGCAGAGGGCAAACGGTTTTGCAGCTGTAAGCAGTAGGGACATTGGCACACCACAGTCATGTGAAACTGTCTTGTCTGCACATGTTTCTGCAACAGAGTAAAAAAACATGGAGACACCTGAAGGTTTTTTGAGGGAGTGTGAATGGGTGAAGGAGAATTTCTTATCCAGGAAGAATTAAGTGTTGAGGAAATTAATGGAATATAAGAGAAATGGAAGAAAGGATTCTAGGTGTATTTGTGAGTGAAAAGTGGAGGTAAGAGATGTTTATATTGGATTTTCTTCTTAAAATGCTGGGGAATAAAGAAGGAGAGTAGTAAATAACAGAAAGGTGAAGATTTTAACATTAAATGTAAGGAGATTGAGAGACAAAGTAAAGAGAACAGCAGTTTAACTACCTGAGGACTTTGGATTTTGCCGTTTTATTTTTTGCAGGAGATGTTGAGGTTTTTACACATGAATGGGTTCAAGATGGAGTACAGGAGGGGTTTGCACCTCTGGAGTTGGGGTTTTATTTGGGGAATTTTGACCTGATAAATGGTGTCAGGTAGAGATACCTGGAAGGGTGTTTAACACTGACGTTTGGTATGGAAATGTATGTTTCGGATTAGTGATCGTGTATGCTCCGCCTGTTGCGAGAGCAGACTTCTACAAAGCTTTACGATAGGTTTGTATTCCTAACCCTCTGCTAACCTACAGAGGGAGACCTTCATGTGGGTTTGAGGGACAAGAATGATGCAGGAATAAGGCAACAGCATTTTATGTGGCAGTTTTTTTAGTTGACTGTGCTTTTAGAGCCATGGGTGAGAAGGTCGGTGCTACTTGGAGAAATGCAAAGGATGCTGCAAAGTGTCTGGATTGTGTGTTTGTATCCAAAGAGGTGAAGGCAGGAGGAGCTTTTCTGCTGGTCTGGTTCTCCAATCATGACATGGTAGAGGTCGATGTGCATCCACTTGGGAGAAAATATGGAAGAGGTTATTGGAAGTTGAATGCTGAGATTTTTAAGGAGGCCAACTACATAGACCTCATGAAGTCAGTTAGATAGCTGGTAGGCTAAGAGGAGGCAGCACATTATTGTCACGGGATGGTGGGAAAACATGAAAAGGAGAATTAAAGTGACAAGAGGGTCCTCTGGAAAGAGGGAAACATTTTGCAGGATGAACTGAATAAGATATATCGCATGTAATGAAGGTCTTCATAAAAATCTAAAGGGGCAAAGACGGGTTACTTTCGCCCAAGACTGGCAGGAGGCAGTCGAAACTCGCCACACCCGGACTGTTAATTAGACTGTAGGATATGCACTTGACGCTCCAGAAGTGTCACATTTTACATGTCAAACCAGTTGCTTTCTGTTGCAGATGCGCTTCCATAGTGATTTTGTTCCTCCATAGCCTCTGCTTTCTCATTTATACAGTCAGCCTATTCCAGAGACCTTTTCATTGTCTAACTATGAGCATTGTGGTGTCGCTGGGGGAAAACAGGCGTAAAAGAGATCTAACTCACACCACACGGGTCTTCTTTGTTCTCCGTTGGTACATCTCTCCAAGTCCGATCCGCAATCCGTAGCCAGTATCCTTAAACGATCCAAATTCCTAAATCCGTATGTCCACCCTACTCTGCGCCGTATCCAAGCCGTAATCCGTAATCGTAGTCTAAACCGTATCCAATAGTATGTTATTCTTAAGTTCCTTTCAGTTCACTCCTAAATCTCTCCTTCTTCCAACATGCTTTCACCTTATCGGCTTCCGCGCCGGCTCATCGCTTCTGGGGCATTTATATCCTGTTTCCTAATGTCGTTCAGCTGTGTCTCCCTGTTTCACTGCGTAGGCTTTTCCCAATAGCGGGTCAACTGGTTATCCTGGGTGGCCATCTTGCCCAGGTCTATATCGAGTATTTTCAGCGTTTCGTTCCGGAAATACCGGTTATAAATTACCCTTCCCTGGGTCCTCTAACAGCATGTAGATTCCAAAATGTTCTACTGCAGCAGAAGTGAGCAATTTCCTGCTCGAAAACGAATGCGTTCCCAAAAGCATATACTGCATGCAGAATTTGTGTACTCTGCATTGCTCTATTTTATACCTTGAGAGGAGAATACACTGTATTAATTATTGTTGCTGCTGGGCTTGGAACTTTGATTCACCTACTTTTTTGACTAGCTTACAGAGAAAGTCATTGCCCTGTGTTTTGTCTATCACTTAATAAAAAGGTCAAGGTAGAACACATTTATTACTAGGTTTTTATTTTGGGGCATTTTTAATACAGTCCCTGTTGCCCCCATTTGGAATAAAACGCAAATGTGCGTTTTAATTAAATGCTTGTATTGATTCACAATCTGACAATGCAAGACAGAACAAAAGCATATGTGAGATCTTTCCCGAATGTCCCCCACTGCGCTCAACAATCTTAGGAAGAACGTGGAACGGTCTGGTAATAAAATTGTTGCAACTTTGGTCTGTCAGTTCTTCCTCCCAGAACTTGTAAATCGCATTGATCAGTTCTTGCTTTGTGCTGGGTTTTTCTGAATAGTCTTTCAGTGAGTACCATACTATCTCTTGGATCTAAATCTGGGGATTCAGCTGGAGTTTTTACCATGTTCACTCCCTCTGCTTTAAGCCTCTTCTTTGCAGCTGTGAATTTTGAGTCATTGTCCTGAAAGAAACGGTGCCTTGATCCAAAATGCTCCCTGATGTACGGGACAGCATGCTGCTTGACCACAACTTCCTCAAAGAATTCACTATCCATTATTCCTTCGAAAATAAGTGGTCCCAGGCCTCGTCTAAAAAAATAGCCCCCCAAATGTGAACCTTCAGTTGATATTTTGGCTTTGGTTTATTCATATCTACCCTTTTTTATGAAATCGACACCATTGCAAACTCTTCCAGAGCTACTGTTTCATCAGTGAAAAGTCCATCATGAAATGCTTCTCCACGTTCTATCCATTGAAGCACTTGAGCCTTTCCTCTTGTTGGGGTTTTTATATCTCCATCCAAGCCCTCCGCACACTCTTCCTATCTGTCAGACTCGCGTTCACACTGAGGTCAGCCCACAGCTGTCTTTGAAGTTGAGCTGCTGATCGCTCATTCTCCTCCATCACTTTGTTAGTGGCTCGCACAATAGAACTTGGGGGGGGGGGGGGGGGGGAGAGACAGTTGAAGAAAGTACTTTCTGTACAGCTGGTACATTCTGACAACAGTTGATTATAAGATGATCTGTCAAATTGCAATGAAATAAAATATAATGCAGCAGACCAAGATAATGATTTACGTTGCATTTTCAGATTTGTGAATCAAAGACATTTTAATAAACGCGTTTGCAATCTAAATGGGTTTGGGGGGGTTAACGAGGACTCTTATTTCTCTCTTCTGTCTCTTATCAACAATCGTTGATAAAATGCTTATATTCATTCATAATCTGACTCGCATAACACACAATCCCAAATGCCCAACTGTGCAACAATCTTAGGAAGAACCTGAAACAGCATGTTAATAAAATTGTTGCAGTTTTGTTCTGTTGGTTCTTCGTCCAAGAACTATATATATGGGGTGGCATGCTGTTTTACCATGACTTCCTTGAATTCACAATCCATAATTCCTTCGAAAATACAGATGCAGCCATTCAAAGTGTGCGGCACAGACACGCGCATTGTGACGCGCGGTGACACAAAATACAGCGGTACGTGATTGGTTGACCAACAGGGGCACTCGTGGTGTGTTGGTCGGTCGTAGTAAAGACATTTAAATCTTTCTGTGCCCGTTGTAGTATTGAATATTTATATGGAATTTTACCACTGAAGGGAAATCTTAGTAGCTGAGCATAAAAAGAATAGGGGCATACTGCAACGCGTGTGAAGGGCATAATCGATATTAATTTTGGAACATAAACATACAGTATATGGCTGGTCTCGGTACTTTTAAAGGAAAAAATACACACCAGTATTCCATTTCTCCCTAAACATTTTAAGCATCGAAGTCTTTAACTAACATGTGAAATAGCATGTAAAAAAAGTGGTAGTCTTTTGCTAAGATAATATGGAATCGCGTATCTAAAGAAATTAATGATAATTATATTTGTGTACTGTGACAGGGCTGTGTAGGGCTGTTTCGCCTCTCTTCATGTGACTTCTCCAGTAGCCTGCTTGTTTACGTGCTTGATTACTCACAGGTTGTGTTCAAATCCAGCCGGCGGCATGACTTTTCTTTTAACAAACATAGAATAGCAATATTATGGACAATTAATTGACTTTTAGATTTCTAAATATTGCAACATGATCGAATTTAATAATGAATAGTCACCTTCTTCCCTTCTGACAACGGTCTCTGCTTCCTACCTCCTGGTTCTATCGTGTGTGTGTGTGGGGAGATTTAAAAGGTTATTAATCATATGTTCAGTGTCACATCTTCCCAGTGTAGCTGATCTTTTGCTGCCTGGGTAAACTATCACAAAGAGTTAGAGAACTTAACATTTCTATTACCTCACCACTAAATTACTTTTTGATACCATCCTTAGACAAAGCAGGAACTTCTTGTATTTTCCGATGACATACAAGTGGAAAGATTACAGATTTTTAGAATCTTTAATTTTGTTACATTATACATTTTAGAAACATTTAATCTATACTAACATCACAAAACTGTTCTCAATTGTATTTCTGAATGTTGTTCCACTTAGTTCACTGTTTTACATATTTCTAATTAAAGTTAATAGTTAGCATAAACTATTAGTAATCAATAATCAAATTTAGCCAGCAGCCATATCACCCTGCAACTCACAACTAGCAACCCACTGAAGCTAAGCAGGTGTGAGCCTGGTCAGTACCTGGATGGGAGACCTCCTGGGAAAAACTAAGGTTGCTGCTGGAAGAGGTGTTAGTCACCCTGCAGTCCATGTGGGTCCTAATGCCCCAGTATAGTGACGGGGACACTATACTGTAAAACAGGCGCCGTCCTTCGGATGAGACGTAAAACCGAGGTCCTGACTCTCTGTGGTCATTAAAAATCCCAGGGCGTTTCTCGAAAAGAGTAGGGGTGTAACCCCGGCGTCCTGGCCAAATTTCCCGTTGGCCCTTACCAATCATGGCCTCCTAATAATCCCCCTCTATGAATTGGCTACATTACTCTGCTCTCCTCCCCACTGATCGCTGATGTGTGGTGAGCGTTCTGGTGCACTATGGCTGCCGTCGCATCATCCAGGTGGATGCTGCACATTGGTGGTGGTGGAGGGGAGTCCCCATTACCTGTAAAGCGCTTTGAGTAGAGTGTCCAGCAAAGCGCTATATAAGTGTAAGCTATTATTATTATTATTATTTTATTATTATTATTACTGTAATAAGTTGTTGCACTTTCCCCTGCATCTTGTAACAATATGTTCATTGTTCAAGTATAAATTAAATCTGACTATCATATAATAAGTTAAATAGTGACAAACTAGTATACTTTAGATCTTTTTTTTCTGAACCAGGGAAAATCTGATCATGTTTCTCTATAACAATAATAAAAAAAACCTTTATTTTATATATCACCTTTTAAAAGTGGTATCTCAAAGCAATACAG
The DNA here is from genome assembly GCF_040954835.1 of Lepisosteus oculatus. Taxonomy (NCBI): domain Eukaryota; kingdom Metazoa; phylum Chordata; class Actinopteri; order Semionotiformes; family Lepisosteidae; genus Lepisosteus; species Lepisosteus oculatus. Next base: position 19,471,753 of record NC_090711.1, on the reverse strand, counting down.
TAGATGTTAAAAGGACCACAGATTACAAAGTAAATATGCAGACAAACGCAAACCGTGTTTTTAATAAAATGCTTTTATTCATTCAGCACAGAGATAGAAACACACACACACCGGTTTTCATTGACAAAATAACTTTTTTTTTACATTCCTCTTGTCTAACAGGAATGTTCAAACGTGAGACTGTCTTAAACAGACTCACATTCCCGAATGTCCCCCGCCCCGGTCAACAATCTTAGGAAGAACACGAAACAGCCTGTTAATAAAATTGTTGCAATTTTGTTCGGTCAGTTCTTCATCCCAGAATTTTATAGATCGCTTCAATCAGTTCCTGCTTTGTGATGGGTTTAGCAGTTTTCCGAACAATCCGTTCAATCCATTGGAGCAGTTGTTTGAATCTTTCCTCTTTGTTTTTTACCCTTATCATGGGGCATGTGTTAGTTTTTCTGTATCTCCATTCAAGCCTTCTGCGCACTCTTCTTATCGATGTCGATGCTTTAACTCTGCAAGTCTGAGTTCTTGTGTCCGTCCTATCTGAACCCGAAAGTATTACAATATGTATCTATATAGCAGGTGGTGTACAGCTTTTTAGAATAGATTACACTTTTCTAAAATGTATTTAAAAAATAAACGATTACAATCGAATCTTTCCACGTTTGATCCCAAAATCTCAAGAAAAATAAAGGGAGAAAGCTATGCTGAAAGTTTATTAAGATACTTAGAAGACAAAGATATCAATTTGTTGCATTTTTGTCTGACTGTGAATAAAAAAACAATTAAACATTTGCAATTTAAATCAAAATGTGATTTAAATCACTATAAATGTTTATATTGTAACAACATACTGTACAGCCTCCATTTCTCTATACAAATTTAAAAGATAGTTTGCGCAGCCTAAGAGGGGGGTCTACTCTCAGTGACAGCTGACAATCCTCCATACACTCAAGTGAAAAATTAATAATGCCAATTTAAACATCATTTTTACAATTTGTTGATAATAGAAATGTTAAGTTCTCTAAAGCTTTGCGATCGTTTACCCAGGCAGCAAAAGATCAGCTACACTGGAAAGATGCAACACTGAAGATATGATTAATAACCTTTTAGATCTGAAGGGATTCCCCCCCCCCCCCCACACACACGATGGAAGCAGGAAGCAGAAGCAGGGACGGGTGTCGGAAGGAGAAAAGGTGATTATTAATTATTAAAAGTGACTTAAATTCGATATTTAAATGGTCAATTGTCCATAATATTGCTATTCTATTTTTTCCAAAGAAATGTTTGTTAAAAGAAGTCGCTGCGCGGGCTGGATTTGAACACACAACCTATGGGTTACTAATCGAGCACGTAGACCAGCAGGCTACTGGGAAGGTCACATGAGCAGAGGTGAAACAGCCCTACACATACAGAATCAACAGACATTGTACAGCGTGTATTACTGTGTTGCAGTACACGAATATAATTATCATTATTAATTTCTTTAGATATGCGATTCCGTATTATGTTAGCATTTTACATGCTATTTCACGTTAGTTTAAAGACTTTGATGCTTAAAATGTTTAGGGAGAAATGGAATACTGGTGTGTATTTTCTTTAAAGTACCGATTCCTGGAATCTGACTGGCTGACACCCTTCTGGAGTGGTACCATAAAATCTGGTATGCGGAAAAGAAAGCATAGATAAAAAAAACTTGGATTCTCATGTATCCAATACAAGTATCTTTTAATACAGTCTTTGCTGTGCTCTTGAGGATCCTTGTGATATTTTGAGCTGTGGTTGAATGATAAGTGTCACCATTTAATTTTTCATAGTTTAGAAATTATGAAATGCTCTGTTAAAAGCAAGGGAGTTTTTGTCCGTTACAGTAAAAGAAAATGCCTGACAAAGTAGGACTTGGACAGATTACAAGTGCTTGTACAAATGTGCTAAAGAAATGAGCAAAAAAGAAATTCCTTTATCGTATTGGCTAGCTAATGTCCTGTCCTCGTTAGTTAGATCAACGAAATGCTGTGGTGTTTCTTTTCATTTAAAATGACGGTTAGAAAGAATGTGTACCAGCGTAATACTTTGAGTTTACAGCTTGTCCAAAGTCATTCATTATTACTATTAGTAATACCTTCTGTAAAGGCTTTGATGCATAAAATATTTCTGCATAATTAAAATATTTATGATAAAGGCTGTGTACTTTTGCCCAACTGAGCGATCTTGCTTTCATAAAATATACCTTTTATATGACTATATATAACTTTTTAATGACTGATGATTAACATGCTGTAATACAATTTAAATTTAAAAGCTCAAATGCTGTATATGAGAGGTTAAGCTTTATTGGCTCCTCCTGGAGGTTTTACAAGGTGATTCAGGATACTTGTTTCATCAGTGAAAAGTACATCATGAAATGCCTCTCCCTGTTCAATCCATTGAAGCACTTGTTTGAGCCTTTCCTCTTTGCTTCTTACCCTTATCATGGGGCACGTTTTTTTATATCTCTATGCAAGCCCTCACTTTGCTCTTACAGTGGCTATCTAAACCCTGTTTTCCAGCTTTTAGAGTCACGCAATCTGATTTCACAGATGTCTGCTCTTCTTGTCAGTTACAAGTTATGCACAATACTAGCAAAAACCTGCCAAGGCACCCATGTGCAGTAAAGCGGTGAACCCCCCCCCCCAAACCCAAAGCATAACAGCATCATAAATCCCAAACTTATTCTGCACACAGCGTCCCATTTCCCCCACCCCTTCAGAAAATGAAACAATCGCAGTTCAATTACAATCGCAGGGAGAGACAGTTGAAGAAAGTACTTTCTGTACAGCTGGTACATTCTGACAACAGTTGATTATAAGATGATCTGTCAAATTGCAATGAAATAAAATATAATGCAGCAGACCAAGATAATGATTTACGTTGCATTTTCAGATTTGTGAATCAAAGACATTTTAATAAACGCGTTTGCAATCTAAATGGGTTTGGGGGGGTTAACGAGGACTCTTATTTCTCTCTTCTGTCTCTTATCAACAATCGTTGATAAAATGCTTATATTCATTCATAATCTGACTCGCATAACACACAATCCCAAATGCCCAACTGTGCAACAATCTTAGGAAGAACCTGAAACAGCATGTTAATAAAATTGTTGCAGTTTTGTTCTGTTGGTTCTTCGTCCAAGAACTATATATATGGGGTGGCATGCTGTTTTACCATGACTTCCTTGAATTCACAATCCATAATTCCTTCGAAAATACAGATGCAGCCATTCAAAGTGTGCGGCACAGACACGCGCATTGTGACGCGCGGTGACACAAAATACAGCGGTACGTGATTGGTTGACCAACAGGGGCACTCGTGGTGTGTTGGTCGGTCGTAGTAAAGACATTTAAATCTTTCTGTGCCCGTTGTAGTATTGAATATTTATATGGAATTTTACCACTGAAGGGAAATCTTAGTAGCTGAGCATAAAAAGAATAGGGGCATACTGCAACGCGTGTGAAGGGCATAATCGATATTAATTTTGGAACATAAACATACAGTATATGGCTGGTCTCGGTACTTTTAAAGGAAAAAATACACACCAGTATTCCATTTCTCCCTAAACATTTTAAGCATCGAAGTCTTTAACTAACATGTGAAATAGCATGTAAAAAAAGTGGTAGTCTTTTGCTAAGATAATATGGAATCGCGTATCTAAAGAAATTAATGATAATTATATTTGTGTACTGTGACAGGGCTGTGTAGGGCTGTTTCGCCTCTCTTCATGTGACTTCTCCAGTAGCCTGCTTGTTTACGTGCTTGATTACTCACAGGTTGTGTTCAAATCCAGCCGGCGGCATGACTTTTCTTTTAACAAACATAGAATAGCAATATTATGGACAATTAATTGACTTTTAGATTTCTAAATATTGCAACATGATCGAATTTAATAATGAATAGTCACCTTCTTCCCTTCTGACAACGGTCTCTGCTTCCTACCTCCTGGTTCTATCGTGTGTGTGTGTGGGGAGATTTAAAAGGTTATTAATCATATGTTCAGTGTCACATCTTCCCAGTGTAGCTGATCTTTTGCTGCCTGGGTAAACTATCACAAAGAGTTAGAGAACTTAACATTTCTATTACCTCACCACTAAATTACTTTTTGATACCATCCTTAGACAAAGCAGGAACTTCTTGTATTTTCCGATGACATACAAGTGGAAAGATTACAGATTTTTAGAATCTTTAATTTTGTTACATTATACATTTTAGAAACATTTAATCTATACTAACATCACAAAACTGTTCTCAATTGTATTTCTGAATGTTGTTCCACTTAGTTCACTGTTTTACATATTTCTAATTAAAGTTAATAGTTAGCATAAACTATTAGTAATCAATAATCAAATTTAGCCAGCAGCCATATCACCCTGCAACTCACAACTAGCAACCCACTGAAGCTAAGCAGGTGTGAGCCTGGTCAGTACCTGGATGGGAGACCTCCTGGGAAAAACTAAGGTTGCTGCTGGAAGAGGTGTTAGTCACCCTGCAGTCCATGTGGGTCCTAATGCCCCAGTATAGTGACGGGGACACTATACTGTAAAACAGGCGCCGTCCTTCGGATGAGACGTAAAACCGAGGTCCTGACTCTCTGTGGTCATTAAAAATCCCAGGGCGTTTCTCGAAAAGAGTAGGGGTGTAACCCCGGCGTCCTGGCCAAATTTCCCGTTGGCCCTTACCAATCATGGCCTCCTAATAATCCCCCTCTATGAATTGGCTACATTACTCTGCTCTCCTCCCCACTGATCGCTGATGTGTGGTGAGCGTTCTGGTGCACTATGGCTGCCGTCGCATCATCCAGGTGGATGCTGCACATTGGTGGTGGTGGAGGGGAGTCCCCATTACCTGTAAAGCGCTTTGAGTAGAGTGTCCAGCAAAGCGCTATATAAGTGTAAGCTATTATTATTATTATTATTTTATTATTATTATTACTGTAATAAGTTGTTGCACTTTCCCCTGCATCTTGTAACAATATGTTCATTGTTCAAGTATAAATTAAATCTGACTATCATATAATAAGTTAAATAGTGACAAACTAGTATACTTTAGATCTTTTTTTTCTGAACCAGGGAAAATCTGATCATGTTTCTCTATAACAATAATAAAAAAAACCTTTATTTTATATATCACCTTTTAAAAGTGGTATCTCAAAGCAATACAGTAGATGTTAAAAGGACCACAGATTACAAAGTAAATATGCAGACAAACGCAAACCGTGTTTTTAATAAAATGCTTTTATTCATTCAGCACAGAGATAGAAACACACACACACCGGTTTTCATTGACAAAATAACTTTTTTTTTACATTCCTCTTGTCTAACAGGAATGTTCAAACGTGAGACTGTCTTAAACAGACTCACATTCCCGAATGTCCCCCGCCCCGGTCAACAATCTTAGGAAGAACACGAAACAGCCTGTTAATAAAATTGTTGCAATTTTGTTCGGTCAGTTCTTCATCCCAGAATTTTATAGATCGCTTCAATCAGTTCCTGCTTTGTGATGGGTTTAGCAGTTTTCCGAACAATCCGTTCAATCCATTGGAGCAGTTGTTTGAATCTTTCCTCTTTGTTTTTTACCCTTATCATGGGGCATGTGTTAGTTTTTCTGTATCTCCATTCAAGCCTTCTGCGCACTCTTCTTATCGATGTCGATGCTTTAACTCTGCAAGTCTGAGTTCTTGTGTCCGTCCTATCTGAACCCGAAAGTATTACAATATGTATCTATATAGCAGGTGGTGTACAGCTTTTTAGAATAGATTACACTTTTCTAAAATGTATTTAAAAAATAAACGATTACAATCGAATCTTTCCACGTTTGATCCCAAAATCTCAAGAAAAATAAAGGGAGAAAGCTATGCTGAAAGTTTATTAAGATACTTAGAAGACAAAGATATCAATTTGTTGCATTTTTGTCTGACTGTGAATAAAAAAACAATTAAACATTTGCAATTTAAATCAAAATGTGATTTAAATCACTATAAATGTTTATATTGTAACAACATACTGTACAGCCTCCATTTCTCTATACAAATTTAAAAGATAGTTTGCGCAGCCTAAGAGGGGGGTCTACTCTCAGTGACAGCTGACAATCCTCCATACACTCAAGTGAAAAATTAATAATGCCAATTTAAACATCATTTTTACAATTTGTTGATAATAGAAATGTTAAGTTCTCTAAAGCTTTGCGATCGTTTACCCAGGCAGCAAAAGATCAGCTACACTGGAAAGATGCAACACTGAAGATATGATTAATAACCTTTTAGATCTGAAGGGATTCCCCCCCCCCCCCCCACACACACGATGGAAGCAGGAAGCAGAAGCAGGGACGGGTGTCGGAAGGAGAAAAGGTGATTATTAATTATTAAAAGTGACTTAAATTCGATATTTAAATGGTCAATTGTCCATAATATTGCTATTCTATTTTTTCCAAAGAAATGTTTGTTAAAAGAAGTCGCTGCGCGGGCTGGATTTGAACACACAACCTATGGGTTACTAATCGAGCACGTAGACCAGCAGGCTACTGGGAAGGTCACATGAGCAGAGGTGAAACAGCCCTACACATACAGAATCAACAGACATTGTACAGCGTGTATTACTGTGTTGCAGTACACGAATATAATTATCATTATTAATTTCTTTAGATATGCGATTCCGTATTATGTTAGCATTTTACATGCTATTTCACGTTAGTTTAAAGACTTTGATGCTTAAAATGTTTAGGGAGAAATGGAATACTGGTGTGTATTTTCTTTAAAGTACCGATTCCTGGAATCTGACTGGCTGACACCCTTCTGGAGTGGTACCATAAAATCTGGTATGCGGAAAAGAAAGCATAGATAAAAAAAACTTGGATTCTCATGTATCCAATACAAGTATCTTTTAATACAGTCTTTGCTGTGCTCTTGAGGATCCTTGTGATATTTTGAGCTGTGGTTGAATGATAAGTGTCACCATTTAATTTTTCATAGTTTAGAAATTATGAAATGCTCTGTTAAAAGCAAGGGAGTTTTTGTCCGTTACAGTAAAAGAAAATGCCTGACAAAGTAGGACTTGGACAGATTACAAGTGCTTGTACAAATGTGCTAAAGAAATGAGCAAAAAAGAAATTCCTTTATCGTATTGGCTAGCTAATGTCCTGTCCTCGTTAGTTAGATCAACGAAATGCTGTGGTGTTTCTTTTCATTTAAAATGACGGTTAGAAAGAATGTGTACCAGCGTAATACTTTGAGTTTACAGCTTGTCCAAAGTCATTCATTATTACTATTAGTAATACCTTCTGTAAAGGCTTTGATGCATAAAATATTTCTGCATAATTAAAATATTTATGATAAAGGCTGTGTACTTTTGCCCAACTGAGCGATCTTGCTTTCATAAAATATACCTTTTATATGACTATATATAACTTTTTAATGACTGATGATTAACATGCTGTAATACAATTTAAATTTAAAAGCTCAAATGCTGTATATGAGAGGTTAAGCTTTATTGGCTCCTCCTGGAGGTTTTACAAGGTGATTCAGGATACTTGTTTCATCAGTGAAAAGTACATCATGAAATGCCTCTCCCTGTTCAATCCATTGAAGCACTTGTTTGAGCCTTTCCTCTTTGCTTCTTACCCTTATCATGGGGCACGTTTTTTTATATCTCTATGCAAGCCCTCACTTTGCTCTTACAGTGGCTATCTAAACCCTGTTTTCCAGCTTTTAGAGTCACGCAATCTGATTTCACAGATGTCTGCTCTTCTTGTCAGTTACAAGTTATGCACAATACTAGCAAAAACCTGCCAAGGCACCCATGTGCAGTAAAGCGGTGAACCCCCCCCCCCAAACCCAAAGCATAACAGCATCATAAATCCCAAACTTATTCTGCACACAGCGTCCCATTTCCCCCACCCCTTCAGAAAATGAAACAATCGCAGTTCTCAAAGACTGAAAAGCATTGCTGGAAGTAGTGCTGGCAAGCAAAATGAAAGCAAAAATTAAAGCCAGGCTGGCCTGGACCCTGGCTGGCCATGGCGAAGGGGCTATGGGCTGCTCTCCCACAGGAACGGATGGCTCTACCAGGACATCGATCTCTCCTGGGGGGTCCAGGGCCATTTGTAGCTGATGGCTATCGTGACCCATCAGAAAGGAAGAAAGTGCCAGGACCCAGCAGCTCTGTGACCTGTGAAGGAGAAGACCAAAAGACTGGAGCTTGTGCTGCAGATGGGCCTTCAAATCTGGACCCAATCCTGGACTGTGATCTCACGCGGCTTCACCCTGTGTGACCTGTTGTACCACCTTTTTCGTGTGATGCTGGCATTTTGCCACCCTGCTGTTGGTGCGTACTGGAGGGGTTGGAGCTGGGTACACCTGGAACATGTCCATGGGCATTTGTTGCTCACGGCCGAGCATGACGAAGGCTGGTGAGCTGCCAGTCGGGGCGTGCTCTGTGGCCCTGTAGGGAAGGAGAGTGCTGAGCAGCATTGCTGAGAAGGAACAGCCCTCGGAGAGGTGGGTTTTGATGTGGTTTAGGCCTTCCACACCCCTGTTCACCTTTGGGTTGTAGAAAGCAGTGCGAAGATGTCGAATGCCTCGGTCAGCCAAGAAACTCACTTTCTAGACAAACTGTGGCCCATTTTCAGTTGTGATGATGGCTGGCAACCCCGAGTGGGGGAAAAAGGATTCCAGGAAGTCTTTAACAGCTTGAGTAGTGACCAACCCTGTGGATATGACTTCTGGCCATTTTGAATGGAAGTCATAGGCCATTATGAGGAAGCACTGATGGGGCAGGACACCATGCAGCTCCCCACAGATGTCTGGCTGGCCAATCCCTGGGATCCCCTCCAGCTGGTCTAGGGGCTGAAGAGAAGGCAGGCCTTGCAGTTTCTGACCAGTGCCTCTATATCCCGGTTGATTCCAGGTCCCTGCACCGTTGCTTGACCATAACAAGGCCCAGTTGGCCTGCATGTGCCATCTGGAGAACATGTGCTTGGAAATTAGCTGGAACAACCATGCAGGTCCCCTGGGCAACACAGGAGTCGTTCCAGCAAGAGCTCATCTTTGAGAAAGGGCCCAGTTCGGCCAAGACTTTGGAGGGCCAGCCCGAGCGTATGAAAGTGCGGAGCTAGGCGAGCAGCATGTCCTGTTCTAAGGCCTTCTGTAGTTTCTGTAGAGAGACTATGGCCTGAAGTGGAGTGTAGAGCATTTGGGTGAGATCAGGTTCAAGTGTGTGATTCAAGACCTCCAGGCAGGTTAGGAAAGGTTGTAGCTCGACTGTCCCGCTCTACATTCTCATGACCTGGAGTGAACTTCAGTGCAAAACTATTGCTGGAACCTCTCAGACCAGTACAGAACAGAACAGTACAGCTTCCATGGGGGTGCTGGAGGTGTCACAAGTGATGAAGGTGGGGCTAGAGCGGTTGAAGTGTGCCAGGACGGACAGACGGACAAACAGACAGTGAGGTGAGCTAAGCCTTCAAGAGATGGATGATTCAGAGCAAGCATGAGTCCAAACCCAAGGGGCATCCTGCAGCAGCTGACGTAGTGGCTGAGTAGTGTGGCAGAAACTGGAGATGGCAGGCTGCTGTTTGAAATAGGTTGCTGCTTGTGCTGTCTGAAGAGAATGCAAAGAAGGAGGTGACCTGTGCTGGTGTGGTAGGCTCTGGGATGCACTGAATGGCTTCAAAGTTGGACTGCAGCAGGGTGAGGCCGGCACCTGTAAGATGAAACCCCACAAACTCGGTGTTCAGCGGGTAACGTTTTCTCTCCATTGAGGGTGAGGTGGTTGTGGTGATGCACCTTAAACACCCAGTGGAGGTGCTCATCATGGCTGGCACGGGTTGGGCCACAAACCACAATGTCATCGTGATGGACTATTCTAGGGATTCCGGTGAAGTAAGCGATGTCCACTTTCTGGAAACAGCTGGGGACAGAGCTCAATCTGAAGGGCACTCTTGTGTAGCAGGAGACACTGATGTGTGCGACAGCTGTGAAGTTCCGGCCGTCATGGTGGAGAGGAATCTGGAGGTATCCCTGATGAAGACTGAATTTTGTAAATAGTGGAACCAGAGAACTGATGGGAGGAGGTACTTGTCTGGTATGACAGCTTTGTTCACTGCCTTCAGGTCCACACAGACTTGCAACCACCAGATTGGACACCCATGGAGAGGTGTCGATGGGTTCAATGAAGCCTGTCTTCTCAAGTCTCTGGAGTTCGGCAGTGACCTCACTGTGGAGGACCAGCAGGATGCGGCGCAGTGGCTGGATGACTGGGCATGCGGTGGTGTGAAACAGGAGCTTGTGGTGAAACGTGTTTTTTCAGCCAAGGCCATGGAACGCTGTAGGCCACTGGGACTGCCACGGAGAACTGATGGTGAAAATGGCTGAGCCACTACTCTCAAGCAGAGAACCCGAGGCGAGTGAAAGGTCCAGTCCCAGGAAGTTGGCACCATTGCGAGACATCATGGAAATTGAAGGCAGAGAGAGACCTGGAGCCATAGTGCACTGGTAAGCTGATTGAGCCCACTCTATCAATCAGAACTGCCATAACTGCACAGGGTGGTGGATGGTGGTGAGAAGAACTGCTTCGTTAAGAGATTGAGGATGGAAACAGCGGCCCCAGTGTCCAGCAGCAGGGTAATTTGCACACTGGCCACCTCTACAGTGCACATTTTGGAAGCTCTGGGCACTTTGTTCACTGTATGAACTATGGTAGGAACAGAGGATGCTGAGTGCCGCAGGCGGGCCGGTGCTGAACGGCAGACCTTGGCAAAGTGATTATACTTGCTGTGTGGTTGACACAGATCCCCTCGGGCAGGGCAGTTCTCAGCCCTGGTGGCATGAGAGGGTGAACCGTGATTCTTTTGGCACCTGGGAGGAGACTTGTGCTGCATGTCAGTGTCTTGCGAGTCTGGGCTGCTCAGCTGCTGCGGCTGCTCCACATGGCAGGCGGTGAGTGCGGGAGAAGGAGAAGGAATGAACGCTAGTGAAGAACACAAGGCAGCGGTGGCCTCCGTTTTGAAACGCTATTTGAATAGCCTTCTTCAGCGCTGTCATCTAGTGCTGCGAGCAATCTTTCTGACTTTTCCGTTATTCATGTGCTCCACTAGCTGGTCTCTTATGAACTTGCATCACACCAAATTGGCACGAGGAGGCCAGTGCCCACAGGTCCACAACAAACTGATGCACAGACTCATCCAGCTGCTGTTTGCACTGTCTGAAGAGAATCGTGCTGAGGATGACACTCTGGGAGTGACAAGCTGCGCTTTCAGAAGTTCCACAGCTTCAGTGCATGTTACAACAGAGCTGAGAGAGTGGAAAAAGCGCTGTCCCTCTGTCCCTAGGCAGTGTACAAGGATCACTTTTTTTTTTCTGGTTGATGGCATATTTCTGAGGTTAAGTGCAGCCCAGTAAGTCTCAAGAGTCCAGGGCACTGGTGAGGAACGGGGGAGGTGGTGGGCGTGAAAGCTCTATCGTCATCGCCAATGTTACACTGCAGAAAACCAGGGACTGAGGTGGACAGATTTCACAGGCATCTGCTCTTTATTGTGCATAACTTGTAACTGACACAGCAGGGTGTGTGTGTGTGTGTGTGTGTGTGGTGTCCTGATGCTGGTTATTGTCGGTGTGGCTTGGCATCACAACGGCTCCCAATCCTACTGGGAGAGGGAGGAGGGAACTCGGTTGATCTGGCAGCCCAGTATGTGATCTCCTGTCACAGCCTGAGTGCATGTAGGCTGTAATTGTGATCAGATGTGCAGTGATCTGGTAAGAAGCCAATATGACTCTTGCTCAGGACATTGTGTTTGGTAAGGAAGGCCAGTATTTGTGTGTTCAGGATACTGCAGAATAACTTCCCCTGGTTACTGTTCACACAGATGCCCCAGTAGTTGTTGGGATCGAGCCCATCTCAACTCTTCGGGGGGCCTCGGGAAACATCCGGATGTCATGATGAGATTGAGGAGTTTGAGAAGAGCTTGTTTCAACTTTGGGCTGCTGTGTCTCAGCATCTCATTGTTTACTCCATCTTGGCCACAGGCTGTGTGGTCTTACGGCCTGGAGTTTGTCCAGTAGTTTTTCATGAATGGTGTTTTGGTCTGATTTGTATTTGGGAGCTTTAGATAGAGATTTTCAAAGTATGTTTGCCATATTGTTCCATTTTGGATGGCCAATTCTTCTGGTTTTGATTTGTTTAAATTGTTCCACTTCTCCAAGAAACAGTAGTTAGTGAATCCTCAATTTCTGCAAATTGTTTATGCATGCGTTTCTTTTCTTTTTCGTGTGTTTTGTCAAGTTTTACCGTATCACAGTAGCTGAGGTGTAGATCTGTGTTTGAGTTTTTGTAGTGCATTTCTGATGTTTTTGCACTCCATATCAAACCATTTTCTTTTGCTTTTGTTTTTGGTATTTTTTTTTTTATTTAGTTGTTTTTAGTATAGATTTCGATGCCAGTTTGTGAAATAGGTGATTTTGTGTGGCCAAGTTTGCCTAATTTGTTGGTTTAATAAGGAGTGTTTAGGAATGTGTCCATCAGTGTCTGAATTTCTTAATTGCACAGTACAGTTTGGTATCCATCTAGGCTGTCTGTGTCCCATCTGTATTCCTGGTTGAGGTCATACAGCTGGCTGGGCTGTGTCAGTGTGTCTCTATGCTGGCGTGCTCTCTTCATGTAGAGTGTGATCTGGCTGTGGTCGGAGAGAGGAGTTTGTGGCTTGACGGTGAAGGCACCGATACAGGAGGGGGTCCAGGTCAGTGGTGGCGTAGTCCACCATATTGCTGCCCAGAGCTGAGCTGTAGGAGAACCTGCCTAGAGTCTCCTCTAGTCCTGCCGTTGACGATGCACAGGCCCAGCCCATGACCAAGCTGAAGCAGCTCACGCCCGGTGCTGGTGTGTGGTATGGAGGGGATTGTCCAAATACGTGTTTCCCTGTGTGCTGGTGAAGTCTGCCAGTGTGCCTGTTTGTGCATTGAGGTCACCACAGAGTAGCACATTTCCCTGGCCCTGGAAATGACTGATCTCTGTGTGGTGACTGGGGAGAATTCCCTTACTGTAGTAGGGGGATTAAGAGGGTGGGATGTAGATGGCACACAGGAAAACCTCATTTTCTGTACATATGGTATTTCTTTTGATTTTAAGCCAAACTCGTGACTCTTCTTTCTTTACTACTTGTATGGAGTGACTGAGCTCCGCTCTGTACCACACAATGAGGGCACCATGATCTCCTTGTAGCCTGGAGGACAATGGGTAGCCAAGTCTCCCCGACACCATGTCTCCTGTAGGATCATCTGTCTCCTTTACATTCTTGATAAACTCGGGATCAGTGCTCTTCAGCCTAAATGCAGACTAGCCCAGACCCTGAATGATCCACATACTAACCGTTAAAGATCTCATTGTTAGCGTTTTGAATTCTTTGCAGTTGGTTAGTTTTCTGGAACTGTATCGAATTCATGTCGGATATTTGCATCAACAAAACCCAGAGTATTGTGCTGGGTTTGTCTGTCCCTGTGGGTGGTGGTAGTTCAGCTCATAAGCCGGGTGCAGATGAGGTTCAGGAGCTGTCGGATTTCTCCCAGCTCCAAACTGTTCGGGACCACTGGTCTGGCCAGGGCTGCGGCATAGCTGTGAAGGAGGGGCTTGGTCTGACTCCACTGTTGTGTTATTTAGTAAAACAGCTCAATTTTAGAGGCCTCTTCAACAAAATAAAGAACAAGACTTTCTAGTTTTTGCTGCTGGTGGCTGAGTTTTTGGCTTCTCTTGATGCTGGTTGTGTTTTTCCCATTCCTTCTTGTTTCCTTTGGTGTACTTTTCTTTGTCTTCTTATCCTTATTTCCTTTTTCCTGATTATTCCTTTTCTGTTTGTTCCTCTTCATCTCTGAGGATTTTTCTTTGGTTTTTCCTCAGGTCCTTTATCCTCTGGTGTAGCTGTGCCTTGCAGTTGGTCTTCAGTTTTTCAGATGTTTGCTTTGGTTTTTTTCCCCAATGACAAATTTTATTTGGTTTTCTTTAGTTTTTGTTTGTTGCCTTATTCCTAGACTATTTGTTCAGTTCCAGAAAACTAAATCTCAAATTAGGAGCTCATCTTCTGTGCTGCCTTCTCACCATCTCTACATCTGTAAAACAACTGATATACTGCAAGTCTTTCAGTGCTTTATGTATATCCCAATTGCAGTGGGGGAAGGGAGTGTGGGGACATGCTTAGTCTGCAATTGAATTGGGGCTCTGTATTCTTTGGATGCATTTATCTTCCCTCTTTAGTTGATTTTTTGAAGCCTATGGATGCTGATGCAGCTCCCTATGTGATTTCTTGGTTCTTGATTGAGAAGCTGTAGTGTCACAGACAATTTTCCAACTGGAATAAATTTCATCAAACGTTTTGTAATATCTCTGGGAGTACAGATAGTAAAGTCTAGTCTAGGGCTTAAATTGAAGCTAACCCCCTCGGGCAATAAATGTTAGAAACTTGGTTTACATTTCTTACTGTCCACTCACCAGACAGAAATATCCAGAAGAAAAAGACTAAACAAGAAGAAACATCTTTCTTCAAAGATTAGGTTTCTGTCCATTTTTGTTTTCAGGTTGGTAGGTGTTGCTGCTGCTTGTGGGTGGGGTCTATGCTAATGAGTTAACCTCCCCCATACCTGTGGTCATTGTCAGGCCATTGACAGAAAATCAGGGCCCCTGTCAGTGCATCAGGCTGGCAGCAGGTGACAGCAGGAGTGGAGGCCAGGTGACCACATGCTGTAGGGAAGCCATCAGCTGTGCCTTTGCAGGGCTACAGAGGAAACAGCCTATACTGCAGTCCACTAGCAGGATGCCTGCACCTCGTTCCAGTGATAGACAGATTAACTTGTTTTTCTTCTGCTTGTCTGAGTTCTTTTTGACCCTAAGGAAGGAATTATTGGATGATTAATTGGAGGGTTTTTTTTGGAGGGTCAAGATGGAGTATAGGAGGGGTATGCTCATCTGGAGTGGGGATTTTATTTGGGAATTTTGACCTGATAAATGGTGTCAGGTAGAGGCACCTGGAAGGGTGTTAAACATGGATGTTTGCTATGGAAACGGATTAGTGTGCTTGTATGCTCCGGCTGTTGCGAGAGCATAATTCTATAAAGATTTACACTTCGTTTATTACTAATAAGTTGGTAATTTACAAAGGGGGACATTCGTGTGGATTTAAGGGACAAGGATGATGCAGGTACAAGGCAATTTAGCATTTTTTTTGCGCCACTTTTTTAGTTGACTGCTTTTAGAGCCATGGGTGAGAAGGTCGGTGCTACTTGGAGAAATGCAAAGGGTGCTGCAAAGAATCTGGATTATGTGTTTGTATCCAAAGAGGTGAAGGGAGGAGGAGCCTCTTTCCTGCTGGTCTGGTTCTCCAATCATGAGAAGGTAGAGGTCGATGTGCGTCCACTTGGGAGAAAACATGGAAGAGGTTATTGGAAGGTGAACCCTGAGATTTTAAAGGAGGCCAACTACATGAAGTCAATTAGATAGTTGGTGGGCTAAGAGGAGGGAGCACATTAGTGTGTCAGAATGGTGGGCAAACATGAAAAGGGGAATTAAGAGTGAAATAAGGCAGGGACGAATTTACCGGGACAAACTGAATAAGTTATATCCAGTGTAATGAAGGCCTTCATATTGATATGAATATACAGTATTTCCAGCATTAAAAGCAAAATTAAGGTCCTTTTATTGGGGGGGACAAGGAATGTTTCAAGCCTGATTAGATTTCTTGCAGCAGAAGGGAACTTGCTCCACCTTCTTTTCTGTCAAATGAAGCAAAAACAAAGGAGAAGGATGATGGAGGGAGTTCAGAATAAGGATGGTGTTGTGGTCACGGAGAACAAGGGAATGTTAGAAGCAGCAACTGTTTTCTACCAGGACCTTGTTTCTAGCAGAAAAGTAAAGTAGATGAACTGTGGGAGTTCTCTGGAAAACATTACACAGAGATCCCAGAGGAGCACAAAAGACTTGAGAAACCTTTTCATTTAGAGGAGCTGAGAGCAGCTCTAGCAGGAATAGTCCAGGTAAAGTGCAGGATATTGATGGGCTGCCTACAGAGTTTTTCAAGTGTTCTGGGACCTATTGGGACCAATACTGTTGCAGATTATGGGGGGACAGGTGCACTATTGAGACTGGAGAACTGTGAAGGTTCAATATGAGTTTTGGGTGTTCTGTGGGTCAAGGAGCAGCTCAATATAATTGGTGATGTGGATTAGTTTGGGGTTATGGGAGAATAAGCATTTGTCTTTTGCTGGGAAGGTTCTAATATTAAAAGTGGATATCCTACTGGTGTTGGTTTATTTGGTTGCTGTGTATCCAAGCTTGCAAGATACCGTAGGTATTTGACAAGAGATTTCCCACAAATATTGAATATGAATACAGATCCAGCCATTCAAAATGCATGGTGTGTACTGCATTAAAACGCAGTGTTAGCATAATAGTATCCTGAATCACTTTGTAAAACCGGCAGGTGAAGCTAATAAAGCTTAACCTTGTACAGCATTTACAGCATTTGAGCTATCATCAGAAAATGCTGGGTTTCCAATCAGTCACTGCTGAAGGCCAACTTTTTAAAGTTAAGAATTTAAGTTGTGTATTCTTTAGACTTTGAATGTTAAACTGTATTACAGCATGTTTAATTATTAACATTAACACGGTGTCTTTATAAAAGCAAGATGGCTAAGTTGGACAAAAGTACACGACCTTTCACCTTCATAAATATTTTAAGGTTTGGTCACAGACTTTGGCCAAATGGTCAGTGTTAGATTTCCTTCCTTGGGAAGGGGGGTTTCTAGCTGGCATCTGGAATCCTTATCAGTTATCCTCCTTTCCTACCTTAACTCTAAGCCTGGAATGTCTTGTCACAAGAAGTCAAGTCCTTGTGCAGAAAGGAATCGGTGAACCCTTCTTCACATCTATCTTCATGGGCAACAGTTGGATATCTGGGAGAACTGCATGTTGCCTTGGCATCTGTGAATTCTGCTGTGTAGATGGTGCTTCCTGAGGAGAGATGGTCAACAGGGACAGCATCAACCAATTTCTGGGCAGTGGTGAACAGAGGTCGGGATGGAGTGTCCTGAGGTGGTGTGTGCTCTGCTGGGGGCAGAGGGCTGTGGAGATGTGCATTCCGCCAGGTACAGCAACCTGCACGGCAGGGGGAGGCACTTATCAGGAGATGGTCTGTTTGGAGACGGCTGACCTAGCGTTTGACTGCCTGAACATATGGTCTCTGATTTCTGCATCTTTAGGAGTGTCTTCAACCTCCCAGCCCTTCCCAGTAAAGAGTCGTACTGCTCCCGCTGCTGCAGAAAAGTCTTCACACAGGTGCTGCTTTTACAGGTTGCCACCCTGGCCAGTGGCCAAGAGCTGAGACCCACTTCCGGTGGCAAAATAACAGAATACATGTAAGAAATAACATCATCCAGTAGTATTCAGCAGTTGTGGACCAGACGTCAAAATAAAGCAGTAAGACAGATGAAAATAAGTTTACTGTCCTGGTAGTCTTCGAAGCTCGTTTCGCGTGTGGCGTTTTCCTGAAGAACAGGCTGCAAAGAAATATTTCTAATAGAATGTATAAATCAATACAGCAATAATACCTTGTAATATGCACTATAATCGTCTATCTCAAATGAATCCCACTGTATTTCCTTACCCCTCGCACTTTGCAATCCGAGGCAGCTGAAGCTCCATGTCTCTTCTCGTGAAGTCTGTCTTCATACTATTGCTGTTCTAGTGCAGGCTTGCAGAGTTTTTTTTTGTAATGGGAACTCAACTTAATGAAACCCCTTGGAGTATTTATATTATATTCTCATGTATGAGTAGAATAGGTGAACCTTCCATTAAAAGATGGGTTACGTTTGCCCAAGACTGGCAGGAGGCAGTCAAAACTCGCCACACCCGGACTGTTAACTTGATCAACCTTTTTTTAATAGCCTTGCAAATGAGCTGACACTGTAGGATATGCACTTGACACTCCAGAAGTGTCACGTTTTACTGTACATGTCAAACCAGTTGCTTTCCGTTAGATGTTCTTCTGTACTGATTTATTTCCTCCATAGCCTCTGCTTTATCATTTATTCAGTCAGCCTATTCCAGAGACCTTTTCGTTGTCTAACTATGAGCATGTAGATTCCAAAATGCTCTACTGCAGCAGAAGTGAGCAATTACCTGCTCGAAAACGAATGTGTTCCCAAAAACATATACTGCACAATTCTAATATTTAATAATTATCGCAACATTTGCAAACATTCCCGATGCATAACAATGTTGTGTACTCTGCATTGTTCTATTTTATACCATGACAGGAAAATACACTATATAAATTATTGTTGCTGCTGGGCCTGAAGCTTTGATTCACCTACTTTTTCGACTAGCTTGCAGAGAAAGTCATTGCCCTGTGTTTTGTCTATCACTTAATAAAAACATCAATGTAGAACACTTACTGTGTATTTGTTTTTGAGTGTTTATAATAGTCCCCGTTACTCCCGTTTAGATTAAAATCGCAAATGTGTTTTAATTAAATGCTTGTATTGATTCACAATCTGACAATGCAAGACAGAACAAAAGCGTATGTGAAATCTCTCCTGAATGTCCCCCAACTGCGCTCATAAGTCTTAGGAAGAATGGCCTGTTGCAACAATTTTATTAACTTTGGTCTGTCAGTTCTTCCTCCCAGGACTTGTAAATCGCATTGATAAATTCTTTGTGCTGGGTTTTGCCGATTTCCCCGATAGTCTTTCGGGTAGTGCCATACCTTCTCTGTTGGAGTTCTCACGTAGTTCACTCCCTCTGCTTTAAGCCTCGCCTTATCAGCTGTGAGTTTTGGGTCATTGTCCTGAAAGAAACGGTGCCTTGATCCAAAGTGCTCCCTGACGTATGTGACGGCAAACTGTTTGCCCAAGACTTCCTCAATGAATCCACGATCCATCATTCCTTTGAAAATAAGAAGTGGTCCCAGGCCTCTTCTAAAAAATTACCCCCACCCCCCAAACGTGAACCTTCAGTGGATATTTTGGTTTTGGCTTATTCATATCTGCCCCTTTTTATGAAATTGACACTATTGCAAACTGTTCCAGAGCCACTGTTTCATCACTGAAAAGTCCATCATGAAATGCTTCTCCATGTTCTATCCATTGAAGTGCTTGCTTGAACCTTTCCTCTTTATTTTGTACCTTTATCATATTGTATGTTGGGGTTTTTATATCTCCATCCAAGCCCTCTGCACACTCTTCCTATCTGTTGGACTCACGTTCATACTGAGGTCAGCCCACAGTCATCTTTGAACTTGAGCTGTTGTTAGCTCATTTTCCTCCATCACTTTCAGTGTCTCGCACAATAGAACTTGGGGGAGGAGGGAGACAGTTGAAGAAAACATCTGTACAGCTGGTACATTCTGACAATTGATTATAAGATGATCTGTTAAATTGCAATGAAATATAATATGCTGGATAGAGAGGCGGACATTATTATGCCGAAGACAAACATAACGGTTTACATTGCATTGTCAGATTGTGAATCAAGGACATTTAATTAAACAATTTGCAATTGAAATTGAAATGGGGGTAACGGGGACTGTTATCAACAATCGTTAATAAAATGCTTTTATTCATTCATAATCCAACTCGCATAACTCACGATCACGAATGCCCCCCGCTCAACAATCTTAGGAAGAACATGAAACAGCCTGTTAATAAAATTGTTGCAATTTTGTTCTGTCAGTTCTTCCTCCAAGAACTATATACATATATGGGGTGGCATGCTGTTTTACCATGACTTCCTCAAAGAACTCACAATCCATAATTCCTTCGAAAATAAGTGGTCCCAGGCCTCTTCAGAACCTTCAGTGGATGTTTGGCCTTTTGCTTGTTCACATATCTCCCCTTTTTATAAAATGACATGGTTGAAAACTGTTCTAAAACCACTGTTTCGTCAGTGAAAAGTACATCAAGAAATGCCTCTCCCCGTTCAATCAGTTGAAGCACTCGTTTGAGCATGTGTTGGTTTTTTTTATATCTCCATGCAAGCCCTCTGTGCACTCTTATCAATGTCAGACTTGCATTTGCACTAGGGTCAGCCCACAGCTGTCTTTTGATCTTGCACTGCTGAAAGCTCATTTTCCTCTGTCAGTCTGTCAATGGCTCACACAATAGGACTTAGGGAGTGGGGGAAGAGATCAATGGTTAATTACTTAAAAATAGTGTTATTTGGCATGAGAGTCTTCGTGATTTTGGCCATAGTCTGTCTCCTTACCAAAGCTATAGTGCAGTATGTTGTCTGTCCCGACAATGGTACAGATAAACATGTATTATACTGACTAGCTAATATGTGGGCAACATTTCTTTCCTCAACTCGAACACAATATAAAATACTCAAATTTAAAACAATACACCAGGAAATGTGATGGACATTAGCAAGTTAATGCACTTCTATTGAAAAGGCAGGTGTGATTCTCTCCCAGCCTCAGCAGCAGACAGCAGATAATGTTCTTCCCTGTCTAGCTGATCTGTCTGTGCTAATTGAAAACTCAAGGGTGTTTTTTTTTCTTAGCAGCAGACAGATCAGGCAAGAACTATGCCTCTCATAGTTAACATGGCTTAGCCACTTGAAAGAGCAAGGTGACCTTTTGCTATCTAAACCATTTTTCTAGCTTTTAAAGTCACACTGTGATTTCAGACATCTGCTCTTCTTGTCAGTTACAAGTTATATACAATACTAGTAAAAACCTCTGCCAAGGCACCCACATGCAGTAAAGCAGAGACCCCTAAAACTCAAAGCATAACAGCATTGTAAACCACAAATTTATGCTGCACACAGTGTCCCATCCCCCCCCCCCCCCCCACCTTCAGGGAATAAAACTATCACATTTGTCAAAGACTGTGAAAAGCATTGCTGGAAGTGCTGGCAAGCAAAATAAAAGCAATAAAAAGCCAGTTAAGTCTCTAAGCCAGGTTGGACTGGACCCTGGCTGGCCGTGGAGAAGGAGCTATGGGCTGCTCTCCCACAGGAACCAATGGCTCCACCGAGATGGCGATTTCGTCTTGGGGGGGAGTCCAGAGGTATTTGTAGCTTATGGCTGCGGAAGATGGTGGGACCCAGCAACTCTGTGACCTGTGAAGAAGACCAAAAAGACTGGAGTTTGTGCTGTAGATGGGCCTTCGAATCTGGACCCAATCCTTGACTGTGATCCCATGTGGCTTCATCCTGTGGGACCTGTCATACCGCCTTTTTCGTGTGATGCTGGCATTTTGCCACCCTGTTATGGGTGCAAACTGGAGGGGTTGGAGCTGGGTACACCTGGAACCTGTCCAGGGGCATTTTTAGCTTATGGCTGAGCATGACGAAGGCTGGTGAGCTGCCAGTTGTGGCATGCTGTGTGGCCCTGTAGGGAAGGAGAGTGCAGAGCAGAGTGGTTGAGAAGGAAAAGCTCTTGGACAGGTGGGCTCTGATGCTATTTTTGAGAATGTGGTTTAGGCATTCCGCACCCCTGTTAACCGTCGTTGTAGAAAGCGGTGCGAAGATGTTGAATGCCTCGGTCAGCCATGAAATTCACTCTAGACACAAACTGTAGCCCATTGTCAGTAGTTATGATGGTTGACAGCCCCTAGTGGGTAAAAAGGGATTCCAGGAAGTCTGTGACAGTTTGAGTAGTGACTGACCATGTGGAGGCTACTTCTGGCCATTTTGAATGGAAGTCATAGGCCATTATGAGGAAGCACTGATGGGCCAGGACACCGTGCAGCTCCCCACAAATGTCCAGCTGGAGGTGATCCCAGGGATTATCCAGCCAGTCTAGGGGCTGAAGAGAAGGCAAGCCTTGCAGTTTCTGACCAGTGCCTCTATATCCCGGTTGATTCCTGGCCACCACACCAGATCCCGGCACCATTGCTTGACCATAATGCCCAGGTGGCCTGCATGTGCCATCTGGAGAGCATGTGCTTGGAGATTAGCTGGAACAACCATGCAGGTCCCCTGGGCAACACAGGAGTCATTCCACCAAGAGCTCATCTTTGACTGTATAAATACATGTACCACTTTCCACATGCAAAGACCTCTCGCTCCCCCAGAAAGTACTTCTGTTCTGCTGGACTGAGAGTTGGGGAGGCGAAGGTGATGGGTCTCTGTACCTTGTGAAGCTGGGGACAGTACAGCTTCCAGGCGGGTGCTGGAGGTGTCACAAGTGACGAAGATGGGGCTGGAGAGGTTGAAGTGTGCCAGGACAGACAGACTGAGGTGAGCTGAGCCTTCAGGAGATGGGTGATTCAGAGCAAGCATGAGTCTAAACCCAAGGGGCATCCTGCAGCAGCTGATACAGTGGGGATGTAGTGTGGCAGAAACTGGAGATGGCAGGCTGCTGCTGCTGTCTGAAGAGAAGGCAAGGAAGGAGGTGACCTGTGCTGGTGTGGTAGGCTCTGGGATGCGCTGAATGGCTTCAATGTTGGGCTGCAGTGGGGTGAAGCTGGCACCTGTAAGATGAAACCCCACAAACTCGGTGTTCAGCGGGTAACGTTTTCTCTCCATTGAGGGTGAGGTGGTTGTGGTGATGCACCTTAAACACCCAGTGGAGGTGCTCATCATGGCTGGCACGGGTTGGGCCACAAACCTCAATGTCATCGTGATGGACTATTCTAGGGATTCCGGTGAAGTAAGCGATGTCCACTTTCTGGAAACAGCTGGGGACAGAGCTCAATCTGAAGGGCACTCTTGTGTAGCAGAAGACACTGATGTGTGCGACAGCTGTGAAGTTCTGGCCGTCATGGTGGAGAGGAATCTGGAGGTATCCCTGATGAAGACTGAATTTTGTAAATAGTGGAACCAGAGAACTGTGGGGAGGAGGTACTTGTCTGGTATGACAGCTTTGTTCACTGCCTTCAGGTCCACACAGACTTGCAACCACCAGATTGGACACCCATGGAGAGGTGTCGACGGGTTCAATGAAGCCTGTCTTCTCAAGTCTCTGGAGTTCGGCAGTGACCTCATTTTGGAGGACCAGCAGGATGCGGCGCAGTGGCTGGATGACTGGGCATGCGGTGGTGTGAAACAGGAGCTTGTGGTGAAATGTGTTTTTTCAGCCAAGGCCATGGAACACTGTAGGCCACTGGGACTGCCACGGAGAACTGATGGTGAAAATGGCTGAGCCACTGCTCTCAAGCATAGAGAATTCGAGGCAAGTGAAAGGTCCAGTCCATTGCAAGACACATGGAAATTGAAGGCAGAGCGAGACCTGGAGCCATAGTGCACAGGTAAGCTGAATGAGCCCACTCTATCAATCAGAACTGCCATAACTGCACAGGGTGGTGGATGGTGGTGAGAACTGCTTCGTTGAGAGATTGAGGATGGAAACAGCGGCCCCAGTGTCCAGCAGCAGGGTAATTTGCACACTGGCCACCTCTACAGTGCACATTTTGGAAGCTCTGGGCACTTTGTTCACTGTATGAACTTTGGTAGGAACAGAGGATGCTGAGTGCCGCAGGCGGGCCGGTGCTGAACGGCAGACCTTGGCAAAGTGATTATACTTGCTGTGTGGTTGACACAGATCCCTTCGGGCAGGGCAGTTCTCAGCCCTGGTGGCATGAGAGGGTGAACCGTGATTCTTTTGGCACCTGGGAGGAGACTTGTGCTGCATGGCAGGCGGTGAGTGAGGGAGAAGGAATGAACGCTAGTGAAGAGGACAAGGCAGCGGTGGCCTCTGTTTTGAAAGTCTTTGGAGTTCGACAATTATCTCATCGCGGAGGGCCAGCAGGATGCGGCGCAGTGGCTGGATGACTGTAAATTCGCACATGGTGTGAATCGAGAGCTTGTGGTTAAACTTGGTATTGCAGCTAAGGCATGGAACACTGCAGGCCACAGAGAGCCGACGGTGAATATGGCTAAGCTGCTATTGTCAAGCAGAGAGAACCAGAGGCAAGTGAAAGGTCCAGTCCCAGGAAGTTGGCGCCATTGCGCGACATGGAAATTGAAGGCAGAGAGAGACCTGGAGCAATAGTGCACTGGTAAGCTGAGTGAGCCTACTCTAGCAATTTTAGAACTGCCATAACCACACAGGGTGGTGGATGGTGCTGAGAAGCAGGTAAGAACTGCTCCATTGAGAGACTGAGGACAGAGATAGCGACCCCGGTGTCCAATAGTAGGGGATTTCACACTGTCCAGCTCCCCAGTGCACAGTTTGGAAGCTCTGGGCACTCTGTTCATTGTATGAACTGGAGCAGAGGATGGCGACGCTAAAGCGGAGTGCTGCAGGTGGGCCGGTGCTGAATGGCAGAACTTGGCGAAGTGATTATATTTGCTGCATGGTTGACACGGATGCCCTCGGGCAGGCCAGTTCTCGGCCCTGGTGGCATGAGAGGGTGAACTTTGATTCTCTCGGCACCTGGGAGGAGACTTGTGCAGCACGCCTGTGTCTTGTGAGTCTGGGCTGCCCGGCCGCTGTGGCTGCTCCACATGGCAGGCAGGGAGTGCAGGAGAAGAAGGGATGAGCGCTAGTGAAGAGCACAAGGCAACGGTGGCCTCCATTTGAAACGTTATTTAAATAGCCTTGTTCAGCGCTAGGTCATCTAGTGCTGCGAGCAATCTTGGTGGTGGGAGTGAAAGCTCTATCCTCATCGCCAATGTTACACTGCAGACAACCAGGGACTGAGGTGGACAGATTTCACAGGCGTCTGCTCTTTATTGTGCATAACTTGTAACTGACACAGCAGGGCAAAAACCTGCCAAGGCAACCAAGTGGCGTAAAGCAGTAACCCCAAAACCCAAAGAGCAACATTGTCGTAAACCCCAAACGGATGCTGTGTGGAACAAATTGCATTTTTAGAAACCTTATCTTGAATAAAGCTAGTCCCATGTGTAAGCAAGCTGAAAATGCGAGAAGGCATTAGGCTTTATGCATCAGTTCTTTCTTTCATAAAAATGAAAGATAATATGGAATGGAACGATGGGCAACTGATTTTCAATTTTAAAGGATCAAAAATTAACTCATGACTGCCTAAATTAGACAATGCATAATTTTAAAAACCGGTTTAGTTTTTATACACAAACTTTTTATACACAAAAAATAGGTGACTTCTCTTCCTTGCAATCAGCTTAGTCTTTGTGTAAGTTTATTTTTTAAACCTTTTAGTTTTGTAAATACAACATGCATACATTGGTTGCTGACCAAATAATGCATGTCACACTTTATTCAATATTTACATCTGAATAAGAAACCCAGGTGTTAAACTAAATCAACAATAAAACTGGCAATGTAATTTGTTGCTCTTCCACATCTTGTAAAAACATGAATTTACAGACCTTTTTTCAAATAAATTGGTAAAATGCAAACTTAGTAAGTAAAATGAATTCAGTCTTAATTTCAAATTATTTCATCTTCAATTTTTTTGTCCATCTTGTCCTACTCTCACTGGCTTGGATTCAGACACAGAATGATTAAAAATGGGAGGGAATGTTTTGTGCCAGTCAGTGCATTATCATTTTGTGCTACCGGGATGGCTTGTCATTTCTCCTTCACTCTGCCCAAACCGCCCATTCAAAAGGATGCAGTGTGTTAACACTCTCCTTAACCGAGCTGCTCATTTAAATCAAGTTCTTATATAAGCTCTTATTTGTTAGACAATTCAGGTGGGGAGCTGCATCAGCATGCATAGGCTGCAAAACAACAAGTAATAAGTGTATTCCATGCTGAAAAGAGGAGAAAGAAAATGCAATATTCTGGACATGGAGCCTTCTTCAAATGCGAGAAAAGCAAGGCAGTAAGTAAAGGTAATGTAGCATAGGAAAACCAAAAGCTGGGGGAGAGGAGGTGGGAGCAGGGGACAGACGGAGTGGCTAATCAGATGTAGTGTGAAGTCGGGATAGGTGAAGAGAGGTGTGAAATGAAACCTATGATGAATAGAAAGAACTTAAAAGAATGAGTCTGAGAGAAGGGGAAAGGTGTGATCCTAGCTGCAGGATAATTTTAGTTTTTCTGTTGGAGTTGGGGAAAACCAGCTTTGAGAGCACAGATGGAGATTAGTGTGATCATGGCCGTTAGATGAAATGAGAAACATAGGCTTGGAGAAATCTTTCATCTTCACAGCCCTCACATGTTTTCCCCATTTTTGGTTGGGCATTTACTGCAAGAGATACAATAAGGTTGCTGGAGGTACAAGATGTCATCTGGGTGATCCGGAATCATCCTGAGGGGCCTTGAATGAGTGGTGTTAGATATGTACTTGCAGGTGATGCAGAGCTCTGTTGCAAAGGGAAGTGCCTGGTGTGGATGGCTGTTGAGAGCAGTTAAGGGAGCTGTGATCAAGGTTACACTGTTTTTTGCAATCCCACCAATGGAGGGATCATCCTGTCGGATTGAAAAATTAGTTCTGGGGATAGAAACTATGGTAGGAACGCGCCAAAGGAATGTGGTTGTTACGGTGGGAGTTTTGGCCCCTAGCAATGGTCCGAGGAGTGTTTTTTTGCTCGGGAAAGGGCCCTGTCCATAACACTGCTATGGTATCCTCTGTTGATGGTGGGGCTGGTTCTGGAAATCGATGTTGCTACCGAGTCGTTGAAGCCAAAGGAACTATGAAAAAGGGAGGGTTTTTAGTGTTTTGGGGTGAAATGAGGTATATGGGAGATGGTATGAAGCAGTGGGTTTGTAATAGACCGAAGTAGAGAGTTGGGGGTAGTTGTCTAGAAATGGAAGAGTAGTGGAAAGTATGTTAACTGTATATTTGAGGGATGGGTGGAAGTTGGTGAAGTGATGCAGAAAGTGCTCAAGCTGGTTGTTGGAGCATATAGCGGCACCACCGCAGTAATCAATGTATCTCTTGTAGAGGTTAGGGACAAAGCCAGTATATGAAGTGAAGAAGCGTTCTTCTACCCAGCTGACAAAATAATGGCATAGCTGGGTTCCATTCTGGTGCCCATGGTGCCTCCACTAACCTGTTGGTAAAGGTTATTGAATGAGAATGCATTCAGTGTGAGAACCAATTCTGTGAGGTGTACCAGGTTGTGGGTGGATCAAGCACTGTGTGTTTGTCCAGCATTTGCTTGAGGGCTGTAAGGCTGTCGTTATATGGAATGGTGTAAAGAGATGTGATGTCCATGGTAAAAAGTTGATATTCGTGGCCCTGAAATTGGAAGTCATTTAATAGTTGGGGCATGTGGTTGGTGTCCTTGATTTGTATGAGGGAAGACCTTTAAACAGCGGTCTCATAAGGCTCTCGAGAAAGTCCGAGATGGTCTGACAAAATACATTGCATGCTGATACGATGGGGTGTCTGGTTTGTGGATTTTGGGGAGGAGGTAAAATTGAGATTCCTGGGGATATTCAATGATGAGCTGGTTCACCTCCTGGGGTGGTTCCTTACTGCTAATAAGGGAGATGATGGATACCACTTCCTTTTGGTAGTCGATAGTCCTGTTGGAGAGGGACATTGGCTTAAGTGTTGGTTAGTTGTCTTTTTGAGATGGGATGCTTCACATGTCAATACCTCCACCAACAAATGACACAGGACATTTAAACCACTGCAATTTGTGAACATTTTTAAGACTTTTGTATAAACACCCAGTACCTGGTTCCGTTTTCAAAAACATTATCTTGAATAAAGCTGTTGTAACAAAGAATAAGGTTCTGGATCCCGAGATGAAGTTTAACAGATGAGTTTATTGCATGCAAGGAACAATAAAGCCGAAGTCTTGTTTCCCGCAAGAAACAACAAAAACGAAGTATTGTTCCATGTGCCGGTACAAACTTTTAGTTTATATAGTATTTTCTTTTCCGCTTCTGACATCACTCTGTCTTATGGTAAAGAGGGGGGGTCATGGTATTCAGACAGTTAAGAGATCCTGGCCAAATGGTCAGTTCAAGATGACACCCCAGGGGGTTCCTAGCTTGCATCAGCAATCCCTATGTTAACCCCCTTTTCTGCCATAAACTCCAGCTTGTGATTTAGAAGTCTAAACCTCATACAGAAAGGATTTAATTTAAACCCCCCGTCTTCACATCTTTCTTCAAAGCTAATCCCAAGTGTAAATGAGTTCATAAAGCCAGAATTACTATCTCCACATCTGCGAAACACCTGACCATATACTGTATATATTCCAACTGTAGTGGAGGAAAGGAGTGTGGGGGCATTCTCAGTCTGTAATTGAATTGGGGCTTTGTGTTCTTTGGATGCATTTATTTTCCCTCTTTAGTTGATCTTTTGAAGCCTATGCATGCGGATGCAACTCCCTATGTGAATTCTTGGTTCTCGATTGAGAAGCTGTAGTGTCACAGGCAATTTCCAGCTGGAATGAATTCCATCAAACATTTTGTAATAACGCTGGAAGTAGTAGAATTCTAGTCTAGGACTTAAATTGAAGCTAACCCCTTGGGCAATAAATGTAAATTGTAAATGTAAGTTTCTAACATCTTACTCTATCCACTCACCAGACAGAAATATCCAGAAGAAAAAGACAAAACAAGAAGAAACAGATTTTTCTTCAAATATTACTTTTTCACATTGTGTCCTGAAAAAAAGATTTAATCTTTCCCTGTGTCTCCCAGCCTGGATACAAAACTGGAAAAAATACCAAAAATGTTGAATCTTATTTGTTCTAAAGACAGGACCTGGAATGGTATTGCTCACATACCTGGGAATTTTGTAAAGTATTAAATAATAAAAGGCTCTAATTTATTTTCTTATAAAATATACTTTATTCCGAAAAAAAATCTCAAAAGGAAACATCTCACTCATTAACACTCTATGTAGTAAAAACAACGGCAGAACAGCGGTGATTGTCCGTTATCAATCCTTGCAAGTGTGGGCGGATTTGCGCTATTATGAGTCCCTCCAAACCCTACCACTTGCTGTTAACCATTAATCCCTGTACAGGGTCCATAGTCCTTTCCAGCACTCCTTTGCCATGAGGAAACCCCATTTGGCTATGTCGCGCTTCATCCTCCTCCTGAGGTCCGCCAGGATCCTCTCCTCCAGCTCTCTTGGTTCCCACTCGATTTTGTGCCGGATGAGATTGTTCCTCGTGTCCCACAGGCCTTTTTTTGTGAGGGACGGCAGCAGCCACATCAGGAACTGCGTCCCCTTGTCCATCCGGTAGGTGCCAGCCCCAGCAGAATGTACTGGTAGCTGAGCACCGCACCCGTTTCCAGGAGTTGCATGGTGTTGTCCATTCTGCCCCACACCGCCTTGGCGAAGGGGCAGCTCCAGAACACATGCTCCTGAGTCTCCTCGACGAAACACGTGTCCCATGAGCAATGCGGATTCCTGGTAAGTGAGTGTCTGTAGAGGACCTCTCTGGTAGCCAGTCTCTTGTGTACGGCCATCCAGTTGAGGTCCTTAAGTTGATTGTCCAGTTCTTTAGGCTGAGTCCTTTCCCAAACTTGTCTGGGAACTTGCAGCCTTTCGTCAGCGACCAGATGCCCCCTCACCTCTTTGTACAGAGCTCTGTGGTTGGTGCAGAGCTCTGGCTGTCTCGTGGCCTCGTACCTCCTGCTCCACTTGACAGCGTGGGTGTAGAACTTCAGTTGCCTCTCTGCCTCGGGCCCAGTGTTTGACCACTGGACCAAGTGCCTCATCGGGATGGAGAGCCACAGCCTGACAAAGTACTGGTACTTGTGGCCGATGGGCTCCAGCAGCGCCCGACAGAGGTTGCAGTATAAGATGCAGTCGAGTTTCAGGGGGAAATGTGGGACATCTCGACCCCCTTCCTCAACCGGCTGACACATCCGGTTTCTTGTGATGTACTTGCTGCCCCAGACGAAGCCGAAGATCATCCCTTGCAGCGCTCGTCTGAGTCTGGCCGGCAGCGGGTACACCACCGCCAGGTAAACCAAAGCCGGCAGGACGTCTGCTTTCAACACCATCACTTTCCCCGTGTAGGACAGCGACCGCGTTTTCCACAGACCCAGCTTCGTGTTCAGCCTGGCGATCCTCTCGGTCCAGTTTTCTCGTTGTCCTGGCTCTGGAAGGAAACCCCCAATATTCTGAGGGGCTCCGTGCAGAGTTTGAGACCCTCCGGCACCGTCGTCCTGTGCTTCCAGGGCCCGAAGAACTTCAGTTTGCTCTTTCGGCGGTTGAGCTTCGACCCTGAGGCTCTGGAGTATTGCTCCATGACCTGCAGGGCCCTCCTCAACCCCCTGTCCGACCTCAGGAACAGCGTCGTGTCGTCAGCGTACTGGGAGATCTTCAGGGTTTCCCCCGCGCCTCCCGGTATCTCCAGGCCATCGATGACAGGGTCCCGTCTCACTGCCTCTGCTAAGGGCTCTGTGTAGAGAACATAGAGAAGGGGTGAAAGGGGGCAGCCCTGTCGTACTCCGGATTCCTGGGGAATGAAATCCCCCAGGTTTCCGTTCAGGTTCACTCTGCTGCCCACGTCAGAGTACAGAATCTGAATCCAGCGGCTGAAACTCTCTCCGAAACCGAAGCGTGTCGAAGGCTTTCTCCTGGTCCAGGCTGACCACCATCATGGGCACGTTCTAGTCCTCGGCCCAGGCGATGGCATCTCTGGTCAGCTGGAGGTTCCAGCTGACGGATCGCCCCTCCACCCCACACGTCTGGTCGCTGTGGATGATGTGGGGGAGGGCGGTTCTCAGTCTGCCGGTCAGGAGCTTGGACGGGATCTTTACGTCCACGCAGAGCATCGTGATCGGCCTCCAGTTTTTGAGGTCGGTGGTGTCTCCTCCCTTGAAGAGCAGGGAGATGATGCCCTCCCTCATGGCATCTCCGAGTTTCCCCCGGCGGAAGATCTCCTGCGCCACTTCCACCAGATCTGCCACCAGGGTGTCCCAGAAGCAGGTGTAGAATTCCTTGGGGAGTCCGTCCGGCCCCGGCACCTTGCCATTCTCCATGGACAAGAGCGCCGCCTTCAGCTCCTCGGCTGTGATTGGACCCTCCAAGTCCTCCCTCACCACCTCTTCCGGTACTCATGCCTTCAGCCCCTCCAGAAAAGCATCGCCTGCCTCCACCTCCGTCTGCTTTTCTGAAAAGAGCTCCGTGTAGAAAGCGGTGGCCGCTTCTACTTTGTCGCTCTCGTCCAGCACTTCCTCTCCATCTCATCATCTCAGGCTGTGGATCACCCTCTTTTTCTGGGCTCCTCGGACCTGATTGAAGAAATAAGAGGAACAGGTTTCATTATTTTCATAATGCTCCCTTTGGGCCTTTACCAGGAAAGCCTTGGCTTTCTCGGTGTGCAGTTTGCAGAGCCTCTCCTTCAGGTTCCGTGCCCGGGCTGAATTGAAGGCTCCTCCCCCGTTAGCCGAGCTGTACACCTCCTCTAGTTGTCTCTGGAGTTGCGCAGCTTCCTTCCTCTCCCTGGCCGCCTTCCGTCTGCAGTACGTCTGCGCCAGGGTTCGGGTCCTGTCCTTCACCGACTCCCACCATTCCACCACGGAGCTGTAGCAGTCTCTCAGATCGACCCAGCTTGCGTAGTCTTTCCGGAACAGTGCCCTGAAGTAGTCTTCCTCCAGTATCTCCCGGTTCAGCTTCCAGTACCCACGACCAAATGCCGGCAGGCTGGTGTTAGCCACCACTGTCAAGCGCTCATGGTCGGAATACCACACTGGGGACACCGTCGCTGACTCCAGGGAGCAGGTCGTGTGCAGGAAGATGTAGTCCAGGCGGCTGCACACTCCCCGGGAGTTTTTCCAAGTCGTTCCGGCGTCGTTAGGGCGGCGCCGTCTACCAGGGAGAACTGCTTGAGTAGTGACTCCAGCTCTGCCGAGCTAGCGTCGCTCCCGGTCGACGTTGAAGTCCCCGCCGAGCACCACCTGTCTGTTAGTGGTGCAACAGCTGGCCAGGTCAGCAAACACTTCCTTCCGGATAGAGGGTTCCGTCGTAGCAAAGACGTTAATTGCTCTCAACTTCTGCCCCCCTCCAGTCGATGTCTGCGACCAGGATCCGGCCCTGCACCACCAAGAAGGAGGAAACCAGCGTCATCTCTGGGTTTCCGAGGAGAATTCCCACTCCGGAAGAGTGGACCCCTCCTACGCTCCAGCATGATTCTCCCTTCGTCCATTCCCTGGTGAATGTCAGCTTGTCGCTTTCATCCTTCAGGTGGACATCTTGTAAGAAACAGAGACTTTGAGGCCAGATCATGAAAGACTCCCCGTCTTTTCACGGGGTCTCAGCCCTCTCACGTTAGTTGTTAGGAAGGTAAGTTTCACAGTCATGATTATACTAGTGAAAATTAAACCTCCTCTCTGTACTTACAGTTGAAACTTGGGAGTCTACATCTGGGCACTATTTAGCCTAGATGTAACTCCTCTCGTTCGGGTCCTGGGGGGAATATGCTGGGCTCCCTCCAGGTCTCGCTGGGGACTGAAAGGTAAACATGCTGGACAGGTACAGCCCTACCATCAGTCACGGCTCCAGGGTGGCTTCGAAGTAATCCTAGTCTTCCTCGAGGATACTCTCCACCACCGCTTCAGGAAGGCTCTTTTCTTCCCTTTCTTCAGGAGTTTCGGGGACCTCCAGTTGCTCCTCGGCCTCGGGGGAGGGGGTTCCAACTTCCTGTTGTCCCTGGGCCTCGGGGAAGGAGGTTACCTCTTCCTGAGCTGCCTCCTCCTGTTGCCCGTGGGACTCGGGGGAGGGGGGTTCCGTTTCCTGGGTTGTTACTTGTCGTCTTTGGGCCTCGGGGGGGGGGTTCCATTTCCTGGGGCGCCTCCTCCGGTTGTTCCTGGGCCTCCAGGGAAGAAAATTCCGTTTCCTCCAGGACAAGGTAAGGGAGAACCGTTTCCACTCTTCTGTCATTCCGAAGGTGGATCCGCCCTGCCTCTCTTCTCCCGCTTTCGCTTTCCCTTCTTGCTGGGAGTTATCCAGGGCCCTTCCTCCGGTCAGCCATTTTGTCCATCTTCCTGGCCTCCATCTTGTGGCACCGGTGCGGCTGGGGGTGTGGCCTCGGCAGTTTCGGTTGTCTGCGGGGGAGGTGCGGGTTCTTTGTTCTCAGCCCTCTCCCTTTGTCTGGAGACCGGTTTCTGCCTGCCGGCTTCCACTACCTGTGCAAACGAAGGTTTGCTTACCTTGCATTGGCGAAGGAGGTGTCCCTCGGCGCCGCATCCGTCGCACTTCTTGGCTGCCTGGCAGGTTTTTGCCAGGTGCCCCTCTTCATTGCAGTTGTGACATCTGATGTCACATGTGTTTGCCTTGTGGCCGGACCGTCTGCATTTGCTGCAGAAATCCGGCATCCTGGGGTAGTAGAGGTACTCCCTGTCGGCTCCGCTGTTGAAGTGAGCCGGGGGGTGCTGGAAACCGTCGACGCCCTCTAGGTCCTCTTTCAGGAGGACTCGGTACTGGCGTTTGCCGTACCAGACGCCGTCGTCCCTGATCTGTCGGTTTGCCCACCACAGTTACATACCTCCCTAGGTACGCTGTTACCAGTTCCGTTGGTACGTACGGGTTGTATGTGAGGACTGTGATGGTCCTCTGATTCGTCTTCCTCATAGGCTCCGGCCTGAAATCGGAGAAACCGGGGTGCTTACCTTTTTCTCTGATCAGTCTCGTTGCCTTTTCATACGAGGCGTCCGTGGCCATGT
This sequence comes from Lepisosteus oculatus, assembly GCF_040954835.1. NCBI lineage: Eukaryota > Metazoa > Chordata > Actinopteri > Semionotiformes > Lepisosteidae > Lepisosteus > Lepisosteus oculatus. The sequence continues at coordinate 19,438,246 of NC_090711.1, read as the reverse complement.
AGGCCTCCATGTATCTCTCTGCCTTGTTGTCCTGGAGGCAGTAGAGATCTCTGGCCACCAACTGCAGGATCCCTCGCAGGAAGGTCATGAAAAAGGCCTTTGCAGTCTGCATCGGCTCCGTCTTCTTTGTCCAGTGGAACCGGATCAAAGTCCTCTTGTCTGCCATCTGGGAGGGAGAAAAAGGGAAAAAAGGGAGGGAAAGAGTTAAAGGAGCAGCGAGGGAGCCCTGGCCTTTGTCCTTGTGGGCAAAGCCCAGCTAGGTGCAGGCGCAGAAGGAGAGAGAGAGAGAGGAGAGTGGAAAGTGTTTCCAGGTCTCGAAGAAAGTACCCACGTGTACCTGCTCCCAGCCAAGAGGCCAAGGAGGTGGTGCAAGAGAAATGGGGAGGGGAGAGGAGAGAGCAGAGAGAACGTTGCTGCTTGGCCTTAACCCCCTAGGCTCAACCTAGAGCAATACCAGCTCAAGCACTCTTCAGGATCTTCGATCGCCTTCTAGACCTTTGGAAAGACAAGAACTGCGGGCATGCCACTTGAACTTGATCTTAGCCGTTTCAATTACTATAGAAAGCCTCTAGAGACTGCTAAAGAATGAACTGCAATTCATTGTTTTCAGGCAGTAGCAAAAATTCCTACCTAGGGGCTAAGTTTTTACCTTCCCTTGTGGTTGGAAACAAAATGAATGACAAATTTTGATATTGTTAGACCAGCTTTGTCAGTTTTCTTCCTTCCCCTGTTCTTCCCTTCTCCTTCAGGTCAGGAGGTATTAGTACATTTTTGTTTTCAGGTTGGTAGTGGGCTGAGTCTATGCTAATGAGTTAACCTCCCCCCATAGCTGTGGTCATTGTAAAGCCATTGACAGAAAATCAGGGCTCCTGCCAGTGCATCTGGCTGGCAGCAGGTGACAGCAGGAGTGGAGGCCAGGTGACCACCTGCTGTAGGGAAGCCACCAGTTGTGCCTTAGCAGTGCTCCAGAGGTAATGGCTGCTGTGTCTCAGCATCTCATTGTTTACTCCATTTTGCCCACAGGCTGTGTGGTCTTAGGGCCTGGAGTTTGTCCAGTAGTTTTTTATGAATGGTGTTTTGGTCTGATTTGTATTTGGGAGCTTTAGATAGAGATTTTCAAAGTATGTTTGCCATATTGTTCCATTTTGGATGGCCAATTCTTCTGGTTTTGATTTGTTTAAATTGTTCCACTTCTCTCAGAAACAGTAGTTAGTGACTCCTCAATTTCTGCAAATTGTTTATGTATGCGTTTTACTGTATCACAGTAGCTGAGGCGTAGATCTGTTTGAGATTTTGTAGTGCATTTCTGATGTTTTTGCACTCCATATCAAACCACCTTTCTTTTGCTTTTGTTTTTGGTAGTTTTTTTTATTTAGTTGTTTTTAGTATAGATTTCGATGCCAGTTTGTGAAATAGGTGATTTTGTGTGGCCAAGTTTGCCTAATTTGTTAGTTTAATAAGGAGTGTTTAGGAATGTGTCCATCAGTGTCTGAATTTCTTCATCACACAGTGCAGTTTGGTATCCATCTAGGCTGTCTGTGTCCCATCTGTATGCCTGGTTGAGGTCATACAGCTGGCTGGGCTCTGTCAGTGTCTCTCTGCTGGTGTGCTTTCTTCATGTAGAGTGTGATCTGGCTGTGGTCGGAGAGGAGTTTGTGGCTTGACGGTGAAGGCACTGATACAGGAGGGGGTCCAGATCAGTGGTGGCATAGTCCACCGTACTGCTGCCCAGAGCTGAGCTGTAGGAGAACCTGCCTAGAGGGTCCCCTCTCGTCCTGCCATTGACGATGCACAGGCCCAGCCCATGACCGAGCTGAAGCAGCTCACGCCCAGTGCTGGTGTGTGGTATGGAGGGGATTGTCCAAATACGTGTTTCCCTGTGTGCTGGTGAAGTCTGCCAGTGTACCTGTTTGTGCATTGAGGTCACCACAGAGTAGCATGTTTCCCTGGCCCTGGAAATGATTGATCTGTGTGGTGACTGGGGAGAATTCCCTTACTGTAGTAGGGGGATTAAGAGGGTGGGATGTAGACGGCACACAGGAAAACCTCATTTTCTGTACATATGGTATTTCTTTTGATTTTAAGCCAAACTCGTGACTCTTCTTTCTTTACTAGTTGTATGGAGTGACTGAGCTCCGCTCTGTACCACACAATGAGGGCACCATGATCTCCTTGTAGCCTGGAGGACAATGGGTAGCCAAGTCTCCCCGACACCATGTCTCCTGTAGGATCATCTGTCTCCTTTACATTCTTGATAAACTCGGGATCAGTGCTCTTCAGCCCAAATGCAGACTAGCCCAGACCCTGAATGATCTACATACTTATCGTTAAGGATCTCATTGTTAGCGTTTTGAATTATCTTTGCAATTGGTTACAGTTTTCTGGAACTGTATCGAATTCGTTGGATATCTGCATCAACAAAACCAGAGTATTGTGCTGGGTTTCTGTCCCTGTGGGTGGTGGTAGTTCAGCTCATAAGCCGGGTGCATGTGAGGTTCAGGAGCTGCTGGATTTCTCCCATCTCCAAACTGTTTGGGACCACTGGTCTTGCCAGGGCTCCGGCATAGCTGTGAAGGAGGGGCTTGGTCTGGCTCCACTGTTGTGCTGGGTGGGGGGGGTTTGCGTTTTTGGTCTGGTTCAGCTGCTGCTGCTGCTCTGGGTGAGGGGGTGGGGTGGGGTGCTGGTTCTGGTCCCATTCCCGTTCGGTCGTTGGTCTGGGTTGGAGGGCTGTAGGGTGGGGCTGGTTCTGTTTGAGTTGGTCTGGGTTGGGGGTGTGGGTGTTCCTCTGGTCGTCCTATTTCTCCCTGGGATGGTGTTTGGGTGTCTGCCTAGTGTGGTGTCTTTCAGGGTTTAAGTGAATAGTTGGATGGTCTGTTTTTTGAGTTTTGAGGTTGTGTAGGTGCTGGGGTCCACGGGTCGGGTGATGGGCCAGGTAGACGTTTGGGAGCAGGGCACAGCACTGTGAGATCTCAGCGTTGATTTTCTGGATGGTGTGATACAACTCGTCGTGTATTGGCAGCAGGATGGAGATGACAATGTGGGCGTGAGGGAACTTCTGTATGGCCCTCTCTGCCACTCTCCCGATGGACTGGGCCACCTGCTCCCTCTGGTTCCTCAGTTTGTTGGTGTGGATGTGCTCTGGGGCTCCCAGGACCGACCTGGGTAGCAGCTGCAGGGCTTTCTCTGTTGGACACCAGAGCTTTGTCCTTTGTAGTCCAAGGAAGAACTAGTGCTCATCGATGTACCTCCCATTGGAGTCGATGAAGGCCTACTTCCGTGCATCTGCCTCTAGTGTCCAGTCTGCCAGAGGGGTGCTGTGCTGCCGGGCGGGGGGCTGTGTGTGAGGTGGAGGTGTTGGGTGGGGCTGGTTGTGTGTGGGTCACTCTGAGTGTTTGACAAAGTGGATGTTCTTGGGCAGTGGTGTTGAGGGGATTGGGGCTGCAGTGGGTGGGGTGATTGCTATGGTGGGGTACTGGGTAAGTGGGAGTTGGTGGTGGGGGTTGTGTGGAAGTGGGTGTGTTTTTGCTGGTTGGAGGTGGGTGCTGTGTTCTGGGCCACAGGGCTGTTCTGTTGCAGTGTGAAGTAGTGCGTTTCCTCAGCTGTTCTTTGAGGGTCTTGCTAGTCCTCTCAATGAGCTGCAGTTCCTCCCTCAGCTCTGCTACTTCTGACTGCAGCTTACTGATGTCCTGCAGCAACTTTTCCATCTGTGCCCTGAGCTGTTTGTTGGAGGTTTTACATTCCTTTCTGTTTAACCTCATCTCTTAGTTGTGCTGTCTGCCCCTTTGAGTCCCCCCAGCATCAGTTCCTTAAACTCGGTGAAGTCCAGCTCCAGAGCAGAGTTTCTATCATAGGAGGTGCATTGTGCTGTGGTCACAGGGGGGTTGGTGTGGGCCGTGTGTCTGGGCGGTGTTTCAGTGTTGCCTAGGGCTACATTCTGTTCTGTGGTTGTGTTCATGGGCTCAGAGCCAGGTGGAGCTGAACTCTCCGGTGCTGTGGGCATCAGGCTACTGGGTCTCTTCTATTTCTGGGGGAGGTTTCTCCAGGTTGGCCTGTGTTTTCAGGTCAGTGAACTTTTCCTCGTGAAGCTCCAGAGCGGCCTCACTGCCCTGTATCATCAATGTCCCATTGTGGTATGTATTGATGGTCAGGACAGTGTCTTCTACCTTGCCGTCGCCCCCTGTGGAGATTTGCCTGCCTTTACTGGTGCCCCTATTCGTGGTGTTTGTACATCTTGCACAGAGCTGTGTGCCAGGCATTCAGATGCTCCATTAAAAAGAGCAGGCTGGTTTTAATGTGTTTTTCTACTGCCTGCAGAAGTCAGCGATTAGGGTCTCAGGATTTTCCTTCATCCATGTCTTTGTACTGTTTCTTGGTCTTAATGGTTTTTCGTGTCCTCAGGGTACTGGAGTACTCTGCTGAGGGGACAGGGCTGCTCCAGTGGGGCTGTGTTCTGCTCTGAACTCATCTTGCTTCTTGTAAATACAATTGGTCCAGGTGAGAAACGCAAACAGACCCCCTTGCTAGGACGTTTTGAAGACAATCAGCCCTGTTGCTTAGGAACAGGTTCTTCAACTTTGGCCTTTTGGGGTTAATGGGCCAAAGTGGTATTATGTTCAGTTTAAACTTTAATGTAACTTTTTCTAGGTATTTTACTATGTAGTAAAACAGCTCAATTTAAGAAGCCTCTTCAAAAAATAAAGAACAAGGCTTACTAGAAATAAGAGCAACAGGTTTCATTATTCTCAAAATGCTCCCTTTGTGCCTTTACAAGGAAAGCCCTGCTTTCTCAGTGTGCAGGTTGCAGAGCCTCTCCTTCAGGTCCCGTTAGCCGAGCTGTACACCTCCTCTAGTTGTTTCTGGAGTCATGCAGCTTCCTTCCTCTCCCTGGCCGCCTTCCGTCTGCAGTACATCTGCGCCAGGGTTTGGGTCCTGTCCTTCACCGACTCCCACCATTCCACCACGGAGCTGTAGCCATTCTTCATGTCAACCCAGCTTGTGTAGCCTTTACTCATGAGCCTGAGAGAAGAGGAAAGGTGTGATCCTAACTGTAGGATAATTTTGGTTTCTGTAGTCTTTCTGATGTGGGAGTTGGGGAAAACCTCTTGAATAGAAATGGAGAAATTAGTGTGATCACAGCCATCAGAGGTGAAATAAATATAAGGCTTGGATAAATCTTTCATCTTCACAGCCCTAACGTGACTCTGAAGCAGTCTCCGAGTCTCCTTACTGTTTCTCCAATGTAGATGATGGGGCATTTACTGCAAGAGATAGTTAACTTTTATATATTGCTTTTAAAGGTGGCTTCTCAAAGCGCTTTACAGGATGACGACAATAAATAAGAATACACAAGATAAAACACAACCACCATATATAGAGGAGACCATAGATGGTGGTACTAGGAAAAGCAGAGGGGTGAAGAATGGAACCAGTTAAGTAAAGGCTTTTCTGGAGAGGGTTTTGAGTCTGGACTTTAAGGAGTTTAGAGAAGGTGATATCCTTGGGGAGAGAGTCCCAGAGTTTGGGGGCATAACAGGAGAAGGCCCTGTTACCCATACAATGTAGACGGGCTTGGGGGACAGTAAGGTGAGCAGAATTAAAGAAACGGTTGCGAGGTGGGGAGTAGGGAGATAACAGTTCAGACCGGTACTGAGGTGCCAACCCATGCAGAGCCTAACAGGTGAGCATGAGGATTTTAAAGTCTACACAGAATTTGACCAGAAGCCAGTGCAAGGACTCCAGGATGGGAGTAATGTGAACACTTGCACTAGACCTAGTCAGGATTCTGGCTGCTGAATTTTGGACATACTGGAGTTTGTTCACTGTATTTCCAACTAGGAAGTGGAGCATTACAGTAGTCAATTCGAGAGAATACAAATGTTGATTCTTTCCAGGCACGGTTTAAGATGGCATAAGGCGTATTCTAGCTATTAAGGTGAAAAAAAGATGTTTTGACAGTATGCTGCACATGGGGATCGAATGTTAAGCCAGAATTGAATATAACCCCAAGGTTTTTCAATTTTGATTGAAGCTCAAGTACAGAACCATCTACAGATAGGGTTAGAGGACTGGTTTTACGAAGATGATGTGGGGGATGGGGGGTGCCAATAAGCATGACTTCAGTCTTGCCGCAGTTATGATGAAGGAAGTTTTGAGTCATTCAAATTGTCAGACATGCAATTAGAATAGAGGGAGCAACATCAGTGTCGGGTTTGGTATGGATGGATATTAGAGGATCGTCAGCATAAAAATGAAAGCTGAGGCCATGTGATCTTAAAAGCTGATCAAGTGGGAACATGTAAATGCTAAAGAGCAAGGGGCCCAGTAGTGAGCCCTGAGGAACACCAGACTTGAGAGGAATTTCAGACCTGTACCCATTAAGAGAGACAAAGTGACAGTGATTAGTGAGGTAAGATTTGAACCATTTGAGAGCAGTGTCAAACTCCAAACATTCTCAAGACAAGAAAGTAAGATGTTATGGTCAACAGTGTCAAAAGCAGCACTGAGATCAAGAAGGATGAGTATAGAAAGAGAACCAGAATCAGAAGCTATTAAAGATTGTTAGTGACTTTGACCAGGGCAGTTTCTGTTCTGTGAAGTTGACTGAAGCCTGATTGGAGGGGTTTGAAAAGGTTTTTTCATGAGGTGGTTATGTAACTGACGTGTGCAGCACGTTCTAGAATTTTAGCAAGAAATTGTCAAGAGCCATGTTAGGCTTTTTTGGCACGGGGGCAATGGCAGCAGTTTTGAGGACCGTTGGTAAAATGCCAGTGCTCATGGATTCATTCAATTTATATTGAGGACAAAGGGGTAGAGAGAAGAGAAACAAGACTGAAATAAACGGGTAGGAATGGGATCTAAAATAGATGTGGTGGGTCTCATGTTTGTAACTAGTTTATTGAGGGATGCTGAGTCAAGAGAAGCTGGAGAGAAGGGAACCAAAGTAGTTGGATGAGGAGGGAGGAGGTGTGGGAATGTGTAGTGGAAAGAATATGATGCCGGATGTTGTCAATCTTGGAACTAAAGAAATCTAAGAATATGTTGCAGAGTTGTGATGAGGCAGGTAATGTGGTGGGGCAGTTTGGCTTGAGCAGTCTGTTGATGGTGGAGAAAAGAAGTCTGGGGTTGTTTTGGTGATTTTCAATGTGAGAGGTAGGTGGATCTAGCAGATTCTGTAGTAACCTTATATTCAGATAAGTAAGCTCTCCAAGCCTGATAATGTACATTTAGGCCAGAAAGATGCCAATTTCACACTCAAGTTTCTGAGAGGCTGCCTTCATGGATCGCAGATGGTCGTTGTAGCAGGGGGCAGGGCGCAAGAAGGTGGTGGTTCAAGTTTTTAAAGGAACAAAGGTGTCGAGGGTAGATAAAAGAGCACTGTCAAGTAACTGTATTTCTTCCTCTAGAGGGTCAGAGGAAGAGAAACAAGAGAAGGAGGACAGAGCAGAATTTGCAAACCTTGGGTGATCAATTGATTGCTAGTTGGGGAAATTTAGAGCGTGGGGGGAAGTGTTAGAAACCGGTAATTCCAGGTTGAAGAGAATGGCTAAGTGGTCAGAGAGGCCTAGATCAAGGGGAGAGCAGTGGGAGATGACTCATTTGCAATAATTAAATCTAAGGTATGTCCTTTGTTGTGTGTGTCGAGGTACAAACAAACTGAGTAAGATCAAAGCATCCCAATAGAGAAAGGAAGTCTTTAGCCAGACTGGGAGACCTTGAATCGATGTGTATATTAAAGTCCCCTAGAATAAGGATCCTTTTAAATTTAAGGCATAAAAATGAGAGAAAATCCACAAACTCACCTAAGAAGGCTTCACTGGGTTTGGGTGGTCAATAAGCTGTGGCAATAATAGTAGATTGGGGGATAGAAACATCTAAAACAAGACCCTCAAAAGAAGAGGGAGGAGGTATAGTAATAGGACGTGGACTGTACAAATGGTTGTACAGATGCAGCCATTCAAAATGGGTGAGGTATTTCACGGCATACCGCGACACGCCCACCGGGGTATCACGCGGTTCACGTGTGTCACGTGACTAACTGTCCGGCGTCGCCTTGTAAAACCGCCATGGGGAGCTTAACCTATCATGTACAGCATTTGAGCCTTTAATTTTGAACTGTGTATTACAGCATGTTAATCATCAGTCATTAAAATGTTGGTATATTTTATGAAAGCAAGATTGCTCAGTTGGACAAAAGTACACAACCTACCTTTATCAGAAATATTTATGCATCAAAGCCTTTACTGAAGATATTACTAATAGTATTAATAATGGATGACTTTGGACAAGCTGTATACTCAAAGTATAATTTCTTTAGCACATTTGTACAAGCACTTGGAATCTGTCCAAGCCATACTTTGTCAGGCATTTTGTTTTACTTCAACGGGCATAAAAACTTCCTTGCTTTTAACAGGGCGTTTCATAATTTCTAACTACGAAAATGATTTAAAATGCGACACCTATCATTCAACTAGAGCTTAAAATATCACAAGGATCCTCAAGAGCACAGCAGAGTATATTAAAGGACACTTGTATGTATCAACGCTTTCTTTTCCGTATACCATATTTTATGGAACCACTTCAGAAGGGTGTCAGCCAGTCCGATTCCAGGAAACGGTACTTTAAAGGAAAAATACACACCGGTATTCCATTTCTCCCTACCGATTTTAAGCATCGACGTATTTAACTAGCATGTGAAATAGCGTGTGAAAAAGTGGTAGTTTTAAGCTTTTCTGCCAATATAATATGGAATCGCGTATCTAAAGAATTTAATAACGGTATGATTATATTCGTGTACTGCGACAGGGCTGTGTTGGGCTGTTTTGCCTCCTTGTTTATGCGAGTTGTCTTGTTAGTCACGCACGTAGACCAGTAGGCTACAACGCACAGGTTGTGTGTTCGAATCCAGCTGGTGCTGGACTTTTCTTTTAACAAACATCTCTTTGAAAAAATAGAATAGCAATATTATGGACAATCAATTGACTTTTGTATTTCAAAATATCGCAACATGATCGATTCTAAGTCATTTTTGATGACAATGAATAGTCACCTTCCCTTCTGACAGTGGTTCCTGCTTCTATTGTGTGTGTGTGCAACAGTAAATTTTTATAGAGAAATGGAGGCTGGAAAATGTTACAATATAAACATTTATATTGATTTAAATCGTGTTCTGATTTAAATTGCAAACACGTGTTTAATTGTGTTTTTTAATCATAATCAGGCTAATGCATTTCTACATTTTCTGTATGAACCAGCTTAGAGGTTCATACAGAAAGACAGCTTGTTTAAATTGAGTGTAAGGTAATTTATGCTTCTAAAGTCATGGTCAGCATTTATTATTGTACTGTGCTGTAAACTTTTTCTGTGCCTAGTCACATTTTATTGCGTTACTAAATCCGGTGGCGCTGTGTGTTAGTTTCCTGACTCCCATGTCACATGGTCTGTGATTGAATCCCGTGGAACTATGAATTTATTTTTTGACAAACATTTCTTTGAAAAAATGAAACGTTTCCCTTGGTCAGATTAAATAAAACCTCACTCGCACCAAACAAATTGATATTTCTAAATATCGCAACATGATTGAATTTAAGTCTTTTTAATAACAATGAATAGTCACCTATGCGTTACAAAATATACATTTATATTGATTTGAATCGTGTTTTGATTTAAATCGTAAACGCGTGTTTAAATGTGTTTAAAGGCGATATACTGTATAAAAGCGCTGATTCCTATGGAGTGTGTTCCGCCGGGGATTCAAAAAAATTATTTTAAATAGTCTGATAAAGCTTAGACTAACTGTAACTGTATTCTAGCCTGTATTACAACAGAACATTGGACAATGCAACATAAATTGCAAAAATGCACTTGGAATCTGTCCAAGCCCTCCTACAAAAATTATTTAAACTGCGACACTGATCATTCATCTCTAAATAAACTTTATTTTATATAGCGTTTTAAGCGAATAGGTAATTAGATTGCTCATAAACCTAATCGCTTTTTCTACATAAACACAGCGTGATTGCTCTCTGAAAATGCTTTTCCTTTATATTTACAGTAGGCTCGGATTTCAACTATAGATCGTATTATTATAAACTTTCTTGGAAAAATGTATTTTATGTAAACCATGTTTGCTATTAATTCATTTAGGGCTAAAATACGTTCATTGTCTTCCAATCGAGTCGAGTTGACATTGGAAGCTTGCCACACCCAGACTGTTAAACCAACGCATTAGCACGTCAAAGCCCATTGAGGGTATTGAGCCAGTATTGGCTTTAGTATTCCCCCCCTCTCCCCTCAATTCAATTCAAGGTGTTTTATTTGCATGACAGATGGGTACAAGCAGTATTTTGTATGTATATTGTAACGCTTACTGCCGACAGGCACTGTGTAAGAGCCGGCGTACCAGAGCAGCGCACCGAGGGAGCGTCTGCATTTATAACTTAGTTTTTAAAATTAGTCAAGCAATATGAAGCATCTCCTTTTACTTTTAAGTCCCTTAAACACATTGAGCACAGCTTTCTCACCACTCACCACTCAGTGGTAAAATTCAATATCTACAACGGACACAGTAAAGACGTTTACAGTAAGTTTTTCTACGACAGACCAACGGACCACGAGTGCCCCTGTCGGTCAACCAATCACGTACCGCGGTACCCAGCGTCATCTTGTGTCATGATACGCGACACCGCAGCCAATTACCTGCGGTACGTGTCTGTACCGCGCACTTTGAAAGGCTGCATCTGTAAATGTCTCTGCCTGAAAGACATGGAAGGTCAAACAAACCACACCCAGGATGAACTAGTTGGTTGAATAGGAGTCCATAGTTTTGTGCCAGGTTTCTGTTAAGCACAGAAAGTCCAGTTCTTTTTTTGTCACATAAGAGCCTTGTTGTTAATGGAGCGGGTATTGAGTAGCGCTAGTCTGGCCAGGCTTGGGGAAGCGGAGTGCGTTCCAGGTGCAATAGTAAGAGGAGATTTTTTTTTATGTCGGTGCCGGTATGGGATGGACTTAGTTGTGCACCGAAAGGCAGGGACAGAGACTCCCCTGGCAGACGAATGAAAGAAACAGGGTCCTGTGCTGCGATGGATGTAGTGACTCAGTCGTAAAATCCCAGTAAAATGGCAATAATCAAATGTTTTTCACCAAGAAGTTTTGTTTTAGTTGAAGTTGCAGTGTACCTCAGACATGATACAAGGTGTCATCTGAGTGATCTGGAATCATCCTGAGGGGCCTTGAATGAGTGTGGTGTTAGATGTGTACTTGCAGGCGATATAGAGAGCTCTGCTGCAAGGGAAAGTGCCTGGTGTGGATGGTTGCTGAGCAGTCAAGGGAGCTGTGAACCAGAAGTTTACATAGATTTGGGTGGTTGTGGTATGCAATTGGGTGGCTAGGAAAAAGGGTACAGATGGAGGGATCACCCTGTAAAATGGAGTAGTTGTTAATGGTCCTGGGGATAGAAAGCGTTTGTGGTACGGAAGCACCAAAGGAATGCGGTTGTGAGACTGGCAGTTCCTGGTGGATGAGCCGAGGGCGGTTTTTGGCCCGGGTGAGGGCCCTATCGATAACGTGTGGGGTATCCCCTGTTGAAAAAATACATTTTGAGTGCTTGGCTCTAGAAATCAATGTCGTCACTGCAGAGTTGACGTAGCCTGAGGAACTGTGAAAAGGGGAGGGTTTTTGGTGCGAGTGGGATTAACAGCTGTATAAGAGATAGCTGTGTGGATCTGTGGGTTTGCAAGAGACCGTGGATTAGAGTTGTGGATGGTTAATAGATAAACTTGTCTAGAGATGGAAGTGGTGGAAGATAGTTAACATTTGAGGGACGGGTAAGTTAGTGAATTGATGCAGGAAGTGGTCTAGCTGGTCATTAGAGCGTGCAGTGACACCGACGCAATCGATTGTATTGCTTGTAGAGTTCAGGGACAAACCCAGTATAGGAGGCAAAGAAGCATTCTTCTACCCAGCCGACAAATATTGGTATAGTTGGGTCCTATTCTGGTGCCCATAGCAACTCCACTAACTAAAAGATATTGAATGAGAATGCATTCAGTGTGAGAACCAGTTCTGCAAGTAGTTCCAGGGTGTGGGTGGGTGGATCAAGCACTGTTTGTCTAGGGTGTGCTTGAGGGCTGTAAGAATGTCATTATGGGGAATGACAGTGTAAAGAGATGTCCATGGTACAAATGTAGCATTCGGGGCCCTGAAATTGGTGGGGGGGGAAGTTGGAGCATGTGGTTGGTGTCCTTGATTGTATGAGGGAAGACCTTCAACCAGCGGTCTCATGGGGCTATTGAGAGGCCAAGATGTATGTAGACGGACAGTTGCATGCTCATACGTTGGGGTGTCCAGTTTATGGATTTTGGAGAGGACGTAAAATTGCGATATGGGGTGGTGGGGGGGGGTGTTCCATAATGAGCCAGTTTGCCTCCTGGGGGAGTTTCCTTTTAGTAGTCGGTGGTAGGGTCCAGTTGGAGAGGGAGATGGACAACTTCTGCCTATTTTTGACACTGGATGCTTCACATGTCAATAACTCCACCAACAGATGATGCAGAACCTTCAAACCGCAATCTTTAATGTCTGTGATTTGTGAAAAATTTTGCAATTTCTATATAAACATCAAGTACCTGGTTCCATTTTCAAAAACATTTTGAAAAAACTAATCCCTGGTGTAAATGAGTTGATAAAGCCAGAATTACAATCTCTGTCTGCGAAACTGACCATATACTGTAAAGCTTTCAGTACTTCAGTGGGTGAAGGGAGTGTGGGGACATGTTCAGTCTGCAATTGAATTGGGGCTCTCTATTCTTCACACCTGAAACCGTTTTCTCTAAAACCATTTTTTTCCATCTTTTAAAGCCTATGCATGCCGATGCAGCTCCCTATGTGAATTCTTGGTTCTTGACTGAGAAGGCTTTGGAGAACTTTACAACCATTTTTATTTTCTTTGAGTCAAGTTTGAAGTGTAACGACAAATTAAACCAATTATAAATGACGTTTAATTTTTCACTTAAGCATATGAGCTGTATGAGTACTGCTTTCTGTTTCAGCGAAATGAGGGGAGTACAAAACCAAAACAGTCAGTATCTCGGGGTTTCATTAGCGAGCGCTTTAGTGTAAAATTGTCGGCATCTAGACAGTGGACATTTACAGAGTCACTGGCTCAGGTAAAGGTGTAGCACTTCAATGTGTGGTACAATGCAGGGAGTGTCTGGTGTGGGGGGTGGAGCCCCGGATAAGGAAGACGTTTTGCCGTGGAAACCAAACCTGATGGGAGATGTGGGTGTGAGACGTTACTAGTCAAGGCTACATTTAGAAAGGCACTCTGCTGGGTATGAGTGAACAAAGACTTGATGAGCCACTGTGAGGGGGTGTATAAGAACAATTCTGGAGGGATTGTGCAGAGGAATAGTCTGCGAGGAAAAGTGAAAACATCTGTCTGCCAGGAGACTGATGGAAGAAATGGAGCCCTATAATTATAATTGTTTACACTCATATCGTGTTTTTTCTGGACACTCCAGTCAAAGCGCTTTACAGGTAATGGGGACTCCCCTCCACCATCAATGTGCTGCATCGACCTGAATGATGCGACGGCAGCCATAGTGCGCCAGATGTTCCCCACATCAGCTATCAGTGGGGAGGAGGGTAATGAAGCCAATTCATAGATTCAATTCAGTTCAAGATGGGGATTATTAGGAGGCCATGATTGGTAAGGGCCAATGGGAAATTTGGCCAGGACAGTGGGGTAACACCCCTACTGTTTTCGAGAAGTGGTCTAAGATTTTTTATGACCCCAGAGAGTCAGGACCTCGGTTTTACATCTCATCTGAAGGATGGCACCTGTTTACAGTATAGTGTCCCCATCACTATGCTGGGGCATTAGGACCCACATGGATTGTAGAGTGAATGACCCTGCATGGGCCAAGTAACACCTTTTCCAGCAGCAACCTTAGTTTTTCCCAGGAGGACTTTTGACCAGGCTTACACCTGCTGAGCTTCAGTGAGTTCAGTGAGCAGAGTGAAAGGCTGCTGGTCTTATTTCTGAGATCAAAAAATTTAAAGGGACAGCATCCTGTTAGGGTGTGTGTGTGTGGTAGAGGGACCCTCCCCTTGGCAACACATTGGTATCAGGGAAGCGAGTGGGGTGTATCTAGCTGCACCCTCTGGGAGATAGTGCAGTGGTGGCTGGGCCCAGTGAGGTGCGCTAGCAGCTGTGAGATCACAACCTAAGGGTGTGAGTGAGGTGCCAGAAAGGTTGCGAGTGTGTATTAGAGAGGGACAGTGTGTTGGGTCCTGGCACAGTGTGTAGTGTTGAAGAGACTTGGTGATGTAGGTAGTGCATATTTGTGTAACCCAACCTGGTGGAGTTGGGAGAGGATGTCGAGACTCAAGGCGGACCTGGGAGTCTAAGGTACTGGTTGTGTGTGACACTGACCTAATGGAGTAGGAGTGAGAGGCTCCTAGCAGTCAGGACAACAGGATTAACTTGGTGAAAATGGTACAATAGTGGGTCCCTGAAAAGAAAACAAGCAAACATAACTCACTCCTGCCCCACCCCCCCCCCCCAAAAGTGACAGAGCAACAAAGGTCTTCCACAACCTATACTCACACTTCTACCCTAAAATATCTAACATAAATTACAGTACAGGGACATCAATAAACTGATCGGAAGAAGGACAGACTTGGAAACAAGTAAGCCTTAGTTGCCTTACGAAAGTGCACACTCTCGTACACAATTAATGCACAATTCAGATAATTGAGCAAAAGAACTCAGACTCCACACAAGTCAAAGGAAGACTCCACTTCTAAATGGTTGTAAAAGTGAGAGATGAGTACTGTCAAGATGGAGGAAACTGAAATTTATTCTGGGATGAGAACTGGTCAGCAGCTCAACATCCAATAAAACGGGAAGCATCTTATACCCAGATAAACCAACCAGAAAAAACACTCTGCCAACCTAGGGCCGTGACAAATGGATAATATGGAACTTGTCATGGAGTACAGGATATAAGCTTTATAATGTTAAAACAACAACTCACTGTAAGTTGTCAGGTTAAAGTCTTTGATGCATAAAGTATTTATCTAAAATGTTTATAAAGAAGTTGGAGGTTTGTGTACTTTAGTCCAACTGAGCAATCTTACTTTTTTTAGTATTTTACATGGTGTAATACACACACACGCTTAAGTCTGAACAGTATAAACTGTAAATTCTGTAATTGGATCCCTCAGCATTTTCTGTCTACAGCCCAGAGGCTGCACGTGAGACATTAAGCTTTTCCATCTCCACCTGGCTGTTTTGCAAAGTATTTCACCCTATTTAAAAAATGTGGTATCATGCAGTACACGTAATGTGGTTTACTGCAGCATTCCTTGCGCATTTTGAATGGCTGAAGCATGTTTTACTGCTAAAGTTTTGAAATTGGAGGGGCTACCAACTTTTCTCAGCAAAGTCAGACATCTTGATTTGCATATTCCAAACTTCTCTAAAATTCAAACCCATGAAATGTTCCGCATTTTAGAGAAATATCCTACCTTAATATGAGCATTGGCACCGAGAAGCTTACTTGAACATGTTGACACTGCTGATGTCTGACACTTATTTTGTCCTTGCAGCTCGACGTTCAGCAGTTTAATCAAGTCTCTGAGGAATGCTGAATCCAGAAGCCACTGGTGAATATGGCCAGTTAGAGGATGACCATGTTTAGACTCTTTAAATTCTTTGATTTCAGACAACAGCTGTCTAAACCTAGTCAAAAACGTTTTGAAATCTCCAAACGGCAAGTTGGCAGTCTCGACAAATGTCTTTTTACTACTTCTCGATCCTTGAATGACTTTGTATTTAGCCAGGACGTGAGCATTGCAGATTTGAATGTAAAAGTATCAAAATAATTATGCCCCCATTCCTTGTGGTAATTTGTCATTCTTTGCTTCACTTTTGCTCAAGCACTACAACAAATGTGGAGTTTGTGTGGCAATAACCAAGAGAATGTTCTTGGGAAGCTATTTACAGAGCTCCTGTAGCCTTCTTTCAGTGTCATCCTGCATTCAGGGAAGAAACTTTGACAATTCATTTGACCAGGGTTAAATACACACAAGGGCAGTAAAATGTATGACATTACTAGCTGTGGTACAATGCTGGGAGTGTCTGTTGTGGGGGGGGCGGAGCCCCAGATTAAGAAAGCTTAAAGAGATTGTCTAAAGATTTAAAGGTACAGCATCCTACTAGGTTGTGAGAGCAGAGCTGCTGATGTATGAGTGAGTTGTGATTTGATTGAGTTAGTGTGTGTGTGTGGACCCGAGTGGGTTGTGTGGTACAGGGAACTTCCCCCTGGCAATACATTGGTATTGGGGAAGCGAGTGGGGTCTATCTGCACCCTCTGGGGGGTAGTTCAGTGGGGGTTGGGCATGATGCGAGGTGTGCTGGCAGCTGTGAGTTCACAACCTAAGGGCATGAGAGTGAGGCGGCAGAGAGGTTGAGTGTTTTAGAGGGACAGTGTGTTGGGTCTTGACTCGGTGATGTAGGTAGTGCGTATTTGTGTAACAACCTGGTGGTGTTGAGAAGAGGACGTCATGGCTGGAGGTGGACCTGGGAATTTGAGGCACTAGCTCCATGACCTAATGGAGTAGGAGTAGGAGGCTCCATGTTGGGGGTCTGGAAGCAGGTGGTTTCTAACAGTGAGGACAATGGGATGAACGTGGTGAACTTTGAACTCTGAAGAAGTGACAGAATATGGAGTTATGCATCCTGTCACCCTGATGAGGGGGTCAGTGTGATCACCCCTCTTCAAGGAGAGTGTGTGTGAAGAAAGGAACATAAGAGTTTATAAAAGGGCATGAAAGAGGAGATTGAGAGCCTGTCCACGCCTAATGTGGTGTCAACCACCCCCATGGCACCCCAATGAATAGATCTGAATGAAGTTTTAGGTTATCAAAAAAGTAAATAGTCAGATATCCCAATTTTATTTGCCAAACATTCTAGTGATTGATCAACTGGCAAGCACCCCTGCCCTAGAACCTTCAATCCTTCGACAACTGACCAATCCTCTAGTGACTTCCATTCCTTATTCCAAGTTTCACAATGCATGGCAACAGATTTTCCTAGGTTTAACTGAGAATCAAAAGCTTTTAAGAACTCCCAGTCAAAACAAGACCTGTTCTACTTCACTTTCAGTTGTAAAAGTGTGGCATCCTCCACATATTCAGAGATGTTAAACACCACTGCACTGCTACCAGGTAACCACAAGCCTTCCACCTTGTTGGCTCTCAAACACCCTAAAGGTTCTATATATAATAATGGTGACAATGGACAGCCTTGCTGAACCCCCAGAAGTTGCCCTATCATCTGCCTTTATGAGCGTTAACTATCACCATACTTCCCATATCCATATATAGAATCTTAAGCCACTTCATCATAAAATCGCTAAAACCCCAGTCAAGAACACTGAAAACCAATCCACACGATCAAAAGCTTTCTCCCGATCAATATTTATCACCAACAGTGGAATCTTCCGATCCTCAGACCATGATATTGCATCACATCACAAGCCAAACACCAAAAGTTTTTGGGAAAACCACATGTATAATCAGGATGGACCAACTTGTACAAAACATTACGAATTCTATCAACCACAATTTTCGCTATAATCTTGCAATCCCCTGTCAATAAGGTGATTGGCCTCTAGTTCCTTAGATCCATTGCTTCTCCTTTTTTGAACATGTGATTCATTGAGAGAAGGTATTTTAAAAAAAATCTCATTCACTACCTCTAAAAATACCGGGCCTAACAAATCCCAAAAGTAACAAAATTCAACTGGAAGTCCATCCACACCTGGCACTTTCCCTCAGTTAAGAGATTTCAAGTTTCAAGTTTGTCATTACACTCATACAGGGTATATGGTATAATGAAATGCTATTAAGCTACATCTCGGACATAAGTAGTACAAAGAAAAACAACAATACAATTGTGTAGCAAAAGAAAGACGGACAACAGGTGATGTGCAAAACAAAAAGATAACCGGTTATGTGCAAAAATATGCATCAACAGATTTAAATAAAGGGATAGAAATTATGGGGAGTGAGCTTTTGACATGTATGGTAGAGGTAGCTTTTCAATGTGTGTTTGGGTTTTTGGTAAGAAAGAAAGGAAGAAGGCACTGTGAGGTTCAGATCATAAGTGAGAGTGAGAGAGGCTGGGAATTTAACAGTTTGATAGTGTGGGGGTAAAAACTGTCTCTGAGTCTGGTAGTCCGGGCCCGAATGCTCCGGTTCAGTTTTCCAGATGGTAGCAGATCATAAAGTCTGTAGCTGGGGTGTGTGGGGTATTTGATTATGCTTAGAGCTTTTCTCAAGCACTGTCTGTCATAAATGTCCTGGATAGATGGGAGGGTAACCCCAGTGATAGACTGGGCAGTTTTCACCACCCGCTGTAGGGCTTTGCGGTCAGTAGCACTGCAGTTGCCATACCACACTGATGCAGCCTGTCAGTGTGATTTCTGTAGTGCATCTGTAAAAGTTAGTGAGGATCTGGGGACATATCTTGGCCTTCTTCAACAGTCTTAGGAAGTACAGGCGCAGTTGACCCTTCTTGATCAGACAGGTGGTGTTGAGAGACCATGTGAGGTCCTCGGTGATATGGACACCAAGGAATTTAAAGTAACTGACCCTTTCCACTTCAGTCCCGTTGATGTGGATAGGGGCATGTCCGGTTCGCAGTTTCCTGAAATCAACGATCAGCTCCTTGGTTTTGCTGACGTTGAGGGTGAGGTTGTTGTCATCACACCATGTTGTAAGGAGATTGACCTCCTCCATTTCATAGCACTGACTCATCCAGGGTAAAAGTCCTTCCATATTTACTCCATCTTCATCTAAAGAACTATTTAAAAATGTGAAAAGTCTTAGTTTCTTCTATGTCTTTCTCTCAAAGGATTTTCATAAAATTCTGTAGCACATTCTGTCTCTGTAATGCTTTAAACATTGCTTTTAGTCTAGCCCTTACACTTTTGAAGAAATACATGTTGCATTTCTCATTACTCTCCATAAATTCACATTTTCTTTGTCAAACCTTGTGCCTTTCTCTCCAAGTCTCCTCAATTGCATCTTCAATCCTATAATTGCCTTAATCCACAACCTGTTTACTGTTCCCCTCTTCATACAGATGTTCTACCTCTCATTAAAACTCCTGTCTCTGTTGCCATTTCTTCCTCCTAAGATTCTTACTTTGTTTTTCATAACATCCCACCATATCACTGAAGGAAAAACAAGGTTTAACCCTTAAAATTCCTTAAACCAATTGCAAAAACTCACTTTGAACATCCATATCCATCCTCCAAAAACATCTTCCAAAGTCCCAAACCAAAACGCCCTCACTTCTCAACTGTCCAAAAGTACCTTCCTCAGGATCACCCTCTACTGTTTCTCCTCCACCTTTTAATTCTTTGCCATCTCCATTATCTCCTCTGATGCTTTCTAAACCTCTTAACTACTCAGAATTACTGCGGACACATAACTTCTTCCAACCAAAAGGCCCAGAAGCGACTTGAGGATTTTTTTGCTAGATAAAAACCAAAACCATACACACTTATCAGTCCATTTGTACTTTCCAGTCTTTCATATTATACCCAGTCAGATGTTCACAACATACGTAAAGGTCTTTCATCTCCCCTTCGTAGCATGGTAATCCCACTTCTTAATGTCCATAGCAACTCTTTGGAAAATTTTTTAAAACTTGCAGAAAACTTAATTCTGAATTTAAAAACAAGGTTACATCTGTATAAAGAGCCAGTTTTACCCAGACATTACTCCCTCTTCCTTGTCCTCTGCTCTTATCATAGCAGCAAAGGGTTCCATGTACAAAACAAGTAGCGGAGGTGATAAAGGACATTCCTGCCTAACTCCTGATTCTTGCCATATCAAATCCCCTAAAGAAACATTAATATTCACTTTACTACCGACATCCAAATACATCACCTTCAGCCAGCCAATCACCTTTTTACCAAAACCTATTCTCTCCAACATTACATAAGAAATCATGCAAAACCCTTTCAAAAGCCTTTTCCAAAACCAAATTAACAAGCATCTCTGCTCTACCCCCTGCAGTGATCTCTAACAAGCTGCATTGTCCAATACATTTTCCTCCCTTTTACCCCACACATCTGATCGCTTCTGATGACATTACCCAATACTTCCTTTAGATTTGCTATTACTGTGGCATAAAGTTTAGTCAGTACAGAGCATCATTAATGGTCTCCAGTTCTTCAGATCCTCAGTTCTTCCCTTTTTATATATTAAAACACCTTCTCTTTTTGTTCTGAAATGTCCTCCATAACCTCTTTCAAAAGGGGTCCCAAATTGTTACATAATTTCTTTGGAATGCCATCTATACCTGGCACTCTTCCTGATTTAATGCGATGTACAGCTTTTTCCAGTTCTTCTAAATTAAAGGGTTTCTCTATTTGCAGTCTAATCTTTTCCATTAACTTATTTTTAATGTTCTCTAGAATCCCCATTTTTTTCTTTTGTATCTAAGTACTTTTTCTGAAAGTTTCTGATAAGCTGTTGCCTCCTTTATCATTTCTTTGTCTGAAATTAGGTTGCCCTTCTCATTATGGATACCCACCATTCTTTGTTTTTGCTTTTTCCTAATTTGGCTAAAAAACATAGAACAAGTTTAATTCTTCTGGCTAATTTCAGTACGTATTTTAAATACATCTTTTGCTCTCTTAATTTACCCTTCAGAGAAGTCATATCCCCTATATTAACTTTATTACGCTGTCTACAGGTTATTCAATTCATTTTGTATTGAATTTTTCTATCCTTTTTTCCTTTTCCTTTCCTTAGAATATTTGTGATTCTCTTTATCCTCTTCTAATGCTTTCTCATTTCTTAGTAAAAGTAATACTCCGCTTCATAATCCATATTTGATTAACCTTTCCTTATTAAATCCTTTTCCAGCTTCCTGTAGGATTTCACAATTTATTGGGAATGAACTTTTCTCAAATTTTTCTGATTCCTGCAGCTTTACAATCAGCGCATCATGATCTGAGAAACCACACGTCTCTATTATAGCATCTTCTACCTTACAATCTTTTTGCTTCATTTATATAAAAAAAGGTTATTACACCTGGTTTCTCCATGTAGTATCTACCTTCTGTCTCAATCTAGCTGCACTATCCAGAGCTAAGCTAATGAATCTTTGTTTCCCTGTTCTTATTACTTAAATCCACATTAATTTTCTAATGGTATCACCATTCTATTTGTAAGACATGCAGAAAATAATTGCTCATAAGTCTCTTCTTAAAGACAGCTGCATGGGTGCATATAAGTACGCTGGGCAAACGTTCCGAGGTCAAATTCTTCCAGCACGGGGGTACCTTTTAAAGCGGAGACGATGGCGCCGAAATTTTTTGGCACGCCTTCTCTTTAAAGCCCTGGCCAAATATGAAGACAGTACATACAGTTATAGTTCAAACGGAATTAAAAACTACACATCCCAGTTACCATGGTGGTGCTTGTGATCATTGCGTTTAACCAACGAAACAGGGTGAAAAATCAGTCACATGACTTTGGGGCAGAGTTTCGAAAGCTTAACCTATCGGCAACAAAGTGAAATTTACACGATAGGCTACCTCAAACTGTCAGTTACACGACTGTATGTCGCTTAAGCCACTCCTATTTGGCATTTTAGTTATGGAGGCGAGAAGACGCCCCCCCCCCTTCTCTGGGTGTCTGATTTGCCGCCATCTTAACCGTTCCGTGTCCGAATGGTAGTAGCTACGCGTATGAAATAGTTTATCCCAGCTACAAAACATGTGTATATATATTTTTTTTTGGTAAAAGGGGGCACAACATCAGTATTTACTGCTATGAATTGCTGTACGATTTATAGTTGAAATCTGAGTCTAGATATAAAGTTAAAATCTCGACAAAGCAATGTAGGAAATACAGAGAAAATAAATCCTTTCTGACATCTAAAATCAGTTTTGATCAAGGTCTCTAAAACGAACAAGAAAGGATTTTCGGAGGGCAATTAGGCTGTGTTTATATAGGATAAGAGATTTATGAGCAATCTAATTTCTTGTTAGTTTAAAACCGTGAAATGTCAGCTACAAAAGATCGCACCAGAAACAGCACTCTGTCATAGACGTTCAGGAAATGCTGAATGAAGTCATGTCAAGAACAATAATTCGGTGATCAATATGACAATATAATAAGAATGAAAACTTAAGCTTTTTTAGGCTAAAACTCAAGTTCATTCTACAAATTAAGGCAAATGAAAATTCAGGACGTTAAAGTGCTAGAGGTGTAAAAAATACAAAAATGCACATGAGTAAAAAGTTTAGAAATGGAGCAGGTGTTGCTTTGAAATAAGCAAACAGAAAAAAAGCCATGACTATAGTGCAGAAGAGGGATGCAGGAACACTTGCTTTGATATACAAAAAATCACAAAAAGGTGTATGTTACAAAAGAACATGCAAACATCTTCATGTACATGAACATGTATATCAATTTCCCTTCACGATCAATAAAGTCTTCTCTAAACATGAAACAAAGTGAGGAATTGGAAAATTAGCATGCATAAAAAACAGCAATTCTGTCAATGAGCCCTAAATGAATTATGGAGGGCTTCTCAGATAGTTGGGCATTCAGGTAGATTGCCAGGTGAAAGTATTTGTAAACATACTTTGTTAAAGCAAGTCAGTTTTTTCCACAACCCATAAAATACATTTTTCCAAGAAAGTTTAGCCTTTGTCACTAATGAAACCACTAAATAAAGACATAAATATAGAAATCTTAAGATTTGTTTTATTTAATGTTGGTAGCAGGATAAACTGTCAGGTTGAGCTAAGTGTATATTTTGTCACAGAGTTTCTGCAAGATGTTAACCGTGAAAAAAGGTATTTAGAAATGAGTTATTTCAAGAAGAAAATTTTCAGAATTGCAAATCTAGCAGGATAGAGAAAGCACAAAAAACAGGCAGTTAGATTGATCAGATTAGTTATTTAGCAAAGGGAATGAGAAGAGTGACAAACTAGTATACTTTAGATCTTTTTATCTGAACCAGGGAAAACTGATCATGTTTCTCTATAACAATAATAAACTTTATTTTATATATCACCTTTAAAAGTGGCATCTCAAAGCAATACAGTAGATACAGATGCTGCCATTCAAAACAAGCGGGCGATACCACATTTTGCGGTGCGCTTTAAGCAGTCTACCACGAGTTACCGTAAATTCTCCTATAATACCGCAAGTAAAATAATAGTATCCGGAATTTCCGCAAGGTGGAGCTAATAAAGCTCAACCTCTCATGTTTGTGCTGTCGCCATCAAAGTCTTTAACGAAGATATTACTAATAGGATTAATAATGAATGACCTTGGACAAGCTGTAAACTCAGTCTGGTGCACTGGTCCACATTCTTTTTTTCATTGACCGTCTTTGCGAAATGCTGTGGTGTTACTTTTACAATCACGCATTTGTTTCCAATCATGCAAAGTACAGTAATTTTTGAGAATCAATTCACCATGCCTTTCACATGCTCATAATAGATTGATTTAGGAACATAAACATATTACCGTATGCAAACTGTACTGTATACAGTATGTATATGTATATTTAATGTCTTTACTGTGCCCATTGTAGTATTGAATATTTATATGGAATTTTACCACTGAAGGGAAATCTTAGTATCTGAGCATAAAATGAATAGGAACATACTGTAACGCGTGTGAAGGCCATAAACGATATTAATTTTGGAACATAAACATACAGTATATGGCTGGTCTCGGTACTTTAAAGAAAACATTCACACCAGTATCCCATTTCTCCCTAAACATTTTAAGCATCGAAGTCTTTAACTAACGTGATACCGGAGTCAACAAGCATACTTTTAGAATTTGATTAAAAGGGAATATAATATGGAATCGCGTATCTAAAGAAATTAATAACGATATAATTATATTAATGTACCGCAACACAAGAATAGTACACGCTGTACATTGTCTGTTGATAATGTTTCTGTAGTGTTTTTTCAGCACTCTCCATGTGACCTTGCCGGTGGCACTGTGGGTTAGGTTCCTGACTCCCATGTCACATGGTCTGTGATCGAATCCTGCTGGAGGCATGACTTTTTTTAACAAACATTTCTTTGAAAAAATGAAATGTTTCCCTGAGTCAGGGAATTTCTAAATATCAATACATGATCAAATTTAAGTCATTTTAATAACAATGAATAGTCACCTAGGCGTTACAATATAAACATTTATATTGATTTAAATAACGTTTTGATTTAAATCGCAAATGCGGGTTTAAATGTGTTTTTTGATTCACAATCAGACAAATGCAACATAAATTGATATCTTTGTCTTCTAAGTATCTTAATAAACTTTCAGCATAGCTTTCTCCCCGTTTAGATTTATTTTGGGATCAAACGTGGAAAGATTAGATTGTAATCTTTTTTATTTTTTAAATACATTTGAGAAAAGTGTAATCTATACTAAAAAGCTGTACACCACCTGCTATAAAGATACATATTGTAATACTTTCGGGTTCGGATAAGACAGACAAGAACTCAGACTTGCGGAGTTAAAGCCTCGATTTTATATATCACCTTTACTTTGCTTTGAGATGCCACTTTTAAATACTCAACACTGATTTTACCCATCTGTCATGCTAATAAAGCAGCTTGAATTGAATTGGGGGGGGGGGGGGGGGTATATTTGCTTTGTGTATAAAGTACATTGTGAATGTTTTCACAGCCTTCACTTTTTATGCCATTTTTTGACCACGCACGAATATTCCTATGTCCGTATCTTCGCAAGGGAATCAGTGTGAATTTTAATACTAATTAAATGACCGCGGGCACTTTCCACCTCCTCTACATTCTCAGAGTAGAACAGACTAACCTTCTAATGAAAGACGGTCCACCCCCCACGGACAGCAAAAGTGCCCACAGGCACTTAAACTTAATATGGTCAGTAACGGTAAACAGTAACATGGTCAGAAGGAGCACGTACAAACGTTTCCGAAATAACCACATGTAAGACTCTGATGCTTAAAATGTTTAGGGAGAAAGTGGAATACTGGTGTGTATTTTCTTTAAACTACCAATACCAGCCATATACAGTCTGTAACGTAGGGATTTCTATGTCTTTATTTAGTGGTTACATTAGTGACAAAGGCTAAACTTTTAGCTTCAGTAACACGTACATATCTCCCCTTTTTATAAAACGACATGGTTGAAAACTGTTCCAGAGCCACTGTTTCATCAGTGAAAAGTACATCATGAAATGCCTCTCCCTGTTCAATCCACTGGAAAAAAGAAAAGGAGCATAAAGCTTCTGATGGTCATAAACGATATTCATTTAGGAGCAGCATCAGAGGTATGTTTTTAACTGCACTGCATTGGAGAGAATACCATAGTGTGTTTTTTTTTTTACTCCCTGGCGGAAACTGGCTTCCAGAAGAATCAGTATGGCTCAGAGATTAAATAAAACCTCACTCGCACCAAACAAATGTATATTTCTAAATATCACAACATGATCGAATTTTATAATTGTCATTTTAATAACAATGAATAGTCACCTATGCGTTACAATATAAACATTTATATTGATTTAAATCGCGTTTAAATCACCTTTATTTAAAACCCATAAATAAAGCTGATACTGTTTAGACTTTTAATTATTTAAAACTGTATTAAAGCAGCACGATGCACAATGCAACGTAAATCTCTATCTTTGTCTTCTGTGTAATGTTCACCTCTCTGTCCAGCAAATTTACAATAGTAGTAATAATGAACTTTATTGTATATGGCGCCTTTAAAGGTGGCTCCTCAAAGCGCTTTACAGGTTAAAAACAATACTGTTAGGCTGGGAAAACGATTTTTTAAGAAATACAAAATGAGATACAGATGCAGCCATTCAAAATGCGCGGTAAAAACCCGCGGTACGGTAACCTACCCACAACCACCGCGGGGCACCGGAGGGTACCGCAGGGCAAGTGATTGGCTGGCCAAAATGACCAACAGGGGCACTCGTGGTGCATTGGTTGGTAGTGCAAAGATTTAATAATTTAATGTCTTTAATGTGCACATTTTAATCCGCTTAGTTTTGAATATTTATATGGATTTTACCACTAAAGGGAAATTTTAGTAGCTGAGCATAAAAAGAAGAGGAGCATAACGCATCTGAAGGTCATAAACGATATTAATTTAAAACATTACTGTATGTATGTAAACTGTACTGTGTATGGCTGGTCTTGGTAGTTTAAAGAAAAAATACACACCAGTCTTCCATTTCTCCCTAAACATTTTAAGCATGAAAGTTTTATGAAACGGTACCCAAATATGCGATTGCTGTATAGAATGAATTTTAATTAAAAAAAAATATTTAACACGAACATTAAGCTGTTTACATGTTCCTCCTGAGAACAGTCACCCGTTGCTACCCAACGCAGAATGGTGATTGGCTGGCACCATCTGACACCCCTCTGATTGGAGAAAAAAGACGTGCTGGTTTGCTATACCAGGAAGAGGATTTCTTTCAATTCTAAACGTGTATTTTAAAAGTTTAAGAAGTAAAAACCTTACAGCGTACACAGATTTCTAAACTGATCAGGATTGTTATCTTTGTCTTATGCATAATAATGTTCACCGCTCTGTCCAGCAAATTAATAATAAACTTTATTTTATATAGCTTTTTAAACGAATAAGTAATTAGATTGCTCATAAACCTAATCACTTGCTTTTTCTTTTTATTTAGGCTCAGATTTCAACTATAGATCGTATTATTAATAACCATAATAACAACCAACCAACAAAAACAACCATATAAACATAATACCAACCAAAAACATAGATAACCACAATACAAAATCAAATAATCAAACCATTTTACACTCGCAAAGTCCTCCAATTATCATAATCCCGCCCCTTATGCAAAACCAAACCTTCCTCCCATCCCAGTTTATCCTGTTTATCATAAACAAAATCCACCTCAATTTTCAACATAAAGCATTACACAAAATCAATACCTCAACACTCCATACTCAACAACGATAATTCACAAACAGCCAGAACATGTAACTACACATTCCCAAACATACCCAAACATAGCCCCGCCCTTATGCAAAACCAACATCCCTCCCCTGTTCTCTCTCTCCCCTGGCGGTTGTAATTGTTTTTATTTTCAAATAAATTTTAGCAAAGTCATGTATTTTAAAAATCTTAAGATTTTTCTATTTATGTCTTTATTTAGTGGTTTCATTAGTGACAAAAGCTAAACTTTCTTGGAAAAATTTATTTTATGTAAACCATGTTTGCTATTAATTCATTCAGGGCTAAAATATGTTCATTGTCTTCTAATGAAAGAAGGGTTCCTTTCGCCGTAGTCGGGAGCCTAGCCTTTAACTAGTAAGTACTGTATTTACTGGGTTTTT
The DNA here is from genome assembly GCF_040954835.1 of Lepisosteus oculatus. Taxonomy (NCBI): domain Eukaryota; kingdom Metazoa; phylum Chordata; class Actinopteri; order Semionotiformes; family Lepisosteidae; genus Lepisosteus; species Lepisosteus oculatus. Next base: position 19,410,819 of record NC_090711.1, on the reverse strand, counting down.
GAGGGGGGTGTCTTTTGCTGGAAATCTCGCCTCCTACTTTGAAAATACCCGTGAAACCGGTTCAATTCGTCAAAGCCAGCACTCCTGCAGAGAGTTGGGTTGTACTTGCAGTGTATACAGTACACGCGTTATGCTCTTCGTTAATGTCTGTGAAGTTTTATTTAATCTCTGAGCCATACTGATTCTTCTGGAAGCCAGTTTCCGCCAGGGAGTAAAAAAAAAAACACACTATGGTATTCTCTCCAATGCAGTTGAGTTAAAACCATACCTCTGATGCTGCTCCTAAATGAATATCGTTTATGACCATCAGAAGCTTTATGCTCCTTTTCTTTTTTGCAGTGGATTGAACAGGGAGAGGCATTTCATGATGTACTTTTCACTGATGAAACAACAGTGGCTCTGGAACAGTTTTCAACCAAGTCGTTTTATAAAAAGGGGAGATATGTACACGTTACTGAAGCTAAAAGTTTAGCCTTTGTCACTAATGTAAACACTAAATAAAGACATATAGAAATCCCATTTTTAGGATCACAGTCTTACATGTGGTTATTTCGAAAACGTTTGTACGTGCTCCTTCTTACCATGTTACTGTTTACCGTTACTGACCATATTAAGTTTAAGTGCCTGTGGGCACTTTTGCTGTCCGTGGGGGGTGGACCGTCTTTCATTAGAAGGTTAGTCTGTTCTACTCTGAGAATGTAGAGGGGGTGGGAAGTGCCCGCGGTCATTTAATTAGTATTAAAATCTTAGTTACCTTTCTAGTTCACAGGTTTGCATGCATAATTTAATTTTGAAAGCCACTGAGACATCAGGTACTACTGTTGTATTTATGAAAAAGAAACAAAACAAAAAACATACTAACAACTGTGCCATCCTACTCCTTAGTTAATACATTTTATTCATAAACAGTTAACATTGTTAGCAAAATATTTTGAATTATATTTAACCCTATTTTTCTTTAGTTTTGTATTTAACTTATTATATGATAGTCAGACTTAATGTATATTAATGTATATTTGAACAATGAAAATTATTTTTACAAGATTTTACATTAAGCACTTAAAATTAATATGGTTGATAATAGTAAACTGTAACATGCTGTTACAAGATCGGTTAACTGCGAAGAAAATCCTTTCAGAGAAAATGTTTCAGGTGTGAAGAACAAACCTGTTCCCACACACCCTGCCCCCACTACCATTAGAATATACACAAACATTTTAGCGTTTCATTCTGAGCAGAAGACCCTCACACCTGAAGAGTGCTGGCTCTGACGAATTAAACCGGTTTTACAGGTTTCAATCACAGATTGGGACTCAGTAAAGTAACACACAGCGCCACTGGATTTGATAATACTGTACCTAACCAAAATCCGCAATATGGAAACAGAACCTAATTGTTGATAGATGATGTACTCGTAACATTTTTTTAAGACGAACTACAACATTTAAAAAATGACTTGTATGTACTTGATATCTCTAATCAATCCACGGGTTCCAGCACAAAACGAAACTAAAACGCATACCGTTTAGCGCTTATTAGTTGCTCAAAAGTAATTTGACCGTATAAAATGCATAATATAAACCTAGAAACATATACGTGAGCAGTACTTAAGCACTGTAGTATCGGTGTTAAGACATACCTCTCAAATACTGTAAATCAAGTTAAAAATCTCAAGACCGATTCTGGTCGTAATGAAACCATGTTTCGTGTATGTTTTCTTTTTCATCTTGAAATAACTCATTTCTAAATACCTTTTTCACTGTTAACATCTTGTAGCAACTTTGCGACAAAATATACACTCTGACAGTTCATCCTGCTACCAACATTAAATAAAACAAATCTTAAGATTTCTATATTTATGTCTTTATTTAGTGGTTTCATTCGAAGCTTACAATGTTTAGGGAGAAATGGAATACTGGTGTGTATTTTTTTCTTTAAAGTACTGAGACCAGCCATATACTGTATGTTTGTTAAGATTTCCCTTCAGTGGTAAAATTAGATATGAATATTCAATACTTAAACGGGCACAGTTAAGACATTAAATACACATATACATATTGTATACAGTACAGTTTGCATACGGTAATGTTTGTTACGCGATTAAAAAATAAATAAATAAAACTGAAAGGTCCAACAACAGCTGGATTCGAACACACAACCTGCCAGTTGGTAGTCACGCACCTACTGTAGACCAGTAGGCTACAAGACAGCTCGCATAAGCAGGCAGGCGAAACAGCCCTGCCGCAGTACACGGATATAATCATACCGTTATTAAATTCTTGAGATACGCGATTCCATATTATATTCCCTTTTAATCAAATTCTAAAAGTATGCTTGTTGACTCCGGTATCACGTTAGTTAAAGACTTCAAAGCTTACAATGTTTAGGGAGAAATGGAATACTGGTGTGTATTTTTCTTTTCATGATAGGTGTCGCATTTTAAATCATTTTCGTAGTTAGAAATTATGAAACGCCCTGTTAAAAGCAAGGAAGTTTTTATGCCCGTTGAAGTAAAACAAAATGCCTGACAAAGTATGGCTTGGACAGATTCCAAGTGCTTGTACAAATGTGCTAAAGAAATTATACTTTGAGTATACAGCTTGTCCAAAGTCATCCATTATTAATACTATTAGTAATATCTTCAGTAAAGGCTTTGATGCATAAATATTTCTGATAAAGGTAGGTTGTGTACTTTTGTCCAACTGAGCAATCTTGCTTTCATAAAATATACCAACATTTGAATGACTGATGATTAACATGCTGTAATACACAGTTCAAAATTAAAGGCTCGAATGGTGTACATGAGAGGTTAAGCTCCCCCTGGCGGTTTTACAAGGCGACGCCGGGTAGCTAGTCACGTGACACACGTGATACCGCGTGATACCCCGGTGGGCGTGTCGCGGTATGCCGTGAAATACCTCACCCATTTTGAATGGCTGCATCTGTATGTTCCGGCTTAGACATTAATGAAGAGCATAACGCATGTACTGTATACACTGCAAGTACAACCCCCCTCTCTGCAGGAGTGCTGGCTGTGACGAATTGAACTGGTTTCACAGGTATTTTCAAAGTAGAAGGGGGCGAGATTTTCAGCGAAAGACATCCCCCCCCCCCCCCCTCAAAAACCCAGTAAGTACAGTACTTACTAGTACGATTACAAACGCCAGCGGAGAGAGAACAGGGGAGGGATGTTGGTTTTGCGTAAGGGGCGGGGCTATGGAAATTAGGTATATTTGGAAATGTGGAGTTACATGTTGAGGTATTGATTTTGTGTAATGGTTTATGTTGAAAATTGAGGTGGATTTTGTTTATAATAAAGAGGATAAACTGGGATGGGAGGTGGGTTTGGTTTTGCATAAGGGGTGGGATTGATAATCGGAGGAATTTGAGAGTTATATTTGATTTTGTATTGTGGTTATCATCTGTTTTTGGTTGGTATTATGTTTATATGGTTGTTTTTGTTGGTTGGTCGTTATGGTTATTAATAATACGATCTATAGTTGAAATCTGAGCCTAAAGAAAAAGCATTTTCAGAGAGCAATTACGCTGTTTATGAAGAATAAGTGATTAGGTTAATGAGCAATCTAATTACTTATTCGTTTAAAACGCTATATAAAAAGTTTATTATTAATTTGCTGGACAGAGTGGTGAACATTATGCATAAGACAAAGATAAAGATCCTGATCAGTTTAGAAAATGTGTACGCTGTATGGTTTTTACTTCTTAAACTTTTAAAATGCACGTTTCGAATAGAAAAATCCTCTTCCTGGTACAGTATGTATAGCAAACCAGCACGTCTTTTCTCCAATCAGAGGGATGTCAGATTGTGTCAGCCAATCACCATTCTGAAGCCCTCCCATAATCTCTGGTATGGGGAGACCCCAGAATTCTGTCCCATACTTTAGACAGATGATAGATACTTTTATTGATCCCGTGAGGGAAATAAAGTAAATAATTTTCATTTTAGGAAATTATTAAACGCTTGGTTAAAAGCAAAGGAGATTGTCCGTTATAGTGGACATATTATAGTGGAGTTTGCTGGCATTATATCCTAGAAGCCAGACCGGTAAAATGCCTGATGAACTAGGGATTGGACAGTTTCGATGGAAATGTTCAAATAAATGTGCAAAAGAAATAAACAATCATTTATTTCTTTATCATATTGGCTAGCTAATGTCCTCTCTTTGCTAGTTAGTGGCTGTGTTTCTGCGTTGGGTAGCAACGGGTGACTGTTCTCAGGCGGAAGATGTAAACAGCTTAATGTTCGTGTTAAATTTTTTTAAATTAAAATTCATTCTATACAGCAATCGCATATTTAGATACTGTTTCATAAAACTTTCAGGCTTAAAATGTTTAGGGAGAAATGGAAGACTGGTGTGTATTTTTTCTTTAAACTACCAAGACCAGCCATACACAGTAATGTTTATGTACATACAGTAATGTTTATGTTCCTAAATGAATATCGTTTATGACCTTCAGATGCGTTATGCTCCTCTTCTTTTTATGTTCAGCTACTAAAATTTCCCTTTAGTGGTAAAATCCATATAAATATTCAAAACTGAGTGGATTAAAATGTGCACAGTAAAGACATTAAATGATTAAATCTTTTCACTACCAACCAATGCACCACGAGTGCCCCTGTCGGTCATTTTGGCCAGCCAATCACTTACCGCGGTGCCCTGCGGTGGCTTGTGGGTACGTTGCTGTACCGCGGGTTTTTACCGCGCATTTTGAATGGTTGCATCTGTATAAAAACAGATAAAAGGACCACAGATTACAAAGTAAATACATATAAGAAAGACAAGCAGTTAGAGGTGCTACCAAAATTAGAAAATGAAGCAGATATAGACACTGTCTTCTGAAAAGAAAGGTTCTGAGGTTAGATTTAAATGCACTCAGGGTACGTGACTGATATCACTGGGAATACAAATTGAGAGCTCTGGGGTGCGGCTAGAGAAGACCCTGTCACCCACAGAATGTAGATGTTCTTGAGGACAGCTAGAAGACCAGAGTCAGACGGACAAAGGTGGGGAGTAGACAGATAAGCCATATACTGTAGGTACTGAATGAGGATGAGGATTTTGAAGTTGACTCGAAACCTGATAGGTAACCAATGCAAGGACTTAAACAGGTGTAATGCATCCCTGATAGGATTCTCGCTGTCATATTCTGAACATATTGAAGATTGCTCAGTGTGGATTTAATTTCCCCAGTGAACAGGATGTGCATTTATTAATTCTAGGGAAAAAAAGCCTTTCTTGATTTCTCTAGTTCCCTTTAAAATAAACTATTATTCCACAATGCAGAGTATTACATGGCCAGTATTTACAAATGATATTTGTGATTTAAAGAAATTAACACAAGCAGCTTTGGGGGATTTAAGTGTTGGCTGAGTTATTGCAGGATAAAAGACTAGAGATGTTGGTAAGAAAAAGATAATTTTGGGAATGTTGAGGAATACACTGATAAGAACACTTCCTAATGGGGTTAGGCATACTTTTGATGAAGATGAAGTTAACAGACTGTATGTTTACATAGATACTGAAATGAGGATTGTATTTTAGATTTTGTGTAGTTGCTAGCGTTGAACTGTGTGTTGGATGCACATGAATTGAAGGAATGGGCAAACATAGCTGATGCGGATCCACAGAGCCAGCATATTAAGATGTTTATAATTAGAGGCAATTTGTTTAAATAACTAGGCATGGATACTGATGTGCAAGAGAGGTGGAAAGGCTGTTTCCTTAAGCCAGCACTATAAAATATTTTATTCTCAGTGAGATGCTGCCATTTCACAGTGGGTTTCTAACACTGTGTATAGTTCCATCCACATAGTGCCTTTACTTCCATCCATTTCTAATCTTTATCCAGTACAGAGGATTTGGAGCCTATCCCAGTAAGCAACGGACACAAGGCAGAATACACCCTGGACATAGCGCCAGTCCATCACAGGACAGACAGACACAAACACACACACACTAGGGCCAGTTTTCCCATAAACCAATTAACTTACCAGTATGTTTTGGAGTGCCAGAGGGAGTCATATCACACATATGGAGAAAAACCATGTAACCCAGAGAGAACATGCAAACCCCACACTCGCAGGATGGCAGGAATTGAACCTAGGACCCCAGTGCTCCAAGATGGCAATGCTAACCACTTTGCCACCATTATAAATGGATGGATATCTTGGTTATCTTTCTAGTTTACAGGTTTGCATGCATAATTTAATTTTGAAAGCCACTGAGACATCAGGTACTACTGTTGTATTTATGAAAAAGAAACAAAACAAAAACATACTAACAACTGTGCCATCCTACTCCTTAGTTAATACATTTTATTATTCATAAACAGTTAACATTGTTAGCAAAATATTTTGAATTATATTTAACCCTATTTTTTCTTTAGTTTTGTATTTAACTCATTATATGATAGTCAGATTTAATGTATATTTGAACAATGAAAATATTTTTACAAGATGCGGGGGAAAGTGCAACAACTTATTACAGTGCTAAATTTAATATTGATTGCTAATAGTTTATGCTAAAACCTAACTTTCTTAATTAGATGTATTTAAAACAGTGAACTAAGTGTAACATACCATTCAGAAATACAATCGACAATAGTTTTGTGGTGTTTGTATGGATGAAACGTTTCTAAAATGTATAACGTAACAAAATTAAAGACTATTAAAATCTGTAATCTTTCCACTTGTCATTAGAAAGTACAAGTTTCTGCTTTGTCTAAGCATGGTATCAAAAAGTAGTCTAAGTGGTGAGAAAGCTGTGCTTAATGATAATTAGGTGACTTAAAAGTAAAAAGATGGTTCATATTGCTTGATTAATTTTAAAAACTAAGTTATAAATGCAAACGCGATTGCTGCCATAAGCGCTCCAGGCAGCAGAACGTTCGTTCTGTACTGTTGAGCTCCGCGCCTCCTCCGTCTCTCGGTGCCGCGCCCCTCTCTGACGGAGCGCAGTGGGCGGTACGCTATTTTCAGAGCCTCTGATTGGGGGGGAAAAAAGACCTGCTGATCAGTTTCACACACCAGGAAGAGAAAAGAATGGGATTTTTTCTCTTCGAAACGTGTTCTTTATGAAATTAGTGTATTTTAAACGTTTAATTAAGAAGTAAAAACCTTACAGTGTACACAAAGATTCTGAGCTGATCACGAGGAAGAAAAATCACCCATTTTTCGCGCATAAAAAGTGGTTTTTAACTCTCGAAACCTGTTCTTATATTTTAAAGTCGTGCAATGTCTAAGTTAAGCAGGAACACATCATTATATCTCATTTTTTATTTATTTTTTAAAAATTTTAAAAATAGTTTGCCCAGCCTAATAAGTCAGTATTTTACTTTCCTTATATCTGCATCCACACTTAATATTCATTCTGGTACAATATCAAATACCAGCTCCAGAAGAATCCCTCCAATATTCCAACTGGATTCTCTTTCCACTCTTTAGTAAAATGTTATGTCCTTACCATTCTTTAAATCATCTTCCTATAAAAAAAACTTTGAAATCACCATTTTCCAAATCAAAAACAGCCCTCCTTACAGTATCTCTCAAGCCTCTCACATTAAATGTTATCAACTTCAACATGGTACTTCCTTCACTTTGCAGCAAGATTTTGGGCTGATCAGATCATTCACACTACTAATAGGAGAACCAAACCCAGGACTAGGCACTGAGGATTCTGGGTTTTGCATAGGGTCAAATGGCTGATCTAAAGGATTCTGAACTTCCTCAGTATCTGGGACCAAACTCTCCACACCCTCCCCTTTCCCTCTCCCTCTTTTTGTGGCCTCTCCAGTTTCCCGTTGTCCTTTTAGATTTCCTCTTTGTATTCCTCCTTTTCTTCAGCTCTGTCTGCAGTTTCTTTTGGGATTTCTTTATTAACCTCTTCACTCCTAGATGGTTCTCCCTCTTCTTCAAATAACCTCTTTTCCATCACCTCCATAACATTGGACTCTTACTTCCTCTGATCTCTCTATCCTCTTCCACAGCTCCCTCCCTCATAACAACCCATCGTTGTCTCCCCAGGTTTTATTAGACTCATTCAAGTCCTTTCCTAGATCCAACTCGGATTCCTCTTCCTTCCTCAGAATCTACAAAGCATTTTCAGAACGCTACAATATTTTCTTTGGATACATATGGGTTGAAAAGCTGAATCAAGGGCCTTAATTCACACAAAGGTTCAATTTGTTCTTTCCAACCTGTGCTTTCCTCCAAATTGTATTGCATACTGCATGAGATAATAAAGATGGATCATAAAGTCCTTTAGAAGAAAAGTCCTGAAGACAAATCTCTTCCTTTCTCAGTCCAAAAACTCAATACTGACTTTTCAAACCTTTCCCGCTCCATCCATTTTTCTTCCCAAATCCTTTACTACAGTGCACCTCTTCCTCACAAGACAGAGGGTGCCGGGCCGCTATTTCTCAGCTTCTCACCATCCATTCTTGATGTATTCAGGAAACCCTTGGTTTCAACCCAGGGTGATTAGTAGTGGCGGTTTGTCTTTAGTACTTCTTTTCGGCAATCCAGCAGTCTTCTCTGTTGTCCTCTCCTTCACCTTCTTAGCAGGCCAAGACCAAGGTCGGGCCACTCAACACATGATCCTAGCCAAAAGGCAAAGAAGCAACTTCTGAGGGTTTTTTTGTTTTAAAACCACCTTCACCCCCTGTGCTCAAGCCAGAGAGATGCAAGTGGTGGCTTGTTGTTTTCTGGTCGCCACTGTCCCTTTCAGGTATCCTCTTCCTTGACTGGTGTTGCCTTCTTGAAGAAAAGGGTCTCTTCCGACATCCTTTTCGTCCCCCCAGCAAAGACGCCCAGCAGCTGTCATGCCACACACTGGGAGATCTTGGCCAAAAGGATAAGAATGGATTTTTTTTTGTTATAAAACAGGATGAAAAACAAAAACGCCTTACCTATTGCAATCCTACAAAACAACCCTCAACACCATGTGATAATTCTTCCATCTCTCCTTTGCTGCTGGAAAAACTCCATCTATATACACCCCACCCCATTCTCCTCACGATGTCAGCCTTGGCCTTCTGGAGCGTGCTGGTGACCGATACCTCCACTCCATGTTTAACCATCCTGCATTGATCCCAAACTGTGCAAACCTGTGTTCCCAGAAAACATGTTGTACTGTCTCCTCATCTGAACAGCCCTGCCTTGGGCACTGGCTCTTCCTAGACAATCCGCGGGCGTGCATGATGGCCCTAACTGACAACCAACCCCACACACTGAGCCAATTTGGGTCCTTCAGCCCGTTATCCAGTTCCCTGGGCTGGACCTCCTGCCAGATTACGTTGGAAACCTGGAAGTGTCGGTCTTTCCACAGTCTTTACCAGCTTATATAGCAATTGATTCAATTTCAATCTTCCCTGTCGTGCTTCCTGGTCTATCCGCAGCCACTGCACTGCGTGACAGTAGTGCAGTGGAAGACACTTGGCTTTCGGGGTTGTATTGGTCCACTCAGTCAAGTGCCACATACTTGACGCAAACCAGAGGCCCACAAAACAGCTGCACAGATGAGGTGGGTTATTATACAGGGTCACGCAGAGATTAGAGACAAAAGAGCAGTCTAGCTTGACCGGGAGGTTGGGGGGATTCCTCTTCCTCCCTCGCAGATTGGCCTGTACGTGTCTGTTCTCTTCATGTGCTCGTAGGCATTCCCCCACATAAAGGTCATCCTGACAAGCTCCTTCCTCTTTCCTACAGGTAGGAGGTATATTACCGCCAGATGGAGTAACAGGGATGAGCTCTCGATCTTCTACACTAGTGCCTTCCCTACCTAGGTAAGGGACCTCTTCTGCCAGAGGCCCAACTTCTGGCTGACTTTCTGAAACCTGGCCTCCCAGGCCCTGAGGGGTCTATGGTATGAAACTGGACCCCCAAAACTTTCACTGGGTCAGATGTCTGCGTCAGTCCTCCTGTTGATCCCACACCATGTGACCAGGTCCCAAAAAGCTTCACCATGCTCCTGTTCAGAAGAGCACCAGTGCCATTGGAGAAATCTTCCACAGTGCTCAACACTCTTCCCAAACCTCTTTGTGCACAGGAAGAGCATAATGCCGTCCACATATGCAGTGATTTTTGCTTCCTGTCCCCTTCCACCTGACACTTTTATCCCTACCACCTCTGTATCCGTCTGCAATTGGTCCAACAAGAGTTTTAAGTATATGACATACAGGAGCAGGGATAGAGGGCAGCCCCGTCACACACCACACCTTACCGGGACACCTTCTCCCACCATTCCATTGACACACACCCATGACTCCACGTCCTTATACAGCGTCCAGTTCACAAACATGTCAGGAAGGCCTTTCCGCTGTAGGAGTGTCCACAGGATGCCATGATGTACCCTCTCAAAGGCTTCCTTCTCCCCCTTCTTGAAGAACCACGCTGATCTTCATGGTATATCCCATCTCTGTGCTCTCCAGGACCTCATTGAGGACTTGCACAAGGATGGGCTTTACCTGTCCCCAAAAGGTCCTGTAGAAATCCATCAGCAGGCCATCAATACCAGGGACAGTGCCCTTCCTTAGGGTAAACACTGAGGCTTTGAGTTCCGCCCCGGACACTGCCCCCTCCAGTGCGGCAGGGTTATCCACCACCTTTCCTACCATGGACAGGAGCTTGTTCTTGATCCCGATGTCAACAGTCTTCTCTGAGAACAGTGATGTGTAAAATCTTGTGGCGCACTTTACCATCCTGGGTGTGTCAGTAGCTACAGTGCCGTCCTCCTTCCTGACGCAAACAAAGACGCTCTTCTCCTGTTGGCGCCTGACTGAGCCAAAGAACTGAGGTGAGCAGTGTTCCCCTCCCTCCCTCCAAACTCCCCACAGCCGAAAGAGAAAGCCTTTGCCCACTGTAGCCACTTATCCCTGAGCAGGTCGGTCTCTAATCTGGGATGCTCTTTCACCATCAAAGGTGCCCCCCTGGTTAAACCTTGCGTGCAGTGCTTCAAGCTCACTCTGGAGCCTCACGCAATGGCGTTCCTCCGGGCTTTGCTGGATCTTGCAGTATCTCCTTGTTGCCATCATGTGCTTGCACGATTGGCACCAGTGCACGTCTGACCCAAAGAGTTTCCTCCTCTCTTCATAATCTCTAAGCACTGACTTGATCCACCTCTGGGATTTCGCCTCCTGTAAAACTTCCTGGTTCAATTTCCAATAACTGGCACAATTTTTTCTTCTACAAAATATACTTTATTCCGAAATAACATCTCAAAAGGAAACAATCTCACTCCAAATAAAACACTGCATGCAATAAAAACATTCGGAAACCCCATTTGGCGAAGTCGCACTTAATCCTCCATCCTCCTGAGGTCCACCAGGATCCTCTGCTCTAGCTCCCTCGCTCCCCACTTTGTTGTGCCGGATGAGTGTTTCTGCGTCCCACAGGCCTTTTTACGTGAGGGACAGCAGTAGCCACAGTAGGAACTGTGTCCCCTTGTCCAATCCGGTAGGTGCCAGTCTAAACAGAATGTACTGGTAACTGAGCACCGCACCCATTACAGGAATTGCGTAATATTGTCCATTCTGCCCAACACCGCTTAGGTGAAGGGGCAGCTCCAGAACACGTGCTTCTGAGTCTCCTCAATGAAACACGTGTCCCGGGGGCAATGTGGGTTCCTGATAAGCGTGTGGCTATAAAGGACCTCTCTGGTAGCCAGCACGGCCAACCAGTTGAGGTCTTTCAGTTGGTTGTCAAGTTCTTTGGGTTGCGTCCTTTCCCAAGCTGGGAACCTGCAGCTTTTGGTCGGAAACCAGTTGCACCTCTTTGTACAGGGCTCTGTGGTTGATGCAGAGCTCTGGCTGTCTCGTGGCCTCGTACCTCCAAATGTTCCATTTGACAGGGTGGGTGTAGAAATCTGGTTGCCTCTTTGCCTTGGGCCCAGTGTTTGACCACTGGACCAAGTGTCTCATCAGGATGGAGAGCCATAGCCTGACAAAGTACTGGTACTTGTGGCCGATGGGCTCCCGCAGCGCCCGACAGAAGTTGCAGTTGAGTTTCAGGGGGAAATGTGGGACATCTCAACCCCCTTTCTCAACCAGCTGGCACATAGTTTTTCATGATGTACTTTTACATCCTGCCCCAGATGAAACCAAAGACCATCCCTTGCAGCGCTCATCTGAGTCTGGCAGGCAGCGGGTACACCACCGCCAGGTAAACAAAAGCCAGCAGGATGTCTGCTTTCAACACCATCACTTTCCCTGTGTAGGACAGCAACTGTGTTTTCCACAGATCCAGCTTTGCTTTCAACCTGGCGATCCTCTCGGTCCAGTTGATGGTCTTGTTGTCCTGGTTCTGAAAAGAACCCCCAGTATTTTGAGGGGCTCTGTGCAGAGCTCGAGACCCTCCAAAGCTGTCATCCTATGCTTCCAGGGCCCGAAGAACTTCAGTTTGCTCTTTTGGCAGTTGAGCTTAGACCCTGAGGCTCTGGAGTATTGCCCTCCTCAACCCCCTGTCCGACCTCAGGAACAGCGTTGTCGTTGGCGTACTGGGAGATCTTTAGGGTTTCCCCCACACCTCCCGGTAGCTCCAGGCCATTGATGACAGGGTTCAATCTCACCACCTCTGCTAGGGGTTCCGTGAAGAGAACATGGAGAAAAGGTGAAAGGGGACAGCCTTGTCATAATGTGGATTCCTGGGGAATGAAATCCCCCCCCCAGGTTTCCTTTGACGTTGACTGCTGCCTACATCAGAATACAGTATCTTTATCCAGCGGCTGAAACTCTCTCTGAAACCGAAGCGTTCCAGCACCCTGAACAGATAGCTGTGGTTCACTCTGTTGAAGGCTTTCCTCCTGGTCCAGGCTGACCACCATCATGGGCACGTTCCGGTCCTCGGCCCAGGCGATGGCGTCTCTGGTCAGCTGGAGGTTCCAGCTGACGGATCGCCCCTCCACCCCACACGTCTGGTCGCTGTGGATGATGTGGGGGAGGGCGGTTCTCAGTCTGCCGGTCAGGAGCTTGGACAGGATCTTTACGTCCACGCAGAGCATCGTGATCGGCCTCCAGTTTTTGAGGTCGGCGGCGTCTCCTCCTTTGAAGAGCAGGGAGATGACGCCCTCCCTCATGGTGTCTCCGAGTTTCCCCCGGCGGAAGATCTCCTGTGCCACTTCCACCAGATCTGCCGCCAGGGTGTCCCAGAAGCAGGTGTAGAATTCCTTGGGGAGTCCGTCCGGCCCCGGCACCTTGCCATTCTCCATGGACAAGAGCGCCGCCTTCAGCTCCTCGGCCGTGATCGGACCCTCCAAGTCCTCCCTCACCTCCTCCGGTACTCGTGCCGTCAGCCCCTCCAGAAAAGCATCGCCTGCCTCCACCTCCGTCTGCCTTTCTGAAAAGAGCTCCGTGTAGAAAGCGGTGGCCGCCTCTACTTTGTCGCTCTCGTCCAGCACTTCCTCTCCATCTCCCCGTCTCAGGCTGTGGATCACCCTCTTTTTCTGGGCTCCTCAGACCTGATTGAAGAAATAGGAGGAACAGGTTTCATTTTTTTCACAATACTCCCTTTGTGCCTTTACCAGGAAAGCCTTGGCTTTCTTGGTGTGCAGTTTGCAGAGCCTCTCCTTCAGGTCCCGTGCCCGGGCTGAATTGAAGGCTCCTCCCCCATTAGCCGAGCTGTACTCCTCCTCGAGTTGCCTCTGGAGTCGCGCAGCTTCCTTCCGTTCCCTGGCCGCCTTCCGTCTGCAGTACGTCTGCGTCAGGGTTCGGGCCTGTCCTTCACGGACTCCCACCATTCCACCACGGAGCTGTAGCCGTCTCTCAGGTCTCCCCATCTCACGTAGTCTTTCCGGAACAGTGCCCTGAAGTCGTCTTCCTCCAGTATCTCCCGGTTCAGCTTCCAGTACCCACGACTGAATGCCGGCAGATTGGTGTTAGCCACCACAGTCAAGAACTCGTGGTCGGAATACCACGCCGGGGACACCGTTGCCGACTCCAGGGAGCAGGTTGTGTGGAGAAAGATGTAGTCCAGGTGGCTGCACACTCCCTGTGAGTTTTTCCATGTCGTTCCGGTATCGTTAATGCGGCACAGTCTGAAGCCGTCTACCAGGGAGAACTACTTGAGTAGCGACTCCAGCTCTGCCGAGCTAGCGTCGCTCCCCTTCTCCCGGTCGACGTTGAAGTCCCCGCCGAGCACCACCTGTCTGTTGGTGGTGCAGCAGCTGGCCAGGTCAGCAAGCACTTCCTTCCACAGTTCCATAGAAGGTTCCATCAGAGCATAGATGTTAATTGCTCTCAACTTCTGCCCCTTCCAGTTGATATCTCCGACCAGGATCCGGCCCTGCACCACCAAGAAGGAGGAAACCAGCGTCATCTGTGTTTCCGAGGAGGATTCCCACTCCGGAAGAGTGGACCCCTCCTACGCTCCAGCATTATTCTCCCGACTTCCTGGGCTGCCTCCTTCTGTTGTCTTTGGGCTGCCGGGGGGAGGGTTTCCATTTCCTCTAGGACGAGGAAACGGTTCTCCCTTACCACTCTTCTTCTGTCCTTCCAATGGTGGATCCGCCCTGGTTCTCTTCTCCCGCTTTCGCTTTCCCTTCTAGCTAGGAGTTATCCAGGGCCCTTCCTCCGGTTGGCCATTTTGTCCGTCTTCCTGGCGGCCATCTTGTGGCACCGATGCGGCTGGGGGTGTGGCCTCGGCAGTTTCGGTTCTCTGCGGGGCAGGTGTGGGTTCTTTGTTCTCACCTCTCTCCCTTTGTCTGGAGACCGGTTTCTGCCGGCCGGCTTCCACCACCTGCGCAAACGAAGGTTTGCTTACCTTGCATTGGCGAAGGTGTCCCACGGCACCGCATCCGTCGTACGTTTTGGCAGCCCGGCAGGTTTTTGCCAGGTGCCCCTCTTTGTTGCAGTTGTGACATCTGACAATGTCACGTGTTCTCCTTGTGGCCGGACTGTCTGCACTTCTTGCAGAAATCCGGCATCCTGGGCTAGTAAAGGTACCCCCTGTTGGCTCCGATGTTGAAGCGGGCCGGGGGGTGCTGGAAACCGTCAACGCCCTCTGGGTCCTCTTTCAGGAGGACTCGGTACCGGCGTTTGCCGTACCAGACGCTGGAACTGTCCCTCATCTCCGTCTGTTTGCCCAGCACAGTTATGTACCTCCCTAGGTACGCTGTTACCAGTTCCGTTGGCACATAGGGGTTGTATGTGAGGACTGTGACGGTCCTCTGGTTAGTCTTCCTCATAGGCTCCGGCCTGAAATCAGAGAAACGGGTGCTTACCTTTTTCCCTGATCAGTCTCGTTGCCTTTTCATATGAGGAGTCCGTGGCCATGTAGGCCTCCATGTATCTCTCTGCCTTGTTGTCTTGCAGACAGAAGAGATCTCCAGCCACCAACTGCAGGATCCCTCTCAGGAAGGTCATGAAGAAGGATTTCACAGTTTGCATTCTCTCTCCTTTCTTGGTCCAGTGGAACCGGATCAGTGTCCTCTTGTCTGCCATCTTTCCTGGAAAGGAGAAAAGGAGAGAGAGAAATCCAAAGTCCTGTGGAGAGGAGGGTTTAGCTGCTAAATGAGCAGCTAGGGAGCCCTGGCCTTTGTCCTTGCCCAGCTAGATGCAGGCGCAGGAGGAGGTAGAGAGGAGAGCGGGAAGTGTTTCCGGGTCTCCAGGAAGAAAGCAAGCACCGCGGGCAGGCCACGAGTACCTACTCCCTGCCAAGGAGGTGGAGGGGAGAGGAGAGAGCAGAGAGAGAACGTTGCTGCCATTTTCCACCAAGCTCAGCTGCTGCTTGGCCTTAACCCCCTAGGCTCAACCTAGAGCAATACCAGCTCAAGCACTGTTCACGATCTTTGATCGCCTTATAGACCTTTGGAAAGACAAGAACTGCGGGCATGCCGCTTGAACTTGATCTTAGCCAAAAGGCCGAGAAGCGATGCCCAACGCCGGCCTTGGGCGGGTGCGCGGGCGTCCGGCTGCCATGCAGCGGCGCAGGCTGACACCTCTGGAGCTGGTCTGCACACGGCTGTCCTTCGTTCTTTTGTTCAGAAATCTTACTAAAAACCTTTCTATCTTCTTTATATACTCTTTCCTCCAGGACCGCACAATTTAGTCTCCATACCCCTCTGCCAAACGTAATTCCAAAATCCGCTATTTTAATGTTCACACTACAATGGTCAGAAAACCACACTGGGGTGACTTGAACAGTCTCTGCCTTGATTGTACTGGAAACAAACATAATCTAGTCTTCTGCACACACCCCTCGTGTTGCTCCAGGTACATCCCACTTGTGGTGTGTTACACATTATGGCTATCCTTCAAATTGTACGTTCTCAAAATATTCCTTACCTTTTGGGCATCCCCATCCTTCTCATTATCAATATTGAAATCCCCACCAATCACTACAGCTTTGTTTGTCATGCACAAAGGACCCAAATTGGTCAAGGGGTCTCTCCTTTCCCTAATTGCAGCTGGTGCATACACACACAAACCTCCCTTCCACCCCGTTAACCCTCGCATCCACACACAAACACCTTCCCGGCTCACTCACCCTCACCTCTCCGCATTCTGTTTGAGGGTTCCCAAACAGGATCCCTACCCCGGTAGAGTTTACCTTCCCAATACTCCACCTTGAGGGGCCACGGTCCCACAAGGCGGTCAGCATCTCTTTCTTTCTCGTCCTTGATATGAACCTCCTGTAAAAAACAGTCTGTTTCAAATCTCTAATATACTCAAGAACAGCCACTCTCTTAGCCCTATCACGCAGCCCTTGAACATTAATTGTCAAGATGCTGCTCATTGGCTAAAAAAGGGTTAAGGCCAGGCTTTTGGGGCTCTCCCCTCACCCTCTTTGATGTAGGCCTGTAATTCGGCGCCACATCTCAGCACCTCCTCCTTCTCTTTCCCTCGAGGCCCATCCCCAGCACTTCCCTTCCACTATGATCAAAAGTGGGCTTAACACTACTGAACTGTCTAAGGATATCCTTGATTTTATCAACCTTTTGGGTATCTCACCCCCTCCCTTTACCAGGTAGTTTAAGAAAGCCACTGGTGGTCTCGATATTGAGCCTCCAGAGACTTCCTGCCTGCCACACCTTCCGACGTAGCTCCTCATATCTTCGCTGGCGGACTTTCCTAGCTAAATCCCCAGCTTTTTGAACCTCCTTATCCTTAATTAGGTCCACCAGAACCTGCTGTGCAGCTATAGCAGACTTCTGTTCCCTACTTGTAATCCTAATTAGGTTTCTGCCCTCTTGTACTAACTTAGCCAAATTAGGGACAAGTGTAAAATCAATCCGTCCCTCCTCACTTACTCACTACTGTTGTCGAGCTCTCTTCCACGTCTACCTCTGGATCCAGGGTGGGACTTCCGCTCTCTATCTCCTGGTCTTCCACCGATTTCTGCATCCCTCCATCTACTGCTTTTCTAACTGTATCCTCCTCCGTTTCTTCTGGCACTCCAGTCGCCTCCTCTCCCCCCTCTGTACCTGAAACAGAGAGGGACGAAGAAGGCCCAGCAACCCCAGAAGAAGGCCCTGCTGCCTCCCTGCTTACCAAAATATGGCTCAGAGGGCAGTCCTTATACAAATGGCCTTCCTCCCCACACAGGTTGCATGTCCTCGCCGTCTTGCAGTCTGCTCCCAGGTGTCCTTTTTTCCCCGCAGCGTTTGCTAACCAGCTCCCTACAATGTGCTGTGAAATGTCCCTCACCTCCGCATCTCCTGCATGTCAGTGGCTGTCCCGGATAACTGAGGTATCCACAATTAACCCCAATAAACATCGCAGGGGGATGCAGAAAGCCATCTTCTTGGGTACTGACAGTCCTTAGACAAACAAAATACCTGATCTTCCCCGTCCAATACCCATTTCTATGCATTATTCTGACTCCTTTAGTTGTTAAGTCCACAAATCGTTTCAGAAATATCTCAATGTCCTCTTCAGGCACATACGGATTAAACATTTGAACAACCAGAGGCCTGTTTTTCCTTATCAACAAAGGCTCAACAATGTAATCACACAAAGGCTTCTCATCCTTTTTAGCTTTGGCCATCTCCCAGACTTTATGACAAACCGCCCTGCCCATCAGAAACAGGTCATAGGTCTTTTTACCCCAAAAATCTTGAAAACAAACATCAGCAGGAATCAAGCCAAAAACTCCGAATTATATCATCTCCAAAAATTCCCCTGTCTCTCAAGATCTTTTCTCCGGCTTCTCCTTTCTGCACAAACCTAATTTTTTCTCAGCTGACCTTCTCTGCTGCTGGTGCCCTCTACTGGTCTTCCCGCTGTACTTCTGGCTGAAGCTGCAGGTGCCACATAACTTCTTCCTCCTTCCTTCGCAGATCCTTTTTCAGGCCTTCCAAAGTCTTCTCCGGCCAGGGTCCTCCCTGCCGTATCCGAAATGCCTTCAGGAGCCGGCTCCATCCCTCCGTCCTCTCCGCTCCGCCGCTCCCTCTGGTAGGTTGTACTCTCGCTCTCCTCTCCATCCATCACTGCTGTCTCTTCCTTTGACCCAGTCTTCTAGCCGCGGTCAAGCCACGTACTATTAGAGCTGAGCTAAAAGGCCGAGAAGCGATGCCCGACGCCGGCCTTGGGCAGGCGCGCGGGCGTCTGGCTGGCGCGCAGCGGCGCAGGCCGACGCGTCGGGAGCCCGGTCCGCATGCGGCTGCCGGCTGCCGGAACTCCGCTCTCCCCCTCTCTTGCCTGCCTCCCTGCCTCCTTGCTCGCCTGCCAGCCCGCCAGTCCCGGGCAGGGGCCCTGCTCTTGGATCTCCTGTCAACGGCCCGACAATGACCGCAGCCGAAGGGGGTGCCAGCCGGCCGGCCTCCTTAGCTTAGGCCCCTCCCACCAGCAGCAGCTGTGCCAACCGAGCTGCAAGCGAAAGCGGACCGTCGGCACCAGCTGGCAGAGGCAAGGGGCAGCGCTCTCTCGGGAGGGACGGGGACACACGCACGTGCCTGCATGCTGGAAAAGAAAGTAGGTGGATATACTAAGTTTTTTGGAGGGAAAATGCCCGGCTGTCGAAAGGGGCCTGCCTGCAAAGACACACACACACGCACACACACATGCACCTGCCTCCCTGGAAAAAGGATGAAAAACCTAACCTTCCGAATGCCTTCAAAGAAACCTCGCTCTTGTTGTCTCCTCACGGCGACGAAGAATTGGGACGAGCAGCTTTCGTCATTCTCCCTCCAGACTCCCCGTAGCCTGAAAAGAAAATCCTTAGCCCACTGCAGCCACTTACCCCTAAGCAGGCTCTTGATTTGGGTGATCTTCTCGCCATCGTAAGCGCCCCCTCAGTTCAGCTGAGCATACAGTGCCCCAAGCTCCTCCTGGAGCTTGGTGCACTGGCGTTCCTCCAAGCTTCGGCGGATCCTGCAGTACTTCTTCGTCACTGCCGAGACGGTGCGCTTGCAGGACTCCCACCAGTGCACTGCTGAACTGAAGGCTTCCCTCCTCTCCGCACAGTCTCAGCACTGTAGCGATCTTCCTTCGGTATCTCGCCTCCTGCAGGACTTGCCTGTTCAGTTTCCAGTAACCGGTCTGGAAATGAGGGTCCTTAACACCAAAGGAGACCGTCGGCATGTGATGGTCTGAAAACCAAATAGGGGTCGCTTGCCTGCTTAGGGTCGTCCAGCTCGCCGTAGTGAGAACGTAATCCAGTCTCCTGAAGGTTCCCCTTCCTTTCTCCCAGGTGTGGTGTGCGACATTCTGGAATCCGTCCCGCAGGCCAAAATCTACAATCATAGACCGCAACATGTGAGTCCCCCAGGTCGATGTTAAAATCCCGCCGATGATCAGCTCCCTGTTCGTGTACAGCAGGGGCTTCAGATCTTTCAGGAAGGAGCCCTGCTGCCGCCTATCCGCCAGAACATACACACCAATCAGCCTGGTCCGCACCCCGTGTCGTGTCCCGTCGACCACCAGCAGGCGCCTGGGGATCACAGAGCTGACCACCTGTACTGCAAACCCTGGGGAACCACACAGGATGCCCACGGCAGGAGTTCACCCCCCCCCCCCCCCAATGCTCCACCACAAGGGCCCCTTTGTCCACTCCTTCTGGTAAGCAATCACATCATCATGGTCCTTCAGATGGGTCTCCTGCAAAAAGCAAATATCCAAATACCTTTGGGACAAATATCAGAAAACCCCAGTCCGTTTTTCCTGGTTTCGCAGACCCCTCACATTAGCCGTAGCCACTGTGAAGGTCATAGCTGCTCCGGGGGACTGTCAGTCTCCATACCCTCGCTGGAGCTAGAGCTAGAGGATGGATGCTCTGCCCCCTGCTGCACTGACCGAACTGTCGGTGTCTGTCTCCTCAATGAAGGCGACTGAAGAGATTGGACTCCCTCCCTGCTCCCTCCTCCATCTCTTCCTGGTCTGCCATCACCTCCTGCTCTGGTGCCGTCGCCTGGCCTACCTCCGTCTCTGGGACCAGCTCTGCCTCCTCATAATACTCCCTGGACGTCTTCTTCTTGTCGCCCGTCTCAGTCTGTCCCTTGCCCGCCTGCGACCTCTTCCTAGGTTTCTTCTTCAGCAAGGGCATGTGTTGTCACCCCCTCCTCCTCACCTGGCCCTGGTGCTGCGGGTGGTCCTGCGTCCGCTGGGGCAGGTGTAGCATTCACAACATCCGCCCAGCTCCCTACAACCCCATCTTCTACCTGTGATGGTCCCTCCTGTGGGTCGGCGTCGCCCTCCTTTTGTTGTCTCCCCTTCCCCTTCTCTTTCCGTCTCAGCCTTACTTCTACCGTCCATTCGGTATCTTTCCCGGCTTCTCCAGGGACTCCTCCAACACCATCCTGATGTTCATCCTCGCTGTCCCCCGCCTCACTGCCTTCTGACTCCGTCTCTCCCACTGCCAGACCTGTTCCGTCATGGATGGCTCTGGCGAACTCGGCGTTCCTAAGAAGACAGTTTCGATACAAATGGCCGGTATTGCCACACAAGGAGCACTCTTTAACAGGGCAGTTACGTGCCTGATGGCCCCGCTTATGGCACTTCCTGCATTCCGTCGGGTTGCACTCGGCCACCCGATGCCCCGACTCCCGACACTTACGACAAAACAGTGGCTGATTCCCATAAAAAAGGTACCCCCTACCTGGAACGATCGCGAAAGTGGCAGGTGGGTGGGCAAACCCATCCCTGCTTCTGTTGTCCGGCCGCAACTCGACGGGGTACTGCCTCTTCCCCGTCCAAACCTTGTACGGGTCCATGATAATCCGTGGTGGCTTCAACACGTCGACGTAACGGCGGAGAAAGGTTGTGACGTCACTATCGGGAACAAAAGGGTCAAACGTGTAGAATTACTGACCTTTCATTGTTGTTCTGTAACCCCACTCGCTTGTAATTTGCCAGCCTGCCACTTTCCATAGCCTTTGTGATCTTCTCCAAAGCGCTGCGATGTCCCTTTTCCTCCGCGAAAGAGATCCATGTAGTGCTGCACCTGATTCCCCTGCAAGCACTTGATCTCCATCACATCCAGGTTCAAGATCCCAAAGAGGGATCAAATACGTCCCTCCCCGGTATCTCTCCATCTGTCTTCCAGATGAAGCGGATGGTCTTCCGGTTAGTGGGACCCTCCTCTGCCTTCCTCGGTGCCCCGGGGTCCGCAGCCATCATTGCACAGCCTTTTCGGCTGCCAAAGCAGCCTACTCATCAAACCCGGGGTCTGTAAGCGTCCAAACGTCCAATCCAAAGAAACGAGATCCAAAACGGTTGTCCAAGCACAATCCAAGGTCCAAATCTGACAAATGCAGCAACGTAGACTCCTCCAGGCGGTGTCCTCTCCGGTCTTCTCTTCAAGGTCTTTTGGTGTTCCCTCAGCTGCGGTCAAGCCACATACTAAGGATAACAGCCAAAAGGCCGAGAAGCGATGCCCCCAAAGGTGCGGACCGACGCGCGGGAGTTCCGCTGGCGAACAGTGGCGCAGGCCGACTCCTCTGGAGCCCGGGACCCGCGCAGCTGCCGGCCTCCCTGCAGCCTGAGGCCTGCCGCCAGACTCTGCTCCCCCTCTCTCTTGCCTGCCTGCCTGCCTTCCTGCCAGTCCCGGGCGTGGGCCCTGCTCTTTGATCTTCTGTCAACGGCCCGACAACGACCGCAGCCGCAGGTGCCAGCCGCCCGGCCTCCTTAGCTTAGGCCCCTCCCACCGGCAGCAGCTGTGCCCAACCGGCTGCAAGCGAAAGCCGAGCGCCAGCACCTGTGGGCAGAGGCAAGGGGCAGCTCTCTCTCAGGAGTGAGGGACGGGGACACGCGCGCACGCCTGCACACACGCCTGCCTGCTGAAAAAGAGAAAAGGTGGATATACTAAGTTTTTGGGAGGGAAAACGCACGGGAGCCGAAAAGGGGGCCGGCCTGCTTGCCGAGAGAGTCGAGACGCGGGAAAGTGCACAGAGGGAGCATGGAGACGGAGACGGAGACGGGGAGGGGGAGAGAGAGAGAGACAGACACAGAGACACAGATGGATGAGAGACGAGACCGGAGAAGAAGGAGCTCCAGTCCACCTCGCTTGCTTGCTTGCTAGCTATGTCTGGCATCCTGGGGTAGTAAAGGTACCCCCTGTCAGCTCCGATGTTGCTGTACCAGACACTGTTGTCCCTGATCTGTCGGTTTTCCCACCACAGTTACATACCTCCCTAGGTACACTGTTACCAGTTCCGTTGG
Organism: Lepisosteus oculatus; assembly: GCF_040954835.1. Taxonomy (NCBI): domain Eukaryota; kingdom Metazoa; phylum Chordata; class Actinopteri; order Semionotiformes; family Lepisosteidae; genus Lepisosteus; species Lepisosteus oculatus. The sequence continues at coordinate 19,388,211 of NC_090711.1, read as the reverse complement.
TATGTAGGGGTTGTATGTGCAAAACGTGATGGTCCTCTGATTCATCTTCCTCAAAGGCTCTGGCCTGAAATCAGAGAAACCGGGGTGCTTACCTTTTTCTCTGATCAGTCTCGTTGCCTTTTTGTATGAGGTGTCTGTGGCCATGTAGGCCTCCATGTATCTCTCTGCCTTGTTGTCCTGGAGGCAGTAGAGATCTCTGGCCACCAACTGCAAGATCCCTTGCAGGAAGGTCATAAAGAAGGACTTCATAGTCGGCATTGTCTCAGTTTTCTTGGTCCAGTGGAACCGGATCAGTGTCCTCTTGTCTGCCATCTGGGAGGGAAAAAAAGGGGAAAAAGGAGAGACAGCGACAGCTCCCTGTTCCAAAAATCCATTTAATATTGGGGACGTATTAGATATTAAAGGGATAAGAACAGATTTTTTTATTACAAAAATATCAAATTACAGACAACCATAAATTCTTTATACTCAAACCCTTACAAAATTAACCCTCTCCAGTGTTCTTTTGCTGCTGTGAAACCCCATCATGAAATATCCCATCTGATCCTCTTAGCAATGCCATACTGGATTTTCCATATAATAGTGTCGGGTACATCGCTCTTCCCATGCTCAGCAGACTCCTGTCGTGAAACCCACAAAGCCCACTTAACTAGGCTAATCACTAGCCACAGGAGGAAATTGTTGTTCCACTTACGTGGTCTCAGGAGACCCTTCAGTATTACCTGGCTAGTTATACATAAATCCGCTACCGCTTGTGTCAACAACCACTCACCTCGCTCCCACACCCTTTATGCAAATGTACACCCCCAGAACACATGCATGACTGTTTCAACCTCCGAGCAGTCCGGGCGGGGACACTGGTTTTGTTGCAACAGGCCGTGACTATGCAGTGTGTCCCGGACCGGCAAGCAGTTCCACCTTGTCAGCCAATTGAGGTCTTTCAGCCTATTGTCCAGGCTGGCAGGCTGTATTTGTTGCCAGCCTTCCTCTGAAACCCTGACCACCGCCGGCCCGGCCTTCCTAAGCACTGTCCTGTATAAGGCCTTGTGGTCTAAGGACGCCCGCCCTTCCTTGGCACTGGGGTATTTCTTCAACCACTTGACTACATGCCTATAGTGCAAAGGCAGCCTTTCGGCTTTGGGCGTCCTGTTGGACCAGGCCACAAGGTGCCTCAGCGTTGCGGCTAGCCACAGCTTCGCGAAACATACACGCAGATGGTCGGGTTTCTTGTGGAGGATCTTGCACAAAACTGGACACAAAAAGAGTGTCCAGTTTGGCAGGCAAGTCTGGAAGGGCTCTTCCCCCTTCTTCTACCGATGTGCACTCGAGCGATATATTCGTAGCCCGTGCCCCAGATGAACTGGAAGACCGCACGAACGAGGTCCTTCCTCAAACAGGCAGGCAAAGGGAACACCCCAGCCAGGTGCACCAGCAAAGGCAGGATGTCCACCTTGATTACGAGGACCTTCCCTGTATAGGAAAGACTCCTGCTCTGCCACATACCTAACTTCTGCTTTACTTGTTGCAACTTATCTTCCCAATTCAATCTGGCGGAGTCACCCGTGTGAAAATGGATGCCCAAGATCTTTAATGGGCCCGGCTCGAGGGGAAGACCTGCAACCTCATCTCTCCTGTCCTTCCACCTGCCAAAATACTTGATGGCACACTTGGTCCTGTTTAGGTAGGACCCAGTGCCAGCTGAGAGGTCGTCCATCAGCTCAAGTACTCGGTACATACTCCTTTCGGATGTGAGGAACAGGGAGATGTCGTCGGCATAAGCCGCGACTTTTACCTGCTCACCCCCACTGCCCGGAACCACCACGCCCTCAATCAGGGGATCCTTGCGAATTGCTAGGAGGCGGGGCTCGGTGTACAGGACGTAACGGAGGGGAGACAGCGGGCAGCCCTGCCTCCCCCTGCGGCCGACCGGCACACCAGCTCCCAACCTCCTGGTAATACACACCCGGGACACCAACCCGTTATAGTTCTGAGTTCTGATCCATCTGATGAAAGTGTGGCTCACGCCCAGCCGAGCCAGCACCTCCCAGAGAAAGCCATGATGGACTCTGTCAAAGGCATTACTCTGGTCAAGGCTAGCTAGCATGAGCTCTAGGCCCCGGTCTTCAACCCAAGCTACCGTGTCCCTGACTAAGTGGAGGTTCCAAACCATTTTCCGTCCCTCTACGCTGCAGGTCTGGTCTTTGGAGACCAGATCTGGCATAACCTTCCTCGGCTTCTACCCAGTACTCTTGCTAAGATCTTGTAACCGGTACAGAGTAACTGGATCGGCCTCCAGTTTTCCAGATCTGTCTTATCCCCTTTTTTATAGATTAGAGACATCACTCCTACCTTCATAGTTGGCCCCATCTCTCCAGCCTGCAGTATTTCGCCAAAGACCTCCATGAGAATGGGCTGTAAATTATCCCAAAAGGCAACATAGAAGTCTATGGGCAGGCCGTCGACCCCAGGGGCAGTTCCCCTGCGCAAGCCAGCCATGGCCTCCTTCAATTCTATGGCCGTTAGATCTCCATCCAGGCTAAGGGCGTCCTTGGCTCTTCCTTCTAGGCCCATCAACCACTTCTCCCACCGGCCCACGTCCACAGATTTCTCTGCGAACAAGGACCTTTAATACTTCGAGGCGCACTCCTTCATTTCCAGCCCATAGCTCGTTATTGAGACATCTACCTGACGTAGCGCCTCGAAGTTGGTCCTTGCCTGTCAAACACGGACCACGCTGAAGAAGTGGGACGAGCACTTCTCCTCGTTTTCCAGTAGTTCGCCCCTAAGCCTGAACAAAAAATCCCTGGCTCGCGAAGCCCAGATGTCAGTAAGCGCATGCCAAGTTTCTGCGGCTATTGCTGCGTCAAAGGAACCACCCTGATTAAAGGCCACGTATAGGGCTTCTAGCTCTTTTTGGAGTTTGGCTAGAGCCTCTCTGCCCACAGACCTCCTGTGCCTACAATAGCTCATGGAGGCCCTGGCGATGGCCTTTTTACAGGCCTCCCACCAGAGGACTGCTGTTAGAAACCTCCACCGTTTCATCCGGGATTGATAATTCTCCTCGGACAGGACCTGGGTGTTCAGCCTCCAGTACTGAGATCTAGATCGGAAGCCGTCGGTAATCACGGTAGCTGACAGTAGGAGGTGGTCAGAAAACCATACTGGAACCGCCTGCCGGGACTGGATCACCCCCTTTAGGGTGCTGAATAAATAGTCTAGCCTCCGAAATGTATCTCGCCCGTTGCTCCAGGTGTAATCCTTGGAGGATGGGCCAAAACCCTCGAAACAGTCATGCAATTTAAACCTTTGTAAAATTTCCCACAAGCCATTCACTCCACAGCCACTCGTGTCGTTGAGGTCGATATTGAAATCTCCACCTAATAGCACCACCCGATTTGTAGGTCCTTCAGAAAGGCTGCCTGGAGGCGCCTGTCTGCTGGTGCATACACCGCATCACACGCACACAATCCCACACACCATCCACCACCAATAATCGTCCAGGAATGACTGACGAGACCTTGCTGGCTACAAAACTTGAAATCCCACAAAGAATTCCTATTCCTGAGGAGTGTACGCCCCCCACATTCCACCAGGATTCTACTTTATTCCAGTCACTCTTGAACTCCGAGACATCCTTCTCCGACCCCAGGTGGGCTTCCTGTATAAAACAAAAGGAGAAACACCGCTCGACTAGGTTTTTAAAAACTCCGAGGCGCTTAACTCTTTCAACCCTCTCTCATTGATGGTACAGAGAGTACAGGCCATTGGTGTGAGGGGGAGTTCTCTCTTTCCTCTCTGTCGGTAGTGCCCTCGGGTTCACTGGTCCAATAAGCCCTCCAGGGCCATCCTCTCCACAGGGCTTTCCCCACCTGTTGACAGAAATGAGATGGGGGAGAAGTTGACAGTAAGACTCTCATCCGGCTTTGGTACCCCACTTAGTGGTAAAGTAGCACCGATATCCGGGTCGGTTAGCCTTTCTGGATCAGGACTACCGATCTCTCCCATCGCCACATCCCCCAGCGCAATATCCGGGGAATGTGTGACACTTTTGGGGGTAGTTATTTCCCCCCTTTTCTCGTCAATGCATTGAAGCTGCTCCATCATCGCCTCTTCTACTCCCTCAGCCAGATTGTGTTCTTCTGGGGGGCCTCTGGATGAGTCTTCAGTTAGCCCCTCCTCTCTCTCTTCGTCAACCCTTGGCACCTGCTCTTCCTCCAAGTCGCTGTTGGATCCGGAACTTTCCCCCTTGTCGGACTGCTCAGCGGAGTCGAGGTATTCGTTGTTGGATCCCGGTGCCTCATCTTCTGAGGATGGTATTATTTATTTAGCTCTTTTTCCAATCGAATCCAGGCCGTCCTCATTCGATGGGATTCTTGGCCTTTTCTGCTCCTTTCTCTTTCTCCCTGTAGCAGTCCTCCAGCCACTTTCTGCGGAGTCCTCAGGGTCCTTGCCGATGTGCGGCAGGCTGCCGGAGAAGGGGGTCTGATGTTCCCCCTCCACCTCTGTCGCAGTCCCTCGGGCCTCCGTGATTTGACCCTGCAGCGGTGCTCCGTCGTCTGCCTCCCGGTCCGTCTGGTCTTCGTGCAGGTAAGTTTCCTTCTTGTCTTGCCTTGCCGGCTTGATAGGAATTCTTGCTGATGTTTGGGCTCGCTCTTCTCTGCAGCCAGAGACGACGAACGCAAAGCTGCGCCCCTTCTTGGGGCAAGCCCTATACAGGTGGCCTTGCTCCCCGCACAGGTTACATACTGGGTCTTGGCGGCAAGACACCGCAGCGTGCCCGACCTGCCCACAGCGTCTGCAGACCTGTTCTTTCTAATCCGATACGAGGTGACCTTCCTGCCCACATTTTCTGCAGGTTTTTGGTTGACCTGCGTATACCAAATAGCCCCTGTTCGGCCCTATGTAAAAGTTGGCCGGGGGGTGAAGCACACCTCCGGGTGAGGCCTGGCTAGGCCGGAACCTAGTCATGTACCTTCGTTTAAAGGTCCATATGTCCTCTTCGTCTCTGACTTTTGTTCCTTCTCCTTGGACATCGATGAATCTTCTCAGGAAGGTGATTATCTGAATCTGGGACATGAGGATTAAACATGTGGACCGTTACTGGTCACAATTCCCGGGCAAACAGGGGTACTATGAAAAATTTGGCAAGGGGGTCAATGTCCTTCATTTCGTTGGCCTTGTTCCATACCCTGGAGCATTTGTGGTCTGTAGTCAAAGTTAAGTCATATCTATTCTTCCCTTGAAAGTCTTGAACGCCTAAGATATCAGGCTTCTTGCTATTAAGCATTTCAAACAAAATCTTCCTCTCGAATTGTCTTCTAACCACCCAAACCCCTGCATCTTCTTCCTTCTTTAGGAAGAAGCGCGCTGTGCACCTCATCTTCCCCTCACGGGACAGAGGGTGCACGACCGCCGAAACAGAAGGCAACTCACTCGGAGTCGACATCTGGAAGCCCCACCTTCACCCCTTGGGCTCAACCCAGAGTGATTCCAGTGGTGGCTTGGTGTTCTCGGTTGTCGCAGTCCTCCCCGGATGTCCTCCTTGCTGGGTGTTGCCTTCAGTGAAAGGGTCTCCTGGTGGAGTTTCCGGTCTCCTCTTCTTCATCGCCCTTCTCGTCCTTTTGGGGGTTTTCTGACCGCGGTCAGGCCACGTATCAGAAGATCTTAGCCAAAAGGCTGAGAAGCGATGCCCCCAAAGGCATGGACCGACATGCGGGCGTTCTGCTGGCGCACATTGGCGCAGGCCGACTCCGCTGGAGCCCGGGACCCGCGCAGCTGCTGGCCTTCCTGCAGCCGGACTCTGCTCCGCCTCTCTTGCCTGCCTGCCTTCCTGCCAGTCCCGGGCGGGGGCCCTGCTCTTTGATCTTCTGTCAACGGCCCGACAACGACCGCCGCCGGAGGGTGCGCCAGCTCCCAGCCTCCTTAGCTAAGGCCCCTCCCACCGGCAGCAGCTGTGCCCAACCAGCTGCAAGTGAAAGCGGACCGCCAGCACCTGCGGGCAGAGGCAAGGGGCAGCTCTTTCTCAGGAGGGAGGGACGGGGACGCGCGCACGCACACACGCCTGCTTGCCGAAAAAAAAAGAAAAGGTGGATATACTAAGTTTTTTGGAGGGAAAATGCACAGGAGCCGAAAAGGGGGCCGGCCTGCTTGCCGAGACGCGGGAAAGTGCACAGAGGGAGCACGGGAACGGAGACGTGGAGGGGGAGAGAGAGACAGACAGAGACACACAGATGGTCGAGAGATGAGACCGGAGAAGAAGGAGCTCCAGTCCACCTCGCTTGCTTGCTTGCTTGCTTGCTTGCTAGCTACGTCTGTCTTTTCACCGCTGAGAGAAGGTGGTGCACCGCTCCTGGAGGCGCTGCAATACCGGGCCGATGCGTGGAGAGGACGGAGCAAGCTCCTGATCCAGCTCCCTGTTCCAAAAATCCGTTTAATATGTGGTCCCCCGATGGGGTATGTCTCAGATATTAAACTGATAAGAACATTTTTTTGTTTTTATTAGAAAACAGTACAAAAACTGTGCTTAAATTTTTATTCTACCCACCACCTTTAACACCACGTGATCAAGTCCTTCCAGCGTTCCTTGGCTGTTGCGAATCCCCAGCGTTTGATGTCCCACTGGGTTCTCCTGGCGAAGTCCCTTTTGACTTTCTGGAGGATGCCTGGGACTGGTGTCTCGATGTTATGCCTAACCAGCTCTGTCCGTGCATCCCACACACAGAGCTTGATTAGGCTGATCAGCAACCAGAGGAGAAAGCGTGCATTCCATCTTCTGGAACCGGGCACTCCTTTAATCACCAGTGCGAGCGACAAGGGGAATTCCAAACCCACCTGCTTGAAGAGGTGTTGGCTGGACATCCACACCTTCTGTGCGAACCCACACTCCCAGAAGACGTTATGTACCGTTTCTTCTGCTGTGCAGCCTTGTCTCGGGCACTGGCTCTGCCTGGACAGGCCATGCGAATGCATGACTGCCATCTGACCCCATCTGTCCTTTAGTTTGTTGTCCAGGCCCTTAGGTTAAGCCTGCTGCCAGGTTTCCCTGGGCACACCCAGGATCACTGGCCTGTCCTCCATGACAGTTTTGTATGGTTCTCTGTGGCTCAGCAATGTTGTATCGTCCCGTGCCTCTGGGTGTGCCCGCAGCCACTGCACTGTGTGGTGGTAGTGCAGCGGGAGTCGCTCGGCCTTCGGGGTCGTGTCTGTCAAGACGGCCAGGTGTCGCATGTGCGCCGAGAGCCAGAGGCTCACGAAACGGCTGCACAGATGAGGCGGGTTGCTGTGCAAGACGACGCACAGGCTTGCCACGAAGGCGCAGTCCAGCTTTGTTGGGAGGTCCAGAATCCCCCTGCCACCATCTTCGACGGGCCTGCACATGTCCATCCTTCGGATGTGCTCGTACGAGTGCCCCCACACGAAAGTAAAGACGGCTCGTGCAAGTTCCTTCCTTTTCCTCGCAGGTAGGGGGTATACTACTGCCAGGTGGAGCAGAAGGGGTAGGATTTCCACCTTCAGCACCAGCGCCTTTCCGATCCATGTTAGTTGTCGTCGCTGCCAAAGGCCCAGCTTCTGGTTGACTTTCCGGAACCTGGCCTCCCAGTTCAAGCCCGAGGGGTCCGAGGTGTGAAAGAGGACCCCCAAGACTTTCACCGGGTCCATCGTCCCTGTCAGTTCCCCGACGATCTGCGGCTTGTATGACCAGGCTCCAAACAGTTTCACCAGGCTCTTGGCGCGATTCAGTATTCCTTTAACTGTAGTGTCCCTCTGCAGCTGGTCCAGCAGGAGTTCAAGGTAAGTGACGTACAGCAAAAGTGACAGTGGACAGCCCTGTCGCACACCACATCTTACTGGGATGCTCCTCCCTACTGCTCCGTTCACACATACCCAGGATTTCGCACCGGTGTATAGCGCCTTGATCCACCTGACAAAGCTGTCAGGCAGACCCTTCCTCCGCAGGAGTGCCCACAGGATTCCATGGTGGACCCGGTCGAACGCCTTTGCCTGGTCCAGGCTCACCAGCACGAGCGGCAGGCCTCTATCCTCAACCCAGGCGATGGTGTCCCGGATCAGCTGAAGGTTCCAGCTGATCTTCCGGCCTGCCACGCCACGTCTGGTCCGCCCCAACCAGCTCCGGTATCACCGTTCTCAGGCGGCTGCCCAGCACCCTGGCCAAGATCTTATAGTCCGTGCACAGAAGCTGGATCGGCCTCCAGTTCCCCAGGTCTGCCTTGTCTCCGCCTTTGTGGATCAGCGAGATGACCCTGGTCCTCATGGAGAGGCCCAGACCATCACTGTTCAGGGCTTCATTGAAGACCTGCACCAAGAAGGGCTCCAGATGACTCCAGAAGGTGCAGTAGAACTCCGTTGGTAGTCCGTCAATGCCAGGGACAGTGCCCTTCTTCAATCCGAGCATTGCTTTTTTCAGTTCTGACACTGGCCCGACCAGGGTGGAGGTGTCGTCCACCACCCTCTCCACACCTTCCAGGACCTTCTTCCTGATGCTGGAGTCGATCTCCTTCTCCTGAAACAGAGACGTGTAGAAACCTGTGGCGCACTCTAACATCCCGGGTATGTCTGTGGCTGCAGTCCTGTCTTCACGCTGGATGCTTTCGAAGAGACTCCGCTCCTGACGTCTCCTCACAGCGCCAAAGAACTGGGGCGAGCATCGTTCTTCCCCTTCTCTCCACACCCCCCGCAGTCTGAAAAAGTCCTTCGCTCTCTGCAGCCACTGGTCTCTGAGCAGGCTTCTGACGTTTACAATCCTTTTGCCGGCAAAGGCGCCCCCCTGGTTCAGCAGCTGCTCATACAGTGCCTCGAGTTCTTCTTGAAGATGGGCACACTGGCGTTCCTCCAGACTCCGCCGGATCCAGCAGTAACGCTTGGTGACCGTCGCGAGAGTCATCTTACACGATGCCCACCAGTGCACCGAGGAGCTGAAGAGCTCCCTCCTCTTCTCAAAGTCCTTCAGCACTGACTCGATCTTCTTTCGATATCTCGCCTCCTGCCGAACTTGTCTGTTCAGCTTCCAGTACCCAGCCTGGAAGCCCAGGTCCTCAACACCAAAAGAGACCGACGGCAGCCGATGGTCCGAGAACCAGGTGGGGGTCACTTGCCTGCTCAAAACTTTCCACTTTACAGTAGAGAGGATGTAGTCCAGACGCTGGAAGATCCCTCTTCTGTTGTCCCATGTGTGGTGTGCAACATTCCGAAACCCGTCTCGAAGTCCGAAGTCTTCAATCAAGGACCTCAAGAGATGAACTCCCTGGCCGTGTGAGTCTCCCAGGTTGATGTTAAAATCGCTGCCCACGATCAGCTCCCTGTTGGTATACAGCAGGGGCTCCAGGTCTTTCAGGAAAGCACCCTGCTGACGTCTGTCTGCTGGGACATACGCACTGATTAAGCTGATCTTGGTTTTCCTCCAGATCCCGTCCACCACCAGCAGACGTCCGGGGATTGCTGAGCTGACCGACTGGACGATGAAACCTGGCGAGCCACACAAGATGCCGACGCCGGTGGAGTTCACCCCTCTGACGCTCCACCACGAAGGACCCTTCCTCCACTTCCTCCAAAAGGTCCTCGTGTCGTTGGGGTCCTTAAGGTGGACTTCCTGCAGGAAGACCATGTCCAGGTGCCTCTGAGACAGGTATCGAAAAACTGCCACTCTCAAACTGCTTCCTCAAACCCCTCACATTGACCGTTGCCGCCGCAAGGGTCATGGCGGGTCCTGAGGGTTGGCGTCATTCTCCAATGCTTACCCGGGGCTTTGCTCGGGGGAGCTTGCTGTCCCTGCTGTACTCACTGAAGAGTCCTCAGTGGACATGTATCTGAATTCATAGGGGCTGTCCTGGGGCTCTTGCTCTGGGGTGGGCGTGTCTGGCTGGCAGGTAACCACCGGGCTGCCGTCCTCCGTCATGGTCGGTACGACCGAGGAGGACATCGATATTGGTCCTGATCCTTGTCCAGCGGGGAGGGACTCTCCATCCGTGTCGGTCTCCGAGTCGCTCAAGGTGGTCAGGTGCCCTGCCTCCTCTTCCATCCTCTCAGGGCCCCCTACCTCGGCTTTTTCTTCTTCCACGTCTTCCCCCTCGACTGTCTTCTTCTCCTGGGTCTCCTGCCGTGGCTGTTTCTCCCCCACACGCTTCTTCATCTTCCTCGCCCTCTTGCCCTGTAGGGGCACCACCTTCTCCTCCACTGCTGGTGTTGGTGCCGCCGGCGCTCCCCTCCCCTTCGGGCGGCGCCCCGACTTCACCACCAATGCCCAGCTTCCCTCGTTGTCCTCGGCCTCCCGTGATGTTCCGGCTGTTCGTCCTCCCTCTCCTCCTGCCGCTCTTCTTCCACCGGTTGCTGTTGTCCTCCCTTTTCCTCTTCTCCTCCACCAGGGGCACTGCTGCTCACCGGCTGCTCCTCACCCTCCCTGTCTTCTCCTGCCAGCCTTACACCCTCGTGCTCCGCCCTGTTAAAATCAGCACTTCTTTTCACGCACTGCCGGTACAAGTGCCCCGTGTTGCCGCACAGGGAGCACTCCTTGATGTTGCAGTTCCGTGTTGTGTGCTGCCGGGACTGGCACCGTCCACACTCCGTTACGTTGCACATCCCCTCTCGGTGTCCGAACCCACGACACTTCCGACAGAACCCCGGCTGGTTCCAGTAATACAAATACCCCCTACCTGAGCCGATGGCGAAAGTGCCCGGTGGGTGGGCAAAGCCATCGACTTCATATCTCCTTTTGCCGGTCCAGACTCTCCGGGTATCCTGAATGACATTAGGCCCGCTGCACGCATCGACGTACTGACAGAGGAACGTCGTGACGTTAGCATCAGTGATAAACGGCTCAAACATATGCACCACCACCCACCGCTTATTATCACCCTGCAAACCGCCGCACTTATACTCACGCATCTTCCTATTATTGATGGCTTGTTGACTTCTTCACTGCCTTCCTGTAGATGTCTGCACTCACAAAGGTGGCGTCCAGGAACTTCTGTGCCCGATTCCCCTGCACACATTTCAGCTCTGCGACGCTAATCCCCAACAGGTGGAACAAAATCTTATCCTCTAAATCTTCTCTCCCAGGCATCTCCGTTTCCGCCCTCCAATTGAACTGGATGGTCCATTTCACGCTCGGCTCCTTCCCGGCCCTCCTCGGTTCCCCGGGATTCGCAGCCCACTCACCCCTCCGTGCAACAAGTCCAAAGTCTGTGATCCAAAGGCAAAGTCCAAAACAATCCGGGTTCCGTCCACTGGTATTCCAAGAGGTGTTGTCCTCTCTGTAGGTGTCCTCCACTCTCTCTCTCCCTCGACCTTTGATCTAGCCAAAAGGCCGAGAAGCGATGCCCCCAAAGGCGTGGACCGACTCGCGGGCGTTCCGCTGGCGCACAGTGGCGCAGGCCGACTCCTCTGGAGCCTGGGACCCGCGCAGCTGCCGGCCTCCCTGCAGCCAGAGGCCTGCCGCCGGACTCTGCTCCCCCTCTCTCTTGCCTGCCCGCCTGCCTTCCTGCCAGTCCCGGGCGGGGGCCCTACTCTTTGATCTTCTGTCAACGGCCCGACAATGACCGCAGCCGCAGGGGGCGCCAGCCGCCCGGCCTCCTTAGCTTAGGCCCCTCCCACCGGCAGCAGCTGTGCCCAACCGGCTGCAAGCGAAAGCGGACTGCCAGCACCTGCAGGCAGAGGCAAGGGGCAGCTCTCTCTCGGGAGGGAAGGGAACACACGCGCGTGCATGCACACACGCCTGCCAGCTGAAAAAAAAGAAAGAAAAGGTGGATATACTAAATTTTTTGTAGGGAAAACGCCCGGCTGTCGAAAGGGGCCCGCCTGCAGGGACAGGGACACACACCAAAAAGGGGGCCGGCCTGCTTGCCGAGAGAGTCGAGACGCGGGAAAGTGCACAGGGGGAGCATGGAGACGGGGAAGGGGAGAGAGAGAGACAGACACACGGATGGACGAGAGATGAGACCAGAGAAGAAGGAGCTCCAGTCCACCCCACTTGCTTGCTCGCTAGCTACGTCTGTCTTTTCACCGCTGAGAGAAGGTGGTGCACCACTCCCGGAGGCGCTGCAATACCGGGCCGATGCGTGGAGAGGACGGAGCAAGCTCCTGATCCAGCTCCCTGTTCCAAATATCCGTTTAATATGTGGGGGGACGTATCAGATATTAAACTGATAAGAACAGATTTTTTATTATTACAAAATGCAAAATAAAACTTCAAATACATGAACTTACAAACACAGACAGTGACAAAACTACTACACAGCTAAATCAAGAAGTATCATAATCCCATCCCTTATAAAAACACAACCCGCCCCATCACAATTCTTCCCTCGCACAAAAACAACCGCACAATTAAATTCAAAACCAGATATGCGTACATAAAATGAGCAACATACTTGGAAAAACACAAAACAATTAACAACTCAAGCCCTATTTTACATGACCCTTTATGCAAATTAGGTACCCGCCCTCAAAGTCTCCCCAACAGTCTTATTTACAGAAACTACAAGGAAATTAAAGGTTTTGAGCTATTTCCACTCCCAAATGTCCGCTATGGATTTCCACTTTTCCTTTGCGGCATGGAAACCCCATCTTTTTATATCCCCTTATACCAACCCTCTTAAATTCCATAAAAGCCGTCTGTATAATCCATCTACTGTACCAACAGTTCCTCTCTTGACTAACAAATTCCTTGAATTCCATAACTCAAACTTAATTAAACTAATTAGCAGCCATAACATAAAACTCTTGGTGTTTGTCCTGCCTCCCACCTTCATCCCATATAATACGACTGCAGGGAACACACGGAAAGTGGGGGATAGACTAGCAGACAAGGATTCACATTTGTTCCAAGTGAACGGTGTGAAATTACAGTCCCAAAACACATGGCTGATCGATTCCACAACGTGACCCCCGGCTCTTGGACATTCCTGCTGCTTTGTCAGTTTGTGTTTAAACAAGACCTCTCGGACTGCCAGACGCCCCCAAGCAGACAGCCAGTTCAAGTCCATTAGGTGGTGCTGTAGTCCACTAGGCTGAACTCACCGCCAGACCTTCACCTTGGGTTATTGCAGTGTAGAGCCGTCTGTGGTTAAGCAGAGTCTGGTGGTCTTTGAGCTCAGGGTGCGTCAGCCAGTGTGCCGCGTGTCGGTAGTGCCATGGTAGGTCGTTTCCATGAGGCAACTTGTTGGACCATTGGGCCAGGCTGTGCACGTGGCTTGATAGCCAGAACCTGACAAAATACTGAAAGGGATGTGAGACTGGGGAATGCAGAGCTATACACAAGCCAGACACGTAGATCCAATTTAGTTTTGCGGGGAAGTTGGGAACTCCCTGTCCGCCTTCTTCTACCGAGCGATACATGTCAACTCTGCGCACATACTCATATTTCCCCCCCCCCCCCATGTGAACTTAAAAACCTCCCTTACTAGATATCTGTTGAAACGCGCAGGCATGGGATACACCGAAGCCAGGTAAACCAACACAGGCAAAAACACCACCTTCAGGATCAGCACTTTACCTACAAAGGACAGCTTCTTGTTCTTCCAGTGCGTCAACTGCAGCCGGGCCTTCTCAAGCCTTTGGGACCAATTGCACCAGGCAGCATCCTGTCCCGTAAATAACACCCCCAGGATCTTAAGAGGCCCTTGACAGATGTCTAGTCCATGTGCCAGTCCTAGTTGTTCTTTCCAAGGCCCGAAAAGCTTGATCTGACTTTTTCTTTTGTTAAGCTTTGCACCTGACGTGAGGGAGAAATTCTCGAAGACGTCTAAAGCTGTCTGTAAGCTAAGGTAAGAGCTGAGGAATAAGGTAACGTCGTCAGCATATAATGCCACCTTAACTCTTTTCCCTCCACTCCCAGGTACCAGGATCCCGTCGATGGATGGTTCCTTCTGGACTGCCCGCGCATAAGGCTCCATATACAGTGCGAAAAGTAATGGGGACAACAGGGGGCAACCCTGACACACTCCGGACTCTTGGTGGATCAGCCACCCAGGTGCCCGTTTACTAGTACTCTACTGCCAACTTGTGAATATAATATTTTTAACCAGCCCAGCATAACGGGGCCGAACCCCATCTTCTTCATTATCCTCCAGATGAAGGTGTGTGAAAAATTATCAAATGCTTTCTCTAGGTCCAAGCTGGCGATCAGTAACAGGACGTTCCTGTTTTCAGACCACGCTATCACGTCCTGCAGTAGTTGGACGGTCCAGCTGGCACGCCGACCTCGAACCCCGCAGATTTGGTCCCAACCGATCACATGGGTTAGAACCCCCTTCAAGCGGTTTACCAGCACTTTAGCAATCAGTTTATAGTCCACACACATTTGTAGCGGCCTCCAGTTTTTAAGGTCCGTTGCAGGCCCTTTTTTATACAACAGTGTGAGGATTCCCTCCCTCATTGACTCACACATAGTCCTTCTGCGAAAGATTTCCTCCGTCACTTGAAGTAAAATTGGCCCTATGATGTCCCGAAACGTACGATAAAATTCGGCTGGTAGCCCATCTTTACCTGGAACCTTGCCAGTCTTCATGCCGAGCAAGGCGTCGCCAAGTTCCTGTAAACTCATAGGAGCCTCTAGTTGTTCTTGAGCTTCAACAGGAATCTGTACTGTAATATTGCTTAGCAGCCTTGCCCCCATGGCCTCGTCCACCGACTTTAAGGAGAAAAGACATTGGTAAAAGCGTCTCACAGTTTCTAGCATCTATTCACTGCTAGTTACGATTTTCCCTTCCGAGGTCTGAATGCCAGCCATCACTCTACGTTTCTGTCTCTGACGTATTTGTCGGAAGAAAAAACTAGAGCATGTTTCGTGAGTTTGTATGAACTGCACGTGGGCTCTGAACAGGTAGCTCTTTGCCTTCTGCTCGTGCTTTAGCTGCTACAATATCTTCAGGGCACACTGGCATGTCTTTATTACACTGGGAAAATAAGGTATTTAACTTTTCCTGTAACGCCCTGCCTTTCTGCCATTCATGTTTGAGTCTTGCTTGGCAATAAATTCTAGACTCTTATCTAATTTTCTTTTTTAATTGTTCCCACCAGTCAATCAGGGGGGTTCCCTGCTTCCTCTCCTTCCACCACTTTTGCAATTTAAGCCTCATTAACCTGACGTATTCGTGTTCTCTTAAGTTCTCCGTATTTAGCTTCCACACCCCGCGCCCGAACTGGTTCTTTAAATGTGGAAAATGGGCCTCCACTAGGGCATGGTCAGAGAAACCTACCGGCTGTACCACCACCTTCTCAAAGGGTACATCCAGTGAGGCGAATACATAATCGAGGCGCTTTACAGTACCTTGGGCGTTCCTCCACGTGGCCTCTGCTTTCTCCTTTTGGATCCGGTAGGTGCAGTCGAACAGTCCGAACTGTGCTAAAAGAAGGTTAAGCTGTTTTGCTTCTGGATCCTTCTTATCTTGCAGGTCCACGTTTAAGTCCCCTCCTGTGATGATCTTTTTATTGGTAAGGCAAACAGGGTGTAGGTCTTAAAAAGTCTGGCCGTAAAGACATCATTCCTGGGGTGTACACGCATACACACCGAAAGCAATTCTCACCCAAACAGATATCTAGATATAACACTCTCCCAGGCACTACATTCACGCATTTTTCCACTATAAAATCAAGGTTACCAAATAAAATTCCAACTCCCAAGGAGTGAACGCCTCCGATATTCCATCTAGAGTCCCCTCTGTCCCACTCACGAGTAAACTGTATGACGTCTCTTTCATCTTTTAGGTGGACTTCCTGCACCAAACAGATGTCAAAAGCCATGGTTTTCAGGTAGGAAAAAAAGGCCGTCCTCTTTACTAAATTCCTTAATCCCTGAATGTTTAATGTTAGTATTTTCAAAATTGGGGATATTACAGAGACTCAAAGTGCTGGCGCACCATTGGCATCAGATCCATGTATGCTTGACGCACTGATGCCTCTCTTTGTCCCTGTAAGTACAGTCCATCTATTTTACCTCCTGTCCGTTTACAGCCGACTGTCACTCCCACCAGCGCCTTCGCCACTCGTCGGAAGCTTGACGCCCGGGATGGGTACTGCACATTTCCATTCTTCCAGGCGCAGAGCTCCAAGAACTGCGCCAGAACTTCCAGAGTCTTCAACACATTGTTTGGATGTCTTTGTACCCCAATCTCGTACATCTCTTTAAATTCTCCGTTATCCGCAATCCATTCTTTAACCAAGTCACCCAGCAGTATCTTCTTGTTGGCAGCGTCTGTCTGATTGCATCCCTTTACCTCAAGAGTTGTAATCTCCTCACCGGAGTGCCCACACTGCACCACAATCCCCACCCGAGATAGCATTTGCTCATTAAAGGTCTTAGGCCAGACTATTTTGTTGTCCTTTTCGTCCCATTTACAGAACATCTTAAATTTCAAGGGTACTTCTGCAAATATATGGACTCCAGGCTCTTCTCTCCGCAGGGTGACACGTGGTTGCATGTGTTCTTCTGGGGCTTCTGCCGAGATCAGGGTCATCTCTGTTTCTGGAATGACAGATCCCGGGGACATTCCCAGTTGCGCCGTAAGGGGGGGGGGTCTCCCACACCACCTACCTCACCCTCCGATCCTAGCAGTGGAAACTCAGACTGAGACAGCGGATCTATGGCCATCGACTCAAAAAATTCTAGGGGGTCTTTACCCGGTTTCTTCACTAAGGAGGGTGTTTGGCTTTCTGCCTTTCTTTTCCCGCCTTTCTTTTCCCGCCTTTCTTTTCCCACCTTTCTTGGCAAGGATGGTATCCATGGCCTCCGCTTCTTCCACGCTGTCTCCCCAGTTTAACCCTTCTTTCTCCGCAGAGGACAGGTTTGATTCCTCTGCTAACGCTCTCAGGTGTTCTAGCGGAGTGAGCGAGACCCCATGTTCCTCCTCTGCGCCCACCGGGACCTCAGTTTCTTCTTGGCCGTGGTGATCTTCTGCTGAGGTAGGTGCTGTTGTCGTCTGTCTATGGTCCGTTTTCTTGTGTCCTTGTTCCATCTCCTCCTCGACAGTGTCCGGGACCAGTGACACCGGTGTCAGTCTCTCTGCTGGCACAGCAGCCATATCTTCTGCAAGATGAGCTAAGGTGAACGTGCTACCGATGTGCTGCCCGTCACGCCTGCGAAACTTCTTGCTCTTTTCGGGCATGCCCTGTAGATGTGCCCAGAAACCCCGCACAGATTACACTTTGGCTCAGCTCTGCACATCAAGGTGCTGTGCCCCACAGTACCGCATCTTTGGCAAAACTCAGCTTCGCAGTCACCAGCGTAGTGGCCCCTCTGCAAAGGGCTGATCTGTGTAGTACAGGTAACCTGTATTAGCTGCGATTGGGAAAGATGCAGGGGGGTGCAAGAGCCCATCCTCTGCACTGGGGTCTGCTCTGAAGCGTACTAGAAACTTCCATTTCCCATTCCAGACTCTCTTCCTGTCCACCACTTTTACTCCTGTATCCTGTACGTCAACAAATCTTTTGAGAAAGTTAACAATGTCTGCTTCTGGGGTAAATGGGTTGTGCATATGGACCCATATGGGTCTTAACTCACATGCAAACAAAGGCTCAAGATAAAAATGGACAAAAGGTTCTTCTTGCCTGCAAGCAGCCAATATGGACCACACTTTCGTGCACTGTTCCGCGGAATAAAGTGACAGATCAAAAATCTTTTTAACTGGGAAGTCCTGGAGGCAATAGACATCTTCTGGCTGCAAAGGCAGATGCTTGAAAAGGACATCATCCTCGAAAGCGTCTCTTAGCAAATTCTTTGTCTGAAGCCTCCTCTCACAACACGAATCGCACGGTATGCCTTGGTCTTGCAGTCTTGCTTGAAGTCCTCTCCATTCTGCGTAGTGTGGCCGGAATCCTTTCCGCCACGAAGAAAAAATCGCCGTCGCTTGAAAAAGCCGCGCCGTCCACCCTCTCCCTCTTTCGGCTCAGAGCCCAAGCTGTGGTCAGGCCACGTAAGGCCAAGAAGCGATGCCCCCAAAGGCCCAGACTGACACGCGGGTGTTCCGCTGGCGCACAGTGGTGCAGGCCGACTACTCTGGAGCCCGGGACCCGCGCAGCTGCCAGCCTCACTGCAGTCAGAGGCCTGCCGCCGGACTCTGCTCCCCCTCTCTCTTGCCTGCCTGCCTTCCTGCCAGTCCCAGGCGGGGGCCCTACTCTTTGATCTTCTGGCAACGGCCCGACAATGACCGCAGCCGCAGGGGGCGCCAGCCGCCCGGCCTCCTTAGCTTAGGCCCCTCCCACCAGCAGCAGCTGTGCCCAACCAGCTGCAAGCGAAAGCTGAGCACCAGCACCTGCGGGCAGAGGCAAGGGGCAGCTCTCTCTCGGGAGGGAGGGATGGGGACACGCGCGCACGCACACAGGCCTGCCTGCCGATAAAAAGAAAGAAAGGTGGATATACTAAGTTTTTTGGAGGGAAAACACCCAGCTGTCAAAAGGGCCCGTCTGCAAGGACAGGGATGGAGGACGGGGACGGACACACACATACACGGACACACACGTCCTTTCTTCACCACCTCTGCCCAGGTTCCGGCCTCTCCGTCTGCTCCCCACGGTGTTCCCGGTTGTTCGCCGTCCGATCCCCGCGATGTTTCCAGCTGCTCGACGTCCGATCCCCATGATGTTCCCGGTTGTTCGCCATCCTCTTCTACCTGGCGCACCTCCTTCTGCTGCTCCCGTTCCTTCCGCCCTTCTTCTCCGCCTTACCGGGGGGGTCTGCTACCTGTCGGCCGGCCTTCCCCCTCGCTGTTCTCATCTGCCTGCCTGATCCACTCCTCGACCGCCTTGTCCATGTCCGTGCCCCTCTTTTTACACTGCCGGTATAAGTGGCCCCTATCCCCGCACGGGCAGCACTCCTTAACCGGGCAGTCCTGAGTGTGGTGTCCCGGGCGGTTACACTTCCCACACTTTTCCGCGTCGCATGCCCCCTCTCGGTGCCCGAAGGCCCGGCACTTCCTGCAGAATTCTGGCTGGTCCCAGTAGAACAGATACCCCCTACCTGTTCCTATTGAGAAGGTCGCTGGTGGGTGGATGAACCCATCCTTTGCCCTTTCGTCCCACCGTAGCTCCACCTCGTACTGACGCTTCCCCGTCCACACAGTGCATGCATCGCTGATCACAAGTGGTCCCCTTCTCACCTCCACGCATCTGCGCAGGAAGGTTGTCACGTTGACATCCGAGATAAACGGGTCGAACATGTGTAGGACCACCCACCTCTTGCTGTCGCCCTGTTGACCACCGTATTTGTACTCCTGCAATCTGCCGTCCTCGATTTAATTTTGTTACATTTTTCCGCCATCCTCTTGTGGATCTCTGCACTCATGAACGTGGCGTCGATAAACTTTTGTGGCCGGTTCCCTTGCATGCACTTGATCTCCGACACCTTCAGCCCCAGAGGTCCAAACAAGACATCATCCTCAAACTCCTCTCATCCAGGTGGCACCATCTCTGCTTTCCAGCGGAAGCGGATGGTCCACTTGATGCTGGGGTCCTTTCCAGCCCTCCTCGCCTCTCCAGGCTCTGCAGCCATGGTTGGGTAGCCTTTCGTCCGCAAAACAGCCAAACCGCAAAGCCGGGTTGAAAAACAAAAGTGCCGACATCCAAAAGCCAAAAACGATGTCCATACAGCAATCCGGGTTCAAATCCAAAGCAATCCAAAAGCGTGTCCACGTAGAGTTGTCCTCTTTGTCCTCTCTCCTTCGACCTCTGACCTTAACCAAAAGGCCAAGAAGCGATGCCCCCAAAGGCGCGGACCGACGCTCGGGCGTTCCGCTGGCACACAGTGGCGCAGGCCGACTCCTCTGGAGCCCGGGGCCCGCGCAGCTGCCGGCCTCCCGTCCTGCCGCCGGACTCTGCTCCCCCTCTCTCTTGCCTGCCTTCCTGCCAGTCCCGGGCGGGGCCCTGCTCTTTGATCTTCTGTCAATGGCCCGACAACGACCGCAGCCGCAGGGTGTGCCAGCCGCCCAGCCTCCTTAGCTTAGGCCCCTCCCACCGGCAGCAGCTGTGCCCAACCAGCTGCAAGCGAAAGCCGAGAGCCAGCACCTGTGGGCAAAGGCAAGGGGCAGCTCTCCCTCGGGAGGGAGGGACAGGGTCGCGCGCACACACACACACGCCTGCCTGCCTGGTGAAAAAAAAGAAAGAAAGGTGGATATAAGTTTTTTGGAGGGAAAACGCATGGGAGCCGAAAAGGGGGCTGGCCTGCTTGCCGAGAGTGCACAGAGGGAGCACGGGAACGGAGACGGGGAGGGGGAGAGAGAGAGAGACAGACACAGAGACACACAGCTGGACGAGAGACGAGACCGGAGAAAAAGGAGCTCCAGTCCACCTTGCTTGCTTGCTAGCTACGTCTCTTTTCAACGCTGAGAGAAGGTTGTGCACCGCTCCCAGAGGCGCTGCAATACCGGGCCGATGCGTGGAGAGGACGGAGC
The DNA here is from genome assembly GCF_040954835.1 of Lepisosteus oculatus. Taxonomy (NCBI): domain Eukaryota; kingdom Metazoa; phylum Chordata; class Actinopteri; order Semionotiformes; family Lepisosteidae; genus Lepisosteus; species Lepisosteus oculatus. Next base: position 19,367,815 of record NC_090711.1, on the reverse strand, counting down.
AAGCTCCTGATCCAGCTCCCTGTTCCAAAAATCCGTTTAATATGTGGTCCCCCGATGGGGGACGTATCAGATATTGAACGGATAAGAACAGATTTTTTTTTAGTAGAAAAATGCAAAAATAATAAATTACATACCTTTACATTTACTTATGTAACAACACCCTCCCAGAATCACCCTAAAGAAATTAACACCTTCCAGCGTTCTTTTGCCGCTTCGAAGCCCCACCGTGCAATGTCCCATTTCACTCTCCTCGTGATGTCGCATTGAACTTTCCATACAAGACTCTCACACGTGTCCCCTCTCCCATGGTCCACCCATTCTCTCTGTGCAACCCACACATACAGATGCAGCCATTCAAAATGCGCGGGCGATACCGTATTATTTTGCGGTACGCTGTACGCAGTCTACCGCAAGCTACCGGTAAACACCGCTAGTTACCGTAAATTCTCCTATAATACGACAAGCAAAATAATAGTATCAGGAATTTCCGCAAGGTGGAGCTAATAAAGCTCAACCTCTCATGTTTGAGCTGTAGCCATCAAAGTCTTTAACGAAGATATTACTAATAGTATTAATAATAAATGACCTTGGACAAGCTGTAAGTGTAAACTCAAAGTACTCAAATTTCTTTTTTAATCGTGTATCTAAGGAAAATTGGAGTATAACTTTGTTCATGCACAAACAGTGGCATGTTACATTATAATTTGGGTGTCTCCTCTTGCCGGAAAGCTCTAAATTGCAACGTAAATTGCAAAAATGCACTTGGAATCTGTCCAAGCCCTCCTACGAAAATTATTTAAACTGCGACACTTATCATTCATCTCTAAATAAACGTTGTTATATAGCGTTTTAAGCAAATAGGTAATTAGATTGCTCATAAACCTAATTGCTTTTTCTACATAAACATAGCGTGATCGCTCTCTGAAAATGCTTTTCCTTTATATTTAGGCTCAGATTTCAACTATAGATCGTATTATTATAAACTTTCTTGGAAAAATGTATTTTATGTAAACCATGTTTGCTATTAATTCATTTAGGGCTAAAATACGTTCATTGTCTTCCAATCGAGTCGAGTTGACATTGGAAGCTTGCCACTCCCGGACTGTTAAACCAACGCATTAGCATGTTAAAGCGATTCTATTGAGGAGCCCAGCTACCACTTAACACTGTACTTCCTACTTTGAAAATACCTGTGAAACCGGTTTAATTCGTCACAGCCAGCACTCCGGCAGAGAGGGGGTTGAGTAGAGTAGAAGCAGGCGAGATTTCCAGTGAAAGACACCTCCCCCCTCAAAAACCCAGTAAGCAGTAATGCTTTAAGTTGAAAATCGAGGTGGATTTAGAGGATGATAAAGAGGATAAACTTGGATGGGAGGAGGGTTTGGTTTTGCATAAGGGGCGGGATTATGATAATTGGAGGAATTTGCAAGAGTATAATGGTTTGATATATTTGATTTTGTATTGTGGTCGTTATCTATGTTTTTGGTTGGTATTATGTTTATAAGGTTTTTGTTGGTTGGTTGTTATTATGGTTATTAATAATACGATCTATAGTTGAAATCTGAGCCTAAATAAAAAGAAAAAGCAAGTGATTAGGTTTATGAGCAATCTAATTACTTATTCGTTTAAAACGCTATATAAAATAAAGTTTATTATTAATTTGCTATACAGAGCGGTGAACATTATTATGCATAAGACAAAGATAATGAAATCTGTGTACGCTGTAAGGTTTTTACTTCTTAAACTTTTAAAATACATGTTTCGAAAAGAAAGAAATCCTCTTCCTGGTACAGTACTGTATGTATAGCAAACCAGCACGTCTTTTTTCTCCAATCAGAGGGGTGTCAGATGGTGTCAGCCAATCACCATTCTGAAGCCCTACCATAATCTCTGGTATGGGGAGACCCCAGGATTCTGTCCCATAGTTTAGACAGATGATAGATACTTTTATTGATCCCATGAGGGAAATAAATCATTTTCATTTTAGGAAATTATTAAAAGCTTGGTTAAAAGCAAAGGAGATTGTCTGTTATAGTGGACATAAAAACAAGAGTTCGCTGGCATTATATCCTAGAAGACACAAACCAGGAGAATGCCCGCGGCGTAAAAGAAAATGGCAGATGAACTGGGCATTTGCCCAGCATAGTTATAGTGGACATAAAAACAAGAGTTCGCTGGCATTATATAATTATATGAATTACACAAATATAATTATATCTTATTAATTTCTTGAGATACACGATTCTTTTAATACAGTCTTTGCTGTGCTCTAGAGGATCCTTGTGATATTTCGAGCTCTTGGTGAATGATAAGTGTCGCAGTTTAAATCATTTTCGTAGTTAGAAATTATGGAACGCTCTGTTAAAAGCAAGGGAGTTTTTATGTCCGTTGCAGTTCTTTTGCAACATGAATATAATTATATCGTTATTAATTTCTTGAGATACGCGATTCCATATTATATTCCCCTTTAATCAAATTCTAAAAGTATGCTTGTTGACTCCGGTATCACGTTAGTTAAAGATGCTTAAAATGTTTAGGGAGAAATGGAATACTGGTGTGTCGGTTTTCTTTAAAGTACCGAGACCAGCCATATACTGTATGTTTAAGTTCCAAAATTAATATCGTTTATGGACTTCACACGCGTTGCAGTATGCTCCTATTCTTTTTATGCTCAGGCACTAAGATTTCCCTTCAGAGGTAAAATTCCATATAAATATTAAATACTACAATGGACACAGTAAAGACGTTTACTGTAAATCTTTCTACGACAGACCAACGGACCACGAGTGCCCCTGTCGGTCAACCAATCACGTACCGCGGTACCCTGCGTCACGATGCGCGACGCCGTAGCCAATTACCCCTGGTACGTGTCTGTACCGCGCACTTTGAATGGCTGCATCTGTACCATTTCACCAGGCTGATCACCATCCATAAGAGGAACCCACGATTCCACTTACGTGGTCTTGGGATTACCCTCACTACTGCCCGGCTTGTTAAAATGAAATCCTTAGACACACGTGCCAACAACCATTCACACTGATTCCACACCGTTTGCGTGAAAGTGCACTCGCAAAACACATGCATGACTGTCTCGACCTCAGCGCGGTTCGGGCCAAGACCTTTAATGGGCCCGGCTCCAGGGGAAGTCCCGTGACCTCGTCTCTCCTGTCCTTCCATTTGCCAAAGTACTTGATGGCACACTTGGCCCTGTTTAAACAAGACCCAGTGCCAGCTGAGAGATCCTCCATCAGCTCAAGTACTTGGTGCATACTCCTTTTGGAAGTGAGGAACAGGGAGATATTGTCGGCATAAGCCGCAATTTTTACCTGCTCACCTCCACTGCCCGGGGCTCAGAGTACAAGACATAGAGGAGCGGCGACAGGGGGCAACCCTGCCTCACCCCTCGAACGACTGGCACCCCTACTCCCAGCCTCCCATTAATACAAACTCGGGACACTGCCCCATTGTACAGGATTTTGACCCAATGATGAAAGCGTGGCTCACACCCAGCCGTGCCAGCACCTCCCAGAGGAAGGCATGGTGGACCCTATCAAAAGCCTTGCTCTGGTCGAGGGTGACCAGCATGAGCTCCAGTCCCCATTCTTCCACCCACGCTACCGTGTCCTTGATAAGGTGAAGGTTCCACTCCATTTTCCGGCCCTCCACACTACAGGTCTGATCTCTACAGACCAGATCTGGGATAACCTTCCTTAGCCGTCTGCTCAGTACCCTTGCTAAGATCTTATAGTCTGTGCAGAGCAACTGGATCGGCCTCCAGTTTTCCAGATCTGTCTTGTCGCCCTTTTTGAAGATTAGGGACATCACCCCCACCCTCAGTGATGTCCTCATCTCCCCGACCTGTAGTATCTCGCCAAAGACCTCCATGAGCATGGGCTGTAAGATGTCCCAGAAGGCAGCATATAAGTCTATGGGCAGGCCGTCGACCCCTACGCAATCCGGCCATTGCCTCCCTTAGTTTGGTGGCCATCAGATCCCCATCTAGACCCAGGGCGCTGTTTGTTCTCCCCTCTATGCCCGTCAACCACTTCTCCCACCGGCCTGTGTCCACTGGTTTTTCCTCAAAAAAGGACCTATAAAACTCCGAGGTGCATTCCTCCATTTCCATCAATCCTTCGTGACCAAGCCATCGGCTCGGCGCAGCGCCTCGAAGTTGGTCCTTGCCTGGCGTGCACGGACCGCAGTGAAGAAGTGGGACGAGCGCTTCTCCTCCTTCTCTATCACTTCGCCCTTAAGTCTAAATAGGAAATCTTTCGCTCGCAAAGACCAGATCTCGCTTAATTCGAGCCTGATCTCCGTGGCTCTTGTGGCGTTAAAGGGGCCGCCCCCATTAAAGGCCGCGTATAAGGCTTCTAGCTCTTTTTGCAAGACAGCTAGAGCCTCCCTACCCACAGACTTCCTGTCCCGGCAGTAGCTCACAGAGGCCCTGGCGATGGCCTTCTTACAGGCCTCCAACCAGAGGACCGCCGTTGGAAACCTCCACCTTTTCCTCTGGAAGCTGCTCAGCAGGTCCGCTAAATATTCTGCCTCGGACAGCACCTGGGTGTTCAGCTTCCAGTACTTGTTTTTTTCTCTTATAAAATATACTTTATTCAGAAAAAAACACACTAAAAAAGAAAACATCTCACACATTATCATTCCACATAATTAAAACAACGGCGGAACGGCGATGATTGTCCGTTATCAATCCTTGCAAGGGTGGGCGGATTTGCGCTATTATGAGAGTCCCTCCAAACCCAACCACTTGCTGTAAACCATTAATCCCTGTACAGGGTCCATAGGCCTTTCCAGCGCCCTTTTGCCGTGGGGAAACCCCATTTGGCAACGTCGCGCTTCATCCTCCTCCTGAGGTCCGCCAGGATCCTCTCTTCCAGCTCTCTCGCTCCCCGCTTGATGTTGTGCCGGATGAGATTGTTCCTTGCGTCCCACAGACCTTTTTTTGTGAGGGACAGCAGCAGCCACATCAGGAACTGCGTCCCCTTGTCCAATCCGGTTGGTGCCAGCCCCAGCAGAATGTACTGGTAACTGAGCACCGCACCCGTCCCCAGGAGTTGCATGGTGTTGTCCATTCTGCCCCACACCGCCTTGGCGAAGGGGCAGCTCCAGAAAACGTGTTCCTGAGTTTCCTCAACGAAACACGTGTCCCGGGGGCAATGTGGATTCCTGGAGATTGAGTGTCTGTAGAGGACCTCTCTGGTAGCCAGTCTCTTGTGTACGGCCATCCAGTTGAGGTCCTTCAGTTCGTTGTCCAGTTCTTTCAGCTGCGTTCTTTGCCAGATTTGTCTGGGAACTCGCAGCCTTTCGTTGGCGACCAGATGCCCCCTCACCTCTTTGTACAGAGCTCTGTGGTTGGTGCAGAGCTCTGGCTGTCTCGTGGCCTCGTACCTCCTGCTCCACTTGACAGCGTGGGTGTAGAACTTCGGTCGTCTCTCTGCCTTGGGCCCAGTGTTTGACCACTGGACCAAGTGCCTCATCGGGATGGAGAGCCACAGCCTGACAAAGTACTGGTACTTGTGGCTGATGGGCTCCCGCAGCGCCCGACAGAGGTTGCAGAAGAAGATGCAGTCGAGTTTCAGGGGGAAATGTGGGACATCTCGAACCCCTTCCTCGACCAGCTGACACATCCGGTTCCTTGTGATGCATTCGTACCTGCCACCCCAGACGAAGCCGAAGATCATCCCTTGCAGCGCTAGTCTGAGTCTGGCCGACAGCGGGTACACCACCGCCAGGTAAACCAAAGCCGGCAGGACGTCTGCTTTCAACACCATCACCTTTCCCTGTGTAGGACAGCGACCGCATTTTCCGCAGACCCAGCTTGGCGTTCACCCTGGTGATCCTCTCGGTCCAGTTGTTGGTCTCGTTGCCCTGGCTTTGGAAAGAAACCCCCAGTATTCTGAGGAGCTCCGTGCGGAGCTCGAGACCCTCCGGCGCCGTTGTCCTGTGCTTCCAGGGCCCGAAGAACTTCAGTTTGCTCTTTCGGCGGTTGAGCTTCGACCCCGAGGCTCTGGAGTATTGCTCCATGACCTGCAGGGCCCTCCTCAACCCCCTGTCCGACCTCAGGAACAGCGTTGTGTCGTCGGCGTACTGGAAGATCTTCAGGGTTTCCCCCGCGCCTCCCGGTATCTCCAGGCCGTCGATGACGGGGTCCCGTCTCACCGCCTCTGCTAAGGGCTCTGTGTAGAGAACATAGAGAAGGGGTGAAAGGGGACAGCCCTGTCGTACTCCGGATTCCTGGGGAATGAAATCGCCCAGGTCAGATTACAGAATCTGAATTCAGCGGCTGAAACTCTCTCCGAAACCGAAGCGTTCCAGCACCCTGAACAGATAGCTGTGGTTCACTCTGTCGAAGGCTTTCTCCTGGTCCAGGCTGACCACCATCATGGGCACGTTCTGGTCCTCGGCCCAGGCGATGGTGTCTCTGGTCAGCTGGAGGTTCCAGCTGACGGATCGCCCCTCCACCCCACACGTCTGGTCTCTGTGGATGATGTGGGGGAAGGCGGTTCTCAGTCTGCCGGTCAGGAGCTTGGACAGGATCTTTACATCCACACAGAGCACTGTGATCGGCCTCCAGTTTTTGAGGTCGGCGGCGTCTCCTCCCTTGAAGAGCAGGGAGATGACTCCCTCCCTCATGGTGTCTCCGAGTTTCCCCCGGCGGAAGATCTCCTGCAACACTTCAACCAGATCTGCTGCCAGGGTGTCCCAGAAGCAGGTGTAGAATTCCTTGGGGAGTCCGTCCGGCCCCGGCACCTTGCCATTCTCCATGGACAAGAGCGCCGCCTTCAGCTCCTCGGCTGTGATTGGACCCTCCAAGTCCTCCCTCACCTCCTCCGGTACTCGTGCCTTCAGCCCCTCCAGAAAAGCATCGCCTGCTTCCACCTCCGTCTGCTTTTCTGAAAAGAGCTCCGTGTAGAAAGCGGTGGCCGCTTCTACTTTGTCGCTCTCGTCCAGCACTTCCTCTCCATCTCCCCGTCTCAGGCTGTGGATCACCCTCTTTTTCTGGGCTCCCCGGACCTGATTGAAGAAATAGGAGGAACAGGTTTCATTATTTTCATAATGCTCCCTTTTTGCCTTGACCAGGAAAGCCTTGGCTTTCTCGGTGTGCAGTTTGCGGAGTTTGAAGGCTCCTCCCCGGTTAGCCGAGCTGTACTCCTCCTCGAGTTGCCTCTGGAGTCGTGCAGCTTTCTTCCTCTCCCTGGCCGCCTTCCATCTGCAGCACGTCTGCGCCAGGGTTCGGGTCCTGTCCTTCACCGACTCCCACCATTCCACCACGGAGCTGTAGCAGTCTCTCAGATCAACCCAGCTCGCGTAGTCTTTCCGGAACAGTGCCCTGAAGCCGTCTTCCTCCAGTATCTTCAGCTTCCAGTACCCACGACCGAATGCCGGCAGGCTGGTGTTAGCCACCACCGTCAAGGGCTCGTGGTCGGAATACCACGCCGGGGACACCGTCGCCGACTCCAGGGAGTAGATCGTGTGCAGGAAGATGTAATCCAGGCGGCTGCACACTCCCCGGGAGTTTTTCCAAGTCGTTCCGGTGTTGTTAGGGCGGCACCGTCTGAAGCAGTCTACCAGGGAGAACTGCTTGAGTAGCGACTCCAGCTCTGCAGAGCTAGCGTCGCTCCCCTTCTCCCGGTCGACGTTGAAGTCCCCGCCGAGCACCACCTGTCTGTTGGTGGTGCAGCAGCTGGCCAGGTCAGCAAACACTTCCTTCCGGATAGAGGGTTCCGTCGGAGCATAGACGTTAATCGCTCTCAACTTCTCCCCCCTCCAGTCGATGTCTGCGACCAGGATCCGGCCCTGCACCACCGAGAAGGAGGAAACCAGCGTCATCTCTGGGTTTCCGAGGAGGATTCCCACTCCGGAAGAGTGGACCCCTCCTACGCTCCAGCATGATTCTCCCTTCGTCCATTCCCTGGTGAATGTCAGTTTGTCGCTTTCATCCTTCAGGTGGACCTCCTGTAAGAAACAAACTGAGAAAGACTTTGAGGCCAGATCATGAAAGACTCCCCGTCTTTTCACTGGGTCTCTCAGCCCTCTCACGTTAGTTGTTAAGAAGGTTAGTTTCACAGTCATGGTTAAACTAGTGAAAATTAAACCTCCTCTCTGTACTTACAGTAGAAACTTGGGAATCTACATCTGGGCACTGTTTAGCCTAGATGTAACTCCTCTCGTTCGGTTCCTGGGGGGAATATGCTGGGCTCCCTCCAGGTTTCGCTGGGGACTGAAAAATAAACATGCATCAGTCCGGGCTCCAGGGCGGCTTCAAAATAATCCTCGTCATCCTCGAGGATACTCTCCGCCACCGCTTCGGGGAGGCTCCTTTCTTCCCTCTCTCGGGGGGTTTCGGGGGCCTCCAGTCTCTCCTGGGCCTCGGGGGAAGGGGGCTCCAATTCCTGGGCTGCCTCTTCCTGTTGCTCCTGGGCCTCGGGGGAGAGGGTTCCGACTTCCTGTGATGCCACTTCCTGTTGTCCCTGGGCCTCGGGGGAGGGGGTTACCTCTTCCTGGGCTGCCTCCTCCTTTTGTCCGTGGGACTCCGTTTCCTGGGCCTCGGGGGGGAGGGTTTCCATTTCCTGAAGCGCCTCCTCCGGTTGTTCCTGGGCCTGGAGGGAAGAAAGTTCCGTTTCCTCTAGGACGAGGAAACGGTTTTCCCTTACCACTCTCTTTTTCTGTCCTTCCAAAGGTGGGTCTGCCCTGGGTCTCTTCTCCCGCTTGCGCTTTCCCTTTTTGCTGGGAGTTATCCAGGGCCCTTCCTCTGGTCGGCCATCTTGTCCCTCTTCCTGGCGGCCATCTTGTGGCACCGATGCGGCTGGGGGTGTGGCCTCGGCAGTTTCGGGTCTCAGCGGGGGAGGTGCGGGTTCTTTGTTCTCAGCCCTCTCCCTTTGTCTGGAGACCGGTTTCTGCCTGCCGGCTTCCACCACCTGCACAAACGAAGGTTTGCTTACCTTGCATTGGCGAAGGAGGTGTCCCTCGGCGCCGCATCCGTCACACTTTTTGGCTGCCCGGCAGGTTTTTGCCAGGTGCCCGTCCTCATTGCAGTTGTGACATCTGATGATGTCACGTGTTTGTTTTGTGGCCGGACCGTCTGCACTTGCTGCAGAAATCCGGCATCCTGGGGTAGTAGAGGTACCCCCTGTCGGCTCCGATGTTGAAGCGAGCCGGGGGGTGCTGGAAACCGTCAACGCCCTCTGGGTCCTCCTTCAGGAGGACTCGGTACTGGCGTTTGCCGTACCAGATGCCTTCATCCCTGACCTCCGTCGGTTTTCCCACTACGGTTACATACCTCCCTAGGTACGCTGTTACCCGTTCCGCTGGTACGTAGGGATTGTATGTGCAAACCGTAATGGTCTTCTGGTTCTTCTTCCTCATAGGCTCCGGCCTGAAATCAGAGAAACCAGGGGTCTTACCTTTCTCCCTGATCAGTCTCGTTGCCTTTTCGTACGCCGCGTCCGTGGCCATGTAGGCCTCCATGTATCTCTCTGCCTTGTTGTCCTGGAGGCAGTAGAGATCGCCGGCCACAAACTGCAAGATCCCTCGCAGGAAGGTCATGAAAAAGGCCTTTGCAGTCGGCATCGGCTCCGTCTTCTTTGTCCAGTGGAACCGGATCAAAGTCCTCTTGTCTGCCATCTCTGAGGGAGAAAAAGGGAACAAAAAGGGGAAAAAAAGGAGGGAAAGAGAGAGAGCAAAAGGAGCAGCGAGGGAGCCCTGGCCTTTGTCCTTGTGGGCAAAGCCCAGCTAGGTGCAGGCGCAGGAGGAGAGAGAGAGGAGAGCGGAAAGTGCTTCCGGGTCTCAAGGAAGAAAGCAAGCACCGCGGGCAGGCCACGTGTACCTGCTCCCAGCAGAGAGGCCAAGGAGGCAGAGAGGGAGAGAGCGAGAGAGAGAGGGAGCGGATAGCGCTTCCGAGTCTCAAGGAAGAAAGCAAGCACCGCGGGCAGGCCACGTGTACCTGCTCCCAGCCAAGAGGCCAAGGAGGCAGAGAGAGAGAGAGGGAGCGGATAGCGCTTCCGAGTCTCAAGGAAGAAAGCAAGCACCGGGGTCAGGCCACGTGTACCTGCTCCCAGCCAAGAGGCCAAGGAGGCAGAGAGAGAGAGGGAGAGCGAGAGAGAGAGGGAGCGGATAGCGCTTCCGAGTCTCGAGGTGGAAAGCAAGCACCGCGGGCAGGCCACGTGTACCCACTTCCAGCCAAGAGGCCAAGGAGGCGGAGCAAGAGAAAGGGGGAGCTCTGTGTTTTAGGCCTAAAGCCTTCAGGGACCATGGTAGCTGACAGAAGGAGGTAATCAGAGAACCATACTGGAATCACCTGTTTTGACTGCGTCACTCCCTTTAGGGTAGTGAAAATGTAATCCACCCTGTGGAAAGTGTCCCGCCCGTTGCTCCAGGTATAGACCTTTGGAGTTGGGCCAGATCCTTCGAGACAGTCATACAATTTAAAATGTTGCACAATCCTCCGCAAACCACTCCACCTGTCCCACTCATATCTCCAATGTCGATGTTGAAGTCTCCACCCATCAACACGACTCTATTAGTGAAAAGGATGGGCTCCAGGTCCTTCAGGAAGGCTGCCTGAAGGCGCCTGTCAGCTGGCCCATAGACCCCAATCACCCGCACTCGCACACACTCCCACACTCCACTACCAACGGCCTCCCCGGAACCACAGAAACAACCTCGCTGGGGGAGAAACCCGATGTCCCACAGAGGATCCCCACACCTGAGGAATGGACCCCCCAGGTGGGCCTCCTGTAAAAAACAGAAGGAAAAGGGCCGTTCTGCCAGAAATTTAAAAACACCATGTCTCTTGACTCTGTCTTTCAGCCCTCTGACATTTATAGAGCGGAGAGTACACTCCATCATAGGAGAAAGAGGAATTCCCGCCTCTTTCGCTCAGAAAGACGCTCTCCTGGGCTGCCTTCAATAATTCTGGTCTAAATAGCTTTGGAGATCCCCACTGGGCTTTCCCCTCCCATTGCTCAAAACGGGATAGGTGTGATGGAGGAATAACTTGGGGGGGAGTCCTCTCCTGAAGCAGTTACACCACTAAGGGGCAGCGACCCCTCTGTGTCGGATTCAGCTGGTCTCTCCAGCCCCAGATTAGAGACACTTCCAATCGCCACATCCCCGGGTACTGCGTTCCGGGGACGTGCAACAAATTTGGAGGAGACTTCTGCCCCCCCTTCTTCACTGCGAGGCTGGGGGGGGGGGGGGGGTCTCTCATCTCCTCTTCCTCTCCTTCAGCCGAGCTTAGTTCTTCCGCAGGAGCCCTTTCCCTCTCGTCTGCCGTGTTTGCCTACATTTCCTCCCCAGATCCTTGGTCTTCTTCCTCTCCCTGGCTTGCGCCTGAGCCTGGATCGTCCTCCTGCTGGAACAGGTCCTCAGTCTGACGAGTTGTTTCCCGCTGATCCCGCCTCATCTTCCAAGAAGGTCCCGGTTTCTTTGGCCTTTTTCCCCGCCACCTCAGGGTCTTCATCTGATCCATTCCTCCCCTTCCTCTTCTTTCTTTTCCTTCTCTGTGTCATCCAGCCGCTTCCTGTAGGTTCCTCCCCTCCGGATTCTTCAGACGCCCTCACCTTCTGCAGCCCTGAGAAGAGGAGCCGAAGATCCTCTGCGGACACGAAGGACTCCGGGTCCGAGTCTTGCTGCTGTACACTGGTTCCAGCCTCCTGAGGGGTAGGTCCATTGTCCAGGTGAGTATCGTCGTTGTCTCGCCTCTGTTTTCGCCGGTGCTCTGGCCTGCTCCTCTCCTCCCTCTGCGACGACTGACGCAAAGGTCTTAGTTTTCTTTGGACATGTCCTGTACAGTTGACCTTGTTCTCCACATAGGTTGCACACCATGTCTTCACGACAGGACACTGGCGAGTGCCCGACCTGGCCGCAGCGTTGCAGAGCTGTTCAATGCAGTCCACCACTAAGTGACCCTCCTGTCCACATTTCCTGCATGTTTTCGGCTGCCCCGGATATACAAGATAACCCCTGTTCAGCCCTATGTAGAAATTGGCTGGAGGGTGCAGCACGCCCCCCAGTGAGGTCTTGCTGGGTCGAAACCTTGCCATATATCTTCTCTTAAAATTCCATATTTCCTCCTCATCTAGGACTTTTTTCCCCTCACCTTGGATGTCAAGGAACCTCTTCAGGAAGATGGCAATGTCCGCTTCTGGCACATGGGGGTTGAACATATGGATGGTCACAGGTCTCAATTCCCGGGCGAACAGAGGTTCGATAATAAACTTAGCCTGGGGGTCGGTCTCCTTCTTATCGTTTGCCTTGTTCCACACTCTTTGGCATTCGTAGTCCGTAGTCAAAGTCACGTCATAAATATTCTTCACTTGAAAATCCTGAACTCCGAGAATATCCATTTTCTTAATACTCAGGACATCAAACAAGATCTTTCTTTCAAAATTCCTCCTCACCATCCACTCACCAGCATCTTCCTTTTTCTTTAGGACAAAGCGCACCGTGCACCTCATCTGTCCCACACGGGACAGAGGATGCACGGCCGCTGGGAAAGAGGCCCACTCACCAACCGTTGCCATCTGGGAGCCCCACCTTCACCCCCTGGGCTCAACCCAGAGCGATTCCAGTGGTGGCTCGTGAAACCGGTCGCCGCGGTCTTGCTCAGATGTCTTCTTTCTGGTCGGTGGTGTCTTCGTAGGGTTTCCCGCCCTCTCTCCTCCGCCGCCCTTCCCGTCTCTTTTTGGTTAGTCGTCCAGCGGCGGACACGCCACGCGCCTTCTGATCTTGGCCAAAAGGCCGAGAAGCGATGCCCGACGCCGGCCTTGGGTGAGATATATCAGATATTAAACTGATGAGAACAGATTTTTTTTTTGTTTTTAATGCAAAATCAGAAAACCAGGGGATAAATTAATCATAACAGAAAAGACAAAAAACAAAACTGTCCATATACATCAAAAGCAACACAAAATACCCCTGAAAAACGTTAAAGCATCACCTTCTGATAAATGCCTTGTGCTGTGTTTTTCCTTCCCCTTTTTTATTAAAATATCCCGTGCCTCCCACACTTCCGATTTAACTAGACTTATTAACAGCCATAACAGAAACTTGCCCCCCCCCCCTTAATCCCATACAAAACAACTGATGTCGTGACTCTGAAGGACACGTCTAAAAAATCAAAAAATCGCTGGCATTTCATCCAAACCTTTTGTACAAAGACACAATCCATAAACACATGTCTTATTGACTCCGTGGCCTTACATCCTTCTCGCAGACATGTGTAGGTCTTTGTCAACTTATGTTTGTAAAGCACCTCTCTCACAGGCAGTCTACCCCATACCACCTTCCAGTTGAGGTCAATAAGTCTGTGATCCAGGCCCCGTGGCTGGATCCTGGTCCACACGTCTGCTTTCTTTTTCTGCTCAGGAGGGGGTTTAGTTGTCTCTATTAGTCGTTGGTATAGTCTTTTGTGACTCAAAACTATTGTTGCGTCTTGCCTGTCCCAGTACTTTGCCACCCAAAGTTTAGCATGTCTATAATACCAGGGCAAATCACTTCCGTGTGGCACTGAGTTAGACCATGTTGTCAAAATTGTCATACTGTGCAAACCAAAAGCGTACGAAGTACTGGTATGCATGTTCTGTAGGGGAAACCAATGCTAGACACAAATTGGAAACATAAATACAATCTAGCTTCAACGGAAAGTCTGGAACTTCCCTGCCCCCCTGCTCCAGCCTCCGGACCATATCTACACGTTTGACATACTCATATCTGCCACCCCATACGAAACGGAAGACTTCGCCGACCAGGAGCCGTCTATACCTTGGCGGCAAGGGATACACTTACACCAAGTAGACAAAAAGAGGCAGTATGTCTACTTTTAATACTAGAATTTTACCCACCAAAGTCAATTTTAACTTGGTCCACAGCCCCATCTTCCTCCTCGCTTTCTCTATCCTGGAGTTCCAGTTATAACCTCCTGAACCCCTCCGCAAAAAATCCACTCCAAGGACTTTAAAAAGTCCTGTGCACAGTTTAAAATCACCAATCCATTGTTGTGACACATCCCAGGGGCCGAAAGTTTTGACTGAGCTTTTTCCCGCATTAAGAACTGCCCCAGATGCCCTCGCAAAAGTTTTAAAAACTTCCAAGGCGGCTTTCAGACCAAATGTTGAATCTACTACGAGGGTTACGTCATGTGCATACATTGTTAGCTTAACCCTCTCTCCCCCACTGCCTGGCAGCATCAAACCATCTATTCTTTTGTCACCTCAAACGGCAGACGCAAAAGGTTCCATATAGATTGCAAACAACAAAGGGGAGAGAGGGCAGCCCTGTCTCACCCCCGCCTTCTGATTCACTAGATTGCCCAGCCACCCATTAATGACAGCTCTACTGCCTACCTCTCTGTATAAGGTCTTTAGCCTGTCAATCATGATTGGCCCAAACCCCATCTTCTCCAAAACCAACCACAGGAAATCATGGGACACCCTATCAAATGCTTTTTCTAAATCTAAATCTAAATTAACAACCATTAAAGGTACCTTCCTTTGTTCTGCCCATGTGATGACGTCTCTCAATAATTGCAGCGTCCACTTCCCTGATCTTCCTTTGACTCCGCATGTCTGGTCCCTGACGATTATATTAGTCATCACACGTGAGAGTCTGTGAACAAGCAATTTAGCTATGATTTTGTAGTCCACACACAACAAAGTTAGGGGTCTCCAATTTTTTAGCTCGGTACGGTCTCCTTTTTTAAAAACCAGAGTTAAAATACCCTCCCTCATTGATTTTCCCATGCTCTTTTTACTGAAAATCTCCCCCATCACCTCCAAGAGGAAGGGACCTAAAATCGTCCAGAAGGTCCTATAAAATTCTACAGGGATCCCATCTACCCCCGGTACTTTCCCTTTTTTCAAAGATTTCATTGCTGCCTCTAACTCTGGTAGCTCAAAGGGTTTTCCCAAGTTGTCTCTTTCTTCCTCCGTCAGGGTTGCCTGCAGGGTTTGAAGTACCACTTCTGCAGCTTCCCTCTCACATACCTTTTCAGTGAAAAGTTCTTCATAAAAACTAGCCGCTTCTCTGAGCATCCCATCCCGGTCCGTAACCTGCTTCCCGCTGGTAGCTAGGATGTAATGAAAAACCCTTTTTTCTTGCCTTTTTCTGATCCTGTTAAAAAAATATTTAGAGCATGTCTCATAATGATCTAAAATCTCCACACGCGCCCGAAACAGGAATTCTCTCGCCTTTCGCTCATGGTGCTTCCTAATTTGTTTCAGTAAGGCCCCTATCTGATTTTCACTTGAAGGAGTCCCATCCTCTCCACCCCTAAAAGCCACTTCCAAATCCTTCTCTAGGCTTTCAAGGTCCTTCCTTTCCTGCCTTCTCCTTTCCCTACAGTACCTTCTAGAAGCCCTCCCTATTATTTCTTTAGTTTCCTCCCAGATTTCTAGCAGGGGCCTATCTCCCACTCATTTATTCAAGCACTGCACTAAAAGTCCCTCCATCATCTTTAAGTATGCTTTCTCCTCCAGGACGGCTCAGTTCAACCTCCACACTCCTCTGCCAAATTCAGGCCCAGATCTTGCTACTCGAACATCTACCATGCAGTGGTCAGAAAACCACACTGGAGTGACCTTTACCGTCTCCATTGCCACTGAACTAGAGGCAAAGATATAATCAAGCCTTTTAACTACACCTCTGGTGTTGCTCCAGGTGTATCCCCCTCGCTGCGGATTAGCCTCTTTGTAGCAGTCTTTTAAGTTGTACATTCTTACCATGTCTCTGACCACTCTGGCATCCCCATCCTTCTCCTTATCAATATCTATATTAAAATCGCCTCCAATCACTTATACTCTATTTGTGACACACAATGTGCCCAAATGAGTTAAAAATTCTCTCCTCTCCCTCGTCGCTGCTGGCGCATACACACACACACAAATCTAAAATCGACCCCATTCATTCTTGCGTCTACACTCAACAGTCTTCCCGGCACACTCACTCTCACCTCCCCGCACTCTGTTTGAGGGTCCCCGAAAAGGATCCCTACTCCAGAGGAGTGCACACTTCCAGTACTCCACCTTGACGGACCACGGTCCCACAAGGCAGTCAGTTCCTTCACGTCCTTTTCATCTTTAAGGTGTACCTCCTGCAAAAAACACACACTTGACCTTAGATCTTTTAAAGCCTCAAAAACAGCAACCCTCTTGGACTTATCCCGCAGCCCTTGCACATTCAAAGTCGAGAAGCTCCTAGTCATTTTAGCTAATTAGGTCCAGGATTTCTGGACTTTCCCTTCACCCTCTTTGATATAGGCCTGGAGTTCATATGCACACCTTACCACGTCCTCCTTCTTCTTTCCCTTGAGACCCATTCCCAGCACTTCCCTTCCGCTGTGATCAAAACTAGGTTTGACACTACCAAATTGTCTCAGGATTTCTTTGATTTTTTCAAAACCCTTGGGGTATCTCACTCCTTCTCTATACCAGGTGGAATGCTTCAGGAAAGCACTGGAGGTCTCGAGGTCAAGTCTGTAGAGGCTCCCCGACTGTCGTACTCTACGGCGCAAGTCATTATACCGTCTTTGGCGGTCTCTTTTGGCCATGTCCCCTGCCTTTTGATTTTCCCTGTCCTTAAGTATGTCTAGCAGAGCTCATTGTGCATCCGTAGCTGTGTGAAGGTCCCTACTCGTGATCTTAATGAGGTTTCCCTCCAACTCAAAAATAACCCCCTCCTGTACTAATGTAGACAAACTGGGGCAAGAGGACAGATCAATCTGCCCCTCTTCATCTATCTTTTGCTCCGCTAAAAAGTCTTCCGTCACCGCGGCCATAACCACTACAGCCCCACAGGGCCGCTTGCTATGCCCCATGTCTCCCTCCGCCTGCTTATCAGGCTCAGGGCTAGTCTGAGGGGCTGTCTCTGCTACTACCTCAGGGGTAGAGTCCTCCTCGCTGCTCTCCCCCCCTTCCAATTTTCTCTTTGCAGTCCCACCCGACCATTCCATTCCCCCCTCCTTTTCCCCCATAGTCTGTTGGAGAGTATTCATAATGTCTTGCATGGTCTCCAAATTTCTGGCAGTCCGAGCCGCTATGTCCTCCACCACTGCAGAACCCTCCTCCAGGTCTACCTCCGAGCTTAAAGCGGGTTCTCTGGCCTCAGCTTCTCGGTTTGCCGCCGGTTTCTGCCCATCGTCATCTGTCGGTCCCCCAGGCGTTTCTTCTTCCATTTCCCTCATCTCCCCGGTTTCCTCCTCCCTGTCCTCTGCACCTGAAACAGAAATGGTCGAGGAAGGCCCAGCAGCCTCAGGCACGCCCCCTGCCGCTCCCCTGCTTTCCGAATCGTGGCTCAAGAGGCAGTCCTTATACAAATTATCTTCCTCCCCGCACAGGTTGCAGGTCCTCGCTGCCTTGCACTCAGCACCCTGGTGTCCCGCTTTGCCACATCGCTTGCAGACTGGCTCCCTGCAGTTGGCTACAAAATGACCTTCTCCTCCACACCTCCTGCAGGTTAGCGGCTGTCCAGGGTAGTTGACGTAACCCTGGTTCACCCCAATAAAAAACATTGCAGGAGGATGCAGGTAACCATCCTCTTGGGCACTGAAGGTCCTCAAACGGACAAAATACCGGAACTTCCCCGACCAATATCCATTCCTGTCATTTATTCTTACGCCTTTTGCTGTTACATCCACAAAACGTTTCAAGAACACCTATATGTCCTCTTCCGGCACGTAAGGATTGAACATCTGAACGACTAAAGGCCTGTTTTCTCTTACAAACAAAGCCTCAATGATGTAATCGCTCAGGGGCTTCTCATTTCTCTTAGCCTTTGCCATCTCCCACACTCTATGGCAGACCGCTCTACTCGCAAGAAACAAGTCATACGTTTTTTCTTTCCCAGAAAGTCTTGTAAACAATAAACATCAGTGGGGCTTAGACCAAAAACTCCACGAACTGTCATCACCGAAGATTCCCCTGTCTCTCAAGGCCCGTTCCCCCAATTCTGCTTTCTGCACAAACCGAATTGTGTGCCGGAACTGACCTTCCCTGCTGCCAGCGCCCTCTGATGGTCTTCCACCCGAACTTCTCGCTGAAGCAGCAGCAGCCGCATAGCTTCTCCCACCTTCCTTCACCGGTCCTTTTTCAGGTCTTCCTTCTCTGCTACCAGCGCCCTCTAATGGTCTTCCCGCAACACTGCTCACCGAAGCTGCAGCTGCCACATAAACTCTCCCTCCTTCCTTCTCAGGTCCTCTTCCAAGTCTTCTACCCTCTTCTCCGGCCAGGGTCCTCCCTGCCGTAACGATAGGACCGTCGGGAGCTGGCTCCATCCCTCCATCCTCTCCACTCTGCCGCTCCCTCTGGTAAGTTGCAGAAAAAAAAGGCTTCCGCCGCCGCTCTCCTCTCTCCTTTCCGTCGCTGCTATCTCGTCCCCCAGCCCAGTCGTCAAGTCAAGTCACGGTCAAGCCACGTACTTTTCAGAACTGAGCTAAAAGGCCGAGAAGCGATGCCCACAAAGGCGCGGAGCGACGCGCGGGCGTTCCGCTGGTGCACAGTGGCGCAGGCCGACTCCTCTGGAGCCTGGGACCCGCGCAGCTGCCAGCCTCTCTGCAGCCAGAGGCCTGCTGCCGGATTCTGCTCCCCCTCTCTCTTGCCTGCCTGCCTGCCTTCCTGCCAGTCCCGGGCGGGGGCCCTGATCTTTGATCTTCTGTCAACGGCCCGACAACGACCGTAGCCGCAGGGAGTGCCAGCCGCCCGGCCTCCTTAGCTGAGGCCCCTCCCACCGGCAGCAGCTGTGCCCAACCGGCTGCAAGCGAAAACCGAGCGCCAGCACCTGCGGGCAGAGGCAAGGGGCAGCTCTCTCTCGGGAGGGAGGGAGGGACGGGGACACATGCACGCGCACACACACCTGCCTGCCGAAAAAGAAAGAAAGGGTGGATAGACTAAATTTTTTGGAGGGAAAATGCCCGTCTGTCGAAAGGGGCCAGCCTGCAAGGAGGGGGATGGACACACACGGACACAAGCCACACCTGCCTCCCTGGAAAAAGGCTGAAAAAACTAAGTTTTTTGGAAAAGGGGGCCGGCCTGCTTGCCGAGAGAGTCGAGACGCGGGAAAGTGCACAGAGGGAGCACAGGAAAGGGAGAGAGAGACAGACACAGAGACACACAGATGGACAAGACCAGAGAAGAAGGAGCTCCAGTCCACCTTGCTCGCTTGCTTGCTTGCTTGCTACCAACGTCTGTCTTTTCACCGCTGAGAGAAGGTGGTGCACCGCTCCCGGAGGCGCTGCAATACCGGGCCGATGTGTGGAGAGGACGGAGCAAGCTCCTGATCCAGGTCCCTGTTCCAAAAATCCATTTAATATGTGGTCCCCCGATGGGGGACGTATCCGATATTAAACTGATAAGAACAGATTTTTTTATGTTTTTTATTATAAAGTACAAAAATACAGCACAATTCATCACCCTAGTGCATCAATTTACAGTGATAAAGCAATCAAACCCTTCCACCTTTCTTTCGCAGCCGAGAAATCCCACCGCAAAACATCCCGTTTAACCCTCCCTCCAATATCAGACCTAATCCTCCCCACCACCTCTACTGGAGGTAAACACCCCATGCTTAACAATTTCATCCCTGGATGACCAAATTTGAAACTTAATTACACTGATCAGTAACCAAAAAAGAAAATTCAAGTTCCATCTCTTCACCCCTGAAACCCCCCTTATAACCAGCTTGTAGGACAGAACAAAATCAGTTGAAATTAAAAAACACAAAGAAGCACTCTGAGACCATACTTCCCTGGAAAAAGAACAATCCCAAAGAGCGTGCCTTATGGATTCCTCCCCTGTGCAATTAAACCTGGGACATAGGGGCTGCCTCGAGAGGCCATGCCTACACAAGGTTTCCCGCACCGCCAACCTGTCCCAAAGCCCAAGCCAATTCAGATCACAAAGCCGATTGTCAAGGCTGCGTGGTTGAATTTTTGTCCATGTCTCTTGAGAGACCCCCATCACTGCCTGGCCCTCTTTCTGTACAATTAGAGCGTACATGTGGCGGTGGTCTAAAATAATTTCTCCACTCCTGACTTCAGGATGCCTTTTAACCCATTTTGCAGCGTGTCTATAATGCACCGGGAGCCTTTCCGCCTTGGGAGTGGTATTAGACCACTCCACAAGATATCGCATTTTCTGGGCAAACCATAGCATAACAAAGAACCTACATGGATGGAGCACAGGCGCGCGCAGTAATGTGCAGAGCAGAGCCACAAACAGACAATCTAACTTTAGGGGCATGTCGGGGACATCTCTGCCACCGTCCTCAACTGCTCAACCTTTTTCACGTATTTGAACCACCCCCCCCCCCCCACACACACATAAACACTGCTCTCACCACAGACCTTCGGAAGCTCACCGGCAGGGGGAAAATCTCTGCCAGATACAACAGCAAGGGTAAAACGTCAACCTTTAAAACCAGAACTTTCCCTTTAAAAGAAAGAGACCTCTGACTCCAGTGACCGAGCTTCTGATTCATTTTCCGCAGACGATGTTCCCAGTTTAGTACTGCGGAGTTCCCTGAATCAAACCAGACTCCCAGTATCTTCACAGGCCCTTCAACCACCGGCAATCCTCCGATCTCATGTCTCCGGTCCGCCCAGACACCGAAGAGCTTGACGGTACTCTTATTAGTGTTTAGCACAGCCCCTGTCCCTGCCGCAAAATCTTGAACCACAGATAAAACCCTATATAAACACCGGTCAGAGGTTAAAAACAAAGAAACATCATCGCTCCCAGGCACCAAAATTCCCTCTATTGCTGGGTCACTGCGTATTTTCCTCAATAGCGGTTCAATAAACAAAACATATAACAAAGGGGACAGGGGACAATCCTGCCTCACCCCACACTGGACCACCAGGTTCTCCCCCAATCTGCCATTGATACAAACCCGGGAAGTCGCCCCTTATAGAGCGTCTGCAACCACGTCACAAAGGTCTTTCCACAGCCCATCCTACTCAACACCTCCCATAGAGACCCGTGATGGACTGTCGAAGGCATTGTTTTGATCAAAGTTGACCAACATGAGGGAAAGGCCCCTGTCCTGCACCCACTCCACCACATCTCTAATCAATGACAAGTTCCATCTGATCTTCCGGCCTTCTACCCCATATGTCTGATCTACCCCCACAAGGGTTCCCATCGCAGTTCGCAGACGTCTACCTAAAACCCGAGCTAATATTTTATAATCTGTGCACAATAATTGGATCGGTCCCCAGTTTTCGAGATCCTTTGTCGCCCTTCTTGTATAGTAGGGTAATAACACCCGTCCTCATAGACTAGCCTAGCCCTTTCCCACTGAGCACCTCTTTAAAAACTTCCAATAATAGCGGCTCTAAAAAAAACCCAAAAGTTCTATAAAATTCTATCGGTAACTCGTCAATCCTGGGAACTGCACCTTTCTTTAATCCAGCATTGCTTCTCGGAGCTCCGTGACACTTATATCCTGTTCCAGCTCAGTAGCCTCGGATAGATGCTCAAGGCCTTCTAAAAAGATATCTCTTTCCTTCTGGCTAACTTCCTTTTCTGAAAAGAGACCTTTATAAAATTGAGGCATAAGCCAGCATCTCCTTTACCTCACACGTAGTTGCTCCATCTTCTATTTTGAGCTCTGAAAAATAGACCTTCTCCTGCCTTGACCTAACTGAGCCGAAGAAGTGAGCTGAGCACTTGTCCTTGTTTTCTAAGATAACTCCCCTTAGACGAAAGAGGAAACCCTTGGCCCTTTTTTGCCAAGCCTCCTTTAATCTCTTTCGCAACTCTGCTGCTCTTTCTGCACAAAAGGAGCCCCCGCGATTAAAATCAACATAGACCAACTCTAGTTCCTTCTGCAGGGCATTCAACACCTTCCTTTCCTCCCAGCGCCTTTTCCTACAGTATTCGATAGATAGAAGCGCCACCGACTGTTTAAAACTCTCCCACGCCTCCGTTTTAGAACCAAAGGAAAGAAATTTACTCTTAAAATTGTCTATGTAATCCGAAATTAAAAGACGGTACCCTATTTCATCCAAAACAGTCACATTAAGCTTCCAATAATTGGACCGGAAGCCAGAATCCCCTAATTCAAAGGATGCTAAAACCAAATGGTCAGAAAACCACACAGGATCGGCTGTTAAATTAACTTTTTTAGCCTTAAGGGAAGAAAAAACATAATCCAGTCTTCTGCAGTGACCCCTACTGTTTTGCCAGGTGAAGTTTCTAAAACCACTATTAAAATCCTTAAAGACATCCAAAAGATGGAATTTCTCCACCAAATCCTTAAGACTTCCCACTCCCCCTCCTTGTGGTCCGATAAATCAATGTTAAACCCCCCCCCCCCATTACAATCTCTCTCTTTGTAAAAAGCCAAGGCTCCAGATCTTTTATAAAGGTTGCTTGGAGGGCCCTCTCAGCGGGGGCATACACACCAATCAGACGCACCCTAACAGACCACCAACTTCTGTCGACCACCAGAAGGCACAACTGAGGTTATTTCAGTAGCCTGAAACCCCTGGTCTCCACACATAATTCCACCACCAGTCGAGTGGACGCCCCCCACACTCCACCACGAGGCACCTTTCTTCCACTCATCTGCAAACTTCACTACATCGCTAGGACCTTCCAGATGTACCTCCTTCAAAAAGCAGAAGGCTGGGTTCAAGTCACTCAAATAGCTAAAAACAGCATGCCTTTTAACATCACTCCTTAATCCACGAACATTACTTGAACAGATTTCATTTACATAGTTAATCTTTCTTCCCCAGCAAGTCTGCGAACAAAGTATTATAACCGGGACTTCCCACCCCACTTTCCCCACTGGGTGTCTGGAACGGCCCAGGTGTCACTGGGGAAATAGCCTCAAGGTCGAATAATCCCTCAGGGTCTGTAACCCCACTAGGGGCCAGCGTCCCACCAGTCCCTGAAATGTCCGTACTAGAGTCAATCAAAGATCCCTCAACTGGACCGTCCTCCACTTCTCCTCCAGCATCTGGCGGGTCGGGGGGAACTCGCTCCTTCTCATGCTCCACCTCCGTCTCCTCTCTCTCTTCACCGCCCGGATCCATCTTCTCCCTCTCAGGCTCCTTGGGCTGCGGGTCCTCTGTTTCCTCACTGGAATCTTTGCTTTCTTCAGACCTTTCACCTTCATTGTCCATGTCATAATCACTAACCACCTCATCCCTCTCACCAACCATAGGGACTTCGTTCTCCACTTCTGAACTCTCAGGGTCTGTCGAGTCCCCATCCTCTTCAGAGTGCTCGCCCTCCTCCGAGGATGGTGATGCTTCCTTTGACCTCTTCTCTTCAAGCCCAGTGCAGTCCTCTTCGTAGGCTTCCCGATTTCTTTTCTTCTTTCTCCGTTTCCCTGTAACTGTCGCCCAACCTTGTCCCGACGAACCCTCTCCTTCCGGACTCATAGGCGTCTCAGCAACCATCTGGGCTTCCAGGGAGGACCTTTGATGACCCGTTTCCTCTTCTTTTCCAGACCTCTGCAGTGCTTGTCTCTGCCCCAGTGCGGACGTTCCCTCCTCAGGATCTTCTCTCCGGTGGTCAGCCTCTGCCAGGTAAGTTCCACCTTCTTTGGATCTTCCGAAACCATCTACAGGCTCTGTCGGGTGTTCCGCTGCCCCGTCATCAAGGCCCGACTCCTGAGTCTTCCAGTTATCCGTCTCTGGGATGCTGCCCTCTATTGGTTTCTCTTGACAATCAGGTAGTATTGTCGATTGTTCCATTCTCTTGTCCCTTCGTTCGGTGGCAACAGCTGCAAAGCTACGCTCCTTTCTGGGGCACGTCCTGTAGGAATGATCCGAAACCCCACACAGATTGCACATGAAAGCGTTACGGCAAGCAGCGGCCACATGTCCAAGCTCCCCACATCTTTTACACATGTCGGTGACACAGTCCACAAAAAAATGGGTTGTCCGGGGTAGAGCAGGTATCCTCTGTATGGACCAATACTGAAATTGGCCGGCGGGGTTATCAGACCGCCCTCTACCTTGTCATTCGGGCGGAATCTGGTATATAAACTTTTACCAGTCCAAACCTTCTCGTTGTCTATTACTCTATGCCCTTCTCCTTGCACATCAACAAACCTTCGCAGGAAGGTAAGTATATCAGCCTCAGGCACCCGCGGACTAAACATATGAAGCGTCAAAGTCTTTAAATCTCTTTGCAAAAAGAGGCTCTATGCAAAATCTGTTTAGCGGTTCCTCCTCCAATAATTGAGCTCTGCTCCAAACCCTGGCGCATTCCACATCCAAAATGAGTGTCAAATCAAAAATACATTTTCCTTGAAAGTTTTGCAGGCACAAAATGTCCCATCTCTCAATACCAAGAGCCTTAAATAATACATCCCTCTCAAATCTTCCTCTAACCATCCACTCTGCCCGCTCTTCCACGATCTTCAATACAAAGCGCACCGTGCCCCTCATTATCCCATCATGGGACAGAGGGCGCCCGGTCGCCACCACCGAAGGCCACTCACCACCAAAGGACGTCATCTGGGAGCCCCACCTTCACCCCCTGGGCTTCACCCAGAGCGATTCCAGTGGTGGCTCTTAGCTGTGCTCTCGCCGCCTCCCAGTCGACTGGTCTCCTCCTCTCCCAGTAGTGCCTCCTTCGCCGCTGCTTGCTCCGCTCTCACGCCACTCGCCTTCTCTCCTCCAATCCCGACCTTCTGACACAGACTTCCAGCTGCAGTCAAGCCACGTACTAGTTATCTTGGCCAAAAGGCCGAGAAGCGATGCCCGATGCAGGCCGACGCCTCGGGAGCCCGGTCCGCACGCGGCTACCGGCCGCCCGAACTCCGCTCTCCCCATCTCTTGCCTGCCTGGTTGCTCGCCTGCCTGCCCGTCAGTCCCAGACGGGGGCCCTGCTCTTCGATCTCCTGTCAATGGCCCGACAACGACCGCAGCCGCAGGGGGGCGCCAGCCGGCCGGCCTCCTTAGCTTAGGCCCCTCCCACCAGCAGCAGCCGTGCCGAGCGAGCTGCAAGCGAAAGCGGACCGTCGGCACCTGCGGGCAGAGGCAAGGGGCAGCGCTCTAAGTTTTTTGGAGGGAAAATGCCCGGCTGTCGAAAGGGGCCCGTCTGCAAGGACACACACACACACGCAAGGAAGGCTCCCGGAGGCGCTGCAATACCGGACCGATGTGTGGAGAGGACGGAGCAAGCTCCTGATCCAGCTCCCTGTTCCAAAAATCCATTTAATATGTGGTCCCTCGATGGGGGACATATCAGATATTAAACTGATAAGAACAGATTTTTTTTATTTTTAAATAAAAATCTATTCATTAATCAAAACCCAATCACGCCACACTCACACTACCCTACTCCTAACTCACATTCCTAATACAAACAACTCCTTCCATCGTTCTCTCACAGCAGCAAACCCCCACTTCTGCACATCCCACTTCACTTTATTCGCAATATCGTTTCTCACACGCCATTATTTCTCGTTTCTCTTGCCAAACATACACTTTAACTAAGCTAATCAACAGCCATACCAAAAACCGTAGCTACTGCGATTCGGACACGGACGGTTAAACATGGCGGCAAATCAGACACCCAGATTTGGTGGGGGGGGGGGGGGGGGGGCGTTTTCTCGCCTCCATAACTAAAATGCCAAATAGGAGTGGCTTAAGCGACATACACAGTCGTGTAACTGACAGTTTGAGGTAGCCTATCGTGTAAATTTCGCTTTGTTGCTGATAGGTTAAGCTTTCGAAACTCTGCCCCAAAGTCATGTGACTGATTTTTCGCCCTGTTTCGTTGGTTAAACGCAATGATCACAAGCACCACCATGGTAACTGGGATGTGTAGTTTTTAATTCCGTTTGAATTATAACTGTACGTACTGTCTTCGTATTTGGCCAGGGCTTTAAAGAGAGGGCGCGCCAAAAAAATTCGGTGCCGTCGTCTCCGCTTTAAAGGTACCCCCGTCGCGGAAGAATTCGATCTCGGGACGTTTGCCCAGCGTACTAAAACCTTATAGTCCATTGTTAACAACTGGACCGGCCTCCAGTTTCCAAGGCAAGTTTTATCCCCTTTCTTATACAACAAGGACAATACCCCGGTCCTCATGGTTACACCCAATTGTCCCCCTTCAAGAATTTCCTTATAAACATCAAAGAGAGCATACTTAATTAAAGGCCAAAAGGCCTCGTAAAATTCTTTTGGGAGTCCATCCATTCCTGGCACTTTTTTTTTATTCAAGCTAAATAAAGCCTGCTCTACCTCTTCTAAAGTTAATTCCTTTTCTAAAACCTCTCTACTTCCTTCTCCTATTCTTAATTGAAGCTTATTTAAAAACCCTTCAGTGTTTCCCACTATTAAGTCTTTCTTAAAGAGATCTTTGTAATAACTGGTAGCCTCCCTTACCATCTCCAGTGGGTCCTCAGTGACACTCCCATCATTCCCCCGTACACCATCAAAGTTCATCTTCTTTTGGTCTTTCCTTATTGCTTTAAATAAGGCTGAGGAGTTACCCTCCCCCACCTCTAAGACATCACACTTTGATTTAAACAAAAACCTTTTTGCTTTTTCCTTATACAAGCACTTCAAATCGTTTTTAGCTTTTAAAATTTCCACTCTCTCCACATGCATGCCACCATTCTTCCTTTCATACAAATCATTCAATCTTTGTTGTAATTTAACAAACTCCTCCTTTTCCTTATTCCTCCTTTTCCTGCAATATCGGATTGATATGCTCTTTATCCTCTTTTTTGTATTTTCCCACCATCTTATTGCTGATTCAAACAAGCATTTCCTGACTTCCCATTTTTTCCAATTTGTCTCTATTATGTTTTTATACTCCTCTTCCACCAGAATTTCAGTGTTTAATTTCCAAAACCCTGGCCCAAAACTAATCTTTCCACCATCCAGCTCTACTTTAACCACATCATGGTCCGAGAAATATGCTGGTATGATCTTCAAAGTACTCACTTTAAAATATGGAGATAGCAAGATGTAATCTAGCCTTTTCTCCTTACCTTGGCTATTACTCCACGTGGGACGCCCTCTTCCACCGTCGATCTGCTTTGCGCTATCTTTCAAGTCGTAGTTTTCAAAAAGAGACAGGAGCTTCTTGGCTCCTTTCGTCTTACACCCATCCAAGTCTTCATTAAGATCTCCCCCTAAAAAAATTCTTTTGTTTGTCATAAACCAGGGCTCTAACTCCTGAAAAAAATCCCTTCTCAACCTTTTTTGCGCTGGGGCATATACATTAATTAGTCTTAGCTTTTCCTTCCCTAACTGGCCATCTACTACAAGTATTCTTCCGGGTGTTACCACAAAATGATTCGTTAGTTTAAAAAAACTATTACTAATAAGAATACCCACTCCTGCAGAGTGTACTCCTCCTATGCTCCATTTCGAGAAACCTTCCCCCCATTCTTTGGTAAATCTCTTACTATCCTCCTCACTTTTCACATGGGCTTCCTGTAAAAAGTAGAAATCTGCCTTTAAACTTTTGAGGAAATCGAAGACAGCAATCCTCTTGCTGTGCCCTCTCAGACCTCTTACATTTATGGTGCATACAGATAAATTATCCATTTGGGCTGTTTAATGTATCTACCTCACTAAAACCTTCTGCCTCGAAAACTGGTTCTGGAGTTTGACCTTCTACTGAACTAATTGGACTCATATTAATAAAGGAAGAGATACTTAATCCTTCCAGAGAATGTGTCTCTAAGCTTGTCTCTTCTACGAAAGATCTGGATAGCTCCTCCCCCTCTCCTCCTCCTTTGTCTTCCTCCCCCTCATTAACCTTATCCAATTCTAACCCCTTCTCCTCCCCCTTGTCCCCTTCCTTAGCTAAACCGCCGATTGCCTCACCTTGAACATTAACAGTTTGAAGGGATGAGTCGAAATCAATAAGCCAGGGCATCTCCTCCTCCTTGCTTCTTTTCCCTTCAATAAAATCACTGTCCTCACTAGAGACTGGTCTTTCACGTTTCTGAGCGTCCCCTGTGGGCTCAGGAATCTTTGGTCTCTGGGACACCTTCTTTTTCTTTCTACCCTTTCCTTTGTCTTGCATGTTTTTGGTCCTGTCTTTGTTAGCTTTCCCAGCCACAACACCCGACACACCACAATCACTCTCACTACCATCTCCATCCTCACTCATCACACCCTCACCTTCGTCCGCCTCCCCACCTGGCAACCTTCTCATAACATTACTACACCCCTCCCCCTCATCAAGATCTACAAGAGCACTGTACCTATTTTCTTGACACAATTGTACTCCCCCCAAGCCCCTCCCAGTCAATCTTTTCCTCCACGTCTGCATTATTGTCCAGCCTCCCTGCTCCTCTTGTCCTTCTGCCACTGTCCTGCTGTTTTCTTCCGGGATGCGTGATTCACCTGCTCTGTAGGATGTTGATGGGTCATCATCTCTCGTTGCTCTTACGGCTGGTCTAATCATCTGCTCCTTTCCCGCAGGTCTTCCTCCCTCTTGGGGTCCCCCAGACCGTCGCCAGGCATCCGCCGCACCACCACCTGTGTCCTTGGCAGGTACGTTTTTCTCTTTGACTATATCAGCAAAACTTCTGGCTCTTTTTGGACAGTCTTTAAATACATGCCCTGTAGCCCCACAAAGATTACACATTAGGGCGCTATTACAATCCTTCGCCAGGTGGCCAATCTTTCCGCACCTCCTACATGCTACTTCTCTGCATTCAGTCTGAAAATGTCCGTGCCCGCCACAGTTCCGACACGTTAATGGTTGACCGGGATAATACATGTAACCGCGGTTTGCTCCAATGGAGAAGAAGGCGGGCGGATGTAACAGTCCCCCTTCTGCCCCGGGGTTAGACCTCAGGCGCACTGCATATGACCTTTTCCCTGTCCAGTATCCTTCGGCATCGATTATCTTCCTGCCTGCCCCCTGTACGTCAACAAACCGCCTCAAAAAAGTCATAATGTCCTCCTCTAGCACACGAGGGTTGAACAAATGCACAGTCAGAGTGCGTAATTCTCTTGCAAATTGTGGCTCAATATGAAACTTATCAAGAGGTGCCTGATCTTTTAAACTTTGAGTCTTGGCCCAAAACTCGTCGCAAAGATTACTAGAATGCAGAGTAATATCGTACGTGCCTTTCCAGTAAAAATCCTGCAGGCATAACACGTTCTCCTTCTTCACGCCCAAGATCTTGCCCAAAATGGCCTTCTCGAAGACACTCCTGACCATCCAACCTTCTCTATCTCCTTCCACTTTCAAGACAAAGCGCACCGTGTCCTTCATTTGTCCCTCACGGGACAATGAAGGTCCGGTCGCCATCCCCGACGCCATCCTACCGGTTGTAGATGTCATCTGGGAGCCCTACCTTCACCCCCTGGGCTCAACCCAGAGCGATTCCAGTGGTGGCTCAATGGTGTTCCCCGCTGATGTTCCTCCAAAGACTGGTCTCCTCCACCGGTAGCGTCTCCTTCCCTCCAAGTCGTCTCCCCAGCAGCCGTCCACCGCTCCGCCGGCGCCGCCCTTCCCGTACTTCTGGCAAGCCGTCAGACCGCGGTCAAGCCACGTATCCTCAGATCTTGGCCAAAAGGCCGAGAAGCGATGCCGGACGCCAGCTTTGGGCGGGTGCGCGGGCGTCCGGCTGGCGCGCAGCGGCGCAGGCCGACGCCTCAGGAGCCCGGTCCGCACGCGGCTGCCGGCCTCCCGGACTCCGCTCTCCCCCTCTCTTGCCTGCCTGCTTGCTCGCCTGCCTGCTCGCCAGTCCCGGGCGGGGGCCCTGCTCTTGGATCTCCTGTCAACGGCCCGACAACGACCGCAGCCGCAGGGGGCGCCAGCCGGCCGGCCTCCTTAGCTTAGGCCCCTCCCAACAGCAGCAGCTGTGCCAAGCGAGCTGCAAGCGAAAGCGGACCATCGGCACCTGCGGGCAGAGGCAAGGGGCAGCGCTCTCTCGGGAGGGACGGGGACAGACCGAGACCGAGACCGAGACCTGCCGGAAAAAAAAGGAAGAAAAGGCGTATATACTAAGTTTTTTGGAGGGAAACCGCCCAGCTGTCGAAAGGGGCCCGCCTGCGAGGACGGACACACACACACACACGGACACAAAAGCCACGCCTGCCTCCCTGGGAAAAGGCTGAAAAACCTAAGTTTTTTGGAGGGAAAACGCACGGGAGCCGAAAAGGGGGCCGGCCTGCTTGCCCTGAGAGTCGAGACGCGGGAAAGCGCACAGAGGGAGCACGGGAACGGAGACGGGGAGGGGGAGAGAGAGACACACAGATGGACGAGAGACGGGACCCGAGAAGAAGGAGCTCCAGTCCGCTTCGCTCGCTCGCTCGCTACCTAAGTCTGTCTTTTCACCGCTGAGAGAAGGTGGTGCACCGCTCCCGGAGGCGCTGCAATACCGGGCCGATGCGTGGAGAGGACGGAGCAAGCTCCTGATCCAGCTCCCTGTTCCAAAAATCCGTTTAATATGTGGTCCCCTGATGGGGGACGTATCAGATATTAAACTGATAAGAACAGATTTTTTTTTTAAAAATAAAATCTATTCGTTAATCAAAGCCCAATCATACCACACTCACGCTACCCTACTCCTAACTCACATCCCTAACACAAACAACTCCTTCCATCGTTCTCTCGCAGCAGCAAACCCCCATTTCTGCACGTCCCACTTCACTCTGTTCGCAATATCGTTTCTCACTCGCCACACCACCGTACCCACCGTACCATGCACACCATGTTTCACTAACTCACTCCTGTCTTGCCAGACATACACTTTAACTAAGCTAATCAACAGCCATACCAAAAATCTTCCATTCCAGCCTTTAACACCCTTCACCCCCCTTAGCACCGTGACATAAGTTAACCGTTCTGTTGTGAAAAAAGAAGGCATCCACCTTGTGCACTCCCCCCACACCTTTTGCGTAAAGTCACACTCCCAAAACACATGCTTCACCGACTCTTCCTTGTTACACTGCAGACGGGGACAGTTCTTTTGCTTTGACAGGCCATGCTTACACAAAACCTCCCTGACAGCCAGCCTGCCCCAAACACACAGCCAATTCAAATCACACAGTCTGTTGTCAAGGTGCTTCGGCTGTACGGACAGCCAAATCTCCCAGGACACTCCCACCACTGCCACGCTGTTGTCATTCTTCAATGCTTTATACATCAGCGGATGATCCAACGAGGTAAGTCCCTCCTTTACTGTCGGGTGTACCTTCAGCCAATGCATTGCGTGCTTGTAGTGCCATGGCAGCTTTTCGGCCTTTGGCGTGGTGTTAGACCATTTTACCAGGTGTCTCATCGTGTGCGAGAGCCACAGTTGAACAAAAAAGTAACACATATGCACCGGGCCTCCATGCAACACCGTGCATAGGCTGGCAACAAAGATGCAACCCCTCTTTGATGGTAGATCTGGAACCCCTCTACCTCCTTCCTCTACAGGCCTGTACATATCAGTTATCTTTATATATTCATATTTTTGCCCCCACACAAAGGCAAACGCAGTACGGACCAGTTCCTTCCGCATTCTTGCTGGCAAAGGGTACACTACGGCCAGATGGAACAATAGCAACATAACTTCAGTCTTTAAAATCATAACCTTCCCAAGAAAGGATAGTGTTCGGTGTTGCCACAACCCTAGCTTTTGCGCCACCTTTTTCATTTTCCTTTCCCAGTTGAGACGCACAGCCTCCTCAGGGTAAAACAATACGCCCAAGATCTTAATCGGGTCCTGCACCACTGTCAATCCACCGATTAGCGTCCCTCTTGTTCCGCCAGATGCCCCAATACTTGATGGAACTCTTGTTCCTATTTAGTATAGCCCCTAGCCCCTTTTCAAACTCTTGGGCTATGTTCAAAACCTGCAACAGGCTGTCCTCCGTGCTTAGGAACAAAGTAATGTCATCAGCGTAAGTGTAACCTTAGCCTGTTTGTCCTTACTTCCTGGTACCAGAATGCCTTGCACTTGTGGGTCTTCTCGAATGTGATCCAAAAAGGGCTCTACATCCAGACATAAAGCAAAGGGGACAAGAGGCACCCTTGCCTCGCGCAACACGTCACCAGGATACCACCTCCTACCCATCCATTAATGCTGACCCTTGACTCCACATTCCTGTATAATGTTCGGATCCATTCGATGATTTTCACGCTGAGCCCATTCTTGCCAGTATCTCCCACAAGGCAGCGTGGTGGACCCTGTCAAAGGCCTTATTCTGATCTAAATTAACCATCATCAGAGGCAATCGCCTGTCACTCACCCACTCCGTGACGTCTCTGATCAGCTGTAGGTTCCAGGCCAGCCTCCTGCCAGCCACTGCACACGTTTTCTCCTCTCGCACCAAAAGGGCCATGATGTTCCTGAGCCTCTTACTCACCAATCTAGCAAGGATCTTATAATCTGTGCACAGCAACTTCAAGGGTCTCCAATTATCGAGACTGATATACAAGAAGGGTGACAAGGCCAGTGTCAGGAGTGTCAGGAACCCATCTCACCGTGTTCTACAATCTCAGTATAGACTTGTAGTAAAAAAGGTTCCAACTGTGTCCAAAAGATGATATAAAATTCAACTGGCAGGCCGTTGATTCCGGGAACAGTCCCCTTCCATAAGCCTAACATGGCATCCTTAATTTCCTGAGCTGTAACAGGGCAGTCCACTCCTTGCTCTACTGTGTCCCGAAAACGTACCTGAGACAATCTGCTCCGTACCTCCTTGTCCACTGTTTTTTCAGTAAAAAGAGCCTCATAGTAACAAGTAGCACATTCAAGCAAGTCCGAAATGTCCTCAGCCGCCTTCCCATTCTTAATCACTAATTTCTCTATATAAGTCCTTTCCTGCTGTGCTCTAACCATACCAAAAAACTGATGTACATTGCTCATCCTCCTCCATCTGAATGCCCCTAAATCTAAATAAAAAATCTTTAGCCCGTTGTAACCATTTAGCAGGTGTCCCAGCAAACGATGGATCTTCATTTGGTACTCCTTGTCACCCAGAACCGATCTGTTTAACTTCCAGTATCCCAGATTAAAACCTCTTTGTTTCACTTTAAAGGACACTGTAACCAAACAGTGATCTGAAAACCACGTCGGCTTGACCAACCTACTTTGAATCTCCAATGACAAGGTATGGAAAATGTAATCCAGCCTTCTCAACACACCTTGATGGTTATCCCACGTGTGAAGCTTATCTACAAAAACATCCTTTAATTTAAAATCCTTAATCTCTGAAAGTGCACTAACCCCACCACCCTGTGTTTCCTCTAGATCAATATTAAAATCGCCACCCACCACCAACCCTCTATTAGTAAAAAGCACTGACTCCAAGTCTTTTAGGAAACCACACTGCATTCTTCTGTCTGCATATATCCCAACTACCTTCAAGGGCATATCACCCCATCTTCCATCCACCACTAGGAGTCTTCCAGGAACTATCACCCTAATTTCTTGTGACACAAACACCGGGGAACCACAAAGTATGCCGACCCCAGAAGAATGTATCCCTCTGGCACTCCACCAAGATCTTCCTACCTTCCATTCTTTCTGAAATGAGGGGGCATCCATGTGTCCCCCTAAATGCACCTCCTGAAGAAAACAAAAATCCAACCTGCTATTTGCTATGTCCTCAAATACAGCACAACGTTTTTTCCTATTCCTCAAACCTCTTACATTTATTGTTCCTACAGAGAGGGTCATGATGTGCTAGATGAGCCCTCACTGTCCATGTCAATTTCCGAGGCAGCCGACGATGGACTAATGGATCCGAAATCACAGCCTGGGCTGTCCCCAGGGTGATGGGTCCCAGCAGCATCTCCTTGCTCCATCCCTGTGTCAGAGGACCTGCCCGGTGTAGCCGGCAGGCATACTGCACAAGGGCTCTCACCTTCCACATCTCCTTATAAAACCGATATCTTGCCGAAGGACAAAGATGACCGCACTTGCTGCCCAGGGGGCAAGGATCCTTCAGTCCCTTCGGAATCTTCCGGGTCTCCCGGACATGGGTCCAGAGCTTCCGGATAGTCCGCCTCATTATCGTCGCTGTTCCTACCCATTTCTTCACATAATTCCCCTTCTTTTATTTTAGCTTTTTTGCCCTCCAGTCTGGCCCTTTCATCACTGTCCACCCGCTGTCTTTTGGGGTGAGATTTTTCTCTACTCTTGTCCACATTTCCACCCTCCTGACTTCCCTCAGATATGCCTTCCTGTTCCATTTCATCAGTCTCCTCCACTGTCATCACCGATTGCACCTCCGCCTGCTCCTCCACCTGCTCCCACGAGGGACCTGCTGTAGATACACCCTGGGCTTCCCCACCATCCACATTCTTTACCTGCCTCCCATCCACTGTTGTTTCCTGTGCCATCAAACCCTGTCTACGCTTCTTTCTTCTCAGCTTCCGGGCCTCCACCTGCCCCAATTTCCAGTCAGACTCCTCTTCTGCCTCTGCCTCCTCCTCCTCCTCCTCCTCCTCTACTGTGTCCAGAATCGCCCCCTTCGTTGCTGCCAAAGGTCAGATCTCTTTTTAGGCAGACCTTATACAGGTGGTTATCTGCCCCGCACAGTGAACACACTTTGATCCTGCACGTTCTTAGTGTGACCCTCCGCCCCACACCTTGTGCAACTTGTTGTCATACATTCTTTCTCCACGTGCCCGATCTCGTGACATTTCCTACAAAATGGGGGCTGATTGCGGTAGAATAAATACTCCCGACTTGCCCCAAGAGCAAACAGTGCCGGGGGGTGCGCAAAACCCCCTTCGTAATTCTTATTCACTTTCAGGGTTACTTGATATTGTCTTCTCCCCGTCCAATAACCAAATCTATCGTAAATTCTCTTAGGTGCACCGGCTGAATCAACGTGCATTTCTAAAAAGGCAGTAACGTCGTCATCAGACAGAAACGGTTCAAACATGTTCACAATAACCCAGCGGGTGTCATCTGAGGCCAGACCTCATAAACTCCTCATCCTGATGCTTCACACAAACTTCAGACACCTTTTTATAAATTTGTTCATTACGAAGTGAAACATCAAAATACTTCTCTGGCCAATTCCCCTGCACACATTGCACCTCAAGAGGTCCTACCTTCAAAGTCTTCATCAATATTTGTTCCACGAACAACTCCCTACCAGGCATCTCGATGTTCCTCCTCCATCCATAGCATATTGTCCATTTTACGCTCGGCCCTCTCCACAAGGCCCGTCGCCCAGGCCGTCCTGAGGGCGACCCGGGCCGGACGCCTCCGCCGCTCTCCGCTCCCTCCGCTCCTTCAAAATTCGCTCTGCTCCTCTTGCAAGAAGAAAACCGCAACCCAAATCCCCTTCTGTCCGTAGCTCTCCGTTCTCCCAAAAAAGTTGGAAGTTGCGCTCCGCTCCGCTCTCCAGCTGCTCCTCCGTCGCCCTTCTCGTCCTCTATCAAAAGACTCGCAGCTGCGGTCAGGCCACACTTTTTTTTTTCTTATAAAATATACTTTATTCCGAAAAAAAAACACATCTCACACAGTAACACTCCACAAATTCAAACAACGGTGGAACGGCGGTGATTGTCCGTTATCAATCCATGCAAGGGTGGGCGGATTTGCGCTATTATGAGTGTCCCTCCAAACCCTAACACTTGCTGTAACCCATTAATCCCTGTACAGGGTCCATAGGCCTTTCCAGCGCTCCTTTGCCGTGGGGAAACCCCATTTAGCAACGTCTCGCTTCATCCTCCTCCTGAGGTCCGCCAGGATCCTCTCCTCCAGCTCCCTCGCTCCCCACTCGATGTTGTGCCGGATGAGATTGTTCCTCGCGTCCCACAGGCCTTTCTTTGTGAGGGACAGCAGCAGCCACATCAGGAACTGCGTCCCCCTGTCCAGTCCGTTAGGTGCCAGCCCCAGCAGAATGTACTGGTAGCTGAGCACCGCATTTGTTTCCAGGAGTTGCATTATGTTGTCCATTCTGCCCCACACCGCCTTGGCGAAGGGGCAGCTCCAGAAAACGTGCTCCTGAGTCTCCTCGACGAAACACTTGTCCCGGGGGCAATGCGGATTCCTGGAAATCGAGTGTCTGTAGAGGACCTCTCTGGTGGCTAGTCTCTTGTGAACAGCCATCCAGTTGAGGTCCTTCAGTTCGTTGTCCAGTTCTTTCGGCTGCGTTCTTTCCCAAACTTGTCTGGGAACTCGCAGCCTTTCGTTGGCGACCAGGTGCCCCCTCACCTCTTTGTACAGAGCTCTGTGGTTGGTGCAGAGCTCTGGCTGTCTCGTGACCTCGTACCTCCTGCTCCACTTGACAGCGTGGGTGTAGAACTCCGGTCGCCTCTCTGCCTTGGGCCCAGTGTTTGACCACTGGACCAAGTGCCTCATCGGGATGGAGAGCCACAGCCTGACAAAGTACTGGTACTTGTGGCCGATGGGCTCCCGCAGCGCCCGGCAGAGGTTGCAGAAGAAGATGCAGTCGAGTTTCAGGGGGAAATGTGGGACATCTCGACCCCCTTCCTCGACCGGCTGACACATCCGGTTTCTGGTGATGGACTCGTACCTGCCGCCCCAGACGAAGCCGAAGATCATCCCTTGCAGCGCTCGTCTGAGTCTGGCCGGCAGCGGGTACACCACCGCCAGGTAAACCAAAGCCGGCAGGACGTCTGCTTTCAACACCATCACTTTCCCTGTGTAGGACAGTGACCGTGTTTTCCACAGACCCAGCTTCGCGTTCACCTTGGCGATCCTCTCAGTCCAGTTGTTGGTCTCGTTGTCCTGGCTCTGGAAGGAAACCCCATGTATCCTGAGGTGCTCCGTGCAGAGCTCGAGACCCTCCGGCGCCGTCGTCCTGTGCTTCCAGGGCCCGAAGAACTTCAGTTTGCTCTTTCAGCGGTTGAGCTTCGACCCCGAGGCTCTGGAGTATTGCTCCATGACCTGCAGGGCCCTCCTCAACCCCCTGTCCGACCTCAGGAACAGCGTCGTGTCGTCGGCGTACTGGGAGATCTTCAGGGTTTCCCCCGCGCCTCCCGGTATCTCCAGACCGTCGATGATGGTGTCCCGTCTCACCGCCTCTGCTAAGGGCTCTGTGAAGAGAACATAGAGAAGGGGTGAAAGGGGGCAGCCCTGTCGTACTCCGGATTCCTGGGGAATGAAATCCCCCACGTTTCCGTTCACGTTCACTCTGCTGCCCACGTCAGAGTACAGAATCTGAATCCAGCGGCTTAAACTCTCTCCGAAACCAAACCGTTCCAGCACCCTGAACAGATAGCTGTGGTTCACTCTGTCGAAGGCTTTCTCCTGGTCCAGGCTGACCACCATCATGGGCACGTTCCGGTCCTTGGCCCAGGCGATGGCGTCTCTGGTCAGCTGGAGGTTCCAGCTGACGGATCGCCCCTCCACCCCACACGTCTGGTCGCTGTGGATGATGTGGGGGAGGGCGGTTCTCAGTCTGCCGGTCAGGAGCTTGGACAGGATCTTTACGTCCACGCAGAGCATCGTGATCGGCCTCCAGTTTTTGAGGTCGGCGGCGTCTCCTCCCTTGAAGAGCAGGGAGATGACGCCCTCCCTCATGGTGTCTCCGAGTTTCCCCCGGCGGAAGATCTCCTGCGCCACTTCCACCAGATCTGCCGCCAGGGTGTCCCAGAAGCAGGTGTAGAATTCCTTGGGGAGTCCGTCCGGCCCCGGCACCTTGCCATTCTCCATGGACAAGAGCGCCGCCTTCAGCTCCTCGGCCATGATCGGACCCTCCAAGTCCTCCCTCACCTCCTCCGGTACTCGTGCCGTCAGCCCCTCCAGAAAAGCATCGCCTGCCTCCACCTCCGTCTGCTTTTCTGAAAAGAGCTCCGTGTAGAAAGCGGTGGCC
This sequence comes from Lepisosteus oculatus, assembly GCF_040954835.1. NCBI lineage: Eukaryota > Metazoa > Chordata > Actinopteri > Semionotiformes > Lepisosteidae > Lepisosteus > Lepisosteus oculatus. The sequence goes on along the minus strand of NC_090711.1, from coordinate 19,330,077 downwards.
GCCTCTACTTTGTCGCTCTCGTCCAGCACTTCCTCTCCATCTCCCCGTCTCAGGCTGTGGATCACCCTCTTTTTCTGGGCTCCCCGGACCTGGTTGAAGAAATAGGAGGAACAGGTTTCATTATTTTCATAATGCTCCCTCTGTGCCTTGACGAGGAAAGCCTTGGCTTTCTCCGTGTGCAGTCTGCGGAGCCTCTCCTTCAGGTCCCGTGCCCGGGCTGAATTGAAGGCTCCTCCCCGGTTAGCCGAGCTGTACTCCTCCTCGAGTTGCCTCTGGAGTCGTGCAGCTTCCTTCCTCTCCCTGGCCGCCTTCCGTCTGCAGTACGTCTGCGCCAGGGTTCGGGTCCTGTCCTTCACCGACTCCCACCATTCCACCACGGAGCTGTAGCCGTCTCTCAGGTCTCCCCAGCTTGCGTAGTCTTTCCGGAACAGTGCCCTGAAGTCGTCTTCCTCCAGTATCTCCCGGTTCAGCTTCCAGTACCCACGACCGAATGCCGGCAGGCTGGTGTTAGCCACCACCGTCAAGCGCTTGTGGTCGGAATACCACGCCGGGGACACCGTCGCCGACTCCAGGGAGCAGGTCGTGTGCAGGAAGATGTAGTCCAGGCGGCTGCACACTCCCCGGGAGTTTTTCCAGGTTGTTCCGGCGTCGTTCGGGCGGCACCGTCTGAAGCCGTCTACTAGGGAGAACTGCTTGAGTAGCGACTCCAGCTCTGGCGAGCTAGCGTCGCTCCCCTTCTCCCGGTTAACGTTGAAGTCCCCACCGAGCACCACTTGTCTGTTAGTGGTGCAGCAGCTGGCCAGGTCAGCAAACACTTCCTTCCGGATAGAGGGTTCCGTCGGAACATAGACGTTAATCGCTCTCAACTTCTGCCCCCTCCAGTCGATGTCTGCGACCAGGATCCGGCCCTGCACCACTGAGAAGGAGGAAACCAGCGTCATCTCTGGGTTTCCGAGGAGAATTCCCACTCCGGAAGAGTGGACCCCTCCTACGCTCCAGCATGATTCTCCCTTCGTCCATTCCCTGGTGAATGTCAGCTTGTCGCTTTCATCCTTCAGGTGGACCTTCTGTCTGAAACAAACTGAGAAAGACTTTGAGGCCAGATCATGAAAGACTCCCCGTCTTTTCACTGGGTCTCTCAGCCCTCTCACGTTAGTTGTTAAGAAGGTTAGTTTCACAGTCATGGTTAAACTAGTGAAAATTAAACCTCCTCTCTGTACTTACAGTAGAAACTTGGGAATCTACATCTGGGCACTGTTTAGCCTAGATGTAACTCCTCTCGTTCGGTTCCTGGGGGGAATATGCTGGGCTCCCTCCAGGTTTCGCTGGGGACTGAAAAGTAAACATGCATCAGTCCGGGCTCCAGGGCGGCTTCAAAATAATCCTCGTCATCCTCGAGGATACTCTCCGCCACCGCTTCGGGGAGGCTCCTTTCTTCCCTCTCTCGGGGGGTTTCGGGGGCCTCCAGTCTCTCCTGGGCCTCGGGGGAAGGGGGCTCCAATTCCTGGGCTGCCTCTTCCTGTTGCTCCTGGGCCTCGGGGGAGAGGGTTCCGACTTCCTGTGATGCCACTTCCTGTTGTCCCTGGGCCTCGGGGGAGGGGGTTACCTCTTCCTGGGCTGCCTCCTCCTTTTGTCCGTGGGACTCCGTTTCCTGGGCCTCGGGGGGGAGGGTTTCCATTTCCTGAAGCGCCTCCTCCGGTTGTTCCTGGGCCTGGAGGGAAGAAAGTTCCGTTTCCTCTAGGACGAGGAAACGGTTTTCCCTTACCACTCTCTTTTTCTGTCCTTCCGAAGGTGGGTCTGCCCTGGGTCTCTTCTCCCGTTTGCGCTTTCCCTTTTTGCTGGGAGTTATCCAGGGCCCTTCCTCTGGTCGGCCATCTTGTCCCTCTTCCTGGCGGCCATCTTGTGGCACCGATGCGGCTGGGGGTGTGGCCTCGGCAGTTTCGGGTCTCAGCGGGGGAGGTGCGGGTTCTTTGTTCTCAGCCCTCTCCCTTTGTCTGGAGACCGGTTTCTGCCTGCCGGCTTCCACCACCTGCGCAAACGAAGGTTTGCTTACCTTGCATTGGCGAAGGAGGTGTCCCTCGGCGCCGCATCCGTCACACTTTTTGGCTGCCCGGCAGGTTTTTGCCAGGTGCCCGTCCTCATTGCAGTTGTGACATCTGGTGTTGTCACGTGTTTGTTTTGTGGCCGGACCGTCTGCACTTGCTGCAGAAATCCGGCATCCTGGGGTAGTAGAGGTACCCCCTGTCGGCTCCGATGTTGAAGCGAGCCGGGGGGTGCTGGAAACCGTCAACGCCCTCTGGGTCCTCCTTCAGGAGGACTCGGTACTGGCGTTTGCCGTACCAGATGCCTTCGTCCCTGACCTCCGTCGGTTTTCCCACTACGGTTACATACCTCCCTAGGTACGCTGTTACCCGTTCCGCTGGTACGTAGGGATTGTATGTGCAAACCGTAATGGTCTTCTGGTTCGTCTTCCTCATAGGCTCCGGCCTGAAATCAGAGAAACCAGGGGTCTTACCTTTCTCCCTGATTAGTCTCGTTGCCTTTTCGTACGCCGCGTCCGTGGCCATGTAGGCCTCCATGTATCTCTCTGCCTTGTTGTCCTGTAGGCAGTAGAGATCGCCGGCCACCAACTGCAAGATCCCTCGCAGGAAGGTCATAAAAAAGGTCTTTGCAGTCGGCATCGGCTCTGTCTTCTTTGTCCAGTGGAACCAGATCAAAGTCCTCTTGTCTGCCATCTCTGAGGGAGAAAAAGGGAACAAAAAGGGGAAAAAAAGGAGGGAAAGAGAGAGAGCAAAAGGAGCAGCGAGGGAGCCCTGGCCTTTGTCCTTGTGGGCAAAGCCCAGCTAGGTGCAGGCGCAGGAGGAGAGAGAGAGAGGAGAGCGGAAAGTGCTTCCGGGTCTCAAGGAAGAAAGCAAGCACCGCGGGCAGGCCACGTGTACCTGCTCCCAGCCAAGAGGCCAAGGAGGCAGAGAGAGAGGGAGAGAGAGAGGGAGCGGACAGCCCTTCCGAGTCTCGAGGAAGAAAGCAAGCACCGCGGGCAGGCTACGTGTACCCACTTCCAGCCAAGAGGCCAAGGAGGCGGAGCAAGAGAAAGGGGGAGGGGAGAGTAGAGGAGAGAGCAGAGAGAGAGAACGTTGCTGCCGGATCCCACCCAGCTCAGCTGCTGCTTGGCCTTAACCCCCTAGGCTCAACCTAGAGCGATACCAGCTTAAGCACTCTTCAGGATCTTCGATCGCTTTCTAGACCTTTGGAAAGATCAGAACTGCGGGCATGCCACTTGAACTTGATCTTAGCCAAAAGGCCGAGAAGCGATGCCCGATGCCGGCCTTGGGCGGGCGCGCAGGCGTCCGGTTGGCGCGCAGCGGTGCAGGCCGACGCCTCGGGAGCCGGTCCGCACGCGGCTGCCGACCACCCGGACTCCGCTCTCCCCCTCTCTTTCCTGCCTGCTTGCTCTCCTGCCTGCCCGCCAGTCCCGGGTGGGGGCCCTGCTCTTGGATCTCCTGTCAACGGCCCGACAACGACCGCAGCCGCAGGGGGGCGCCAGCCAGCCGGCCTCCTTAGCTTAGGCCCCTCCCACCAGCAGCAGCTGTGCCGAGCAAGCTGCAAGCGAAAGCGGACCGTCGGCACCTGCGGGCAGAGGCAAGGGGGCAGCACTCTCTCGGGAGGGACGGGGACACACACGCGCCTGCCCGCCTGCCTGCCTGCTGGAAGAAAAGGTGGATATAAGTTTTTTGGAGGGAAAACGCCCGGCTGTGGAAAGGGGCCCGCCTGCAAGGACGGGGACGGACGGACGGACACTCACACTCACACAAAAGCCACGCCTGCCTCCCTGGAAAAAGGATGAAAAACCTACGTTTTTTGGAGGGAAAACACACGGGAGCTGAAAAGGGGGCCGGCCTGCTTGCCGAGAGAGTCGAGACGCGGGAAAGTGCACAGAGGGAGCATGGGAACGGAGACGGGGAGGGGGAGGGGGAGAGAGAGAGATGCACAGAGACACACAGATGGACGAGAGACTAGACCGGAGAAGAAGGAGCTCCAGTCCACCTCGCTTGCTAGCTACGTCTGTCTTTTCACCGCTGAGAGAAGGTGGTGCACCGCTCCCGGAGGCGCTGCAATACCGGGCCGATGCGTGAAGAGGACGGAGCAAGCTCCTGATCCAGCTCCCTGTTCCAAAAATCCGTTTAATATGTGGTCCCCCGATGGGGGACATATCAGATATTAAACTGATAAGAACAGATTCTTTTTTTTATTACAAAAATAACAAACTGCAACACACAAAGGTAAGACAACATTTCCCTACAATTCAACCGTGCTCAAAACAAAGATAACTCATAATAACAATCAGCCCCCCACCTTGTAACTATAGCAACAACCCATATAATATTACAATCAACAGTCAAAACAACAAATCCAAAATTCATCTCATTATTAATGAGTCATTATTTGTATTAATTCATTCAAAAACTCCAAGAACACATTCACCGAAAATATTTACACAAAAACTTTACATTTCCATAATCCCGCCCTTTATGCCAAAATAATCCCTCCTCCCTAACATTTGCTTTATTATTATAACAAAAAATTATAATAGGCAGCATCATACACGGAAAACAAAATTAGCGCCCCAAGGAAATTAACCCCTTCCACCTTTCCTTAGCCGCAGCAAAACCGCAACGAAGGATGTCCCACCAAACTCGTCTGATGACATCATGCTTAACTTTCCTATAAACTGATCAGGCTGAACCACTGCTGCCGTGCTCAACCACCTCTCTCCTAGCTGCCCATATATAAAACTTGGTCAAACTAATTATAAACCATAACAAAAATTCTCTGTTCCATTTTCTTGACCTCGTTACTCCACGGATCACCACCCAACTCTTTAAAACAAAGTCAAGAGAGACTTTTTGTAATAAGTCCTCACAGTGACCCCACACCCTTTGGGCAAAAACATGAAGTACTATTTCTACCTCAGAACAGTCGGGATGCGGGCACTTGTCCTGTCTGGACAGACCGTGTCTGTGAAGCGTGTCCCTCACAGGCAACCTGTTCCACAGCGTCCGCCAGTTTAAGTCCTTAAGCCTATTTTCCAGACCCACTGGCTGGATCTGCCGCCATTCATCCTCCGACACCCCCACAGCTGCAGGTCCCCCTTCTCCATAATGGTCCTATACGTAAGTTTATGATCCATAGAACCCAAACCCTTCCTAAACTCTGGGTGTTTTTGTAACCATACCACTGCATGCCTGTAATGCCAAGGCAGTTTTTCCACTTTTGGTGTTGTATTGGTCCAAACCACCAGGTGTTTCATTGTGGCCGCAAACCACAGACAGATGAAGCAAGCACATAGATGATCCGAGTCTTCATACAATGTTTTACACAAGTTTGCCACAAACAGTGTATCTAATTTTAATGGGAGATCTGGCACTGCCCTACCACCCTCCTCCACTGGCCTGTACATGTCCGCTCTCTTAATATACTCATATCCTCCACTCCAGACGAAGTGGAAGACAGCCCTCACCAGATTTCGATGAAACCTAGCGGGCAGGGGGAACATGCAGGCCAAGTGAAGGAGCAGTGGCAGTATATCCACCTTTATCACTAACACCTGTCCAGTATATGTTAGAGACCTATTCAACCATAGACCAATCTTTTGGTTCAGCTTCCCCATCCTCAGGTCCCAGTTGATCCTGGCAGAATCCTGCGTATGAAAGAGGATCCCCAGGATCTCTACTGGCCCCGTCACCAAGGTAAGACCACCCACCACATCTTGTCTTTCTTTCCAGTTGCCGAAATATTTAACTGTACATTTTGATTTATTCAAGAATGCACCTATCCCTTTTGTCAGACTGTCTACTATCTGTCAGTAGTGAGAAAAAGCAAAATATCATCTGCATAGGCTGCTATTTTTGCCTGAGCTCCCCCACTCCCCGGGACCACCACCCCTTCCACCCAAGGATCACGACGAATCAGATGGAGAAAGGGTTCAATATAAAGCACATACAATAAGGGAGACAGAGGGCATCCCTGCCTCACCCCGCACTTAACCGGGATGCCCATGCCTAGCTTACCATAATACATACCCTTGTGATGACATTATTGTACAAGACCTTAATCCATCTAACGAAACCCTCGTCCAGCCCCACTCTTCATCACCTCTCAAAGGAAAGTGTGATGTACCCGATCGAATGCCTTATTCTGATCTAGGCTCACTAACATCTCTAGGTTCCTGTCTTCCACCCATTCTATCACATCTCTGATCAGCTGTAGATTCCATTTTACATTTCTGCCCTCCACACTGCAGGTTTGATCCCTACTTACCAGATCCGGCATCACCTTCCTCAGCCGTCTACCCAATACCCTGGCCAGGATCTTATAGTCGGTACAGAGTAATTGGATCGGCCTCCAGTTCTCCAGATCTTCTTTGTCCCCTTTCTTATACACCAAAGACATGATACCTGTACTCATTGTTCTCCCTAGCTCACCCTCCTTCAAAATCTCATTATAGACCTCCAACAGTACCGGAACTAGCCTTTCCCGAAAAGTTACATAAAAATCTGAAGGTAGCCCGTCGATCCCAGGGGTGGTACCTCTTCGCAGGCCACCAATGGCTTCAACTATCTCTGTTATTGTTAACTCCTCACTCACTCTTTCTACACCATCAGTCTTCCTGTCAAAACCCACCAACCACTCATCCCACAAACTCGCATTCACGGGTTTCTCTGAAAATAATAATCTGTAAAAGTTAGTTGCACACCTCACCATGCCTTCTATGTCTTTGACGATGGACCCGTCTTCTCTCCTCAGGCCATCAAAGAGAGTCTTCTTCTGTCTGGCTTGGACGAGCCAAAGAACTGCACTGTGCACCTCTCCTCCCCCTCAATCAAGTTACCCTTCAGCCTGAACAAAAAATTCTTAGCTCGCTCTAACCAGTTCTTTCAGCCTGAGCTTGAGCTCTGAAATTTTTGCCATATCAAAGGAACCGCCCTGGTTGGAAACCACATACAGATCTTCAAGTTCCTGCTGTAATCTCTCTCTTCTCTCTGCTACTTTCTTTTGGCAACAGTAGGAAATAGAAGCTTTGGAGATAGCCCTTTTACAGGCTTCCCACCAAAGTACCGCTGTAGGGTACCTCCCCCTTTGTAACAAGAAGCGTACCAAAAGTGCAACTATCAAGCACTAATAATCTGCTTCCAATAACACTTTCGTGTTCAGCTTCCAGTAATTTGATTTTGGGTCCATACCGTCTGGTATCAAATCAACCGACAGCAACAGATGATCCGAAAACCATACCGGAGTAACCTGTGACGCCTGTGTCAACCCGCGCAGGGTGGTGAAGATGTAGTCAAGTCTCCTAAAAACATCCCTTCCGTTGCTCCATGTATACATTCTCCGTACCTGACTAAGATCTTTATGACCATCCTTTAAGTTAAACCGTGATATTAATTCCTTAAAACCACACACACTCGCACCACTCGCATCGCACACATCAATATTAAAATCCCCTCCCATCACCATCACCCTATTAGTAAACAGATGTGGCTCAAGATCTCTCAAAAACACGCCTGGAGCCGCCTTTCGGCAGGCCTGTAGACAGCTATCAATCTTAACTGCATTCCTTCCCATACACCGTCTACTACCATAAGCCTTCCTGGAACTATGATGTTGACATCACTCGCCGTGAAATTCGGGGTTCCACAAAGGATCCCGATTCCAGACGAGTGCACTCCCCCTACGCTCCACCACGACTCCCCTTTGACCCAATCTTTCTTAAAAGTAGCAATATCATCTCTTGTGCCTAAATATACCTCCTGCAGGAAACAAAAGCCAAATTGGTGCTCTTCTAAATATTTAAAGACGCCAATTCGCTTAATATGGTTTTTAAGCCCTCTGGCATTTACAGAACATACACGGCGGCTCATGTTGGATAGAAAGGAGTCCGCAGCTGTAACCCATCTCCCAGACTAAAGTTGCTTTGTATTCCTATAGGACTAAGAACATTTTCCACCCCTCCCGGAACCTGCGGGGACCCCTCCCCCAGGGATGATGGACTTACCCCAGGATCATCGGAGGTTAGGAGGTGGGTACTGCCGTCTTTCCCGGACTGTTCTGAGGTCTCTGAAACAAAGCCTTCCTGTTCCACCACTATATCACCCTGGCCCAGGGGTATGGGGTCGTCGAGAGTATTCACCTCCGCTGAGGCTTCCACGAGGTCAGCCTCCTCTCCCTGCTCTTCACCCCCCTCCCTCTGTTCCCCTTTCTCCCCACACAGATCGCAAGTTAAGACCTTAGTACAGTCCTTAGTATCATGGTTTGTGGCTTTGCACTTTCGGCACACGCCACCAGGACAGTTTGTAGCTACATGCCCTCTCTGGAAGCACTTTTTGCAAGTCACAGGTTGACCTGGGTAGAAAAGGTAACCCCTATTAGGCCCAATTGAGAAATAAGCCGGGGGGTTTACCATACCCTTGCCCTCAGACGGTTTAGGTCTTAGCCGCACCGTATACCTCCTTTTGCCAGTCCACACTCTGAAGACATCCAGATCTTTTACCTTCCCCCTGTACATCCACAAATCTGGATAAAAATGTAATTATATCTCTCTCCGGGACCGGGTGGTTAAACAAATTAATTGTCAATGTCCTGAGTTCCCTAGCAAACAGCGGCTCTATTAGGAACTCGTTAAGCGGCGACTCGTCTCTTCCCTCACACACTCTCTCCCAGGCCTTCTCACAAAGTTCATCCGTCTTGAGTGATAGGTCATATATCCCTCTAACTGGAAAATCCTGTAAACAAGTAATGTCCTTCAAATTTATCCCAAGAGCCTTCATCAGAACCACTCATCAGAGCAAAACGCTCACGGTTCATCCATTCCTTCTTCTCCGCCTCCTTCACAACAAAGCGCACTGTGCACCGCATCACCCCCTCACGGGACAGAGGGTGCACAGCTGCCGGACCGTGGGCCCACTCACCACCTTCCACTGCCGTCATCTGGAGACCCCACTTCGCCCCCTGGGCTTAACCCAGAGCGACTACCCGTGGTGGCCTTGGTGGACGTCTGCTTTGGTCTTCTGCAGGTAGGATGCCGCCCGTCAGGTCTGGTCCCCTTTTCCGCCGTCATCCTCTTCTCCTCCTCGCCTTCGTCGTCTTCACCTTTTGGCAGTCTTCAGGCTGCGGTCAGGCCACGAACCATCAGGGCTTGGCCAAAAGGCCGAGAAGTGATGCCCGACGCCGGCCTTGGGTGGGCGCGCAGGCGTCCGGCTGGCGCGCAGGCGTCTGGCTGGCGCGCAGCAGCGCAGGCCGATGCCTCGGGAGCCCGGTCCGAACGCGGCTGCCGGCCGCCCGGACTCCGCTC